>NC_092019.1:22000827-22713827 GCF_042242105.1 Pempheris klunzingeri | reverse complement strand
AAGAATTTTAAGTCGGATGGGGACAGCTGTTTAAACTAATTTCTCTTTTTTTTAAAAATCGCGATATTTGTTAAGTCAAAAGTAAAAACCAAAAATAAACAGAATGTCCCATTCCAACATGCTAAAAATATAAAAAAGGTCAAATGTATTGTAATTTATCCATAAAGTAACAATAAATGACATAACATTAAAATCATTATTCACTACATTCTTCACCAGACCAATGAGAGCCGGTTACGTTGCAGTGCACAGTAAGTGCTACGATGCACACATTTACACATGCAAGACAGAAACAATGCATCCATCTGAACCATCTGTAGGTAGGCGGCTACACCAGTCAGGTCCCACCCAGAGGTTGAGATGACAAACACAATCAGGCAGCAGATTCATCAGCCCGTGTGCTCTGACAGTAATTGTCCTGGGTCCATGTCACAGCCCCCCTGTTAAAAATAAAAGGGATGCTCCTATGACAGAGATGACATCGGCGCCAGTCACATGCATTTAAGCCAGACACCTCCTCTATTTGTTATGACACACTTTCAATTTGGCAAAAGGGCCCCACTGAAAATGAACAGTGCCCTTCGTAGGAGGAAGGCCTGTGACAGCAGGTCGCTGTGCGTGTAATTTAGACTTGGGTAGAGCAGGCCAGACACATGGAGGGTTTTTGTTTAATAAAAAGGCATGTTTTGTCTAGTCGCTAAATGTGGATGTTAGCAGTACAAGGGCGAGCTGGACGCCTGTCTCTGGGGGATACGGCAGCCCAGATCGATAGGTGGGATGTCAGATTGAATTGAGGTCACTCTCTGTCTCCCCAAAGAGGTCCCACTTACTGGCTCACCATCAAAATGTAGCAGGGTAATATGCGAAAGGGAGGGTGTGCAGGGGGCGGGGGCTGGACAGCTGACCCTCGTCTTGTCGGAGCAGCGAGGCTCCTCTGTTCTGCAACATGTTCCGTCTTTCCATCTTGTCCTGAGAGAAGCTGCACGCCTGACAATGGTGTCAGTGAGTCTGTTGTTTGAAGGATCGATAACCTGATGAGATGTGATGAGGCTGTTGTTGATTCATTCTATCTAAATGTTAAACAGACTATGACTATGGAGTCTTTGTGCTCAGCTGGGGAAAACATTCACATGTGTGACAGTGAATATGGTGGGTGGTGTGAGGTGAGTGTGCAGACTGGGGCCTTAACGTTTAATCCACCCTTTGCTACACAGAAACTGCACTGATTACGTTTATTAAGTAACAAAATGAAGCATTAAAATGTTCTTAGAAAATTCAACGGTATAGCTTTTTATGAATATTGGCCAGATTACATAAACAATTTAACGTCAACCCTCCTCATAACATGTAAATGGAATTTTGTTATATTTGATATCTTAAGTAATGATTACTAATATAAAAAAAACTATTATAGAAAAAAAAAATCTATACTGATTAAAGCTGCACTTTAGCTCTTTGTTTAATTCTTCTGTCCTGCACCGTTCATAGCGTAATTTCAGCTGCTATTTTAGATATTTTAGAGACAAGGCTATGGTAAATACTGGCCTTCTACATTATAACCCTTATTAGCAGAACTTCCACAGTCCGTTTGTCTGAATGGATGTGGTTTACTAGCCTCAAAGATAACTCATTGGCTTCTTATTTTGGTTTCCGTGGCTTTTATAAGCTGTCATATTTATGAAGCATGGCAAATGCAGCTGAAAATCTCAACTACCAGTGTAGGCTTTGCAAATGCTTTATGAGAACAAGACAAAGCCAAAGTTCATCTAGAGATTCATTAATTTCCTCTTGTTTCTTCCTCTGTATAATTTATATCTGAATGCTTGACAAAAGAGCCAGGCCTGAACCTCTTCACCGAGCACGGCCTCTTGACACTTGATATATAGAGCAATGCATCTCCAAAGCTAATATTGTAATGAATTGGATCTGGGTCTACGTGTGTGGCCCAACAGTGGACTGTTTGTGAAGATGTCCCAAAAGCAATACCCCCGACTCCAGAATCAACAGACCCTCATTTAGCATTCCCAGATCCCCTGAAATGAAACGTTCATTTTTCCATAACTATCATCTCCGGCAAAGCGTTGCGGGGGAATTGGATCTGTCCCTGCACAACCCTTCTCCACTCAGATCTCATCAAGTGTGGGCTGGAGTCACCCTCTCCCACGGAAATTGCTCTGAACGGCAGGAAAATGTACATCATCGAGGTGCCGACCAAAAATGGCATTGGCCTCCATTGCACACAGACACCACCCCCCACCAGCGTTCCTCTTATAAATCCTTAAAGAGGGCCCCAACTCCAATGTATGGCAACACCATCAATATTGATGTGGGAGAAAGTTCTTCCAAAGCCGCCTCAGTCACAGAGCATTAATATTGATAGTGTTGTGCACCAGCCCGGACGCTCTGTGTGACTCTAAAATGGTAATGGCATCTGGACTGGGGGTTAGAGGCCAATATCATTGCTGAATATGGACATGGCTGTTTAGCTGCAAGCAGGACAGGGGTCCGTGCCAATCATCGTGTCCTCTTCGTCGGCCTGACCAACCTAAGAAGGGCATGTCTGGGGTCACTGCGGAACTTTGCCTCTCACTTCATTTGATTTTATTCTTCTAATGAACTTTTCCCAGGACGGGTCCTATCATGTCCCATCAGGAATCATTTGAAAATAATTTCATGGGTCTTATGTGTCGCAAAAATGGTTGAAAATATATTTTGTCTTTAGCCACGGCTCTAGGGATGGCAATGTCAGTCTGTCTGTCAGTCAGTCGGTCCACCATTTTGGACCAGACTGAAATATCATGGCAGCTGTCACTTAATACTTGATACTGTTGGAGGCATTATGGGAAAGGTGTTTTTGGAATTTAACTCACGCAAGGGACCACAAATCAGGCATCTGTTGCTTCAATTTTTCTTATCTCTTGTGATTCCCCCAACTTTTTGGACGTGCACTGCTAAAATGTTGGAGTGTCCCTTTAAGAACATATGATACCAAATGACCTGATTGAATCACTCATTGAATGATTTTATCAGCCTTACATAATTGACTAAACAACTATGACACACATGCTTCATTTGCATGTGACTCTGCAGCAGACTGTACAGTATGTAGCTTGCATTTTATCATGAGTTACCGTCAGCCCTAATGATATCATGGCTCTGTCGTCGTGGTGTCCTCTGCTTGTGCAAACATATTACGCTGAGGCTGTTTTCTGGGTCAGTAAGTTAAATATTGCAGATGGTTTATTTTTAGAGCCGTCTGTTTCCACTTTGTGAATCCTCTGCACTTTGTGTGTGTGTGTGTGTGTGTGTGTGAGTGTGTGTGAGTGCATCTCTCTCACTATCTGCAATAACTGCAGGCTGCATTTGACCCACTAAGTCATCTTTACACGGCCCCCGGGGTTTATCAATTGAGTGTTGTGTGCAGAAGGGGGCCATCATAATTGGTTGCCAACTGACCGTTAACACTTCCAACAATATACAGGACATGTATTGGCTGTTTCATATTAAAAGTACTTTATTCTTGGCTGTAATGACAGTATCTACCTACGGCCTATCGGTTCTTTAACTGTGGGCTCGTTCAGTTTTAGCTGCTTTTGTTTACAAATCAATAATCCATTAAAACTCTTAAAACAGAGCACGGTTCCTTGGGGAGCTGTGTGTGTTTTAAAGGCATATTAAATAACAATATTTTACAGCTCTTTATTGGATCTGTTCAATTTAATGTGAATATAATTGTCCTGCACTGCAGTTTAAAATGTGCACTTTTCGTAAAGCAATGGCAAAACTAAATGGCATTAGATCACTTGTACGTGGCATTGAACTGGCATCGAACCAGCATGGTGCAAAGAGGGCACTGTAACTGTTGCAGAGACGAGTGGTCATTGAACTGTGAAAAGCAGATAAATTCTTCACAGATTATGAGAAACAGAATGATTGGAAACTGCCCAGGGGCAAAGGCCCCATGATAGTTCCTGACCTTACCACATATGTGGAATCAATGCAGGGCTCTGTTGTTGACCTTAGTCGGTCTCTGCAACACATACCACTGTTATGTGTCCTAAAGACAGCACCCCTACAGTATCATCACTTCCCTCATCCCAGCTCTCCCTGACTTTTTCAGGTTGTTCTAGCTTTGCTGATCTACCTAAATGGAAACTTTGTGAGTGTCCAAGAAAAGCTCCCTTGTGAATTAAGCCAGGGTATGAGGAGCAATCTCTCACCACTCGTCTGTCGTAGATTCAATTCTCATTTCTTTTGCTTCATCTTATTGTTAAATATACTGATCTTGCTTTTTGAGAGGAAAACAACAGAAAACAGAAAACAGTCTGTTTAATTGAGGAGAAACCTCTTGAGTGTGGATACTGACTGATCAATGAGCAATCAAGTGACAAGTAATAACACTGATAAAATAAGTCATTAAGTTGATAGAATTGAATAAATTATTATAACTGAAATATTTACAACATCCAAACTAATCTGAAAAGAAATGATGTTTTACATTTACTAATTATCTGGCTAAAATTAATTTAAAACATTTTAATCATTGTAAGTATTCAAATCTATTCATGTACATTATATGTCACTTTGTTTCCATAAATGTATTTTTTTTATTCAATATCATGTCTCCTTGTTGTTCTGGTTTACAGAAACGTAGTTTCACACACAAGAATCCTTTTTTTTTTTATATTTCCTTCTTTTTTTTTTAGAAACTTAAAGGAATAGTATGGATAATTTGAAATGAGGTTGTATGACATATATCTAGTGATTTACCTACAGTAGATTACAGTCAACATGTCCAGTGTTTGAAGAGGCAAGCAGGAGTCCCGACACTGACACTGAGCACTGCACTGCTGTGGACGGGGGCAGCAGAAAAACATATTGTAGCCACCTAGAAAAACACCCTGAAAAAATCATCAGAGTCTATATTTAGAATATCTTCACCACTTTACATTGCTGTCACACAGCCCTTTCAGTGGGGAACTGAAGCCGTTCTTTGTTTCCACTCACTCCAAAGCTACCAGACTCCTTTCATTTTACCTCACAGAACACTAGTTGCTGGTCATACTAGTTGGATTGCTTTTATTGTGTGGCTTTGGTGTTTTAACCATGGAGAGGGCTATCTGATGGCAACGTAAAACAGTGAAAATATTCTAAATATAACATACACCTGAACTGATACTGATTTTCTTGGATGGATTTTGTTTTTAGGTGGTTTTTCTGCTTCAAATAATCCGAACTATCGCTTTAAATAAAAAGCTACCATGGTTTGATGAGATAAAATGGCTTGTTTTCTCCCAATCCTTTTCATTTAAGGGAAAGCAAAAGAAACTGTGTCTGTCTCCGAAGTCTGCCGAAGCGTAAATGCAGTGGAACCATCTTGACTGTCTTGCTCCTACATGGACACAAGCATAAGCTTAGGAAGCCAAAACACAGAGAATAAAGATATCTCAAAAACCCTGTTTCTATAAAAGTTCCATCCCGGCAGTCCATCTGTAAACGGGCTTGCAGCCGTTCCAGGCGATACCACAGGGCTCCATTGTGCCTCTGCCAAGCTGTGACAGGGCCCCGTCCAACTTCTCACCTGCAGCATTGTCCGCCCGGGGAGCTCAGTGCAGAGTAATTGGAAGCCGAGATTCCAGGACAAGTTTCTTTTTGTCCATTTTGTGGGAATCACTGACCCGGACGTGTCAGGTCACAGCTGTGGTAATTGGTGCTGGGTGATGCAGCTGTGTGAGTAGATGTGCATGTGTGTGTACAGCACAATCTGTGAACAATTTTCTGAATTACATGGGTTGCGTACAGACAATATTAACAATGCATGTATTCTTGTTGCAGGCCAGTATTTGTGTGATTTCCATAAATAAAATGTTTTCGGCGTTAGCGACCGTCAGTCTGTCCCCGAGTTACCTCCTCTGTCCTTGAGCTACAAAGGCATGAGGTCTACAAACTGAGCGTCTTTGTTGGACATATTAGATTTGAAATGAGAGAAACAACCAATGAAAGGAATTTGTTTCACTAAAAACACACACACACACACACACTGCAATATACAATCATCACTTTATCTCTTTAGAAATGGCAGCAACACGTATTTTGACTGTGAGAAAAAACTACTCACAGGTAGGATGAAGATCAAAATTCAGCTTGGCTCTTTCCCAAACTGCAGAGTATCTCTCTGCATGAAGTCATGCTTGTAGCAGTGAAGGGCACTCCAGATTAAGGTTAAGGGCATAAATAAAAAGGTAAACTGCGGGACACACTCACAATTCTTCCCCATAAGCAGGCAACAGATTATGTCGGTGTGGATTCTGATAAACATTTTGCTCATCCAGCTAGAATGTGCTATACTTTCTTTTTTCCTGTACATTGACTGTATTTCTTATGGATGGAGCTACGTTGCTAGCTAGCTGAACATGATGTCCCCATTCTTGATCCTTCCTGCTGAGCTCTGAGTGGTCGGTTGTTTTCCAGCCTGCAGAAACAGACATCAGTGGGCTCAACACCAGGCTTCATTAAATAGCTGCACAGACTAGAGATGGGAGTGGTGATTTAGAGGTCTGAAACCAGATAACTGTGGAGTTAAATGAAATTAAAGACAAAGTTGTCTTCTGTCATTTCTTAGATTTGTGACGATGGTGGTGGAGTACGCTAAGTCTGCACTTGTTAGGGATGGATCTTAGAATGTCAAACTCTCAACATGAACACAGAAAAAGCCAAAGTGGACAGAACGAGAGAATAATGAGAGAGAGACACTGAACCCCTTCTCCGATGTTTGGTTTCTTGTTCAAAGGGCAGGCGCCTCCAGACGTCTCAGACTCAGATTAAAGGTGCCCTGTGGAGTTTGGACACAAACAGAAACTACGTTTACATTCAGTGTAAAGCACTGTGTGTGCACCCTCAAACATGTTGAATGCATTTCCTTTTTCATAGAACAACTGCAAAGTCAAGTTTTATACATATTTTACATCATGCAGTATTTCCAATCATGTTTCCTTGCTAGCTGGCTTGAACCGGCTTGAATACTATCACGATGCTTAGGTGTCGATTCAATATTTATTGCGATTTTTACGTGTTGTGATTCGATATTACACTTTATTGTGATTTTTTTTTTACTTTGTTAACACTGGACCATGGCAAAAGGTTGAATCATGCACTTCTAGAGACTGTTTACCATGAGGCATCACATCACATGTCAGTCAGTCAGTCTTTGATGTCAGCAGCATCACTGCTATGCTGCATAGAACATTGGTAAATAAAATGTATGTGTATAATAGAATAAATAAAAAATACTAACTTAACTGCTAAAGCTAAAGTTTCAATTAGCTGCCCTGCCCATTTTGTCTTCTCTGACCTGCTGGATGGTTTATTCAATGTGTATTTAATCCAATGGTGGTAGTATTGTTGTTGTTGGTGGTGGTGGAGTGGTAATCAACGAGTTTTTTGGTGGCGGTGCTCCAGAGTGGCAAACAACGTCATTAACACGGTGAACATGGAATTGCCCTGAAGAGCACAGCGGTGGCTAACAGTGGGAACAGGGGAAGGAGAGACACTCGCCCTGAAGTCACTTCCTCTCCAGTGGGGTCGTGTTATAAACCAGAAAGTGAGCTCTACGCTTTGGCGTTAGCTCCGTCCTGCTGTAATGAGCTGGGTCAGAGTTACCCAGAGTTTGCCTCTGCTGGCATGTCGTGCTGAGTGCTCAGCTCGGAGCAAGCTGCGACAGAGGGCAACATTTGTGTGAGTTCACATCCACATACTTTTTGAAATGTGAAGGTGCAGGTAGTAGCCGTGCAGATCTCAGACGTCTGTCAAAATCTGCTTTCTCTCTTCAACTTTGTTTTTCTTGAAGCAGACATGACGTCACATACTAATAGACTGCAACAATAAAAGTCTCCTTTCCACCTCTGCATAGGCTAAAGTGATTCATTAAAAAAGTGATGAGGGGATCACAATACTTAACTCATATAGCGGCAATTCAAAACAAATGTTATCTAACAACACTTTCCATAAAGAGCAGGTCTAAACCAAACTCTTTAATTAAAGAGAAAGACCCAACGATTCAAGAATTCAAAATTAAGGACTCAAGAATCCCCACATGAGCAAGTAGCAGACATTAGGCGACAGTGGTGAGGAAAAACTCCCCTTTAACGGGAAGAAACTTCAAACAGAACCAGACTCAGAGGTGGGAAGCTAACTGAATCTTTTTTTTTTTTACATTATCAGGATGCAAATCACATTGTGTGGCATGCATGCACATCCACAAAACAGGGACCCACTATTAAAACTATTAAAAGTACTGCTACATGCTACTACTAGTGGTCAAAAACTGAAAGGGTAACTTTAACTACATTTCCACACCTCTGTGATACAAACTTTTTGGCACAGGTATTATGGTCATTGTGTTGATATCCCTTTGTAAATATGACCCTGGTTTTTCCCTCTGACAGGGATTAGTCATTAAAAAAAAATTCATGTCGACTGAAAAACAGCGTTCCTTCAAAAGATGTACTGTGCATAAAAAAGACACTGGAGAAAATAAACTTTGGCAAGGACAGCCATCTGGGAGGAAAGTAATATCAGATGTGATACACTAACAAAGAGATTACTTCAGTGAAACCACATTAATACATAAAAAAAACACTTAAGGTGATTACAAAAGTGATAATAAACACAAATTCGTTGAGGACACTAAGGACACTAATTCATCCATGCGGTTAAATCAAGTTTGGAAACGATACCAACTAAAGATGGACAATGGACACCTCTTAGACTCTGTTTGGCCCTAGAGGTGAAACCCCATCCCAGGTCATGATAGGTGGTGCTGACACCAAACCCCCCCCAACTGACCACCTGTCAGTCTATACCAGGCGTCTCCACTGTCGCGGCCCAAGGACGCCACCACCTGTCATGACCTCAGGTTCTGTTTTTTTTTGGATGAGATGGTCACTAATAGTGTTGGAGTGAGGTATTCGCCTGGGAGGATTTAGAAGTTTTAAGCCAGTAACATTTTGCTCTAGCACTAGTGGTTCAGCATGATCTGTCCAAAATCCTTCATCGAGAGATACAGTAGAGACATGATTTCCCAGACGTAGACTAATCCTCTTTACATTATGGACCTGGATTTAACAGGGGATATTGACGAGGGTTTGACTCACGTCTGGGCCAATTTACTTGGAGCTGGTAACAAAGTTCACCCCTGGGTCATTGCCATAAAAGAAATCAGTACTAAAAAGTAAAAAGAATAAATAAGTTATATTTAAAAGCAATCTTTAAAGGTTGGTGTTGTCATGTCATGCCAAGATGAAGAAGAGCACAAGTGATAAATACTGTGTTTTTTAAGTATCTGCACAGTCTATCTTGCTGAAATTGCAGTCCTTCATTGGCATGCAGTTGTGTTGTTTTTCACCAGGTCGAGGGAGGCTGGTTGGGGAAAGATGGTCATTCACAGGGTGAACCAAAGAGGGACCAGGGGACATTGTTTGTACAATACTGATCCCCTTTAGCTTGGGAGCAAAGGCCCTGAACTAATTACTCCAGTGAAAAAGAAAAATGAATTATGAATCATTACTGGATCACATGTGGTCAAAGATGAGTCATAACAAAAATGTTTCTGCCTCAGAAGATGAAAGGTCAAAGAGAAATGTTCTCTGCAGTTTCTTCTGAGCAAAATGTTTGGTCATTAGGTTTGCTAACTTGTTAAAATGGTACTGAATGTAGAATAAAACTGTGATTCTAACCTTGTTCTGATAATGGCAAGCATACTTAAAAATGCCAACATCATGTTTAAGCGTGGCGATGCAGGTTGGAGGATAAATCTGAGGGGCCGCAGGGTGATTACCAGGAAAAAGGACCAGAAAAGTCTGCTGCACAAAGTGTCATCGTTTTTTCAGACTTTCCGGCTTCCTCCCACAGTCCAAAGGCATGCATGTTTGGTTAATTGGTGACTCTAAATTCCCCGTGGGTGTGAACGTGAGTGTGAGTGGTTGTCTGTGTCTGTGTGTCTGGCGACCAGACCAGTCCAGGGTGTACGGACAAAAACAAGTTTCATTGCACAATGAAATTCTTGCTTTGCCCTTTCGCCTTCAATGCCACTTCAAGAATTTTAAAAACCACAGATAAATAGATAAATAGGAAAAGAAAGGAGATAAATAAACAGTAGCTATACAAGAAAAACCATATACAATTCAAGTGATAACTGCCCAGTGTCAGCCCCCCCCCCCACATCCCTTAAGGGACAGACAACGGACGGATGTATCTTGTATGCTAAAAGTGGGTTAGATTAAAAGAGAGGGGGGAAAGGATAGGGTGAAAGTAAGAAACTAGAAACGTGCATTCAGTAGGGAGCACATCTCCACCAGGCTACACCTAACCATAATGTAACCTAAACCTAACCTAACTGTGGAGGCCAATGCTAAGATAGACACTATCTGATGGGGTGACTGATGGGAGCTCACTTACATTCAAGATGGCAGCAAAGGTAACAGAAACATTTATTCATGTTGTGCGGTGTGTGGTGGATCCTAACATATAAGGTGTGGAATTAATCTGCAGATACTCTGGTTCAAAACATGATCAAACATTTCTATGGAGGTCATGACAAAGGCCAAAATACGGCCAGCAACAGATCTGGTGAAGCTTGTTTTTAGCCTAGCAGACTGGGAGAAAAGCCTTTTGCTCTGTGATGTCAAACTGAAGCAGCTGTTGATGACTTGTGGCCTCTACTGGCCGGTTAAGAGGAGTCCGCAGCCAGTGACCATATAAGGTAGTCAATAAAAGGTTTTTAAAAAATGTGAATCACCGCAACCATGAGAGGTCACTCAGTGTACAGGAACAAATGTGCACAAAACATATTGGGCTGATCGGTCTGGTAGTATGTGAGAGTAGCCCTTCAGGCTTGTGCTTGGCAGAGATAATAAAATCAGATTGTGAAATGGTCAGAACAGATATCCAGTTAAGTGGGGTCAGAAGAATTACTTCATTTCAAGACATCGGCAGCCAAAAATGCTGGAAATCACTAATGTAGGTCACTATTATGTTCCTGGAGACTGGACAGCCTATTACTCATGACTGGAAACAAGTGGAAAAAATGGCAGACAGTACAGTGCAGCGATCACATAAATGTTTTCAGCTCACAGCAAAAAGTAAGATTAAAAAATGTGTATGTTTTTGTAACTGTTGCTGATATTTTCAAATTTAAAGTCCGGGGTTTGTTGTGGTGGAGGCATTAATATAGTGTAATAACACATTAATTTCTTTTATATAAACTTCAAAACATATATATTTCGTGTCAAGAGTATATATTATGGAAGTGGGGCACGATGTCAGTCTATGAACAACACAGGGTCTCACAGCCATTCCTGCAGGGACAGCTCTGTGACCTTTTCACATGCAATGTGTGTGGTAGCACACACAAGTAACACAACTTGCTGTGGCAGAAGTCTGTGATGCCCTCCAGGCTGGACACCAGCATGTGGTCCATGTGTGACACACACACCTACACACACACACACACACGCAGACACAGTGTCTCCGTGATCTCCGGCTGACACACCCTGTGACCTTACAAGGAGAACAGTGGTAATGCAGTGAGGGATCAATTGGAAATCCCCTTCTGATCCCACACGTCTGTCTTAATAACCACCAGCATGTGTCTGAAATGCAAAGGCCCGTATGTTTAGCATTTTAAGTAATTGATTTGACACTGTCAGTTTGCAAACATGCGCTAAAGCTATTACTCATTGAGGACTCAGCCACACTAATCCATTTGTATCTGTATTTACAGTATGTCATTTCTTTTCATTTTTTAGAGGGACAGAAGTGTCTTTCTGTCCATGCCTGCATATCGAATATCTCCTGCATCATTAATTTCCTTAATTTAACTTATTACTATATTGTAACAATACTGTATAGCTATATTTTTATTACTGTCATTTATTTTTTATCGATTTGTGTCTTTTTTACTTTATGTATGCCTTAATCTCGTTTTGTTCAATTTTAACTGATTAAAAATGAAAATCATTTTGATTTTGCTTTTAGATGATTTCACCTCATGCAAAGCACCTTGAATTGCTTCTGTGTTTGAACTTGCCTGGATTCACATGTGGCTCAGCATCAACAGAATGCAAAACAAAAAGAGACACCTTGTAATGACATTGAGATTTTCCTGATCCTATTTTAATAATAAAAAAGGAACCTTTAAACCTTTACAAGATAATGTCTATTTCCTGAAGGATCACTGTGGTAATAGTTTAGAATAAAAGTTAAAGGGTGTATCTGCTCGATGAATTCACACATTGTTTCCTTGAGCTTTGACAGACCAACCTTTAATCAGCTGATGCAATTTGCCGGCTAAGACATGTGATGAAGACTGCCATTCAAAGGTCCATAACGATTTCAGCCCAAATAAGAAGCCCCAGAATCTGGCAACAGAGACATAGACATGATCTTTCAAGGGTTTCTCTGTGTGGATTCTGATGAATTTTTATAAAAAGCATTTCAAAATCAATACAATATAGACTGAGTGAAACATAATCAGCTTAATACACCAGTAGCTTGTGGGTTTTTAGAGGCAATACTGTCAACAAAGCATGGACGTGTTGACCATCATGCTTCAGCTCTACCCATCCCATCATCTCCTGCATTTAATACTTTAAGGACACCAGGGAAAAAATGAAAAACAATGTCAGTCGCAACCTTTAAGAATTAGAAAAAATAATAAACATTTAAAAAAATCTTGATTTGTGATATTATCACAGTATTTCACTTGTCTTTCATTCCTCAAGACTGCTCTAAAAAAGCTCCCTTCACGCTGTACCTTGTTCGTTGCTCACTGAGACAAAAGCTTGTATTCCGTTCAGAAAATGAAAGCTTAGCTCGCTAATGTTAGCAATGATTCCTGCTTACTTTTGGTTTATATTCTTTAAACACCTTGAGTCACAGTCAAGCTCCTCAGTGTGGTGTTTGTCCAACATTATACAAAGGTCAGCCGGCATCAGCTGCGTCTCTTTCATGGGACCAGATGTTGTCCTGTCACCTCAGCACTCTGTACATGGAATAAAGTAACTAAAGAGTGCTGAAAACACAGATGGGACAGTCTTTTGTTGATTAAATGCCTGTGTTGGCTTTACTGAAGACATACTATGAACTAATTACACCTGGCTCTGTAGGCACCATCATCTGGACCAAACTTGAGAAGAGTTCTAAGGCTTACCTGTCCTATTAGTGCCCTTTATCAAATCAAATCTTATCTCTATATAGTTGTCTCACCTTGTGTTTCTCTTTTGTATCTTGTCATAATGCCCTTTATATTCTTTCCAAAGCACTTTTAAATTGCCCTGTTATTGTAAGTGCTTACACAAATAAAGAGTCCTTGCCTGCGCATTTTGAGGTTCAACTCAACCAAGGACATTATTTCTGCCTCCAGAGAAGCTCTGCTTCTGAGTAATGTTTGTATAACTAAGATGCCAATCTACCCCTCAACAACTACCGTCGAGATGCCCTTGACCCCCCAGCTGCTGGCTGGAGCTGCTCAGCAGCCCGCAGTCGCTGGCTGTGGTTGTTCTGAGCCGCTCCCTGGAGTGAATGAGTGTAACAGCACAACTGCGTGGTATGGTAGTGCTGAAAACGAGCATGCGTGCTGTCGGGATAAAGGTTGAAAAATTCTCGAACACTGACAACTGACTTACCGTTTCTTTTTAAGGTCCATTTGTAGTAATACAGACTTCCACTCCTGGCACTTTCATTCCCCGCATTGTACCTGTGGGATATGAATAAGTCATTAGCAGAAAGTCTTTATTTTGCCAGCCAGCTGAATGTAAAACTCAGGTTAGTCCCCAGCTCAGAAAGGAAGGTGGATGGGTAGTTTTTAATGTGTTCTGTTAGCCATGAAATATTTCTCTTGCTTGGTGTGTGAAGTCTGTCAAACAAAAGAGAGAGCACACAGCACTCAGTAGCTCACAGCAAGGCTATTTTAATACATTTAGGGGGAATTGTTTGATTTGAAATATTGATGTTAACAGACAGTTTATTTTTTAATGTATTTCTACAGTACTGTATATACCAGGGCTGTATAGCAGGTCATTAAGGTGTAAATATAGAACTCCCCTCTGTGTATCGTTGAAAGAGGGATGTAGTATCGCTTCACTTCTATTTTCTGACATTAAACATCGTCTGTGATTAAACTGCATCATCAGTTTTAATCAGAATATAAGCTGTGCATCTTTTTCACAAGTCTGAACTTTGAATTGAACATTGATAAGAATAAACAGGTAAAAAAAAGTGTAACTGCTTTGTTGCGGTATGCTGACATCATGAACCAGACCTGACAACGTAGAGGTGGCCTGAGAGAGCGAGGGCACAGCCTCGAAACACCTCCTCACAAATGATCTTTATTTTTCTTATTTTACACCCTGGGGCCACATCTTCTGCTGCAGCTTTGAATAAAGGAAAAGCAATAGAAACTCCACTCGCAGGTTTTAATGCGGGACAAAACAGTAATGTGCCTCTGTTTTTATTTTCGCTCTAACCTCAGCATCATCACCCGCCCACCCCCCCTCCTCCCAGTCTGTCTGTCAGCTGAGCACAAGACAGAACCAGGATCATTATGTGTTGTGGTGACCGGTCTCTGACCCCACAGTGCATTCTGCTGTGCCCTCCTGGGTGTGCAACAGTGGGGGCGGTTAAAGAGCTTCCACAACCTCTGACATGTCTGGTAGAGAATTATGTTATATGCACAAAAGCGTATGTGAGTGTTTTTGCGTGCATGACAGTGTGTGTGTGTGTGTGTGTGTGTGTGTGTGTGTGTATGTGTGTGTACGGCACACCTTTAGGTTCTGCATGTTACTTTTCTACATGATTGCAAAGCTCTGTGGATTAGCATGTGCCTGCTAAAAAGATATGTAGGGCTAAGGGCAAGGTTAACGTACATGTTCAGAGGATCAATGCGTGTGTGTGTATGTGGGGGGGGGGGGGGGGGGTTGTGCTTTCATGTGTGAGCAAATTTCACACCAGTAGTGGAGTGGATTTGTGTACACTACAGGGATGATGATGGAATTATCTGTGTGTAACATTGGCAAGGTGTGTGTTTGCAAGTTTGTATTCTCTGTGTGTGTGTGTGTGTGTTTGTGTGTGAGAGCA
This sequence comes from Pempheris klunzingeri, assembly GCF_042242105.1. Classification (NCBI taxonomy): domain Eukaryota; kingdom Metazoa; phylum Chordata; class Actinopteri; order Acropomatiformes; family Pempheridae; genus Pempheris; species Pempheris klunzingeri. Next base: position 22,698,695 of record NC_092019.1, on the reverse strand, counting down.
TCATTCTGTGGGCTAGCTGCTGCGCTTCGTAGCTCCCAGGGAGATCCGTGACCGAAGATCCTCAAGTTTAGGGTTCATCTTCAGTTCAGAGAGAGGTTCAACTGCCGGTCAGCGGGCCACAGTTAGAGCAGCCTCATTCTCCCTCTCTCTATTCTCTAATACCAACCCCCCACACACTCACACACGCTCTCCCTTTCTTTACATACAGCTCTCTATTTTATTCAAACGCTTCCACTCTCTGTTTCTCTCAGCTGATCTTTTGCCTTCTGTTTGACCCGAGTCGTGCCGCAGTCAGGTGGGGGAGAGAACCCCCTCAAAAACAAGACTTTGTATAACTTTATTACTATTTGTTCTAACATTCATCTTATTATCTCACCTTCAAACTGACAGACACTGAAGAAAAACCTTATTGTGTATTGCAAGGTGATGGAAAATGTATCTCGATGTGGCTCCTATAAATAATGTAATAAAAGCATATTAACATAATATGGTAAATATGCGGTGGTGTTAGCACAGAAAGCCCCCCAATGCCTGTTGTAGAAATTGTTACATTCAGTATTTATCGTTTTTTTTCCTCTGGTATGCCCTTTTCAGTACATAAGGCAAACAGCTTGTCACTGAAGCCAAAGGTTTTGATTTGTTGGCTTGAATTGACTCAACGTTAATCCTTTTTTTTTCAGGTCATTTATCCACATCATATAAATGAACCCGAAAGCTTTTGTTTTGGTTTTATGATTGGAATTTTGATGAGGACATACAGTCCTTTTCTGCTTGACTAGCGTGTGCCGTGAGCCTGATGACCGTTACGGCTGCAAAATTTAATCAGAAACCCCTTTGTCTCTCATTACAGGGAAACGATGACCTGCTTCAGCAGCTGACCTCAAACAAAGTGGTGCACAGAGTGTTGGGACTCGATTTGAGAGCCTTATTTGTGGGCAGTGCCACGCAAAGTGGCCGACCGGCGCTGATTGACTAGATTAAAACGAAATACAGCAAATCACATTTAAATGCTGAGAAACATTACAGTCCAATGATTTGCATGTTGTTTAACAAACTAATTCTATTCAATGTCACTCTGTAAAGCATTATTAGTAGTATTAGTGGCAGGAGCAGAACTGGTGTGGTCGTAAATCAAAGGCTGACTTTCTGGTTTTCAAACAGGGATGTTTTCACTCATCTATTTAATAAATATTGAGTTACTTTAACAATGTTAATATAGTCTCAGCTTGTCTACACCATGTCTGGCAAATTCACTATATGACTAATTGCTTTGCACATAATGACCAGCTTTATTATTTCTAAGCAGCTGTTTCCTGTTGAACCGTCAGGTTAAACTAGCTAAGAATGAAACATGAAATGAGGCTTTACTTTAGGATTTTGTTGTAAAATATCTAAAAATGGTTGAATCATTTGAAGTGACCAGATGTTATAGCCTATATTTCAGAGAAATTAATTAACTCATTTGAATATATAGCTTTTGGAGATTAACTATTCATTTCCTGATGTAGCATGCATCATCTGGCCTGGCGTATCCATGTTCCCAGGGTTCAGTGCTCCCCCATCTCAACTATTCAGCATATTTAACTAGCTCGAACTCCCCCAACCCTGATTTTAGAATGCAGACTGTGTGGAGAGGAATGATAAGGAAAGCACTGGGAGAATCAGACAGTTCAGTGTAGCTGGCCCATTTGCCTGTAAAGAAGCCTTTTGCCTGAAAAGAAGAGAATCGCATCTTTGGGTGATTCCAACATATATTGAACATATACATCTGATCATCATGCACTGACCACCACAAGGTGTCCAACAGCCACCACTGATAAAATGCAGAATACAAAATAGCTGAGGCAAAAGATTAAAACAAATTGAATTACATTGTCAAGAGGGTACATATGAGAAAACAGATTTTTTTTTAAGATTTAAGACATACGTAAAGTGTGTCCTATGTGTTGTAGTAAGAGAATATAGAGCTGGGGAACACAGGGATGACTCCCACACACAGTTATGTTGCTCTTGTGTGAATTTTACCACCAACTTTTTGGCTGAAGAGGAAACTCCAAAGTGGGAGACCTATAGATTTAATAAGCAGTTTCTAAAGTACTGAGCTGAACTAGTTGTTTTGGCTTCACCGAATCACAGCCAATGTCACAGCAGGCTTTGCCATGATATACAGTATATACAGTGAATGTTTCCTTGCCGTGTTCAACCCGCAACCCTTCACCTCCCCGCCTGTCTGCTCTGATGTGGCTTGTTAAGCCACCGTGTTGGCTTTGAACCAAGAGGGATAATGGCAGATTGGAGGGGTTAGAGGCAGGGTAAGAGTTTACCACATGATACAGCCAGGACGTGACACAGGACAAAACAAACCAGTCACACACTATTGGCTTAGTTAAGCTGAGACGCCTTGACTCTCAATATGTTGCTCTGTCTGAGTAGATGATAAAAAAGGTGATCCACAGTAAAAGAGGTACTACTGTACATTCCACAACATGATATTCCCCATGAACAATATGTCTACCACACAACATACTCTTGAAAAAACATTCTGGAATTTCATCACATGGGTAGTCTGCCTCTTCAGAAATAGCATTCATTAGTTTCAGTCTCACTTTAACTAAAAATGATGGTACTTTTTAAATGATGGACAAGTTAGCGTGGGGTGAATTTACACTTCATGCAATTTTAATTCAAAACGTATATACATACATATATGTATATAGATCTGAGGGTCAACTTTTCAAACAGCATACGAAAACATGAAAGTTGAGTATCCATAGGGAAATTTAGGAAGTTATTATAGAGAGAGACTCTATGCACAGGCAGCTTTTTGCTTAGTTGGATCAAACTATGGGCTCAGCAATGGCACCTGGTGATGAAACCATCTTATCAGAACACATGCTCTGCTGCCTCTGCTCTTTGGCTCCCGCTGTGATATCGTATTGCTGAGTCTCACTTTGCATGAGAAATCGAAGTGCAATCCCGTTCTTTATGGCCGCTGCCGCGACCTTTGTCAACCCAGCGAATTAACCTAGAGTCGTATCAGCTACGCTGGCCTTTTTCTCCTAGAGCCTGTCCTATTAACTGAGTGAGGAGCACAGTGCGGGTCACACTTAAGTAACCTTATCTTGTAATTGGGTTCAAGGTTAAGTGACCCTGGAGCACGGAGGTCCGGGGGTTAAGGTCACAGTGTCAGGCAGAAGAGGGAGCTTTTAATCACCAAAGGGGGCTGGAAATCAAAGCCCGGGCTTCTGCTATCTGGCTGGGCCGGACCCGCCCACCCCCATCACCCCCAGCCTCACCCTCATCCACATCCTACATGAAGCTGTCCATGTGAGCTGGAACAGGGTGGGGTTTAGGGGGTTGAATGGAGCAGTTGCCAGGCAACCCATATTCAAGCCAAGGTCTTGCAAGCTTTTAACCTTACCACAAATCGATATAGACGGCAATTGGGCTAATATTCATCGAGCAGATGGGAAAATTAGGCGCAAGTCTGCCTGCAGGAGATAGAGGAGAGTCATGCTGTTGGCCTAACGGTCATAGCATCACTCAGAATCCCCCCAACTGGATGTATGCACAGCGAGGGAAAAGCTCTGAATGGTAGGAAAGGGATAATGACGAAATATCTGTGACAAGCTTTTTAGTGAAGCTACATCTCGTCGGGCTCTAGCACTTTTTGCCTCTCCTGGATTATCCTTCTTCTTTCTCATCAGCATCAGCAAGAACTAGAGATAAGAGACAATTTAGCTGATTTGTGTGCGATTACCACCGAATAAATATACGATCCATAGTTTCATGTTTCGCAGGTTATTTTCAAGTAAAAAAACATCCAAATATCTTGTGGAAAAAGCGCAATCTTCAAATTTTTCACAACTGCTCTCCACCCCACCCCCCACCCCCTCCTCTCCTTCCCTCTCTCACTCCCTGCCTTTTAAAGAAGGAGATGGATGACCACTGGTGGAGGGGTTCAGGCAGCATGACCCATAGACCTATCCATTGCCAAGGGCGAGGAAATAGCCCAGATTAAAGAGCTTGTAAATAATGGCCCATAAACATCTGCCTGTTAGCCCGGCCAATCCATCTCAGTCTCCCATCTGGTCCTCTCTTTCTCTTGTGCTCCCACTGCTTTTGATTTCCTCATTGCGGACCGGTCCACAGGGCAAATGCATCATCAGACCAAAGTCAGTCATATTCCAACACAAACAAACACTGAGTTTGACCCTCAGGTCGTATACAGTTTAAATCCCCACCAGCCAACTGCATCCCATGACTCAACCCAAAGACAACAATAGGGAGCATTAGCTTTGTTTTCTTTGCTTGGGTTTCCTTCCATTTATTAGAGCCTCTGTGTATATTGCTTTGTTAGATTAGCATAAGGCAAAAGTGAGTGCACGTACGTATTTAAGTACAACTACAGCCATGAATTCCCCTAATCATCTTTGCATGATTGCAGTTGTTTTACAGTCCACCCTCCTCTTTGCCAGAGTCAAACCTTCACTGGGGCTCTTGTTAGCAGGGCCTCATCAGAAGCCCGCCCTAATTACTGATTAGGCGTCGTTAATGTTGGGCTCCCAACATCTGCTCCGAGGACTGGCCACTTGCACTCTCTCAGATCTCCAACCACGGCGATGTAGTCTGGCTCAAGCTGTGTGAATAGACCCCTGGCACCGGTATTAAGCCCCTCAGTCGTGGCCTGACTGCAGGTGGCAAATTAAACCAAACAAAGGGCCGATTGCAGCCGGACTGAGACTGAGCTCTCGCCAACAAGCCTCATGGACGGTAAATGCTTTGTCTTTTATGTCACATCCAAGTTCAACTCCACTGCACTGCTTCACTGCTGCTAATTAGGAATTACATAAGCATTTCAAAGCCTGGACAGTGTTCACTTGTAGCATTTTCTGAATATTTTTTACTTAAACCTGCACTAATTGTTAATGATTAATAGATTAATAATTGGCCGCAGATTCAGGTGATAATTCTTTGTAGGTTCGCCACTACCAGCACCCCCTATCACATTGTTTTCACATTGTCATTTGACTGAAAATTCTAAGGATTTTTGACCATTAGGAACTAGTTACTGTAAAACAAAAAAACCCTCATCCTCACCTGTCGCTCATTTAAATTCATTTCTCTGCCACTTTAAACTGGGCTGGTTATCAGTGGCTCATGATCTCATACCAGGGATGTCAGTGTGAGGTGACAGCTGCTACGAGCTGCACACACTGGGGTACTATCATGGAGAGATAAGTGCTGCCAAACACATTCATATTAAAAGTCATTTGAGCCATTGTGAATTATAACAGGAAGAAGACTCGACAGTCGTGCTAATAGCTCTGTGATGGTGCACTTACAGTGACAATGCTGACATGCTAATGCTTAGCAGTATAATATTTACCATGCCGACCATAGTTCACAGTTTGTTGGCCAACATCTTCGAACTAAGCAATATCAATTGAGTGCAGCCGGAGATAGTCACCCTGCCTCTTTGCACATCGGGGGTAACATCTGTGAGGGCTGGTTTACTCCCAGGACACCAGCGGTATACCAGAGCTGCCAGTCACTGCTGTTACCCTCCTGGGCTGCAGGTACAGGGCTTTTGCATCAGGGCATTATGCATTGTGAGCACACATGGAGGTCTGCAAAACTAAACTAAAGTATCCAGCTTTCTTGCTATCAGCACGCGTGGAATTCTTCTTGTTCAATAAGTTACCTGGTCAGAGCTAACGAGCGTATAATCATCCTTATCTATTAAGATACAACCCTGTAGATTCATGGGTATGTGTGGTGACATTTACATATAAAGGGGCACATAAAATCTGCCTACTTGTGCTGTCTTCATGCGTATGCTTATACCTTACACACTCATGTGCTTACCTTGGCAAAGCAGCTCCTTGGTGCTGGAGGCGAGTGGCGTGGAAGTAATTGTTATCTGCAACGTGTGCAAAATTGAAAATGAGTGAAATGCAAGCCAGGAGAATCACCGAATAATGTATTGATCCAATTGAACTTCTTAATTGTAAAAGTAGCAATCTTGTCCTTTTTGTGATTGTAATTTTTGGAAGACAGTGACCAGTAACATGTGACTTTGTGTTACATGTCATGTAGACCAGGCATCAACTTGTTATTAAACCTTCTGAAATCAGCAAAACACAATAGCTAAAGACAGTCTGAATGTGGCCTAAGGCTTCTTGCAAATTATCCCCTATTTTAAATGGCTGTTTACCAAGAACATCGACCATTTAACTGGAAATATTCAATAAAAACACGACAACAAACCAGAATCATGTGCACAGCCAGGATCCATAGGCCACACTGTTGCTCTGACCAGCATACAGCATACTGTGTCTTGCATGTTCAGTAAATACTACTGGTTAAAGGTATACAAACATTGTGTCACTAACTAAATGACTGCAGCTTACTGTGGTAACAAATCCATTCAGGACTGAACTCAAATTAAGACTTTTAGTTCCACAAACACTCCTTTGCAAAGTAGTCCGTTCAGAGATGGCAGTCACTCATCATTCTACCCGGTGACACCCAATGTCACAATAGACAGCACACACTAGCCTCAACAAGACTTATAAGTTTGAATGAGAGGCAGCTAAGTAGATTTTCCAGGCAGGTGAGCTGCAACTAAAGCTTCATGATCTTACATCACTGAGAGGGACACTGGCCTTCACTTCTTAAATGAGCCCTCTAACCTCCCACTGTCAAAATGACTGATATGCTACCTTAGAGCTGGATCTCACTCAAGGTAAGGTGTCCAATGATGGCACCTTATGTGTCTTGCTTTTATGCAGCTCAAAATTGCATGGTATTCTTCTTTAGATTGTTTTACTTATCTAATTTTTCATTTTGAAATCTTTTCTCTCCAAATCACCATTTCATCGCTCCCCCTTTTCAAGTCATGCTTATCTTCAATTTATGAGCTGCCGTTTTTGACCTAGTAAGTGACCCCACACCTTAAACACATTCCAATAGAGCCAACAAATTTATTTGGCAGATAAATCATTGCTTACCAAATGCTGGTGGTGTGCAAGGTCAAAGATGTGGAAGGGGATAAAAATGAAATCCCAGAGATAGTGGGTTGAGCTCAGTGCCAACGCCAATGTCCTATGAGTTGGTGCTTACACACAATTTAAACAGAGATTTAAGACACCCATTGTTTGCATGCATTTATCTAAATGAGGTGCACATGGAGCGGGTCACGGTCAGTATCCTCTTATATGATTGAGCTTCATACAACAAAGAAGTGCAGTATCTATCGTCACTCATGTGCAGGAAAATATCTTAACTCAACAGATGCTGGTCAGTTGAATAATCCTCCCATGGCTCCAGCCAAGTTCAGCGTCTCTCCGTTCTACGACACACGGGTATTACAGCAACGGTCGCTCTCTAGTAGCAGAGAACTGACATGTTTATGAACCTATCACTCTCAGACCCGTTCACACTACAACTGAGTATGGCTGTAACTTCCTCAGATTAGCAGAAGTGATGAAACTGAAAAACAGATACTTCCTCAGTAAATTAGCTTGGACGGGAATACGAGATGACTATTAATATTCTATGCAGTGATTATCATGAGCTCTCAGATGATGTGATTATTCCTGAAAACAGTGGCAGGGTCGGCAAGCTGCGGTTCAACTTGATCAAAGTTCACTTAGGCAAAATTATTTTTATCTTTATTCAATAGAGTGAATGAAATAAACAAAATATCCATTGATTTTATGTACTCACTTCTCCTGTACTGGGTGACTGAAGTCTATCCTGATTCTGCTAAACCACAGATTACACTGAATTGTTTTTAAGATTATCACTTTCCACAAGATATGTACATAGCTATGGTATAGTTAAGATAGTTATTACAAATAAAATATGGTCATGGTGAAATAACTTAAATAAAAAGGCAAACGTTAAAGGCATGTACGTGACAGCAACAGCAGTCTCAGGAAAGTCAGATATGCTACCAGCCCACCCAGCACCCACCACTCTTTCTGGGTCATCATATGAATGGCACACAATGTGTCACAGTTCAGAAAACCCAAGTGCAGAATCACTGGAGAGAGACTGGAGAAAGGCAACACAATGGCTTTACTGAAGGCTAAAGGCAAAGAAATGTACAGTCTGTGCCAGAGGTCAAAACCATAAATCCTGGTTTAAATACTAAGAGATAATGAGCTGATCGGCAACAGGTGAGTGGCAGACTGAGCCGGCTGGCAGCTGATTGGTAGGCAGATAATTCAGGGGGAGTGAAAAGTGAACTGGCGGGAAAAAGCTGACACAATTAAAGACACTTGAAAAAAAAATTCTTAACGTGTATTTTGAGTTTTAGTTTGGCCCATGTCCTATCAGGACATACGTGGAGGGGGCGGGCTTTATGAGCTATACTGCAGCCAGTCACCAGGGGGTGATCAAGATGTTTTGGCTTCACTTTTGTAGAGCTGATTTGTCATGTCAAGAAAAGTCCACAGAAAAAAAGTGTTGTATATGATCTTCTATGGTATATATGCAGCTGTACTGACATGAAACATGAGCAGCTACAGTGACTGGCTTTGATGCCCCGTACACTGCATTATTTCCCTTGGTGGCCGTGGGGTTTAAAATGCTGTCCATGTGACTGCAACGTCATACGATCAAGTCTGACCAGAGACCCTAGTTGCATGTCATCTGATAACTTTCTCTACCATCATTATAAAAAAGATACAATTGTGAATGGGTGGTTAGTTGAGAGCTGCTGCTATCAGATCTACACGCTTCTGTGAAAACATTTTCACCTGATGTTGTTTTGGAAGGACGTCATCACTTTGTCACGAGCCCAGCATTACCCAAGAAGGTGACTGGTTGCATAATAATTACATAATTCTTATGTTTGTGTGGTGCGGCTATGTAACCTCATTCTGACACTGGTACATAGAAATGATCATCTTCCTCATGACGACAAATGTAAAACCACATTTCTGTAATATCTGAACTGCAAGTTATGTTTAATTGTTAACTTGTCCACAGATCAAATTCCAGGAGGATGAATCAAATGAAATGTGCAGCCACCTCATCTAATTCTTCATGGGTGGCGGTTTAAGAGGGGATCACCATGGGATGCTAATTTGATTTGTCTGACCAATCACCCAATAGGGCGGCTTATCCATGACCTCTGAGACTGTGAGTTTTCCAGTTGGCTGGTCGGGGCAAGAACCTTCACTTGACCCCCTCAGTCTGTATGGTAATGTCAATCACTTGGGGGAGGGTCACTGATCGGGGAAAAAGATGTTGAGTGGGGTGATGCACTCTGAGCTCAAGGCCTGTTTGCATCTTGTCATTTCTAAAATATAAATGATGTCCAGAACAAAGATGAAAACTTTTCTGTCTATCATTTTAACCTTTAACATTTGTATCACTGACTAACTTTGTTTTCAGCATTTCTGAAATACTCAAATAAACATGTGTAAATATGTATCACTATGTTAGCCATGCTAGCGGCTCTAGCATGGATGTATTTCATATGAAGGTTGACCGACGGTGCATGAAACGAAAAAAGTTCCCAGGTATAAAACTACCTGGATGATCCGCACATGGTCACACATGCTTCTGCACTCAGGGGTCCATCGAGCATGTGCATGAGCCGGCTAACCTCCAATAAGCCCTCCACCAACTTGAATAAAATGATATAATCATGAGACTCTTCTAGATTTTTCAATCAGACCAATAACTAAACAATTCTTATTCTAAAACATGTCAAGAACTACTGGACGGATTGCCTTAAAATTATGCACAAACACTTATGGGCCCCAGAGGAGAAATCCTTAAGACTTTTATCTGGCACCACCAGCAGGTCACAGTTTCAAAGCATCTATCTATCTAACTAGCTAACTAAAAGAAGTCCAACACATGCATACATGTGTGAGAGGATTTGGTTAATGCCATGCCAGGTATCATCTATAATAGCAGGTAGACAGTAAAAGGGATTTCCTAGTCAGACTCCAAAGCCCTGTAAAAGCATGCAAGGCTTTACATGGAAGTGCTGCGATCAGAGGACTGGAGCTCAATTAGCTACTGTTGTGGGTGGGGGCGGAGAGCGAGCAGAGGTCCAAATCCTCTCTTACAGGCCCAGCTGGGGGGATTAAGAATGGTTCCTGTCCCGTGGCTGACCTCTTCAAAGCCTGTGCAGATGTCCTGATCCCCCTCCACACACCCACCAACACACACACTCAAATGCCCCCTCTACTCGAACTCTCTCTTGACCCCACAACCAAAACAAAGCACTCAGGTGACATTTCTTATCACAAGAGCACTCACCCGCTCTTTGAATTGGTATCTCTGGTATCTCATCTCCTCTGTAGTACACCTTTCTTTCTCTTTCTTGGTCCCTCTGTCTTCCCTCTAGTCCTGAGAGGGCTCCTCCTCAGCTGTCCTCTGACGCCAAGCATGGTCAGATTTCTGAATGACCTTAGCATGGAAATGAGCCTGTCACTCTCAATACTCCGCTGCCCTTTGGTTCCAGCGTGTTTTCAAATAGGAAACCAAGGTCAAGAGGTACCAGCAAAGACACTGAGGGTGATGTTTTCAATCACACATCTCTATCAAAATAGGAAGTAAACACTTTGTATGGAGGTTGCTAAGAGGTCCTCTGAGGTTGGTGGTGGTCCTTTAAGGTTGTGACCCTTTTTTAGCGCTATAAGTCAAGTCTTGTTCAAAATAATGGCCACCCATTTGGAGCTTTATTTAAGGCTAAGAGGGGCATGATGGACAATGAATGGATTAAATCACTCTAGGGGGGACAATCCAAGATTACTTTCAATCAGTAAAGGCCCTCACAGATCTTCTGAGAATAATCCGAATGTGAGATTAGGTGTTTAGATAATTATTTTCTGTGTTGGTGGGCTGAGTCTTGATGTTTTCTGAAGAAGATGAGGTTTGACGTAGCATGTGCACTCCTACAGAAGGCCGACTGTACATACACTCTTTGGCGTCCACATCAGAGAACTAGTCAGTATCCTGGCCCGGTTCCAGACCCATGGGTTCAGATAACGAAAATAATGAAGTAAAAACAAAATGGCAGTTTAGTGTGATTATCTATGTAGGCTATCAGGTTCCAGCCTGTTTCTCACAGATTAATGTCTAATTTGCCAGCTCATCTTTCCTGCAACTTCATTATTTGTGTGGAATAATACAAAATGAGGTTTCCCCACATACAGATAATGGGTGATGCAAAGGCCAAAACCAGTGCAGCACAGAGCAGAATGACCTTTCCTCTTCCGAATCAGGTGTTTTCTAAATTGGGGTTTCTCTTTGTGTGTGATCGCTCTAATGCCTACCCTGAATTTATGCCTCTCATTCTTCTGAAATCTCCAGAATGTCGTGAAGTATTGCAACTTTATTAAGGTTGTTTTTCGTCATTTTAACCATTTTGGTTTGTCTTAACAGCGTCAGCTAGCCTACCTCCTAGTAAGTAGCAGCAGTGTCGTACTTTACAATAGATACACGTCATTTTTTTTTTACATTGGTTAATAATATTTCATGCCTCCATGGTAATCGTATAAAGATTTGTAAATGCTGCAGTTCATTGGTCAAAGATAGGCATTATTAAGTCATATATCGCTGAATGTTCCTTTAATAGTGAGCATGTAATGTCAGAGGCACGTGGATTAGAATATGAAATGTATCTTTTTGTTCCTCGTCGACTTCAGAACAAATTTCCAAGATGTACGGTAGATGATGCCTGTGTGTTTTGAGTTCCCGTCTGTTCTTCCAAACATCCTCTCCATCTCATCAGCCATCAGCTCCTCATCCTCCAATCTGTCCATCTTCAATTTCCACTGTCACTTCTTCATTCATCGCCTCTGCCGCTCCATCCCTCCATCTCCCCACCCCTTCCCTCATTACCCCCCACCCCAGCACAAGGCTGTCAGAGTTTTAGGGATCCGGTGAGCTGTGAAATCGCACAAATTGCTGTTGCTTTGCGTCTGGCCCAGCAACAGAGGGGGGAGATAGACAGAAAGAGAGAGAGAGAAAGAGAGAGAGAGACTTTATGCTTCAACACTTCTGAATCTGACCCCCCCCCCCAAACACACACACACACACACACACACACCCTCGCTGCCCCTTCCTCCCTTTATTCACTCAGACATGGACAAGCACACGCACAGCTGCAAGACTGCATATCTACCCACTACAAGCCAAGTACCTCCCCCCAGCACACATACACACACACACATACATAGCCAACTTCTTCACCCCCACCATCACCACCACCTCCGAACATGTGACCGCACCACCGCCCTCGCCACCCTCACCGTAAAGACACCTCCACCACTTTGCTTCAGTGTGCGGGTCACTTCACAGAACAACTCGAGAGAGCCTGCAGCCCTCAAGAGGAATAAAACCTGCTCTCAACCTGAGGAGAGCTGTTTCAGCCACCTCCGCTAGAAAGACCAAAGCACCTCACCCCCAGCACACACACACACACAAACACACACACACACACACACACACACACACACACACAGACAGACAGACACCGCCCCTGGGAACACCCTTTGAAATATGACAAAAACTGGCAAAAGGTCACAAACATACATGTTGTGACTGTTTCACTTCTGTTATTCCTGTTCTACAGTAGCTAACAAGTAGCTGCCACACAATGTGGCGTATTTACCTTCTGCTGCACTACTGGGCCACTCACTCACTTTTTAATAGCAGTCAGTGTTCTTGCATGCTTATTTATATTTTCGTTTTCACATAAAACACATTCACATCTTTTGCCATAGGTTTCACATGTTCACTTTTATGTCCTTAGATATATACATTGTACATGGAGGTTAAATGTTAAGAAGTTAAATGTGTCTTTACTTTGCTGAGCTCTGTTGTTCTTGTTTCCCTGTTTCCCTCTTTATGTGTAAGTCCATGAGAGCCACATTCCTTGTATGTGTTCACATACTTGGCGAATAAAGCTGATTCTGATACTGATTCTGATTGTGACTGTAATGGCTCATTAATAAAGAACATGAGTAGATAACACACAGACAAACATGGCGATTCAAAACCAACTGAGACATTGTTAACAGTTGAAATCTATTTGATTTGAGTAAGTGAAGTGCCTGGGGAGCTGCACCAAGAACTTTTCCTCTTACTCACTGAAGATAAGTCATGTGTTAGCTATCCTGTTACTGAAAGCTCACTGCATTGTGGTCCACAGCTCACTTTGTGTGCCAAGTACAGCAAGACTGCAGGATCATGGTGTCACCCATCCACTGACTTAAATACACACTGAGTCACTGGTCCAGGGACAACGATGCTGAAAGAAACAAACAGAAACAGAGACACCGGTACTGATAGTGTCTGTCATAAGGATGCATAAGGCTGTGCAAACACTGGTCACAGACATTTTGGCTTCACATGAAGCCAAACCATGTCTACTGCACTCCAGTGGAGCAGGTCAGCTACTGTTCCACACTGAGACGCTCTGCAGTGCTGCCTCACACAAGTGGAGACATTTGCATTTTACTCTGGATATTTGCTCTATTGTGCAACACTATTTACATACAAATGAAATGTGATCATGATCTTTATGTCTTATAACTTCAAGCTTCAGACTTGTAATACTGCAGATATTCATTTAAAACAAGACTTAAACCCTTAAAATGTATCTTTATTTGACCATTTTACCTGCAGGTACATTGGTAGTTAAACTACAAAATGTAAGATTAAGTGTAATTCTCATATTGTGATTTATAATTTTGTGTGATTCTGTGATTTCTGTGTGATTTTGTGATTTAGTTTTAGGGAAAGAAGTTCAGAATGTTAAAAACTTAACATAAGGCTTTGCCTCCAGTAAACTTACTTTCAACAATATAAAGTGATAGTTGTAAGAGATCTATACTTCGAGCTGGTAACCTGGACTATTTCAGGTAATGTAGCAGTGTTGTTGGAGATACTGTGAAGTGCTTAATGAGTCTCCCTGTTGGACTGGAAATCATTCTTCATCTATGCAGAGAAATGTTTCTCTTCATATATTCACATAGTGGCTTCTCAGGCAGGGTTTATGTTGCTGCCTTGCTCGAGAGCATCTTGACTAACTGTTTCCATTAGTCTCCAAAGAAAAGACAGAACCTCTGTGTGCTTATTCTGAGTTATATTATTCATTTCACAGAGTGATTAAAGTGACACACTGAATGCAGATGCAGGTTTTCTCCGTTTTTCTCATGTGTACCTCCAACCCACGTGTTTGGGTTAAACTGCATTCTGGACAACTTCTTCACACTCTGCAGTGATGGAAAGTAACAAAATACATTTACTCAAGTTCCCTACTAAAGTACAATTTTGAGATACTTGTAATTTTTCCATTTTCTGCTACTTATACTTCTACTCCACCACAGTTCAGGGAGGGGAATATTTGACTTTTTACTCCACTACTGTATTTGATAGCTTGATAGTCACTTTGCAGATTCAGCTGATACAAAACACAATACAAACAGCAGATATAGTGGTAGGCAATATAAGATCAAAGTGATGAAAACATGAATGCACAAATAATATAGTCCAGTTATATAATATGCATTACTCTGAAATGAGACATTCCACATAATGAGTACTGTTATTTCTACTTGTAACAGAGTATTTCTACACTGTGCTATGGCTACTTTCACTTTAAGTATAAGATCTGAGTACTTCTTCCTCCTCTGACATTCTAAACAGGCTGCAGCACAAGGGGCTGATTTGTTTTTACCAGTGTGGAAAGTTAACCTTTAGCTACATCCTCTGTGTGGGATCGGTTCATCCATCAGTTTCAAGATCTTCAGTCAGGAGGACGCTGCTTCCTGTGCTGCTGCGGCTGCTTCCTTAAACTGTAAGTACTTTATTAATCTCACAGACGTGACCATTCAAACCCGCATCATATTTTATCAGCCTTTTGTATTAGGTCACACTGCTTATTAAACATATTTATCCAGCCCCGTGCAGACAGCTTGGTTATTTTCCATCTGTTTTCTCAAAGCCTGACAGCCTGAGTTGCAGTAACGTGATCACACCGCATGTGGGCGCTGTGGGTTTATAACCTAAGTAAGCGCCAACACAGCCTGCTGCAGTCGAGACTGGCCTTCCTTTCACTTTTGGTTTGTGTCTACCAGTCTTTACAGTGAACAGAATAGCCGTGGATGACTCCTCAGTTGAGAACACAAGGTTAAAGTCTCACCTGTGTGACGCTGCACAGGTGCACGGTCACCTGCTAAATAGTCAAAGTTAAACGGCAAAAATGGCCATATTACATCTAGGATGGTGCACGAGAGGGGAAAACTGCAGGTTTGACTTGTCTCTGACAGGACCTGGCCCTCCAGGTGAGCTGGAGAACCAAAGTCACACTGAGTCAGACCAGCAGAGACCACGAGGGGGAAACGAAACGAGCGGCACATGACGGAGTTCCACAGTGAGTACATGCTTGGATACTTGTGTGTGTGTGTGTGTGTGTGTGTGTGTGTGTGTGTGTGCGTGTGCGTGTGCGTGTGCGTGTGTGTGTCAGTCAGTCAGTCATGCAATATTCAGACATGCACAGATAATCTCTTGGGGGTTTTTACCCAAAAAAATCCAGAAGATTTCCCCCACGTTTAATCTCGTCAAGGGAGGCGGCTCTGAAAAGCCTAAAAAAAAAATCCTACTTTAAGATCTAATTAAATTATAGAATTTATTGTTTTCCAGTTTAATAATAGGTGTTGAGTAATATCCTCACCACTGCTCAGCACTGGGTTGTTTCCAGAGAGGCCATCTGGCCTGGTTAGTCAGTCTGTACCTCTTGTTCCCGTCTGCATGAAGACATGGTTCTGTCTTTGCCCCCAAACATCACTCTCTGTCTGTTTTGAAACAGCGACACCTCCATCATCAGTCTCTGCAGAGTGCAAAGATGGCACTTCTGCAACCAGGGCACTTCACAGTGGTCTGACAGGGCGGTAGTGTCACTAGCCCTGTGGTTAAAGAGAAGCCATAGAGACTATCTTCGTCACGCGGGAGCTGTGTGAGAGGACGGGTGCAGAGCCTCATTAAGAGGTACATCATCACTCACACTAAAAGCTTTTTTCTTTGATTCCTTGTTTTCAAGTAGGTCGAACTCAAGGTTTCCTCATTTGTGACTAACTGCTATAATATTCATTCTGCTCTTGATAACTTTGCACACAAGTGACACTAAATGACAAAGAGGTAACAAATGCGGCCTGTACGTGCTGAGCCGAAGCACGCCAAAGATGACGAAGGAGGCAAAAGATCTGTTGGTCATTATAAACAGAGGAAAATTGTCATGCAGTAATAAAACAGCTTAAATGGGATCTCTGATCAGACCCTTAATAAATCAGAGAATATTTTCTATTAGATATCTGTATAATATATATTATCTCTGTCATGAACGTGAGCAGATGTGACACATTTTGAATATATAACTATGTGAAATTAGATTTGGTTAACACACATCTTGATAAGTCAAACTGATATTAGAAATAGAAATGTCCCCACTGACAGAGACGTACTGTATGAATGTATGTGGTAGGGGTGTTAAAAACTAAAATAACTGCACCAAAAGACCCAGAAATCATTAAGCATTTGCAGTCTATAGTGTAGTTGGGAGAAGTGGCTCAAAACAGGCAGATCGAGGATAAAACCCTCCTTTACAGTGACCTCCAGTGGCTGCAAAGTGTTTGTACAAGACACCCCAGCAGCGTTGAGGCCTCTGGCTGTGCTGCGTACTTCAGGCACATCATGGGCATTAACCTTCTGAGGACTCAGCCGTTGGCTTTGACACCACTGGACTTGACGTTGGGCTGTAAACTGCCCCTAAACTACAGTATAATGACTCCGCAGCAGACACAACCTCATCAGCACCTTACAAGGTGGAGCCATTTTACATCATATTAATCCTCATGGGGACGTTGATCCTCTCCATTTGACCCACCCTGCCTAGCAGCCACAGCACAGCAGGGCCGCACCTGCTCATAATCTGCCCTTTATTTTCTTTATTTATCGTTTAGTTGTTGAAACAATTCAAAGTGCAAGTGAAAAAAAAAAAGACCTCAAGGTGCCACACTTGCAAATGTCTTGTTTTATCCGAGGAAAGTGTCTAAAGCCACAAAATATTTCATTAACAATAATATGAGAAGAGGGAAATACTGTGCTTTCTGCTCCACAACATTTATTTGACAGTTTTAGTTACTTCAGCTGACACGACAGATAGTATAACAAGCTTTTGAAATGCAGCACATTGTTAAAGATATAGATGTTGTTAACAAATAGTGTTTTTCCCTCTGAACTTCTTTTATTTCAATAATTGTTCAAAAGTTTCAGCATTTCACCAAAAATCAAAGATGAGAGGAAAAAGTCCAAAAACTGGAATCAGATTTAGTTTTTTTTTTTCTTCTGGTGGCCCTGTGGAGGGGCCTGACCCCTGGGTACGGAACTAACTAACTAACTAAACTAAATTGTCTTACTGTATATAAAGTAGTTCAGCAGCTACAACTCACACTGATGCTTCATTATTGATAATCTAATGATGTCATATCCACTACTTTTACTTTTATACGTTTTGCTGCTAATACCTGTGAGCTAACACTGAGAACTTTTACTTGTCATGGCGTATTTTTACCCTGCAGTAGTGGTACTTTTACTGAAGGATCTGAGTACTTCTTCCACCTCTAAACTCTGCAGTGCAGCAGCTGCGGTTTAAAGACCGGCACCTTGCTCAAGAGCAAAGGCAGGAGCACCTTCACAAAGTAGTATTTATTGTGCAGCTCCATCTTGTTCAGCTCTTGCAGCATGTACTTCTGTCCTGGACCAGGTCCTCACTCCTCTTGCGTGCATGAGTGTCTTTATATGTTTGCGTGTGCTGCACACACATTGTTGTTGGAAATAACGTTTAATTTTCCGCTTGGCATCTGCAGTGGGCCTGGTGTTAAGCTGAAAATGAAATATTATTTCCAACAACAACATTTGCTTTGTGTAACTGCGTTTGACTAATTTTAGTAAACTGACAATAAATGAGATGCGTCACCTACTCGGTGTTTTGAATACCATGAAGGCCCACTCATTGTTCAAAACCCAAACTATTATTATTGTGCTTTAATATTTTCTAAATGGAACGTTATATAAGCAGGAATCACGATTCTTGTGGGTCACCTCCTGGTGAGTTGAGTTGATACCAATTAGAGCTAATTGAATTATTAGAATTGAGCTCTGAGGGGCCCTACAGCAGGTTTATGACTCATTTAGCTTCAAACAAGATGCACTCTGCTGGAAACGAGTGAAACCCCCTAATAAACTGCTGCTGCAGATGTGTGGGTGTGTGTTGAGGGGTCTTTTTGAAAGGCATCTCTGGTGTCTGTGCTCAGAATCATCTCAGTACTGAAACATGCTATTGTGTCGTGTTGCAAGTAAATGTTAAAAATGATATGAGCAAGGAGGAACTTTGCGATTATGAATACAGGTCATCAATATCTCTGTATATTTCTTTAATTTAGTCAACTCAAAACTGATTTAGTTCCTGGTTTAGCACCGGTCGTCTGTCAGTCATAGTCAGAGACAGATGTGCTGGTTGAATGGTTTACTTGAAGAGACTTCTTTATTCATAGATTTATACATTTCAGTTTTCTTTTATTATTATCAGTTTTCACTTTGGTTATGTTTTGGCACCAAATCTGCTTGGTTAGGTTTAGGTGAAGATCATGGTTAGTGTGTTAAAATAATAAGTCATATACAAATATAAAAGGCAGGGTACATTAAACACAAAATATACTTTTTCCAACATACACCTGCATGTAAATACTGTAACCCAGATGCAAACATCTGCCCAAAATTTGCAGTTTCCTGTTGCCTTTTTATGACTCTCTGGTTAAGTATTGCATATTCATAGCAGCAACGTGGATGTGGTGGGAAGGCACCACACAGACACGGCTCAAAGGGTCTGAAACCACATCCTTAGTCACGCCACTGATGGTGACGCCTTCGCTATGACAAAGAGAAAAAAAAAAAAAAAACTGTTCCACTAAACATTCTCACAGAGGCGTCAGATCATGAGCAACTCTGCTGGCCTGTTGACTAATCAAGTGGCAGAATTTTAAGTTGAAAAAAGGTAAGATTGTTGATTCTTTAAGTGCGTTAAAAATGAGGAGAGAAAGTGTCGACAGATAATGTACTTCTGACGATGTTTAGCCGGTTTAAGAGAGAAGTTGTCATTCAATTAATCACCTTTTAATGTTAACATTAATACTCTTTTTATGACCGTATTTAATTGATGAAGTTAATGCTGATGATGATGTTTACCACGTGTGAGATTGTAGACAGATGTTTGAACAAACTAACCTTCGTCTCAGTGTAGCAGCAAATCTCACGAGACAGCTTCTTGTCATTTAGACATGAATACTTTTTTGTTCTTTTCTTTTGTTGTTGTACCATTTTCTAGGAAGTCTACATTTAGTTTCAGCTGCTGTGTTTCCTCCTGTTTAACCAGCGGCTGATAGCGGTGGGTCGTCCCCATGGCTCCTAAACGTCGGTTCTTGCTTTTGCTGTGGGGCCTCACTTTGTTTGTTCACGGTGGTAAGTTGGCTTATTTCATTATTTGATCAGTATCTTTTACTTGTATTGATATGAATTTCTCAAGGTTATTCCCCACTTTATGTGCTCCATTCAAGATACATTTCAGTGAGATTGTCTTAGTGATCAAACAACTGAAAGGGTCACGTGTTAGAGCATGGATGTTAGGATGTTACATTGAAATGCTGCCACGTATAACTGACCGCACTCTTTCTTTGCTGCTGCAGTCTCGTCTTTGTGCAATGTCACCTGCTCGACGGACTACAATGTTTCGCTGAACTGTTCCTGCTCGGGCTGGGCGCCGACACATTCTGTCCCCCTCGAAGTAAAGTGCAGGTACACATCACGTTCATTGTCGCTGCGAATGATCGTACTTTATGTTGGTGCGTTACACGGTTTGTGGCTCCATCACTGCCACCACCAGCTTCAACTCAAATGGTAGAGTTTGATCCAGCTGTTGTTTTTCTTAGTTAGACATTATCCTGACAAGGATAAAGCTGAGTGATTTTGAATATTCTACTTTTAATAATGATAACAGAAACCATAACATTAGTAACTTTTTGATGGATCCTGAGTCGTCCGATGTTATTTTCTTGTGGGCTCTTTTGACGGTGGAGCTGTTTTGGAACAGTTGCTTCGATCTCATGGAAACACTATAGGGAGCTGAGTAGAGCACCTTTCTATTTCTATTCTGAATAAGGTACCTTTAATACACCCCCCACTGAGAATCCCCCATCAGAAATTTCCATGAGAGTAATTGATGTCATAGTGTGGCATCTGAAGTGTGAAAAAAACAATGTGGGTCATGTTTTATTATCGTGTTAAGAGTACAGTCCAACTCATTCTGATACTGATACTTCAGAGTTAAAAAATGGAATAAAAATGGGCTGCATTTATTTCAATGTTTTTTATTTTCTTTGTTTAATAGATGGGGACAACACACGTTAATGAACATCAGTATAAAATCACTAGATGTAAACTGGTGTTGGCGTGAATGCTAATTTCCACCCATAGTCCCTTAGCAGGTAGCAAAAGACATCTTAAAATATTAAAAGTGACACTATTAAGATACTAACATAAAGATACACAAAAGGACACAATACATTGTGCAGCGTGTTAGGTTAAGAGTGATTACAAGAGTAAGAGTCTGTGGTGCCTTCTTTTTTGAAAAAAATAATTCTATTGGTTTAAGTGTTGTTACACCTGTAAGTGACCACTTAATAAAACAGTACTGGCAAAAACATCCAGGCAGCATGGTGTTTGACACCTTTTCACTTGTCTTTTAAAGCCTTATGTGGAGCCCAGTACATGCTGTGCAGGGATCAACGTGAACAAACATTTTTAGAGGGATTCCTTAAACTTTTGTTATCAAACGATTGAGACCAAGACGTGTACTTTTTACAGTCAGTACACAAACCTGGAAGCACTCCCTGATGGACAAACCGCATAACACTGCTTCTAAACTGCAGCATACTGCAGCAACTTAACAAAGATTTGTTGTGGCCATTTTTTTGAAGCAAAAATGCAAAACAAAGGGATAATTTACTAGTTGAGAACAAGTTATTATGATAATTGCGGCCAGTCGATTAATTGTGGCTTCAGTGAGGAGCTTTTAGCAGCTGCATACATGGAGAGGCGTTACTGTGAGATATTTAATGTTCATCATAAGAGCTTTTTTGTTGTAAAGAAACATTAATAATGTGAATTGGAGATGTTTATGTGCCACATCAGTTCAGTGCTCTAAAACCAAACTTTGTGCTAATGGGTGGATCGACGTCACAGAGCAGCACTGATTGTAACGCTGTTTTTCTGCTGTAGAGATGGAGAACTAGAGGTTACTGGCAGCTGTGAAGTCAAACCACCTGAGTCCTGGTGTGTGATGTATCCGGAGATGCTTTACGAAATTGCATCCATTGGAACCACGTGTACTGGGACAGTTGCTCGACAAGGCGATCAAGAAATAATGCATGCCAGTGAGTCATCTAGCTGGGATCTGAGTGACGTGGGTAAGTTTAACCGATAACAGCAATGTGATCTGACATTTCAGTATTCATCACTTTTGCAGAATAGATGAGAGGATAAGACAGAAATTAGGTCACAGCCATTAACTAACTTACTATATGACATGTTTAGTGGAATCAAGATATGTGTCTGTAAGAAGTAAAACAGTCTGTAGATGATTATAAAACAGTCTTTTCCCATTTGTTCAATAGAACCACCTTTTTCCATTCGCCTTCATAAATTACTGTGCATTAAGCCACGTTCAGAAAACCCAGAGATGACAAGAATCATTCTGGCAACTTTCCCAACTTGCCCAAATTGTCGTTTGGCAGCAAACATCCTCCCCACACACACACACACACCTGCTTTACCCTCCAGATTAAGACAAAAGCTAAAAGTGACATTCAGCTGCCACTTGTGGTGTAGTGGGTTGTTGGCACACACACATTTTCACCTTCATAACATCCCCCCTGTCCCCTTGTGACTTAACTTTTGCAGTGAAACCCCTGCCTCCTGTCGACGTTCAAGTGACAAACTCTGACGGATTCTACAACATCACTTGGGACAAAGACCAAATGAACCAGGACGACTGTCTCATATACAGCGTGCGCGTGAGAAACAGCAAAGACTTGTCAAAGGTAACATGAGAGCAGCAACATCAGGACAACTTAAACGGGACTTGAGAGGCTGTTGTTATTATTGTGGGGTATTTTTTTCTGACCACTCCCATTTGAATCCATTCTGCTTTTTGTCCAACAGGAACCGGCTCATTCCCTTTCAGTACATGAAAAATACTTTCTGTTAGACCACAACAAGCTGCATCTGCATGTCAACTATACTGTGGACATTAAGGCCAAAATGTGTGGGATCATCTATAACGGGCCGTGGAGCGAGTGGAGCTCCCCTGCAGAATGGAGGACTATAAGAGCGCCTGCAGAGACTGAAGGTAGAGGAGCGCTGTGACCTCCAGCCTGCAGCCATGATGCAGTCGGTTTGTCACTGGTGTTGTGGTGTTTGTTTGAGTGTGTTTTTCCTCGCTGACCCTTCAGACAGACATTTCAGAAACAGGAAGTGTGAAGTTTATTCATCATATCATATCATTTCTCATTACATATTTACATGTTATGTCTCCTTTAAAGGAATTAATGGTTTTTGGTGGTACGCCGGCCTGCCAGTCATTCCTGTCCTCGCTCTCCTGTGGCTGGGTTATTCAAAAAAGCTGTGAGTACTGGAAACACTGGAGTTACTTACTTTTTCTCCAAGCATGAGAGTTGAACCTTATTCCCTCTTAAAAACATGTGGCTCAGGTGGGATTTGAACCTTGAACCTTGGCCCCGTTGATGCTGAGCTTAATAACTCCATTACATTTCCTTATTTCCCAAAATGTGGTGCGCTTTGCCACTTTATAACACTTACCACACCACCTCAAGGCCCTTTGTTACCCATTTTCAAGCTAGTCCTTGATGTCCAGTGGTAGTATTAGCTTTTGGAGAAACCTGCAGAAATGGATATGCATATACCAGCTATTAATGAATGATTATAGGAATACATCTATAGAATAGATATATAGAAGTAAAAGGTTGAAATCGTGCAAAGTGTAGTTGCACATAACTGAATCTGCATTCATTGCACAGAAAATTAATTTAGCGAAATAGAGCAAATTAAATCTTAAGGTCAGAGACACTTTGTTTTCCAGTAAATGATTAGCAAAGGTTCTCACTGCTTCAATCTACACTTTCCTGGCATCACCTCCCACATATAGAGAAACCACTGCTGCGCTGTACATGCAGCGACACGTTGCACTGAAATGGCTAGCAGGCATAGGAAGTCATGCAGAGCATCAGTGTCAGAGAACTGAGAACACCTCGCTTAATAAGGGCACAAGGTTAAAGGAGAAAAAAAAAAACCCAAGCTCAAAGACGTAAATGAACCCAGCACTTACACTAGTTTCTGTTGGTTTCTATCCAGCTCAGAGGATGATATAAGAAGTTATCTTCTATGAGCTATAATGATTTCAACTTTGGTTTTGGTTCACTGCACCGTTTGCCTAAACTCTGTGCAATGGCTATCGTTAGTGTGCAGTCTGCAAATGCACTGCAGATGTCTGTGATGTTCACTTAGCTGCCACACTGACCTAAAACTAATCCTGCCTTCATGGAGGTTAGAATGTTCCCTTTTCACTGAAACTGTTTTAAAGATATGTTGTTTCAACTTTTTGGCAATTTTGGAGGCTGCAGTTTTTGTGCTCCCGGTGAATTGTATTGTCCTTGCAGATGCTTTGCAATATTTTATCTCAGCCTCTCAATCCAACAGCTCCGCAAACTGCACCCTACAAGATGAACTTTAAAGTAAAAGCAGCACCGTTCTGACGGAAGTTCAACAAAAACTGAGCATTATATCCTTCACGGGGGCAGGATGTATTGCAGAGCTGTTGAATACAACAGCTTAAACATTATTGTCCCTCCAGCCCAGGATATGTGTCTGTGTCTCACTAGTCAGATAATAAGGACAACATGCATTACATTACAAAGCTTCAGCAGTACAGTCATCAATGTGCACTAGTCGATACAACTTCCATTATGTAACTGAAATCTCGGGACACGAGGATATGTCAGTGGTGTTTCTAAAGAGGATCCCCTGGCTATGGTTTGGTTTAGCAGAGGAGAGAAGGTGCTCAGTACCGCTATCAATAGACAGAACCTCCCTGTGTCCAGCAGTATTATACAGAGCACCTAATGATTTTGGCTGGCACCCTAAAATACCCCCAGTTATTCCATCACCTTGTTTCCCCTTGCCACACTCATTTTACCGCACCACGCTGAGATGTTTGAACACAAACATGCTTTCGATTTTGGACCCCAAGCGACGAAGGAGCGACGTCGTGAAATGTCTCCAATTTAACGACGATGTTTCAGACTGCAGGAGTTTTTAGCTCCTTGATTAACATTTTTGACGTTTTTACATCTCTGACTTAATAATCTCAAAATTCAAAGATATCTTGGCATTGGAGCAAAATGGCTGAAACGTAACACAGCGAATCAGCACCTGTGTGGAAGTTTTTGATCTCTGTTACTTGATGAGCTGCATTTCCACAGCACAGTAAACTGCTGTGTGATGTAAAAAAAAACCAACAATACATCGGGATAAACAATGAAGTTTTAATGACTAAGCAAGAGACGTGACATGCTGATCAACATTGTGTTTACAAGCTGTTGTTAATGTGAAGGAGATTTTCATTCTGTATCTCATCACACAGCAAACGTTGCTCTATTCTGAGTCATGAAATGTTCAATGTTTAGAATAAGTTTTAGTCAAATACTAAGGTGTGACTTTGACTCAGGGCTTCGGCTCTTTGCTGTGTAATAACTCACATGAGGGCCATTTAGTGCTACAAGCATCACTGGTTATGAGTTACTCGAGCTATAAATGCCGTGTTCATTTTTCATTCTCTGTTACCGTCATTAATCTGAAGTCATTTTCGTGTTTGTTTTAAGGTATTGGCAGAAAAAAATCCAGCTGATCACATTCATCCCCACGCCAAGCGAGTTTTTCAAGCCCCTCTACCAAAATAACGGAGGGGACTTCAAGGTAAGAGGAAGCAAAACACAAGCTCACTGGGCTTTGCCTGTCATTTCCAACCCAGCCCAGCAGGTGCTGCTCAAGAGGGGGACTTTCAGCACATCTGGCCCCCGTTGGTGGGACTTTCCCCTGACTTTACCCTTAAGGTCCTCCATGATGCGAATGACTCAGTGTGCAGGGGCTTCAAGAGGCTTTTCGTTTTTCGTCTATCTGACATGCTGTGGGTAGATGTTTGTGTTTGAGAGCCCGTCTTGTTCCACCCCAGTGGAAAATACCCCTGGTGCATCTCTTTCACGACTTTTAAAAGTCATCGTGCCTGGTTAAAACAGCCTGATACCTGATGCTTCACTAGATAGGCAAACAGAGTGAAAGCTATGTGGTTTACATTTTGTTATTGTCTTACTGATGTTTTTATGGTCTCTTCCATCACATTTGTATATTTTCCCCCTAATGGGAATTCTTCTTTCTGTTTTTTGACACCCAGGATTTAGATTCTGTTTTCCCTGAAACCTGTAACACGTCCAAGATATCTTACCTAGAAATACATGGGGTACACAATAATGCTAACATCACCCAACACCCAACAAATAACAACAATCACATGACAGTGGTTACACAGGAAACTAGATCAGATTTTCTTGCACTCAGAACAAAGTAAAAAGACTTTTCACTAACTTCAGCCATAGATTTGAGTGTTGCTGGCTGTATCACTATAATATCAGTATCATCAGGAGTGAAGATATTGTCTGGTGCAATAAATACCTGAGTGCGTTTTATATTGACAGAGAAAGCTGAGTTCAGCACAGCTAATGCATCTGCAGCCTCGGCGTATCTCCGCCACATTTCCTCTGGCTCAAATGAATACAGCTGAATATCCGAGTCAGCCAGAGCTCAGACATGTAACATCCCCTGCCCCTCATATTGTGGGATGCCATTTTCCCTGATGGAAATGTAGCAGTCTACAAGCGAAGAGAACTAAGAAGCCTGTGGTTCTTCCCGGCCACCAGCTTCTTCACTCGCTGTACACGTCAAGTAATGGTGCTGGAAGAACAACAGATTGTGCAGCAGGAGAACTCGGCTTTCTCGGCTCGTGTGGCACACACTGAGGAATTTATTGTTGCAGTTGACTACATTTACCATCAACACTGATTCACAAAACAAAAAAAAAAAAAAAACAAGGCGAAATTTCTCTTTAATGTTATGGTGTAGCTTTTGTAGGTTGAGACAGTGCTTGGCTGAGTGAAAAGAGCTGTAAATGCCTGTTTACCTGTTTCATCATCATATTGTATCTGTTAAAAACACCAATAACATCAAATATCATCACATTACTTGGTTTGGGATATTCTGTCAAAAGTATTGTGATGATTTTAGTCCTGGGCAGACAGTTGCTTCCTAATGGTCTTTAGCCTTCAGCCTGAGATCTGCATGCAGTTAGAAATGCTGGTCAGCAGAGGGCGCTACTGCAGCATATAACAGAGGAAGCACTCTTTGAGAGGGGGAGCTCTAGAGAGACACTGAAATAGGAAAGTTATTCTTTATTTAGCAGTACTTTACCGTACATTTATTCACTATACTAAATGTGCTATACTGGGCTAAATCTTGTGCTAGATTAAATTAGATTAGATTAAATTCAAAAAGGATTTGTCTCCTAAGCAGCTCATAGTTTAGATTTAGTTTCATAATCGTGTTCCTCTGCACAGTATGTGAATATTTGGCTCTTAAATTCATCAAACTGGATTTTGATTCAATCGAATTTGTTAGTTTATAAAACGACGCATGCAACCACCCATATAGCATCATCCTAAACAACATGCATTAAACACCCCTGTAATATGCAGTACCTCATGACAGGTGTGAAGTTAAGTAAAATCCTTGTTACTTTTCATAGAGAGTTTTTATTTTTTATATCACATCCTCGGGCTCACTGCGAAAGACTGAGCAGACTCTTGTAGAAATCATTGTTCTAATTTGACTGCGCTATCTTACTTTTGTGGTGCAGCCTGCTTACGTTTTACAGCAGATCAGAGACGAGTCAGTGATGCTGATGAGCTGTGCACCTCAGGATGTGGTGGCCTTTTTGCATGAAGAACACTGATTCACTCAATTGATACACTCCTCTAAAGAACAGTGCTTGTTACACGTGTAAAATAGCAACATTTTCAATGCAAAGTTCAAACACTGAACATTTTGAATTAAGCACTGCAGATTACTATTGTACACACATACCTGTGATCCTTACCACACACCTGGTATATTTGGATTTGCACCTCACCATTCACTGCTTGATATATAGAATCACTACATTTTACAGTTTACATTTTTGACTTTGTGAACATTTTGGAATTGCATCATTGACTAGTTTAACCATAAGGTGCAACCACATTTATGATACTCACAGCTCACCTGTCGAATCTCTAACTGGACATTTGGTTTTTGCACCTTACTGATAATATTTTCCTCTTCTTAGTTCTATCATAAATTATTTTATATAATCTGTAAGTAGTCACTAAATGTAAAGATTCAGCTCCTTCTGTGTTCTTTGAGGTGAAATTTCTGTTTTTGTCAATGGAGTCTGGTGGCTATATATATATATATATATATATATATATTTATATAACATGTTATATTTTGTTAATCCATATTTAAACTGAATGACAAGCTGTGTTTTTACTGGGAGTTACAGGCTAACAGTTTCCCCTTTCTTCTAGTCTTTATGCTAAGCTAACTGCCTTTTCACTCCATCTTCATATGTACTGTACAATCATCAATCTTCTCATCTCTCCCAACAAGAAAGCAAATAAGCAACGATCCATTCATACTTTCATAGTCCAGTGGTCCTAATCATTGTTTTCTATGTGCTCTGTTGTAGGAGTGGGTGAAGCCTGTATTCAGTGAGCATGACTACGTGAGGATCAGCCCGCAAATTCAGCCCACGAGCGAGAAGCGGCACAGCGTCCTTGAGTGGAAGAACGAGAAACAAAGTTACAGCGGGGACAACGAGATGAAACAAGCTGGTCATTTCCTCCACATGCTGCAGCCTCACAGCAGCTCGCTGCTGCTCTTCCAGGACGGTGCCAGTTCACAGGGCACCAGCCACTCCGCCGGACACATCTTCATCCATACTGTAACCCTGTCTGGAGAAGAAGAGTTTGAGGCGGAAGTCGCGTTGCAGGGTTCATTTGAAGAAGACAACAGACAGCAGGCTGGCTTTGATTTAGAGGAACCTCAGATATCTAGGTTGGAAAGACAAAGTGGGATATTACCACACCAGGAAAACCAAATATCTAATGACATATCAGCAGAGAATATCATCTTTCAGCCACATGCCCAGCCTAATGAACCAGAGAGGGTATCACTTGACTCGTTCGCCTCACACGAGCAGTCAGAAGACGGCTACCCTCACGTGGACTTGGACACCATTGACAGTGGTTTTGGGGAGTGCAGCAGCCCCGGAGCCTCAGACTCAAACATAGCAGAGCAGATAGACTCTGATTTATACCGTGGGCACAAAATCTCAAATTCTAACTACGTCAAGCAGTGGATGATAAGTAGCACTATTCAAGAGGACTCCAGCAACTCAGAGAATGACCTCCACGAAACACAGTGATTATCGCTGCTGATTTACTGCCTCAGTTACAGTTGATAGTGCTGGGGAGCACATATTTAAAAGATGAACATCCTTGGCGACATTCCCAGAAGATATACTTTGATTTAAAGTACACTGGAAGTATCTGCTCAGCATATTATCCTGTATTTTTTGTTCATCTTGAAGTGTTTCACTTGTGCACTTTGTACCATGTATATAGTCTGGTTTCTTTGTTCTGAACATTTGATATTGTGTTGTAAGGCAGTTCAACGAGAGCTTTGACTGGAGAGAGAGAGAGAGAGAGAGAGAGGGATGATGTTAATGGGGACTGGAACATTGGGATTAGATTTTTCCGTGTTGATTTATATTCAGATCAGTCCATCAGTTATATATATATATATATATATATATATTATATCAGTTAACTGATCATTTAAAGACAGAGGAGGGAAAAGGATTAAAAATCACAAATTTAATGGTGTTTTTATTATTTAATTTGTGCTTGCAGGCATCATATGAATGCTAATTTAATGAATCATGTTCTATTTGTTATACTAGATAAATAAAAATGTATAAAATTTGTTAATCATCAATCATAATGTCACAGTGACAAAAGTCTATAATTATGCTGACAGTTCACTCCTTAGATATGCAACGTATCTAAATGCTGCACACTGCTATTGCTTTGATTTACACTGCTGGAGGATGTTTTTTGTTTCATTTTTGTCACTGTACAGCTTCACATTCTCATGGTCATACATGCTTCATTAGCTTGTACTGTAGCTCCAGCACGCATGCTGCCTTATCAAGATGTCTGATAATGTCTGTTTTCCTTGCACATGCATTTTGTCAGTAACCACTGTAACCATCCATCCTGTTCTGTGCAATGTCAGTAAAAAGAGCAAACTTGGAGCAAAGATTTATCAAACACAAGAAAACAATGTCTTCTGTGGCCTGGACCTCGTTTGTCGAAGGAAAGTCTAGTCTCTCACCTTGAGTTATACAGAGAATGTATACAGAGTGTACTGGTTCTCTTTAAACAAACTACTGTTGCACATTTATATAGTTACAGCACACAAACACTTCTGTGGAAATGCAGTGTTTTACCGTTCTACTAAAAACACGTTTTTCTTTTCTGTCTCATATTCTTCCTATTCTAAGCAAACATAGTTAAGATATTAACGTCAGGATATTTAACAAGAGTTTGTGGGCACAATCGAGGTGAGGTTGTAGTGAACATCACTTACTGATAACATCTAACGGTGTAAGAGTGTCTGAGGGTGTATTTTTTTTCCCTGCTGAAATGTCTCCTGATGGTAGCTGTAGTGGGAGGGGGAAGTGTAGCTCATTTACTTTCCAAGTCCAGAGTTTCCTTGACAGCTGCTGATTGTTAAAGCTCAAGCTTGTTTCTTTACCATACACCAATCTACAGTTGCACTAAAAAAATAATCAACCCTCATTGCAAATTAGGTCTATTGGCAAAATGTACAAACTTTCAGCTGTGTTCAATGAACGGCTCAAACAAGAACAACTGAAATAGCTCAACACAACTAATATTACAGGTGGTTTCTCCAGATTCTACACAATATGCCACTTTTAATGACTGCAGTCTGAAAAGTATTCAACCCCCTGAATAGAATCCCTCATAGGAGACTCATTTACAAACCAGGTGTTGTCTCAAGCACACCTGATGTAACTAATCAAGAGCCTCATTAGCTGCATCAGGTGTGCTTGAGATAGAAAACATCAAATACTCAGACTGGCTCGGGGTTTTTTTTTCACACCACTACAGACAGAAAAGCACAAGACAAGTCAGCTCCGATATGCTCGAAACCATCGAAATAAGACAGAAGTTTTGGGATTCTGTTCTGTGCAGCGATGAAACAAAACTGGAACTTTTCAGCGGTATGGATCAGCGGTATGTCTGGAGGAGGAAGAATGAGGCTTACACTGAAAAGAACGCCCTGTCTACAGTGAAGCATGGCGGTGGCTCAGTGATGCTCTGGAGCTGCTTTGCTTCTTCTGGCTCTGGAAACCTGCAGCGTTTGGAGGGCAAGATGGATTCTATCAAACATCAGGCCGTTTGAGAAAGCTGAAGCTTGGACGTCATCGGACCTTCCAACAGGACAATGATCCCAAGTGTACGTCAAAAGTCCACCAAGGCTTCAGAAAAAGTCCTGGCAGATACTAGAGTGGTCGTCACAGTCGCCTGACTTGAATCACACAGAAAATCTCTGGTGGGATTTGAAGAAGACGATTGCAGCACATAAACCCAAGAATATCAGAGAGCTGGAGGCTGTTGGCCATGAAGAATGGGCTCAGATTCCTCAGGAACGCTGTGAGAACCTGATGTCTGGATATGCATCATGTTTGCAGCAGGTCATAACAGCAAAAGGCTGCTCTACTAAGTACTACAGATGCTTGTCAAGAAGGGGTTGAATAATTTTGAGACTGCAGTCGTCATTAAAAGTTGCATATTGTGTTGAATTTGGAGAAACCACCTGTAACATTAGTTGTGCAACTGTAGCTGTTACTGTCTACACTTCCTCCAGCCCTCTTAGCTAATTAATAATTTTTGACCATATGAATATAATCTGTATTTACATAGAGCATAGTCATAGGCGTATAGTACAGTGTAGATCTGTGCTGCATCACATACAGACTGAAATAAGATTTTAGCTTTGCATGAGCAAAGCTTGGCTGATTCTCTAACAGGATGAGTTTTGCTTCCTCTTCTTCCTTATCTCGTCCTACGGCATCTGATTTTGTAGCAAATGAATGTGACCTGGTGACTTCTAGTGCCAAACATTAAACATCCAGGTGAAGTAACAAGAAGACCAAACAATAACACCCTTTTGAGTGGAGAAGGACTTATAATGAGGTCTATGTATTGGAGGTTATGTAGTATGTGTACACATACATGGAATATGACTTGTTTTTCCATTGCTGTCATGCACTGACATAGACATACAGAAAAAACAAGGATAACAAAGTTGAATAAAATAAACATTTAACTGCTATGATTAAAAATATATATGTAAAAACAATTGTGGAAAAATGTGCCTATTAATAGTGATATGAGATGATTATGGTTACTTTATAAGGTATGTAGATGTGACAGGATATGAATGAAAAAAGCAGTTTCTAAACTAAGAAATATCTTTTTGAATAAATGGGGACAGTGGATGCTTAGTGTTACAGGGTTATTGCACAGAGAGAGCTCCTAACACTGTATGGCTGATGTCACGTGTTCATCAGAGTGATGCCTTTTGGGTGGAGTTCATGTTTCTGGTTGTTTTGGTACAAAGTGCTCTGTAAGGCCTGCCAGAGGGGAGAAGTTGGAACAGGTTGACACCAGTGCTCATCGCTGCTGGTACTGGATGTGATGTTACCCAGCCTCACATGCTGCTCACATGCCGACTTATGTTCAGTCTTTAATGGACATTTTATTTGCAATACTTGCAGCTTGATTTGCTTCATGGCAGCTTGTGCATCAGTAAACCCATGCAGCTTGCCAAGCTCTTGCCAAATCATTCTCCGAACTGTTCATGAGCAAGTTCCAGGCACAAATCCACATAATGTCGAGAGTTGCACTGCAAACCGTCATACAGTACATTATTATCATAACCAACCAGTGAGTCTCAACAGGGCACAAACAGTGTTAAAAATAAACACATCTCAAATTCTCAAATTTAAAAGTTATTCACCAAATGAGAAATTGGAGTTTTAATGTCCTTTTCAGTTCAGGCCATTTATATGACGCAAAGAAGCGGAGGGCAGTCCTCCCAAGTTCCACATTTACACTAGATGTGACCCATTTGTTCATATAATACATATGCGTGATATTTATATCTCTATTGTAACTGCATCAAGTTGTTTTAAAGAGGAATGACCAGAGTGAGAGTACAGCTTATCTTCACGATCAAGCGCAGACACGATGTCCGATTTGCACAGTGGTTTCCCTGTCCTGAAAAGAAAAGCGTGCTTTAATCTCTTACAAGGAACCCATTTTCATCATCAGATTCTGTGGCGCGTGAGGCTTGAAAGCAAGTCTGCAATTCCACAGAGACTTAGACGATTGAACAACTTAACTGTCAGTACCATTACGTGTATTTAAATTTCACAGTCCAATTTTTTAGTCAATGTATTTGATAACGTGATAATAACAGTTACAAAGGTCTTTTACAGAGGACATGAAAGGCACTAATACAACTGTAGAGTAAAAAGTAAAACCAGTTAAATGACATAAAATATGAATTAAATGAATATAATCTAGCCAAGGAGAAAGTCATACCAGTCAGTTAAAAGCCCATTTAATAGGTGCATTGTGTCCCTCCAGTTAATTCTGTCTCTTTTGTCTCTGTCTTTCTTTTGTAGAAATGTTCAGTTGGGTTTTTATGGGATCATCATATGTGGGTAGACAACAAATTCAAGGAATAAAAGAAAAAAGATTATAACTGTTTCCACACAAGGGCTCACAGATGATGACTTGATGACTGTTAAAATGATGTGAATCACATGTCATGAACTTGTCGACCCAGCCAAACACCCACAGCATATGAGATTTAGGATCTTACACAGCACTCATCATCATCATCATCATCATGTTGCTGAAGAATGTTGTACAATCCTCCACTAAAAAAAAGGGAAGCCTTGAGCTTCCAGGATTAATCACCAAGCTGTTTAGTATTTTTTTGTTTCCGAGGTTCTTGAAAAGCTTTCGTCATGACATAAACATGATCATAATCCACTGGGCAACAATACACAGGATGATCAGACACAGAATTATCTTAAGTCTTAAAGAGCCATATTTGTTTCACTGGCAAGCAAGACCACATGCCCAAACATAAAAGGTAAAAGAGAAGAAAAAACCTGTGATGTAAATGAGGTTTTGACTTCCTGTGATACAACCAGTGATAAGTCAACCCTCAGTTCCACCTCTCATTCAACTGTCTCAGACATCAGTGGCGGCAGCGCAGCTCCAGAGGTAACAGTGCTTTTCCATCCATTACACATCATAGCATCAACATGACAACTGCTTTTCTTGTCTTTTTCAAATAATGTTAACTTGAGGGATGTTATTTCATTTGTGAATTTGTTCCATTCATGTCACAGGTGTACAGAATTTAAAGTTAGGCCGACGCTGGTCTGCACTGGACTTATAGATGTCTTATCTTACATTAGCAGCTGACACAATGAGACATTCAATTAAGAGGCCATGAGAAGAAATGTTTGTATTCGTGTCCACAGTTCATGGAGACATGAGGTGTCTGCAGGTGTTTGTGTGTTGGTGCTCCAGCATCCTTGCGGTGACCAGCAGCATCAGAGGTACCGTTCGCTCATCTGTTTTCCTCTGAACTTCTTCTGTGGTAAAGGCTTTACCACGGCAGCTTGAGGCATATGTCACCCAGTGGTCTGTTTTCACATGATCAAACTGTATGATTAACTGTGCAAAGTCACTGTCATACATTCCAGTTATCAACTACAGTAGGAGGGGAAATATTAATAGAAATGTCAAACAAAAATTCCTACCATTTACCTTTGATGACTCCAGTGGTGGAAAGTAATTACATTAGTAAGTACATTTGCTCATGCACTGTGTTTAAGTACAGTTTTCAGGTACTTTACTTGAATATCTTCATTAGATGTGATTTTAGTAGTAATGTTGTACTTTTCACTCCACTTCATTTACTGACTATGACAGCTAGAGTTGCTGGTTATTTTACAAAAGAACCAAGATGAACAAATTGGTTTCCAATCTTTTTGGCTTGTGATACCTTACAAAAAACATTGTCTATGTGGCCCTTTGTTGAATTCCAGGTGTGTATGAGTTGTTAGCTCAGATGGTTTCATTTAAAAGAACTGGTCAAGGCTCAAAGAAGTAGAACTATCCAAAGTTTCCTAATAGTAAAAAGATGCTGAAAATGTTTAAAACATGAAAACAAAGTTGTGCGGTTTATCTTGCGACTCTGCGGAGGGTGATCTCTCGGTTGGGAATCACTGGGCTAAACTACCTAAAGCAGTTAAAACTTGCTCCAACTTGGTCTCCTACAACAGCACAATGCTATTTCTGCAATACATCAGTGACAATCTAATAATGTCATGTACAATAATTACACCTACCTGTCATAAAGGAGTATTGTGGTGACAAAATGTCCATGACATGAATTGTTTTGTCCTACTTTCATAGTTGGTGGATATTCATGTGCGAGTGCCTACTGGGACACAATTGCTTGTGTCTTGAACATCACTGGTAACCCTGCGGGACAGTCCAACACCACCTACAGCCTGGAATTCACTGAAAAGGAGTAAATACACTTCTTGCAGGATTACATGAATAAATGAACATGTTAAATTCTTTTCAAGCAAGGTTTGTGCCACAGACACATGTTAATGTTCTGTTGTTGCGTTTGAAATGTTTAGTGGCGACGTCGTTTCCTGTCCACTTGTGGAGGGGACTCACGGTTACAGCTGTGTCTGTAAAGTCATCTCCGACACTTTTAATTTTGCCACTGGATATCTCATAAAGCTTTGCCATGAATCTGGCTGCACTACTGTAACAGAGAGCTTTCTACCTTCACTGAACAGTAAGTATGAACTCATTGTAACAAACATTAGGTAATGTCTTTGCAAGACGCTCTGTATATATTAGAGATATTTTCATATATAAGTAACGTTTGATGAATGATGTTTATGATCAGTTCTGCTGACACCACCACATGAGGTTGTGCTCCAACAAACAGCAGACACTTTCAACATCACTTGGAGAAGTGGGTATGAGAAGCGTCAAGGCTTCGACAGTGTCTTTGAATACGAACTCCTACTTCAAACATCTCAAGACCAACAGACCAAAGTGAGAGCCACTGCCACACTGTAAAAAAAAAAAGAAAACACACACACACAACCATACTTTCCTACAATGAGGTCTAACAGTAACCGCTTGTTTCACTGTTTCTTCTGTTCTCAGATTCTTCATCCCACTTCATACAAGTCTGCATCCATTTCGAGATCACAACTCCAACCAGATGCTAAATGTTGTGTTAAAGTGAGATCTCTCGTTAACCACCCTGATTATGATGGAACCTGGAGTATGTGGAGTCCACTGACGTGCTGGGAAAATGAAGCAGGAGAAGGTAAAATGTCACTTTTTTGTTCTTCATGGCACTGACTGTCAATGATGATATACAGGTATATGTGATGTCTGCTTACTGCTGTCTTGCACAGTGCGTGAGGTCTTGTCCCTGAATTGTATGTCTCTCAGTATCATCTTTAGTAAATGTTGTATATTGTATGAATGACTTGAGTCAGTCTTAAAGACATCAAATCATTTCCTTCCTTTTTAATCACCACTTTCTTAGAAAATAACCACCGCCCACCAGCCACCTAATAGACTTACTGGTACCTCTGTAATATGACTAATAACTGTATTCTTTTTCAGATCAAGATAATATATTTATCATTCTGTCCAAATCTCTGGGCCCACTGTGTTTGGCTGTTGGAGTCCTGCTGTGTGTATTCTACAGTCCCGCTGCACGGTAATTCATCTGTACTTTGAAATGCTGGTGAAAGTGGAAATTGAAGATTGTCATTAATTACATAATCTGCTCTTGAGAATGAGAAAAAGTCAAATGCGGTTCGTTTGTTCTGATCTGTCCCGATTCGTGCGACAGAATGAAGATAAAAACTCTGTCCCACACACCATCGCCAGCCCCTTTCTTCACACCTCTGTTTCAACAACACGGGGGCAATCTCCAGGTGAGGTGTTAATGCAGCGCCCTCTTGTCCGTTCTCTGTCTCATTGTCTTATTTTAGGAAATGAAGCCAACTCTGCTCCTCTGCGTGACAACATTTAGAGCAGCTCCTGCTACAGACATGAAGTGTGGTCATGTAATGAGTATAATTAAAGCCCTCAAGGACGGTTTTTTTTTTTATTTTGTTTGGTTTCCTTTCAGCTTTACTACAGTGAACCTTGCAGAATAATGAGAGGAAATACACAAATGGAGACAGTACGATGCAAAGCCCAACACATAGCTTAGCTTTTATACACTGACTATACTAAAAAACTAACAAACTTGCTAACTGTACTAGTCAAGGACATGTGTGAGAAAAAAACTGATTGCCAACTAGCATCCTGGTAATCTGTAAGTTAATGATCAGACATGATTTGTTATGTAATTGAGGTCATCTGAAAAAAATCTATCATAATTATTTTAGGAAAGGGTGGTCAATTTGCATATTGTGTCAAATGAAAATAGATACTTTAGGAAAGGAAAACTGTGCCCGCTTCATCTCTGTCTGTCCCCTTCAAAATGTCTGCCAGAGCGCAGAGGTGGAATTGGCAAAGTGCATTGGTATTTATAAAAAGCACTGACTAAAACAGACACAGAAAACAATGACATGAAGTCATTCCTGACAAATTGATTGACAAA
The DNA here is from genome assembly GCF_042242105.1 of Pempheris klunzingeri. Lineage (NCBI taxonomy): Eukaryota > Metazoa > Chordata > Actinopteri > Acropomatiformes > Pempheridae > Pempheris > Pempheris klunzingeri. The sequence continues at coordinate 22,661,549 of NC_092019.1, read as the reverse complement.
TTCATGAACATTTGGAATGCGAGAGTAAAGCACCTGTGAGATATGACAAAAAGTGTACGTACCTCTGGGGTCACTCAGTAAAGAGTCTACAGCCACAGCAGCTTGTTGACATGCAAACATCTGCTAATTAGCACTAAACACAACGTACAGCTGAGGCTGGTGGGAATGTTGCTAGTTTTGGGACTCTTTTTGTGTATGTTGTGTATAACATGCTACGGTGAAAATTATTCACGCACCTTTATCACACCTGATGTATCTCATTGCTACTGAATTTACAGGAGTGGGTTTCACCTCGTGGCAAATATGTGCTAACACACAAAGCTGAGGAGATCTTGACAACTGACGCTGTGATTGTTGTGCCGAAGCCCATTACACAAGAGCCAGAGGAGGACGAGGACTTCCACAACCCTCCAATAACACCACTGGTATTCACTCAGTGTCAGACTTCCTATGTCGCCCCACAGGAGGCCTCCCCACCTGTGACTATGGTCGGCCCAGAGAACACGTCTTACACTCAGTTGCCTTGTTCTGTTTGGGGAGTTGGCATTGGACAAGTAGAAGTCGTCTCCCCTCCGCCAAAAGACTTCTTAAACATCAGCCGTGCAGACTCTGGCTGCGGCTGTGAGGACCTGACTCAAAGCCCAGACTGCAGCGTAGCACACAGTCCCGTTGATGACCGTCCGCCGCCATGTTACTGTAATGATTATTGCATTCTCAACAAAACAGCAGGAGGTTTTGCTCCTGTCTTAGTGTCCAAAGGAAGCAGCCCAAATGTTCCATCCGTTTCCCTGCAAGAGGAAAAGAGCTAAAGATAAGTGAAATTCACAAGACCGGTGACACTGATCACAACGGCTGTATACTGCATCGCAGCAAAAGCATAATTGATGATGATGTTTGCATGCTTACATACATAGACTGTATGTTACATGTTCCAGATAGCACTTCCTATTTAGCCAATGCAGCCATGCATTATCTCTTTATCTAAACGCAGTACATATGGTCGGATTCTGCCTTGGCTAACTTGCATATGCTACACTTAATGCACTTGCCACACTGACTGCAGAACATGCATGACCGTCACACCAACTTTCTATGGCTTTTTTTTATTACTATGCTTTTCTTTCACCTTGTGATGAAGAAGTCATTAAAGGGGCATTAAGTTCAAAATCATATCAAAGTCAATTGAATGGCTTTGTAATTGTTTTTTGTCGGCTTGAGAGCGATGCTTTTAAATGTTTACTGATTGGATTGTTGGTATTGATGTACTGCCTTCACAGGGCTCTCTATTTTCTTCGGGTTTCTCTATCAATCATGACAGCAAGTAGTACTATGCTCACTGCCGACTGCATGTACTGCGGACATTTTACGCTGTGGGTCAGCAGAAAGCTATAAAATCTGTTGAGCCTAACTAAGTGGGTTGGACTGTGCTGCTTTAAAATAAAAAGCCTTAAAAAGCTGCCAGTTTAAAACTAAAATCCACTCTGACACATCAGTCCAGCAAGCTATCTTATCTCTCTGAAGATAATAGCGTGCAGTTTTTGCTGAGTCGACAAGTGAACCTTACCTCAAGTTCTTTTTAGTAGCTGTTCTGGAGCTTTTGGTCATGCTGTTGAATTGTGTTGTGTTATATTTTTGGGTATTTTTAATATTTTCTCATCACATTTACATCCACGAGGGTTGACTAAATAACAAGGTCTCCAAAATGACCATAATATTGATATAATACCTCTCTATTAGAAACACCTCACTATTCAACAGCACCACAAACAAATCAAGCACTGTGCTTGAGCACAATTTTGATAATGATAATACAACAATCTGGAACGAAAATATTGTACCTTTTACTGTAGTAGTTACTTTTCAGATTAAGATGGCCATACTTTTCAGATGGCCGTGAGTTCCAAAGTGAATTGTCTTGTTTCATAGAAACAATATTAATCTCATCACCCTTTGTGTGGGGCCTGACCTGCATGTTGGGAAACGCCAGACTCCCTATCAGCGTATAAAGAACTGGTTCCACCTGGACCGGCTACAGCAGTAATATGCTGTTTATGCATTGATACATCAGTCTAATACTGTCTTATATGATAATATGTCAGTGACAGGGTCCAATTTCAACTTGAATTCTATTTTGCTGATAATACTTTTGTGCTTCTCTACTAACCCCAGTACATACAGAAAGATTCACCTGGTGGTGGTAGGCGCAATTAGCATTGTGTGAACTCATTTGGTGAGGATGTTGATTCATATGTAAAAGTGCCATTCTCAAGCTTTAAGTAGAATTTTGAACGCATACAATAATACCTGAGTATTTTTTTAACGTTGTGGTATTAGAAGTTTTACTTAAGAAGGGATCTGGATTCTTCCACAACTACCAGAAAACTGATAGATGATGTTATTTTCTTCTTTAAATCAATTGTATTGCTTTTTAATATTTACTATTTACCATTTTGCCTTGTATGAACAGCCACACATCTGTGCATCACACCCTGCAGTTCCACTGCAGTCCGGTAGTTGGCGGTAACGCAGCTTTATATCCTGCCAACTCAACGACACTTATAAACAGTAGAAGAAGAGGAGGAGGCTGATAGCAACAGTCCCCTGTTTCCCACTAACTTCATAGAGGATTTTAATGTCTTTTTGTGTTTTTATTTAGCCTGGTTAGACACCATTCCTTCCAAACTAAATGAATTCAGACACCAAACTGTGTCTGCGGATAATTTCTCCTGATTATCGTGTCGTGGGTGGCTGTGAGCACCTCTACAGAGTCACAGAGCTCACTGAGTGTGTAACGATGTGCAGCGTCGGTGATGAAAACACACACAACCTGTCCGGGCTGCCTCCAAGTTTCCACAGCGAGGACGAGGCTGTGGCCATAGAGGACGCCATCAGGGCGGCCATAAACACGGTGATGGCCGTGATGTGCAGCGCCTGCAGCCGCAGGGTGCTGGAGTACCAGAGGATGGTGGCTGACAGGGACACGGAGATCAGGAGACTGGAGTCCAGCCTGGAGAAAAGCGAAAGTGAGCTGGAGATGCTGCGTCTGCAGGTGGGAGGGAGGAGACGGCCCGAGACGGTCCCGTCTAATGCGTGGAGCATAAGCTCTGGTGAAGCTGCCAACAGCTCCTGTAAGGACATGAAAAACGAGCCTGAGGTTAAGTTTTGTGGTAAGTAACATCAGTGTGTGGAAGAATATAACAGGATGCACATCTCACCTGCAGGGCAACACGTGGGTGCGGTCAGGAAGTCCAGTTTTGTGGTAAGTGACATCAGTGTGTGGAAGAATATAACAGGATGCACAACATCTCACCAGCAGCGCAACACGTGGGTGCGTCAGGAAGTCCACCCACTCATTGTTTTTTTTCACTCATTTATCTGTTCATCAGATGTAGGTGCGGAAATACCCAAACAAGTTTCCTCCAAGAGTCCTGAGGCAATGGAGGCCTTCCCCCGCCAACATGCCCAGACTGAGAAACCCTCAGGGGACGGTGGAGGAGCAGCTGGAGGCCAGCCCTCTGGATGCACGAGCCCCCAGGTCAAAGAGGAAGCTTCTAACTCAGAGACGGTCATTAAATGGGAAGTGTGTGAGGATCAGCAGGAGGGGCGGCGTGGAGGAAAGCCTGCAGACAGAGGTAAGCTCAGCCGCTGTCGTCATCTCCCAGCGTTGGCAGAGTGAGTAAGTGAGCAGTGGTGAATGACGTCAGCCTCTCTGGTGTGTCTGCAAAGTCAGATATGCAAGAAAACCATGATCTGCAGGCTATCAGTCCCCTGATCTTTGCTCCACAGTAACCCCCCACCAGAACTAATGTCGAACTAAGGCGTTACAACCTCCCTCCCACACAGCTACAGGAGTTAGTCACATGTGGTTGGCAAATAGGTAAATATGTCTGCTCAGTTTTACCGAAGTATAACCAGGGAAAAAAAGTTCTTAGGGGTAACAGTAAGACTTCAAACAAAGTCAGATCTTATTAGTTGATGAGCAGCATCTGAAACCCTCCTGCAATATTTATTACTTTGAAGAAGAGACTATCTGATATTATTGCCACCTTTTGTGGGCAGGGTTTGAACTTCTATCACAATCACTCTTTTTTTTTTTTTTCTCTCATTCCTCGCACATGGTTTAACAAGCAAGTGTTAAATCACAGATGCCCTGGAGGAGAGAGTGAAAGTGTGTGCCGTCGCTTCTTGGACAGAGATCGCTGAGGTCAGGAGAGGCTTTTTCACCCCGCCAGGTGGAAAGGTGGAAACCCTTTTGGCTTCAGACGTGGTCAGAAGACACGTCGTGCAAGCTAGTTGGATTCAAACACGCTGAACCTTTGCGTCCCTTGTGAAATCAGCCGGCGTGAGACATCTCTGTAGGCTTAGCTCGAGGTGATAACAGCCAATGACAGCTGAACTCAGAAAGCCGTTAAAGTAAACATGAAGGACAAACATTTTGTACTGTTGCTGGGTTTTTTTTCTGAGGTGTTTCTGGAGCTGTTCGACCGTCATTCATCATTTAGTTTAATTTTTTTGCAGCTGCATTTCCTGAGCTCTGTCCATCTGCAGTACACTGTGTTTTATTTTGTCACTACATACTCAAGTCCTGTTTATAATTAGCATGAAATATGGATTTGATGTCTACCTTCCCATGAATACAGCGGCATCGGATGACACTCATGGCTTGTGGTCCTCAAAGCGTCAAAATAACACCAGAATAGTAGAAACATCGAGACACTGGACTCGCCCATAGAGTCCAGTGTACCCTCACCTATGGTCATGAACTTTGGGTCATGACCGAAAGAACGAGATCTCGGATACAAGCGGCCGAAATGAGTTTCCTCCGCAGGGTGGCCGGACTCACCCTTAGAGATAGGGTGAGGAGTTCGGCCATCCGGGAGGGGCTCGGAGTAGAGCCGCTGCTCCTCCACATCGAGAGGAGCCAGCTGAGGTGGCTCGGGCATCTGTTTCGGATGCCTCCTGGACGCCTCCCTGGGGAGGTTTTCCGGGCATGTCCCACCGGAAGGAGGACACGCTGGAGGGACTACGTCTCTCGGCTGGCTTGGGAACGCCTCGGGGTCCCACCGGATGAGCTGGAGGAGGTGTCTGGGGCCCGGGAAGTTTGGGCATCTCTGCTAAAACTGCTGCTCCCGCGACCCGACCCCGGATAAGCAGTTGAAAAGGGATGGATGGATGGATGGACTCTCCCAGAGATTCTAACAATCATCTAGCCTTATCCTATGGCCATCGATTTTAATTTTTCAACTTTGTTTCATAGCATATTCATTTTATCTTAATTATTTTCCCAACATTTTTCCAAAGTAATAATAAAGAGAGGATGAAGAGAGTTTACTCCACAGTTCTTTCTGTTTGGAGTTTGCATGATCTCCCTGTGCTGAGAAACCTGATGACTCAAATTGCCTGCAGGTGTGAGCATGAATGGGTGTCTGTCTCTGTGTGCCGGCCCAGTCCGAGGTGTGCCAGAATCACTGGGTTTGGCCTTAAGGATAAGAGGTATAGATAGGGGATAATGAATGAATGAATTGTTGTTTATGAGCAAAGACCAAAAGACCAAAATAAATGCACCAGAGTTTCTCTTAGCTCTCCTCATAATGTGCAGTATATATCAGTATCTTTGAGTTTCTGCAAATAATGATTAATTTAATAAAACCTGTGAAGGATGTTAAAGATCTCCTTGACTTTGTTGGTCAGCAGTGTAACAACTTTAGCATCTTTAGTTTTCACCAGCCTTTAGCAACGTACATAACAGCGTTTTCTAGCTGGGTGAGTGAATGTTTTTCTTGCTGAAATGCACCTTGGGAGTTAATTGTCCTTCAAATCATGTGTCAATAAATTAGCATGCATTTGCTGCCTTGGCAGCACGAATACTTGTTAGGAAGGAACAGTTCGCTCTCCACTCGTGATGCACACCCAGTCGCGTACATCCTCAACTTTATTTCTTCCATTGACATTAGCTGAGGCAAGCTTATCTCTTAATCTGAGTTAGTTTGAAACCGACCCACAAAGACCCACCTTCTGTCTTTCTCCCCCTTTAGTTGCTGAAACCGGTTGCTTGGTAGCTGTCACTTTGATGAGTGAACTTAAGTCATGAGTCATGTCCTCAGTAAGATTATATGTTATCTGTCCATCTCATGTCTTCTATATATATATATATGTGTGTGTGTGTGTTCATTTTCAGGGCTGACGAGAAAACTGAAGGCCAAGTTCACACACAAGACCAGAGCTCAAAAGTGTAACTTAATTAAAAGTGCTTTACTGTCTTTTGATGACCGCTTAAATCAGTGGTACAAAGCACTTTTCATTTTTAATAGTCTCGGTTGTTTGAAAGTGATTATAAACAGCTGAAGAGTATTTTGTGTCACAGGTGAACAGAATTTCATGCCTGATGTGTTGGTTTGTAGCTGCCGTTGCCATCAATCAACTCACTTAAAGATTGAGGATGCTATAACTCTAGATTTTTTACTTACTGACAGCGAATCACAACGTCCAAAAAAAAGCCTGAAGCATGTGGGTACTGTAGCTTTTAGCAGATCTTACAAGAGCCTTTGGTGGGGACTATTTTTAGCCGCGGATTAATACACATTTGGTCCTCCATAGAGTATTTACAGCAGCAGGATGGTCCACTGAAAATAGAGTACATGTTAGTGGGATTAATTCATGCTTGGTTTTGGCATTTTCATGGGATATAACACAGCCAGTCTTGTGCTTTAATGAGCATACCGCTATTGTGTAAAATGTGGCTATAACTGGCATCAATAAACTTACTGCTGCCAAAGAGTTCACGCGTGGGAAAACAGTTCCCAGTGTAAGAAGGCTGTGGTTATACTGTGTGACAGCTTACTACCAATTGACAAGGATGAAACATCAACATTGAGTCACAACAAAGCAATGGTCAAATTTGTTAGATTTATCAACAGAAGTCTTTTTTTTTTTTTAAATTTCAAATAAGTAGTTCTTATTTATAAGAATAAGATATATATACTATAGAGAAAAGGAAAACCACGTATTTCCGGAACATCAACATGAACATATTTTTCTACAAGTGTTTGATTTAGCAAAGTAGTACCCAATGTGAGCCAATCGCCACACAATCACAGAGTTCTGATAATTAACACAAATTAGGTTTTGTGCTACTAAAATGCTATCAAGAATCAGATCTGTTCCATCAGTTCATTCCTCAGTGTCAGATTCTGTCTGCCAATGTGAACGATATTAAAATCTTGTTTCGCAGACACGCAGGCTGAATGTGAAGCAAAAACCACAAATCTCCAGACCGACAAGTTGATGGCAACAGAACATGAAGAGGAGGGTGCCGCCCCTCTAAAACGCAAAGGAAGGTACAGATATTTGCATCCTGATAGAGTAATCAAACACACATACAGATTGTTTGTTGATGAACTCCAGATTGCCTTTTTTTATTGAGCACAAAAGCAGATTCTCCCTGTGAATAAGCACAATGTTTGAGGGAGGAGAGGGAAAATGTGTCAGCGTGGTGAATGAACCAGAATCTGTGTTTGCAGTGGAAGCTCAGTCTTACCTTGTCTTACCTTATTCTTGAAGGTCTGATGATGTGTGCTTAGACAGAACAAAAGTGGCACCTCAATGACCAGAATATTTCCTGTTTTAAATTCTTCATTCGAATCTAGAGAAAGAAACAGATGCCACCTGCCAGAGAGTGAGGAAGAGGAGGCTGTTGTGAAGAGAGCTTGTGTGACCCAGTCCTCTGCACCTAAAATAACTGCTCCAAAATACAGTCTGGGAGTCGTCAGCTCACCACAGACTTCAAACTTAAACGCAACCCAAGAGCAGCAGACATACGTCACTATGTCACCTCCGCAACCCACGTGTGACTGTAAGAGCCGCAGATCTGTTCGTGAATGTGTTTGTCATAATCAAGTCATCCATAGTGGACAGTGACCTTTGACCAGACACACATATGTGTATAGTTGAGTAATACATTGTCAGGAATGTGCTCAGATGATATATGATGAGCATTATCTTAAACATCACTGGCCCAGTTTAAAGTTGTAAATACAGTTCAGTTAAAGGGATAGTTTGGATTTTTTTTGAGGTGGTGTTGTATGAGGTACTTATCCGTAGTCAGTGTACCATCTACAGTAGATAGCGTTGTGTTTTAGCCTCCTTAAGAAAAGGCCCTCCTGAAAAAAAAAAGTTTAAGCGTGTGCTATTTTCTTTATATTGTCACCACTTTACCTTGCCTTCAGACGGCCCTTTTTAATGCGTGAACCAGAGTGAACCAGACTCCATTGACGAAAACATGAATTTTACTTTGCAGAACAGAGGACTCGCTGGTCTACTGCTGCTGCCTCGTTCGGCTGGTTTCTTTGTATTATTGGTGTTTTAAAGAGTTAGTTGGGATCTGGACTAACAAGTTAAAACATGACAGTCAAAGTAACTAGACTAATGACTTGTCTGAGCCAAAATGTATTTTTTGTCCTCCTTCGCTAGTACATTAATTAGTGATCCTGTCTGCTTCTCCAAACTGGGGATGTACCGAGCGTCATCTACTGTAGGTAATACACCGGCTATGGATAAATACCTCACACATCCCTACTTACAAACATCCAAACTGTCCCTTTTAAGTGAAATTAAGTCTCAAATTAAATCATTAGAGGTTGTATTTTTTTTAAGCAATGAAACTCTAAATTAACAAACACGTTGCGCTGAATTATCTTCTCAATGTGGCTAAAATTATTATTGAAAATACAGAGTTATTAGAGTTTCCAGGGTTAGTGAACAACAAATACAGTAACATTAATGAGACACAAGAAGGACACCTGCTGCCACCCATCAGTCACAGCTGGCATTGCTCTCTACTGTTAACCTCGTTCATCTGCAGACTGACGGAGAGACACACACAAACACAGGGTCACAGCAGCTACTCAGGGAATGAAAGTTAATGTAGATAACCTTGTTGAATCCAAGAAAACTGGATTTAAGATGTTAAAGTGTTTGTTTTTCTTTCTTTTTTTTTTTTTTTAAGCAATACTTTTAGAGGTGCTCGTTTCACTGGAGACCATCAAACAGCAGAACACCACTGTTCTCCAAATACTGCAGTCAGGAAACTCACCTGGAGCACCGCCAGGTGAACCTCCAGACGTCGGGATGCTTCCGCTTCCACTTCAGTCAGTACAGGACTTAGGGAGTTTGGAGCAGAGGCTCTCCACTGAACCAGAGCTCAAGAAGAAAATGGTAAGGGGCCAAGAGATGTGATTTTTCTTCTGACTTCTGTTTACCTGTGATGACTGTGATGAGGACATCAACAAAGCACAGGGACCTCTCCTGATAGTCTAGTGGGCAGGAATAGTTTTTTAGACAATGAGCTTATATGCTTTCTTGCCGAGAGTTAGTCGGCACTCTCATGTCTTTAAGGCCTTACAGCTCCACCAACCCTAAACTCTCAGTCAGAGACAACAGGTATCACGACGGTGGTTATTAACTGTCTTTGTTAACCCAGGATTTCTGCTCCAGGGTCTGTGCATGTTCCTATGAAAGGGTTTGACTGCACAAAATTGAGTGTTTTCTCAATGAGGACTTAAATAAAGGAAAAATAATGGATTGTTATATTGGAGAGCTATGAAGAATATAAAAACTGTTGCTGCAAATAAAGGAAGAGAGGATTCCTGCAGAATAAGTGAATGTATTTATTGTATCACTCAGTGACTCTTGGGTGCTTCTTGTGTATTTCTAATTTGACAGCCGCACAGTGTAGAGCTCTTATTTAATACAACACATTTAAACATACTCAAGTGCATTTAGACCAATTTTAATTTAGACAAATTAGATGAATTTGATTGAATATTATCTGTCAGCTGTAATCTGCTCTACTTGCTGCAGTACCAGCAGTGTAAAAGGTATTTGGGAGTTAATGACCAAGCATGAAAACCTGTTTACTCCACTCTTCGGTTTATATGTCTCCTGGCTATGGCTGCACATTTAATGAACACGAGTCAAGTCAAATCAGTTATTTATACAGCCATTCATGTGACATTGATCTTCTATCTCGCTTTAATTAAAAAAGTAAATAAATGCATTTCCCAAAATGGCGAAGTTTTCCTTTAAAGTTCATGAGGCTGCTGACTAGTATGAAACCTGTTGTGTATTGTGTATGTTGACTGCACCGTCGAAAGATCCATATTCAGCTATCGTTTTATGTTGGAAAAAATAATGCATAGTGTACATAGCGGGGGAAGCTGTGGCTCAGAGGTGCAGTGGGTACTCCATCTATTGGAAGGTCGGCGGTTTGATCCCCGGCTCCTCTAAGTCAGCATGTCGAAGTGTCCTTGGGCACTGAACCCCAGCTTGATCCCGAAGCAGCTTCAGTGTGATTCCTCCTGAATTAATGATGTGTGAACGAGGATGTGATGTAAAAGCGCTTTGAGGAGTCGAAATGACTCAAAAGGCGCCGCTTACCGTAGCAGTTAAATAAAAGTCCGCATTGTTTTACTTTGCAGATCTCATACCTCGGTCTGTCTGGAGGGATGACGACCAAAGAGAGTGTCTGGAGGATAATGGCCAAGCTTTTCACTAACGCTTTGGCCAAAAACGTTAACTGGAGGGGAAGGAATAACAAGCAGAGAATCGAGAACCTTACCATCAAGAGAGTTATCCTCAGTGAGTAGGCTGTACCATGCAACTGATGATGTGGTAACAACAGTCTGCAACAAACTGATGGCGACATTTTTAACAGGCACAACGCTATTTATTTATTTATTTATCTGTTTATTTATTTATACCCTGCACCTCTTCACTCCTGCAGATGCAGTCAGGCAGAATTCGTTCTGCAAGGAAGCCGTGGATGAGGAGATAGAGAGGTACATGAAGCGCTGGCTGCAGCTGGCAGGGGACCGAGACGGAGGAAGGAAAAGGCGGCAAGAAAAGGGCAAAGAAGCAAACAGCATGCAAGATTACTGTGTGGGCGAGCTGTTCACCCGTGTGATCGAGTAGCGAGCTTGAAGCCCGTACAGTGCACATTGTATTTATCGCACAAACAAGCACACTTACTTTGACCCTTGCCCATGAACAAACAGCGGGCCGCAGCAAAGAAAAACAACCCTTTAATTCACCTCTATCATCTCACGTGAGACCGTCATGTGATCTGTAATAGTTTAACACAACAGGGTAAGGTAAGGTAGGATCTGATAGACGCAAGCTAAACAGTAAAATGCTCACTTCTTTTTCATTTATGATATGTGTCAGATTTGCACTATTACCATTGTTGTTGTTTTTGCTCTCTAGAGTTCATCATTCATTGTACTTAAACGTTTATCTTATTTTGATATTAGTTTATAAGGTTTATCCATCAGACATAGTTTGAGTTCAGAGAATGACTTCACGATATTTATAGTTGGTAGGCCTCAGAATTTTTTGAAATTCAAGTGAGAAATATCACTTCAAAAACTGTAAATATATCCGTTTAGATAATGCCTGCGTATGGTATTCTCTTGCAGGAAATGTGTTGCAGAAAATCACTTGCAATAACCTTGTGTCCTTGTGGTATCAGTAAAATCATATCTCTGTTTTATTTATATAATATATGTACTGTAAGTTAAAATCACAGATCATCAGTGATTCTAGTGTAGCGGTTCTACAGGAGGCGATCTGTTATTTGAAGCAGTTGCCTGGTTCTTGTTTGGCCTTATTGCTTGTCAGGTTTATTGACATGTTATGCGTTATGTCATCTATTTAATGGTTTTCATTAAACAGGCTAAAAGTTGTACGAATCGTGTGGTTTCTTTTCACTAAGGTTGAGCAAACCTTTTACACAGGAGACTAATGTATGTTCATGTTTAAATAAGGACAATGTGTACATTGTGTATCTGCCTCAGTATAAAGTAAATATCCCACATATTTAGGATCAATATCTACACATAATGCACGCTCCCACATCATTCTACTGTATATTGCCTTTACATATCTTGTTTTCCAGCTCGGGCTGCATTATGTAGCACTTTTATCCGAAGCACTTTACCATCCTCCTCCAGCTGCTCTAAGTGAGCAACATGGAGTTCAACTTCTCGCCCAAGCACACGTTTACATGTGAACAGGAGGAGCTGGGGATTGGACTGCCACCGCTGTTATCAATGGGCAGCCCACAGCCTGACACTAGACATCAATTACACTCAGTTTACTGATTACTGTTCCTGTTTTTATTTCCTATTCTTGTTTCTACTTCTCCATTCTAAAGTAAGAGTCAAAATCAGATATGAATACCCCAAGTAGTAGCAGGAACAATTAGTAAATGGTTGATAAGTGATTAACCATTTGATGCTTTTATGAAGTAAAACTGCCAAACATAAACTGATTCCAGCAGAGAAATTGTAAGGTTTAGACACGTTTTCCCAGTTTTATATCACTGTAAATTGAAACATATTATATTCATCTTTGAATTTTATTTTTGCTTTTTCTGAGGCTGTGTAGACCAAAAAATTAAGCGATTATCAATCAATTGACTTCAGTTTATCTGTTTGCAGCCTGACTGTGAGCGCTCACACCGGCCAGCAGGCGGCGCTGTGGCTTCCACTGACGAGCCGATTCACCGAAGAAGTGGAGGACGCAGGAAGCACACCTGCATCTCTGATGTGGTGGACTCAGTGTGAGCCAAGGAGAGGTCTACCTTTCTCCCTTTTGTTTTCGCTTGTTCCACAAAACGAAAGCTTTTGGTTCTCGTCTTAAATGTGACTGTATTGTTGTGTTTTCTTGGACCTCCGTGCGTGTGGCGGCTGGTAGCCTAGCATCCTCGCTGCTAGCCTCACTGCTCCCACATAGCTTGCTAACATCCAAACAGATACTGAGGATGGATCTGGTCAAAAACGGGACTTTGCACCCACAGCTGCGCGACGAGGAAGCTCTTGTGGTGGAAAACGCCATCCGCTTGGCCATAGACTCGATAATAAACGTGCTGTACGGGGTCAACAGTGGCCGGACTCATGAGTACCAGCGGATGGTGGCCGACAGGGACAAAGAGATCCAGCGGCTGGAGTGCAGGCTGAGGGAGATCGAGCAGGAGCTGAAGGTGCTGCGCCGGCGGGGATGCTCCTGCGGGCTGTTTGGAGGAGAGCACGGCCTCCAGGGATCACAGACCTCCGGTGAGCCACAGGCCGGAGAGCTGAGCCGCTTTGGGTCGAGCAGCAGGGACAGTGAGAGGACAGCTGGCCACCAGGAGTGTGAGATGAGCATCTCCTGTAAGTAAACCTAGATTATCAGAGCAGGAAGACGCTCATGAACACAAGAGGGTCCGAGGCTGGGAGGATGCTTGTTTGTGCTGACAGTAGCTTTAGATCCTCTCAGGTTGGGGTCCCACTGACCCTCCTGCTGTATGTGTTAGAATAACACTGTCATAATATTTGACAAAAGAAATCCTGTTACATGGGCCAACAGGCTGGTGTCAAATGTCACAGGTATGGAGCATATGAAGATCTATTGTATCTGCACATTTTACAGCTGAGGTGGTTTAAAAAAAGAAAAAGCCAGTTAGAATCCGTGTTTCTTACAAAAAAGTCATGAAGTAAACATGTCAGGTGTGTTTCTTGAGCTGTTGCAGAGGCCCCCGGGGGTCTTCAGGACACCAAGCAGAACTGCAGAATTAAAGAAGTTATTCAGTACAATAGAAGACAATAACTTATGTGAAGATCTACGAGGTGCTGCAATGCATCAATTATTTTCTCTGGCAACTATTTGTTTGATCAGTTGTTTAGTCTATAAAATGGTGATGTCTTCAAATAGCTTGATTGCTACTAACATCAGTGTAAAACTCAGATGTGCAGCTTACAAATATATAAACCAGAGAGATGCAGAAAAGCTGGGATCAGTGAATGTTTCGCATATTTGTCTGAGAAAAGAGTTCAATTGAAGTATTAAAGAATAATTGATGTAAAATGTTGTCATAGTACATGTTATTGCATTACTTTTGCTTATGATGATGATGTTGATGTATACATTTAATGTGGACTGTGATTATTTGTACATTTTTAGCCTGGACAATCAGACATTGGATCTACAAAAACAAAAAAGACATGGGACATCTGAGCGCTGAGTGTTTATGCCCACTGAAAAAAATGTACAAATACACAAAAAAGGAGTAAATACAATCTGCCACCACTGAGAATGCTGGTTTTTGCCTCCTCTCTCCACAGTGGGCCTTTTTGCGCGACCCCCCTCACACGTCTCCTCCCAAAGCCACGAGTCGGCTCCTCCATCATCCCCCAGCAGAATGGGGCTGGACCAGACCTCCACCTCCCACTCCTCAGACTCCCCGGGCGTGTCAGAGGCAGCCAGGAATCTGCCTACATCTCCCAGCAGCCTCGTCATCAAAGAGGAGCCGTGCGACATCGACACGGTCTTAATCAAGTGGGAGATGAGCGAAGAGAGGTTTGGGGAGCATCAGGAGAGCACAAGCAGCCCGTGTCAGGACAAAGAGAGCCTAGGTGTGAAAAGTAAAGTGTAATGCTTAAGTTTTGCCATCAAAATCTGCAATCAGATTTTTCAGCTTCTTTCCTTATTGATTGATCAGATATTTCCTGATTTAAGAAGACTTTTTGCTCATTTTAAATATATTTTTGTACTGTGTCAGAATTAATCATTTAGTTTATTTTGTTAAACAGTAAAAACATGTTCTTATTAAACAAAATGGGATGTTGTGTATAGTTCTCACTTCAAGCTGAGATTCCAGTAGAGTTTTGGTATCAAACTTTTTCAAACAATAACCAGCCCTCATTGTAGCAGTATTAGAAAAGCCTCAGCTAAATGCTGCCACTATAAAAGTGTATTCTCATGGCGGTATGTTTGTATTCATCCCTTCTGATGTGTTCAGAAAAACTGGAGACCAGAGAGAGAAAGAAGTTCAGGGAGAAGCCTCATGCTGACCCAGACGGACAGCACGTGGCTGAGGGAGAACACCTGAGGTGGGTTACTTCTTAGGTAGACGCACGAGGCCCACAGACACCTCATCAGCATGCGTCCCGCTTCAGCGGAAAATCCACCCAAAATGTTGTTGGGGATGTTTTCTGTGGACAATTAGCTAAATGTAGACAAAGAGATGTTCCTGTATGCCGAGAAATTTTCTCCAAAATGTTCCAGTTACATGAAACATCAGTTTTTAGCATCGGATTGTGGCATCAGCTCTTTATAATGAAAGGAATATTTCAGATATTTGTGAAGTAGGGTTGTATAAGGCACTTATCCTCAGTCAGTGTATTACCTGCAGTTTGGAGGCAGACAGGAATACCAGCATGGACACTAAGCAAAGTACTGCTGTGGACAGGGACAGCAGAAGAACATAAGCACATCAGTGAAAATATTCTAAATATAGTGTACGCTTAAACTGACATTGATTTATTTTTAGGTGAACCCTTTCTTAGGTGGCTGAAACATGTTTTTCTGCTGCTCCTGTCCACAGCAGCACATTGCTCAGTGTCCCTGCTGGTAACTCTGTCTGGGGGCGCACAGACCATCGGGCCATCTACTTCTCCATAGTGATTTCCATCTCTCTATTTAACAGCTTCTCTTTGCCTTTGTACTTTTTCACAATCAGCATTTCAAAGGGTGGCAGCCAAGCATTATTATAATCATTGGGTTATTCTTAACCTCTATTAGGTTCCCATCACACCCCAATGGGACGTGTGACTTCTTCAGATTGCTTTATTTTTAATGACTTAATTTTTGGGGGTTTCCTTGTCCATATGAGAGGACAGTATAGACAGGAAACAAGACGCTGTCTGACCAGCAGTCGAAAACCCCAAGATATTCCATTGAGAACACATATCTCGGAAACCAGTAAATGTTTCAGCATTTAGCTTGATAAATAACTTGATGGTCAGTTTTTTTTCAGCTTCAATCAGTCAGAAGCAATGCACACCCTTACGTTCGTCTTCCCACCTGAACTTCCTGCCTACTCATCCGTGTGATCCTTTCTCACCTGTCGCCCTCCTCAGGAACAGGAAGAAGAGCGTGCCGATGTCGGAGCTGCCGGAGGAGGCTCAGACACTGAAGAGGGCAGCCTGGAGAGCGGCTTCCAGGCGCTACTACGCCCGAAAAATAGCCCGCCAGCAGGCGAACCCCCTGCGCCCCGGCCCCTTCCCCCACATCACAGACTCCCGGTATTCACAACCCATCTCCTTTGTGGACAGAAGAAGGAAGACGCTGATATCGGAGTTGCCTGAAGAGTCTCAGACGCAGCAGAGGGAGGCGTGGAGGGCCGCGTCCAGGAGGTACTACGCTCGGAAAATCGCTCGCACCGAAGCCGCACAGTACGAACACCTGCTCCACAGCATGGAGCCGTCCGAAGAAACACTGGCACCAAACACAGGAGGAGCCCACGGCAACAGTGAAGGAATAATGTGCAGCTGATGGACAGTAACGCTGCTGATGAGGTTTTCTATCCCGCACATTTCAAGGTTTATTTCATTGTGTTATGTTATGTTATGTAGAACACTGGACACACGTGATTGTGTTTTCGTTTCTATGTTTTGTTTGATTTGTACTGATGGAGCTGAGATTCGACTCAGGTCCTCTGATATGGTCCGAATAATTTGAACCAAGTGTTACAAATCAGTCATTTGTATGTTTAAACTGTCATTTGTGTTTCTTCATAGTTGAATTATGCAACTAACCTCCCACGGGAACAACACTTTTGCTCTCTTTCTCCTTTGATATACTGCATTGCATGCCTGTACAAAACGCTAACTGTAAATGACTCAATACATGTATTCTGAGGCAATATAAAGCTATTGTACAGTATTACTTATATCAGCCACTGTGTCGATACAGCGCCCCCGGAGTCCAAAAGGTGTAACTACAATCAAGGCATCTACACTACTCTCAAAAAGTTAGGGATATTCAGCTTTCAGGTGAAATTTCAGGATGAACCAAAAATGCATTCTAACCTTTCCAGGTGAACTTAATGTGACCTTCTCTAAACCTCTGAATGCACATGTCCAACTGTTCAGTGTCTCAGTACTTTCTGCACAAGTTGCTGTTCTCTAACAAGAAGCTTAACAGCAACATTCACAACAGGTTTGATCCATGAATCCACCAATACATTTCCTGCTTCAGTTAGAATTGGTATTTAAACAGTCCTCCTCATCCTGCTGTTCACATTCTGACATCATGAGACCAAGACGACACCTAACAGTTGATCAGCAGCACCTCAACACTGGAGGCTTCAAACAGGAAGTCCTCAGACGGAGGTGTTCACTGAGCTTAGAGGGTCACAGAGTGTCATCAGGAGGTTGTAACAGTGATACAGAGAGACTGGAAGAGTCACAGAAAGGAGAGGAGTGGACGTCCTTTGGCCACGTCCCAATTTATTGAGACACTGAACATTTTTTGTTGTGGTATACCTACCACTGTTGTTAGATTTTCTTTCAATAAATTGTTTAAGATGAATAAAATCACCATTGCATGCTTCTACTTAAATGCCCTACTTTCATGATATAATATCACTGTAGCATTCACTTTTTCCATTTTCCATATATTTCATCTGAAAGTCGACTATCCCTAACTTTTTGTGAGTAGTGTATATTGGTCAAACGAGGAGCTCAACATGTTAATGATAGATGAAGAATTAACAGTTGAATTTTTACTGGTTTGACTTAAAATGTATTTTTGTTCTTTTTTTGTAACACGTTAAATAATAAAGACACGTTAATTTAAGTATAACTGTGGTTTTGTCTCTCTGTAGAATCACATCTGTCCACATTTGTCACCAATTATCAACACAATTCCATCTGTTATTGCTCTAACTTTTAAAAAAGAAATCTATAGGCACTGAAGTATTTGAGTTCATGCAAACTTGAGGCAAAATAAACCTACTGACCCCTGAGTGGAGACAGCTTTCTTTGTTCCAAAAGGTCTTAGTTTTTCTCTGGAAATGATGCACAAGAAAAGACAAACACAGGATTTCCATTTCTTTTTAAGAAAGTTTTTATTTTAAAATACTAACACACTGAAAGAGATCAGGCACGCACAAATATCTTGGAGGCTTTTTCGGCGTCACATTAGACAATGAAGCATCTTGTTAAGCAGGCCTGCTTTCAGAAAAAGGGAAAACAGGTCCATCTCGTTGGGAATATTAATGAACTAACAGGGAGTCTTGGATATATTACAGTGGATCTCTGCACCTCTCCTCCACTTTACAGTCACTGCCTCCAGACATCATTACTGTGGCTTTCAGACCGTCAGCAGAGCTCCTCCTGCCCCCCAGCTAAGAAAACACAAGAGCGTCTTGCCAAAGCGGTTGTTTGTCGCCCTGGAGCCTAAATATTACGCATTTTGACCGCAGCCCGACGCACAGCTGATGTTGCACAAGTGCGGTTATTACAGTAGCACATTAAAGGAGTGTGAGCGTTCATCCCTCTGTGTCTCCACCGTGAAATGTGATCTGTTCGACAGCTGCTGCGGCAAATGCACAACGAGGACAGGCGTGCGCCCGGCTGGAGCTCCGGCTGTGCTCTGGTGCTGAATGAGGGCGACACATGCGCCTGTTTTCAGCAGCACTGAGGGGGGACACAGGCGGATCTGAGCAGATAACGAAGGCTTTGTCATTTCGAAGGAACGCTCGTCTCTTTATTTCTATTTTTTCCTTCGGGTTTCAGCTCAACCCGCAGTGGGGACAGGGCTTCTCTTGTGTGGCTGCTGCCCGAGGCTGGGTGTCTCAGAGAGGGGATGCGGGGTCTCAAACCTGCTGCTGCAGACTGGACACGCACGGAGGCAGACGCCCATCCTCTGTTTTCTGTAATATAGGACGGAAACATCCGAGGCACCAGCCAGGCTTTGGAGGGAGCACGATTGTCCTTTTAACGCTTTGCTGCCAGCTGCCAACATAATTTGCATAGAGGTTTATTTTGGGGAAAACAGACTCAACCGCCGGCACAGCCACCCCCCCACCAGAGAATCCACTGGATTAGTCTTTTGTATAATAATGTTTTAGTGCAACAGGACTGAATTTCTGCTCATTCCAGCGTGGATAAAGGACCAGACTGGCTCGTGGCAGGACTACTTTGACGCACTGAGTGGGTGCGTTTACTGCGCAGGTTTTTGTCTGTTTCGTAGCTACTGTTGGTTAGAGAGACTGTTGTTTGATATTGTTAGCTGTGCTACATTGCTGCCCGCAATAGAACATATATATTTAATTAAATATTATATTTAAATACGTGAAAAAATAAAGATATTGTTTGCAGTGTCAATTGCGCCATTTGGTACATTTTCAGTTGCACTTCACTTTAAAATGGACTTTAAATTCGACATTCTTTATGTGTAACCTTATATTTTTTAGTAGAATTAGAAACATTTAAACAGAATAAA
The DNA here is from genome assembly GCF_042242105.1 of Pempheris klunzingeri. Taxonomy (NCBI): domain Eukaryota; kingdom Metazoa; phylum Chordata; class Actinopteri; order Acropomatiformes; family Pempheridae; genus Pempheris; species Pempheris klunzingeri. The sequence continues at coordinate 22,642,226 of NC_092019.1, read as the reverse complement.
TGTTATTTTTACCTTTAAAACTGGATTAACTCCTTTTTATTCCTCCTGGAGCCTTTGGAGAGCTCCTTGTGACTTTGGATACGCAAGTGCACTTTTGGAGAGGTCCATTTGGAGACACCGCTCTCTTCCTGCCTGGTTGGATTTTAAGCACATGAAACTATTTTCCTTCCAGTTTCTTTGGTCCAGTCCAAAGGAAAAGGGTCCTTTTCACTCCTAAATACCACCTCCGGACTGTTTGTAGCCTCTCAAAGATGCTCCGGGGTTTGACAGACGCACTAAAGGCAGCGGAGAGCGTTTCAGAGCTCAGCTGCGCACTGACAGACAATTGTTGTTCAGTATCAACTGTATGACTACTGGATGGACCAAAATAAGTTGAAACCATAGGGGTAGGCCATGGTGCATTTGAGGAGTGGGCTTTGCCCTTTGAGGCCATTTATATGCCATTTTAAAATGGCAATTTGGTGCTTATGTTTATGTGGGTCCAAAATGGCCATTTTTGGGTTTTTGGGGCTCTCTGGGCTCATTAGAAATGGTTTAGTCCAATTTGATCACCCCTACATATTCAACATACATGGAAGTGTCCTTTTTTTGCAGGGATTGCTGGGAAGAAGAAGGAGGCTGTCGAGGTTGGGACTCTGTAGAGGGAGGTACAGACACAGCCACTCTCTAAAGGTAAGAAATCCTCCCTTCTGCTGGGACCAATGGTGCCCAATGTCGGCTGGGAGGCAGATGGAGACTGTATACTCGACATTTAGACAGAGAAAGGGAGGTTTTCAGGTGTATTTTGGTGTCTTTGCTGTGTGATAGAGAAGGGAGGGTCAGGGCAGTATGGTGTGCATTAACAAGGAAACATGGAGGCACGGCTAGGGGGAGCTATAGCTGGGCAGGCAGCTGTGTGGCCCTGAGCTGAAGGGAGGGGGGGTGTTGTGCTTGTTGTAGTACTCACAAACACAGAAGAACTCCGGAAGACCCTTCATTGTTGTGTGTTAGTCTTCATTATGGTAGTTATTGTTTGAACTGCAGTGGCCTCAAGGGTGTACACTTCCTCAGACAGTGTCCCAACTGGCTCTCAGGCTGTGATCTGTTAAGACAGACAGACAAACTGTCAAGTGTCATGAAGAAGTGGCACAAAATCATTCTGATAAGTCATGAAAATGTTACTCGTGTACTTAAGGGACACGTTTAATAGAATATAGTGTACATTTGGGTTAGCCTAGCATTGCTGTGATCACAGAAAACACTTTCAAGATGGCCACTCCACAGCAGGGAAACAGGTGAGAGGAGCCTGTCACTTCCTGATTAGACGGACAGAGCTGCTTTGTTTACAGCCAACAAGGAGTCAAATGCTTCTTCCAAGCAGTGACTTTATATTATATTTTCTCATGGCTAGTTTCGGTGTAGACGCACAGCAATGCACAAGCTGAGTCACTGAGCCACAACTTTAGGCCAAGACTTAGTGATGTCGGAGTGCTGCCTCCTCTCTGAAGGCCATGCTGCTGCTGCTGCAGCAGTGACTGCTTAGCCCACAGAGGACATGTAATGCTTCTCATTTATTGGCCCTTAATTAACATATTAATATATAATATAGAAGATCCTTTACGATCATATATCTGTCCCCAATTTTCTTCAGATTAATTTTAAAAAATGACACAAATTGATCAGGGTCACTCGTCAGCACGTCCCTGGAGGTGCAGAGTCGATTTAAGGGTCATTTAATTTGCACAAAGGGTTAATTATCTGTTACATATTAAAAAATCAGCAGCAGGAAGCTGTCAGATTCACAAAAATCACACAATGAATGGCAAATAAAGCTCAGATTATCCAGGAAAATCTTAAATTTTATGATATTATTTCAGAGAAGTAATAAGTATCAGAAAACCTGTTATTAACCCTTTCATTACCTGCGTCGTCTTGCAAGTTTGTCGTATTGTGCTGAGACCTGGAGCATCCTCTGTTGTAGAACATCATCTGTGAAAGCAAGGATAAAGAAATAGAAATATAACACACGTGAATGTAGCTTTTTGGTACTTTTCTAGCTTAACAAGTACCAACTATGAGGCAAGTAACTCCTTACTGGCAGCCGTAATAAGAAAAAGCCGAAATTTATGGGCAAGACAGATGACTTATAGCACAGAAGCTGAGAATATGTGAGGTAAGAAAATGATAAAAGTCTGCAAAAGTAACAATTAAAGAGAACTTCGTTGAGATGTATTCTCATTTTACAAGTGTAGCTTTCACAGGTATTAAAAAAAGAAAGAAAAAGTGAAACATTTGCTCATGTTTTTGTTGCATTTGTGCATTTAAACACATCATCTAAAGTTAACCTGACACTAAAGGGTTAAACCCTGCTCCTGACAGCAGCTGCTTTTAGTCCACAGTGGTGGTGCTGAAAGCAGATGGTGGATACTATGGCCGTCTTTGTCATCAAAGGTAAATTGCTGCCTCCTCTGGTGGACACCGGTATTTTAAAAAGGGAAGAAAACAAAACCAGAACAAAAACACACACCAGCCTGTTTCCTACAGCGTGTGTCTCTCAGGGCCTGTTTGAACCTGCACAGGCTTGTGGTCATCAGCTGTATGGGCCCCCGGTGTCACCGCTACGTGGGTACTGTGATTATCTGTGTGGCTGTGCTGTAATCTCAGGGTGGTATGTGTCTGCAGCACCATCGCACGCATGCCGAGCCATAAGTGAGGTGTAGTGGAAGATAACAGACTACTTAACATGAGCCCTTGAGCCACGTTTAGCTCTGTGGATGATCTCACTGTCCCATATTGTGCTTGTGGGGTACAAAGAGTCAGCAGAGCCTTTACTGCTCCCTCTTGTAGCCGTCAGCACTCAGTCAGCTTACACAGATTTGACTGTAAAAACATGAATTCTGCCTCTAAACTAGTTTGAAATCATATAATATTTAGGACAGCAGCTCCTGTTACATGTCTTACAGCTCAGCCAGCCGTGGTCTAGTTGTTTTCCAACTGCACTGAAGCTCAGAGAGTCTCTGTCCCGCCCTTAAGCTGCTGCTAGCGCCACAGCATGCCTTCCTCATGTTAGCTCGCTGCTGCTGAGGAGCTATCAGCTCGCTCCATAGAAACACACAGGGAGCAGCCTAGTGCTGAATGGAGCGGTGTCACGCAGAGGCAGAGAGGCCGTTAACTCTGTCACTGCCAAAGTCTGCACCCAGCAAATGGCAAACATCTGTTCACTTCCTGGTTCAGAGGGACAGAATCAACCAGTCAGCGCTCTGCAGCTTCGTTTGATATGTCGCGTCTTGTGTCTGAATCTCTGTGTGTCTGTCTGTTTCAGGAATCATCCCGGTCTCACTTCAACAACCCAGGACGAGGCTCCTGTGAGAGCTCGAAGAGAAGAAAGCTGATGTAAGAAGCTACAGCTGTCCCCCCAACGGTGACACAGCAGATTTATTGCACAATCGTTCGTCCATCATGTTGGAATATTGTGTGACATATCCATGAAATGCTTCTTCGTTTTCCTCTGTGGTTGTCAAAGCAGTCAGAAGCATTTCAGGCTGAGAGGAGCTGAAGAAATCAGTTAGTGACGACAAGCTGCTGCAGAGCTGAACTGAATAAAAGTTTTTCTGGATGTCGGCACCGTGTCAGTGTTAGTATTAGATCAGGTCTGCTCGTCTTTAAGCTGATTTATGGAGCAGCTGAGAAGTGGAGCCGATTTATTAGCTGTGAAACTGTTGGTCAAGCTGAGCCTTTACACCAAAACATTCGACTTTTTCCCTTTTCCATGGCTGTCAGAGGATTTCTGCACACGTTTCCTAGAACGAGCTATGCAGCATGCTACTAATAATGGGGAAGAGCTCAGTTTTAAACCCAAGAAGATATCCATTCAGTATTTATTATTGAAACATTTATTCTTTACCAAATATCTGTTCATTTGTATGTGGAAAGAAAACGTACACACACACGGTGTGGTTGCTCGGTATGAAACTCATTTGATGATCTCAGGGTCTCAGTTCAAATCACCGCTGCTGAAATATTAGATCTTAACCACAAAAATGTCAACGAAAAATTCATCCACTGGCCATTTTCAAGGCTGATATTGCTTCAAATATAGACGAGAGAAAAGTAGAATAGTAGGACAATTAAAACTAATGGTGTAAGTTTATCCAGAGATGTTCTCATAGTATTCATGCGGCAGCTAAAACAGACACCCATAGCACAGTCTGTTTGTTTCAGAGCAGCTACTGTAAAATGATCCATTGGTTTTTAAAGGGGTACTCCACTGTTTTAGTACTGCCCTTGCATATAGAAGAGAGAACTGAAAGTTTTGCAAGTGATTGTTTGTCCAGTGAACAAATAGAATGCCTCATGTTGATCCTGAATCCCGGCCTGAGTTGAAGTAAACTGTAATATTCCTCTCTCCGTCACAGACGTCCTCGCACTGTGACCTCAACATCCGCGCCGCCTGGACATCATGATGGAAGAGGAGATCATCGAGGACCGGGCCAAGCTGAAGCAGGGCCTGGTCAAAGTGCTCCAGTGTGTGGCCACCATCTCCTCAGCAGCAGCTGTGGTCAACCCCATTTTTGGCGTGGCCGGCTCCCTGATCCGGGTGGTGCTGCACCACGTTGACGACGAGGACATCCGCACCCTGAAGCGCGAGTTCGGCTCGGTCCACCAGGCGCTGAACGATCTGTCCCAGCAGAACCACAACACGCTGGTGCAGATCAAGAAGGAAACGCTGGATGGCCAGTACTGCCGCGTGGAGGAGAACCTGAAGAACCAGTTCAGAAAGTTCATGAAGATGGTGGAGGCGCGGCCGGAGCACCGCGAGAGCAAGAAGGACGACTTTGAGTTGAGTTATGCCGATGACTTGGGAGACCAGAACCTGCACACGCTGTATGACGGCGTGGTGGGCAAACCCAAGCTCTTCAGCAGACCCATCCTGGAGGTCTACCTGAAGCACTCACAAGGCGACCGCGCCACCATGGAGCGACTCTGCACGCGCCTCACCTACCTCTTCTGCATCGGCCTCATCGCCCTCATGGGCTACGCCGCCGTCATCGGCGACGACGAGGAGGGTCTGAGTGAGGAGTGGGCCGAGAAGATGGAGCACGTGCAGGAGAAGATGCAGGAGGCTCTCGGAAAGTGCAAATGAAGAAGAGGCACGAAGAAGAGCTTTTTTTTTTTCCTCTCCACTGCTGCTTTTCCTTCATATTCAGGACTCGCATGTCCACGTGGCCTCTAGTGGCTCGTCTTCCTCTCCTCTTCTCGCCCTATAAGCACTTTGTTAGCATTTACTCCCACTGCTTGGAGGCTCGGTGATAATGAGCAACAAGATGCCTCATTCTTCCCAAAACACTAATTCATGCGTATGCAGGCGCTCTTTGAGTCACAAACATGCAGGCTGAGAAACTATTGCGCAATATTTTGTATTTGTTAACTAACGGCTCAAAATCACATTCAAGTTGTGTGATGAATCTGGATGAGGCTGCCGCGGAACACTAAAAACGAATCTGTGGAATCTTTACAATTAATCATGAATCTACCCTGAAAGCCAAATTCACAGTACAGCGAACAGTACACGCTGTATGTCATGCAAAATAATACTCGCACCAACACCAATACATCTGTACGGATCTAAACACCATCTCTAACTGCAATGTATCTCAGCCATTATGCACTTTTTGGAAATATTTGTGGTTTATTGTAGTTTCTTTTTTAAATGACATGTATTACACTACATAGTAAAGCAGCCTGCTAAAACCTGAACACACTATACAGCTTACAGAGGAACAGGAAACAAGCTGAGGCTGCTGCCATACAAATGTAGCTCCACTAGAGGGCCTCCTGAATTCCTTAAAATTAGTCTAAACACTATTTTTCTATTTTTTTTATTTTATAGTATGCTAGTGATATTATAACTGCTATCAGACACTTTGTTTGCCAGACAGGAGGAGTCTGTCGGTCAGCTGGTCATAAAGGAAAGTAAGCAAAACCAAAATAAGGAACAAACGTCCCAAAGTTTTCAGAGCTATGAATGTAAGTACAGTTACAAAGTCGTGTAATCATCACCTGCTGCAAATGCTCATACTGCCGTGAACAAATCAACAAGATACGTCTGCGTGGAGATCATGACACGCTGTCGAGCACTACGTTTAACCTGACTGGACCGAGCTCCTCCTACTCCTCTATTTTTCGTGAATGTTTTTAGTTCAAACACAGAAAACGCCAACACTAAATCTGATTTGTTGTCACTAAACAACTCTTGATCACAGCAGGACGTTACATGTAATTTGTCATTTGCACGGTCAAAGAAGCAGTGGCTCGACGTGTGCTTCCACTTTCACTGCACACAGTTTCATCTTCAGTCTGTAAACAGCTGAGATACTTGATTTTGAAATGTGGTATCATAGGAAGTCATAAGGTCACTGCATGAGTCCTGCCACGCTTGACTTGAATGCAGGAGATGAACCTCGTATTGTTGTAAGACCTATAGCCATTTCTTTTTTTTTTTTTACAGTTAAGCCTCATCATCAAGATAAAAGCTCTTCATGCTCTCCTCAGTGCCTCCGTGTGCCATTGGTTTTGTATTATATTTCTGTTCTTTTGAGGGTTTTTTTTTGTCTTAATCCTTTTAAATATATTTGTTGTGTACGGCATTATGTTTTGGAAGGTCTACACACTACAGTTTAGATTCTAAACTTGTGGTTTAAATAATATTTGTAAATGGATGCTTTTTTTTTTTCTGTTTTTATTGCACATTTATTAAACAGCTGGTATCGGTAGTACCAGGTGGGTTTGGATCGCTGCGTCGGGACAAACCACAGCGTCAGAAAAGTTGTAAATCAGAGACGCAGGCGAAACATGGGACAACATCTGATTGTCATGAATGGCTTTCAAATCCATCAGTTGATGTATCTCGTCGTGTTTTTCACAGGTCTATCCTACACTGCTCTCACCCTTTCAATACATAACTCTGTACTAAACCGGCTTATGGTTGTGCGGCATTGGGCCATATCTCTTATTGTTATAACAGACCCAGTATCCACTACATATATATCTATATATAGTCCAAATGCTGCTTAATGGAGGAATATTCTACAAATCTCTGTGGTCATATGTGAATATGTTACCTTTTTTTGTTATCACTCTTTCATGCCTGGTTGTATATGTACCACTATGAATAAACATGAGTGAATACTGGTGACATGCTGGAGTCACTTCTTTACTGTAGTAACTACATTAAAGGTTGGATTCATTCATGTAGCATGAGCCTTTTTGGAGCAATGAACTATTTAAGTGTTCATGTTAGGTAGTGTTATCACAGATATACACCCACCTGCCACAGTATGGAGACTCTAAACTGAACACATACAATTCCTATGACTTAATAACTGTGAGGTGCACCACAGCATGCCGACAGTATGTGGCTGTATTAGAACACAATGATGTATTATACCCAGTAGCACGTGTCCCTATTTTGTAGCAACCGTTTAGGAAGACACTATTGTCTTTACACATTGTAATGTTCCCGTACACAAAGCCAGGTCCTGAAGGAAATCGTTTTCCCTGTACTGAGCCCTGACTTCAACACCAACACCTTTGGGCTGAACCGGTGTGTGTTGGATCCACATCTTATCGTCCAACATCAGTGTTGAACCTCACTAATGCTCTCGTAGCTGAATGGGACCAAAATACCTGCAGCTTGGTTCCCAAACCTGGAGGAAAACCTTTGTAAGTGGAGTGGAGGCCTTTAAAGCAGCAGATTAATATTAACCCATAGCTGTGGAGTGAGACTATAACATATGGGCGTTATGGTCGGGTGTCCAATACTTCTGAACCAAATAGCATATTTGTGTGCCTGCAAATCTAAAACATAATTAATCTTTTAGAATTGACACAAAAGCACGCAGCAAATGTCAAAGTATGTGTTTTCCATTAGAAAATGCCAAACAGACTCTAATGTTAAACGCATTGAAGCTGAGGAGACTTTGGCGGTATTAGAGAAATCACCCGCATACTGAGATCAAACATAGAACATTTGTATGGTTTTATGGTATTTTGTTGGAATTTTTTGGTTTCAAAAATTTTTTATTCACTCTCAATGTAATATTTTTGTTTTATTTTGTGTAAAATATACAGTAGCCTATATGTTAGTAATTATTTCAATGTATATGATACTTAAATGATACTTACTAGTACATCAAATATTGTTCTGTTTTTTATAACCGCACCATTCCATCAACTTCTAGTATTTCATTGGTCTCGTACATAATTTAATTTGCCCCAATAAGTCGCCTGTTAGAACATTTGAACCTCAGATGGTGCCTCGGGAGGCCAGTGATCTATGAGCGGGTGTAAAAGTGTTGTTTACTGGTTTGTCCGCAAGAGGGCGTCAGTGCGTCTCTTGCCTCACCCGTACACCTGTTTCCACTGAACACCGGAGGGCCCCCGGGACTAAAGCATCACGTCTGCGCTCCCTGAACTGAAAGCAACGACAGGGCCTAGATAGCATTAAAGAACAGTCCTGAAGGATCGAAGAGGCAGAATCTCTGACCTCAGGTGGAGTAAAATGAGCCTGTGGCCTTAAGCTCCTCCGGCAGGGCCCTCATGCATCATTATCCAGCCGAACAGGTTTGACTTACAGCTCACAGTTGGGGAACCAGAACAGGAAAATGTGCATTACAGGCGTCTCAGCTGCAGATTAGTGAGACACAAAGATGAGAGGTTCTTACCTGCGGACGCACGATGATGTCTCCGAGCCACCGATGCGCGTCTTCTGCTCTCAAGAGGAGCCTGTTTTTCTCTCCGTGACAATCACTCGTTTCTCCACTTTGCCCTGAAACAAAATGGGTATTGTTTTTATTTCAGAAATTCAGGTAAAAGTCTTGGGTATAAATCGAGAATAAACCCTCATACGTGACGTGCAGCCCTTCATGGTTTGGAGGAGAAACGATTGATGATGTTTCTGTTTTTTTTTTTGTTTTTTTTTTCTCCATGAGGGAGGTTCAGCTTGGGCGCTCACGGGGCGCGTCGTGTGCGCACAGATGATGAGGAGATGTGAGGTTTCATTTGATCATCATAAAGTCCTCTGACTGATGAATAAAATAGTACATTCGGTGTAAATTTTGATTTTGAATGCGTGTTTTAACCGGATATATTTTTATTTCTGCCAAGTCTGACAGGAGAGTGATGACGCACGTCTACACACCGTGTGGTGGACCAGTTCTTTCCCCGCACACTAAAATCTCCATTAACCTGACAGATTGTGAATCTCAAATCCAAATCAAAACCTTTCTGGTTATTTCTCACCCCTGCCGTGTGTGTACAGCAAACCCATTTAGAATCTGAGATGCGACTGAGGTAAGAATAAAAATGATCATGATTACATCAAGTGACTGTGTTCAAACATTAAAAACACGTAAGACAACAACAGTTTAACGACCATCTTACCTCAAGTTTGGATCCTTTAACGTTCACAGCAGCTGAAGCGCGTAATGGTGATGATGAGACGTTTGCACCAAGCGCGCAAAAGATCTCTCTGAAGAAGAAGCCAGATGAAAATGTGTGGGAAATAATACAACAGAGCATATTTCAGCTCCATTTAGTTTGGAAAGAGACTGAACCCTTTCATGGTGACATGTAGACTGAGAAGAAAATGGAACCGACCACGTATTTCTCCTCCTGCAGTCTGCGCTCCGTCTGTCAATCTGTCCCTCTCTCTCTCTCTCTCTCTCTCTCTCTCTGTATCTATCTATCTCTCTGCCCTTCTCTCCCTCTCTCTCCTTTGCAGATATTGAGTGCGCATCTCTTCCTCCTCTCTGGATCCTGTTTTTGGACCCCTCCTCGGCTCCACGGTGGATCAGAGAACCGTGGGAATTTTCTCAAACTTGAAGAGGGAAAAAAAAAAAAAAAACTTGTTTGCAGCTGTTGGAGCTCATCAGGCGTGAAGGAGCAGCAGAGTCTTTTCATTCAGGTACTGAAAAACACGCTGTTATTGTAAGAATGTGATGAATGTCCTTATCTTCCTCCAGAAGGGGTAAATATGCAGTAAGGTGTGTCCGATGGTCTCCGGGGGATTTGTGCGTAAAGAGCCTTCCGTTGCGCATTTCTTTTGGGTGCGCATGGCAGTTAAATGGTGCAGTTTGGACACATGACTTACGTTTTCTTTTTTATTTACTCAAGTGATGTTTTTGCTCATACACTCTTGATCTGTTTGATTGTTTCATTCTCAGATATTTTCTTTTTTGCCTTCTTTCATTCTGAATATAGAAAGCGCATTTTTAGATACGAATAAACAAAACAAGATCACCGTCGACATTCATTCGTTGAGGAGTTGGGTTACGCAGCATCTGGGGTCCATCCACAGACAATCTGAGCAGAGAGGACGCGCTAATTCATGGAGGTTGCAGGCAAGGATGAAAGGGGATTTTTAAACATGGTTTGGCCTTGGTCTGGTCTGCTCTGCTCTGAAATGAGTCATAGACAGACCCAAGGGCACTTGTGTCATTTTTTCATCCTACTATCTCAGGCCCCCATTTTGTTTTTATGACATCATTACCTGCATCCTTGTGGGTGGGCAGGTTGGTTTCTTTTCTGCAAATAAAATATAATCACCATGTCACAGCTGACAGGATCAGGGGAACATTTAAAAAAACATCCTTCTTGTTCTTCTCTTCTTTTTCTCGATTAAATGTCATAATGTTCATTTTTTTGATTTATAGTTTCTTCTGCTTCAAATGTCCCGGACCAACACTCCTAAGGGCAAAGATACTTAGTTTATTATCACATTAAGACTAAGAAAAAGCAGCTAATCCTCATATTGGAGAAGCAGCAGTTGAAAAATTACTCAAACCATAATTCGATCATTAAAATAGTTGTGGATTAACTGTTCATTGTGTTCATCAGCTATTATTACTATTCTAAGAGAAAGGCTCTTCTCATGTTAGTATTAGTACGTGCTTTATGAAAAACAGTCTCCTGTTCAAGAGGGAAAAAAGACCAAGATTCTGTGAAAAGCATGTAGCTTCATTCCTGTTTAGTAAATAACTGTGGTAAAGTGCACAAAATATATTGGCACAAGGAATTTCATTCATTTAAGGAAATACATGATAATGATTTAGTGGTTCGTAACCTGTGAAAAGGGTCACAAGATGGTGCACTAACAAAGACCACGGCAATAAAGTTGCCGATTTCAAAGGGTTTATTGAATAGTGAGGAAGTGCAGCTGAGTTGAAGTAGGTAAGATGGATAGAGGGTTGGGGGATGAAGGGGTGAGGGGATGAAGTGGTGAGGGATGAAGGGGAGAGGGATGATGGGATGAAGGGGAGAGGGCAGGAAGATAGGGTCGGTTGGATGGAATAAGTAGATGGAACGTGTTGGCTGGCAACATGAAGTCAGGAGGGAACCCGGGATGTCGAGACTCTTCATCGTCTAGTAAATCAGATCCCCTGGTTCCTAAATTGAGAGAGAGAGAGAGAGAGAGAGAGTGCAAGAGAGAGAGAGAGAGAGAGAGAGAGGGTTTGGTTGGGAGGGATGTGAAGACCGAGTCGAAAGGGGAAGCAACGGATATGAGGAGGTTAAATATTTTGGTGCGGAAATGAGGTGGGAATGAGGCGTGGTCATTGTTCCTGAACCTGGTTAAAGAACTTCATTTCATGGGATGAAAAACACTGTTCTGTGTTCTGTGCTTTTTAGCTTTTTATCTAATCTGTGTATTTTTTCTTGTGAAATAGCCTACTACATAGATGGACCCCTTCTGGCCTCTATCGATTATTTAAATGAATCAAATTGAGATATTTAAAATCACTTTTTGGTGGAACTGCTCACAATTCATAGACCTGTAAAGGGGTTGTTTTGGCACTGCTTTGTTTTAATGGTTCACAAGGCAAAAAAGGTTGTGAATCACTGCAACAGTCTATTTCATGAATACTTCAACAGAATAAAGACTCTGACCCATTTCGTCACGCACTCCACATCTTTCTACTCAGGGTTTATTCATATTTGACGCCAGATTTCGTCCCTCTGTGTCTCAGAACATGTCCAGCTCACTGGAGAGGGTTGTGGCCCAGAAGAAGGAGGCCATCGAGGCAGTGATGGATATGTTTGAGAGGGGGGCCGAGGTGTTGGCCAGCGCTGTGGGCGAGCTCTTCCCCCTCTGTGAGGCCGCCGCTCCGGTTCTCCGCCTGGCTTTAGACAACGTCCAGAGCAAAGAGGTCTTCTACGTCAAAGAGCAGTTCCTGACGGTGAGGAATAAGCTCGATGTGCTCTCCTCCCAGCTGGAGGACATCGACTGCGAGATCAAGAAGGGGAGGCTGGATTCCCAGTACTTCTCAGTGGAGGAGAACATTAGGAACCAGTTTCGGAAGTATATGGACATCTTGGAGGCAAAACCGCAGTTCAGGGAGGTGAAGACCAGACTCTTTCTGGAGCACTTTGCCAAAACTGGAGGGGAGAAGAACCTGTTTGTGCTGTATGATGCTGTGATGGGGACAAACAGTTTTGGAGAGCAGGTTTTAGAGTTAGTTGAAAGGTAAAGTGTTATATTTCTCTATATTTATGTTTCTGGATTCATTGCAGCTCTCATGTTATTATTATTCCAGGCATCTCTGGATTCTTGATCAGATAACTTCCTTAAATGTACATGTTTTTTCTGTCCTGCAGGTATGTAGCAAGGAACCGTCGTCTCCTGGAAGATTTCTGTGTCCGGATGAAGGAGCTCTTCTGTCTGGGGCTGATTGCTCTGCTGGGCCACTGTGCCTTAACCCAGGGCCAAGAGGAGGAAGAGGACAAAGTCCAAGAGTGGAGCAGCAAGATTGAAGAAGTAGAGTCCACGATGAAGACGACCATCGAGTCCTGCATCGCTGCCTTCCCAGAGCAAGCAAAAATAGACGCCCAGCGTGTCCTGCAAGAAAAAGATGAAGAGAACCTGCAAGATACGACTCAGCAGCTCCTTGACTTCTTGGTGAAAAAGTACGACTGGGTCAGCTGGTCAGTGCGGCTAATCAACCACTCAGGGAGCACCTACCGGAACTGGCGAGCAGGGGAGCACTTTCATCACGTGGCGGGGCGCAACTGGTTCGAGGTGCTCCAGGTGAACAACATCAACCTGGTGGTGTCGTACAGCACCAAACCCCAGCCGGTGCCCCGTGACTGCATCCAGCAGGCGATGGAGGGCCAGGGGAAGAAGGGAAACGCCCCGGCGGTGGTGGAGGTGTTGGAGAAGCAGCTGTGCGGGTTTGTTGTTCACGCTGTCAGTCGCCACAAGGAGTCTGCAGCTGCGTGGAGCTTTCCGGAAGACTGTCACTACTGGGAGAGACACAAGAACGTGGCTGTGTGTGTGCACTCGGAGTAAATTCACTTTAAATTGATATATTGTACATTTCTGTTGCCGGTCCATCTGCAAGACTACTCTGAGAATATCAGGATATGTTTATCATAATAAGATGAAAGTAATGTCAGACTAGGGATGCACTGATCCAATATGCTTGATGTCAGCACGTATACTGGCCTTATTAAGCCAATCGGGTGTCAGCCAGACGTAACTAATCTACATTAAAACTTGTGTATATTAGTCACTGTTAGTCACTGTCACAATGGACTGCCAATTGAAATCCCAGCAATCACCGGTGCACCATGTCACCAATGGCATTCGTACAGCAGAGAGCCTCATTGTTTCTGCAGAAGTAATGTATAGTTAGTGAAGTGAAGTATTCCAATCCTTCGCTTCAGTGAAAGTACCAATACAACAATATAGTACTCCATTGGAGGTTAACACCCAGCATCCAAAGTCCTACTTCAGTAAAAGTACAAGTAGCTTATTACCAACAAAATGTACTCATTGAAAATCAAAATCAATCATTTTAGATGGTTCCTATTGGTTCATCATTGCATAAGCAGTGGTTTATGAGATGGTTAATGGGGATCAGTTTAGGGTAGTACAGTAATAACTATGTTTTACCTCTGAAATGTGGACTAGTAGTATTAAGTAGCATGAAATTAAAAGTACAAGTAGCTCAAAATTGCACTTGAGAACAATACTTGATTGAATAATACTAGCTTACCTTCCACCACTGTGTGTAGCTGTATATCCTCATATTACTGTACACATATAAGAATGACTCCCATCAGATCCCTGCTGTGAGGTATAAAGACTTGCTGCTTTCATTTTTTTGTTCTTTCATTTACAGTTAAAAGCTGAACTCTTGGAGCTCATGGTGCACTTTGGAGCTTCTACACACATGAAAGGGTGGTATGTGTCACAGTGTTACAATACACTGGGGAGAACCAGCGCTCGGTATCGGCCAATACACTGAGTTTACAAATCAGAATCAGTATCAGGAGAGAAAAAGTCGGACCTGTGCATCCCTATCAGACGCACTGTATTTCAGACCATTTGTTATAGACTTAAATCTCAAATGCATTTTTATTAGTTGTGTCAACTCTTTATAGAGTAGATTGTTGAATCAAAGAGATTTCATGTAAATTTACTTTATGTTGCAGCTTTTTAAATATCAACTGCTTGCATATTATGAACTGTGTCGCTATGTGTCTAGTTGTAATTTATCAGTTACTAACCAGTTTGTCTGTGACTTCAAGACATTTTGCACTAACATAGCGCTGTATGTAATAATGGGAAGTGTCCGTGCTTTTACCTCAGCTGCATACAGTAATAATCCTGCCTCCCATGAGAAATGCTTTCTGCACCTAAAGAGATGCTTTTGCTGAGGCTGCATCTGCTGAGCTCCGCTCCCATTTTGTCTCTGCTCAGCAGACTGGCCTACATAACTCTGACAGGGGGACAGAGGTCACTTTCTCAGGCGTGAAGAACCAGAGGCTTGGAGTTTGGCACTGGAGACGCTACAATGTGCCTTGTGTTCTAAACACTCAGACCCCGCTGCTCACCAGTGCTGTGCCTGGAATTACGTAATGGTTCGTGTCAGTTGCCTCAGCCTGGACATCATTTGTGCATTTTATTTTTGTAACATTTGGTGATAAATGATCATTGCTGTGTTTTGCATTTCCCAGCCAAATGTGATGGATTTTTTCACGATTCATTTATTATTTTGTGTTCACAGTATGCTGGTGGCATTTTTCTTTGTCTTTATAATATCCCCTTTCACACTAACTAATCTCTCACAGAAATTATTTGCTTATTTCATGCAAATCGCTGTGATTTTTTGCCAGAAATGCAAAATCGCTTCACTCCCTGGCATTTAAATCCATTGCGTTATAGCTAGTAGTAGTAAAATGTAGTAAAATGGGCATTTATATAAAGATGTCATGTATTATTACTTTAGCCACATCACCTTTTAACTTCAAATGACAATAAAATCAGTGCATGATTGATGTCCAGCATAATTCTTGTACTTTAAGTGAATTGATTACCAAATACAAATAGTTAATGGATGTGTAAACAAGTATAATCTAATATCTGCCTCTCATTTCTTGTACAAATGTGATTTACGCAGCACTGTTAGTGTCCGTGCCCATTAAAACGAAGCAGTGCACCCTCAGCAACAGGGACTCCGACTAATTTAATTGATATTTACACATAAGTCAGCATTTCCTGACCGCAGCCCTAGTTTGATGGGCTATGAATAACCTTTGGCTGAGCTAATATCCTGCAGACGAGCAGCAAAGTGCTTGGCTTAGCAAGATGGTATCAGTCATAATGCATGGTGCAGGTGCAGAGCGGGTGGAGACGGTCATCATTTCATATCTCAGTGGATGTGGAGGGTCTTTAGCTGCTCGGCTTCTCCGTCGTAAAACAAGCGTGTCAGAATCCATCAAGTGCTATCTGAAAGACAGAGCGCAGTGCAGGAGGAAGTGTGCGTCTGTGTTTCTCTCAGTGGAAAAGAGCTGCTGCTGAGAGGACGGCGCTGTTAGGAGGTTCAGGGGAGTTGTATCAAAGAATAGTCTCAAAGATACATTTTGTGCAAATCATTTTTGATTGAAGGTGAAGATAAACTTTCTCCAAAAGGAAAACTATGTCTAATTTTTACCAGTATCCAAATTGCAAATGCCATACATGAGTATATATGACAGAAGTTTTTTTTCATTTGTTATCATGATTCTATTTATTATTTTTTGGTATCATGATTACATTTTTTTAGTAATGAGTTCCAAGGGATGAAATATGTGAGCACAATGGAGGTTCATAATCCATTAAAGCATGTATTTATCAAAAAAAGACAGTTTACTGATGTATCGCTAAGACTGTCAGCAGGTAATATACACCACAGTAATTATGTAGACATTCACACGATGCTGTCTTTTAGCTTTGAAGAAAATTTGTGTTAGGAAATACACTTATTTGCTTCGTTGCCAAGGCTTTGATGACAAGATCAGCATCAGTGTCATGTCTATGTGATCAGTATGTAGCTGGAGCTGAGCAGCCACTATCTTAACTCAGCATAAAGAATGGAAGTGGCTCTCAGAAATACACAGACCAGTACCTCTAAAGCCCACAAATGAACACACTGTATGTAGTTTTCTCAATCTGTACAAACAATATTTGCTGTTTGACATGGGATTAAGTGTTGGACTATTTCTTGGTGAGAAACTGTGACTTCCAGACGTTTCACCTGCTTCCTGGTCAAGAAATAGTCTGTCAGATACTGTAACCCGAGGTAAAACCACAAATTGTCATTTTACATTCCGATTTCTGTATGGTTTAAAGAAATGAAATGAACTATTTTCCTTCTATTTTCCAGTTGTTATTTTAAGCTACTGGTGGTAGCTCCCCATCCAATTCTCTAAATAATAGTGTCAAACTATTCCTTTAAGTGGCATTGTCAAACGGCTGAAGTTAAAGCTCAGCTCTTTACACTTACCATTGTTTCATTGTGAATCAAATACACTGGAGTACAAAACCAAAACAAAAGAAAATGTGTCACTGTCCAAATACTGAAATACACAACACTGCACCTGTTACCTTGTTGGCACAAAGCCGTTTTATAATTGGAAATCCCAGACAGGTGACTAATGCTCTTTTTCCACCTTTGATACATCAGTGCTTTAATCCTACTTTAAGAAAACAGAAAATGTGCAGCAGACAGACTGATGGGTGTGCCAGACAACAGGCTTCAGACACACCACAGAACAGACCGCTGAAATGTTTCCACACAATACGACACACAAAACTGGGAACTCTCTGGTGTGACACCTGAACCTGCTGTTGGACAATAGGCCTGTTCACCTTTTAGCATACATATTCTATTTACAGTGACTTTTAAATAAAACCCAACCTAATCTCTTCATTTATATCTTTTAATCCAATGTGGTGGAAGTCTTTGGGTGTTCATTTTTACATTACCAGGAGCGTTAAGTATTTCCAAGGATTTTCTCCAGAGCAGGCTTAAAGAGCAGTGGCAGCCTGTGCAGTAAGCCAGTGGATTCATTAGTGGTTGTGTGGGCTTTGCCTAGGTAACAACTATTGATCCAGGAGGCTCTTCCCCTGCATAAAAGGCTCTGGCTGTGGTAGCCCGTCAATCCTGACTGTCATTATGGGAAGACTAAAGCATCTGTTTACTGACAAGAGCTACTGCATCCATCTCAGGCCACAGGAGCCAGAGTTAGCTTGTTTTGCGGTTGAGTGGAGGTTAAGAGAAGGTTTTCTGAAGGAAAAGAGTGAAATCTGATGAGGAAACGGTGCCAGAGGTGGTTTGCAGACAGAGGGCGCTATCAACATATAGATCTGAAGGCTATCATCCAATCTCCAATTCAAGAAATGAGCTGATGGCTTGTTGCTGTGGACCTTCTCATTAAACAAATGTTATGTAGAACTACTTTTAAGAGCCAGGATGCAAAAAAGAATAAAAAATATGTCTGTAGTGCTTTCATGTTTTTGCTCATTCATTTACAGAGATTCACTGTGGAACGCACTTTGGAGCTTCTGCATACATGAAGGGGTAGTATGTGTCACGATACACTGTTATTCACCCTGGTTCTGATTCTTACCATTTACCAGAAGAATTATGGGAAGCTGGTATAGCTTGTCTTCCTGTTCTCTCTGCTGGGACTTTAGGTTGTGGCGCAATAAAGGTAGTTTTAAGGAGGAAACATGCCACAAAAGGTGAAATGTATCATTAAGTAATTCTGGAAATAATGAACTGATTACACCCCCCTGAAAAAAACAAAACTCTCAGTTTACAAAGCTCCCAACAAAACTTTTTTCCACCGTCCTCCAACACTCTCCTTTCCATCAAGCTGAAGCTCCTCATCTCCGAGAGGAGACAGCAGCCAATATCAATATTTCATAAACAAATGAAAGACTGGATGGAGGCTAGCATCGGAGTGGCTCTGGAGGGTAGAGTCGATCAATGGTAGGATAGCTCTGTCCGCTAGTGTCTGCCAATCCCAGCCCACGCAGGATAGTGCTATTACCCATCAGTCCAAGTGGACCATCGACCGGCCTGCTGCTCTGTGAGTGAACTAATCCAATAAAAAGCATTAAAACATTTGTTCAGTGGCACACTGACTGTTTAAGACATAGAGGGCTGAGTTATGTTTCTGTTATATTCAGTTTATGACATAAATGTCCTGGAAACCATAGCTGGCACCACAGTGAACATAGATACAAAGACAACACATACTGAACCCGATAAAGGTTTACTTGGTGTGGATGTAGTTTCATTAAAAATGCAATTAATTGAATTGAAGTGTATCAGTTTTCAAGTTTGGCGTGTAACACTAGCCATGTTAAAGTATGTTACATTATAATGAATTAAATAACTGATGATAAACAAGATAAACAAATCTAGTAATTTCAGTTTCTTTGAGTCGATACATGTAAATGTATCAAACCATTCAAGTTTTCATAAAATAATGTTTCACCATAATAGTACACTGCAGCACAAAACCTCTTTCCAGTGCACCACCAGTCATCATGTATGAGGTTACATTAATAAAGGTAAGCTATTCATTTTAATGCATTAATCCAGTACCCCACTTGTATGTAGGTTGGCTATGTAAGCCCAACAAG
The DNA here is from genome assembly GCF_042242105.1 of Pempheris klunzingeri. Classification (NCBI taxonomy): domain Eukaryota; kingdom Metazoa; phylum Chordata; class Actinopteri; order Acropomatiformes; family Pempheridae; genus Pempheris; species Pempheris klunzingeri. The sequence goes on along the minus strand of NC_092019.1, from coordinate 22,623,274 downwards.
ATGTTACAGAAACATGATTGGACTGCATTTGTTGTTCCCCCTGGGCACGTAGCAGACAGAAAATGTCTGCTAGTTGCATGCTAACACTAAAGTTCGCAAAAAGATTGTTTAAAAAAGATTAGTTCATTTATTTCCCTCCGTCACTCCCCAGATTCTCATAAATCCTGGACAGAATCAGTAAATAGTAATAACATTTACAGACCATACACTCCTCCTAAGCTATAGTAAAAGCTATCAATATACCCTTGTATCATATGAATTTGGTGTTTATTACTATATCCACCACTGTTAGCTTCTGTGCATCTTAGTCAGGGATCTTGAGCTGAGCTGCTAGCAGCTAGCTTACTGTAGTTAGCTTACAAGCTAACATTATCTGAAGAAACATGTAGCCGATGTGGACTTTCAGTTTTTAATTAGTCGTCATTCTCTGTTAAAAACAGCACAAAAAGCATTTATGCCTCCTAAATAGAGTTGAGCTGACTGGCTTTCACCTTTAGAACTACAACCATTCAGAGTAATTGTACAAAGCATAGGTACGAAGGTGAGGTCCTCCAATATGGCCGCCACATGGTGAGACACAGTGGCACAAAAACAGCCAACGCACTTTAGCTCAGTGCCCTTTTCTGTGTGTTTTACAGAATGTGCAACAAAACAGGCCTTATGTACACAACAAGATGGCTGACTCCTTGTCGATTAACCAATTAACTAAACTAAACTCACAAAAGGCCAGCCTCTAAAGCACCTCTGAGCACACAAATGTCAAACGTAAAGCAAACAAAAGAAATGTTAAAAAGGCTTAATTTATAATCTCAGAAGTATTACAGGAGTATTTCAGTATTACAGAGAGGTCATAGTTATCTAAAAAGATAATTTTGTTGGTTTAGCACTTGCATTTGATTGTAATTTGTCACTGTAATGCCACATTTTGTTGTAGCCTTAAGGTATGGTGATTTTAAATTTCATTACCCAATAACGAACAAATTAAATCATGCCAACTTGTACTTTTACTTACCATCATGAGTGGAGTGAATACAGGTTTTCTGAAGTCTGTAATACTGTTCACCTTCAGACATGACAAAGCATTTGTATTGTTTTTGTACGGTTGTATCATCGTTCTGCTTGTATGCTGCATAAATGCCATTATTTGACCAGGTAACATGAATGTAAATATACTTTGTAAAGTAAGTAAAGATGGATATGGTGATTGAATATGCAGGCAAACTGAAAACGCTACAGATTTCAGCTTTAATGGCAGTTTAACCTGCCGTATATATCTGTAGAGGACCTTTCTGTGGCTGAATGCGTCTGGAATGTCTGAGAGATCCATCTGTCAATAAAGCTTTTAAGTGGAATTCCACTGGGTGGTAAACACGTGTCTTGGCCATCTGCAGTGCCTCAAAATTTCCGTCATGTTTTCCAACACTTCCTTTGCTCCTCTGATGCCATCGCTGTCTGCCTTCCCTCTTCAAGGCCCCATGTTGTCTCACTCAAACCCCCAGCTCTGTTGTAGTCTCACCCCCCCACACCTTTGCCCCAGTCAGATTCCTCACTCCTTTCATTTGCAGCAGAAGAACCTCAGAATATTAATCTGTGTTCTTGTTCTCCCTGACCTTTGCTCACTTCACTCTCTGTTTCTATTCCAAGACCATCTGTCTTTCCTCATTTGTAGTCTGTGGCGCTTTACCTGCTTGTCTGTGTTCTCTCATCCTGCTATTCTTTATTTATCAGATGAGGTAAAAGACTCAAAAAAGCTCCTCTATGGTCTGCAAAAAGAAAATAACACTTCACATATTGTAGTGATCAGGAAATAATAAGTAAAAGTTGGCAGACGGTCAGTGAGTTGGAGCAGTTTTTGGATTCTGTTGCTGGTTTCTTCTTTGGTTTCAAGATTAACAACCAACACTGAGCTCAGTTAGTCTGGTTGTGCAACACTAATGGGAGAGGTGAAGAACTGACCCCAAGGGAGTGGGAGGAAAATGAGAAAAAGCGTGAGAAAGAGGAAATAAAAGAGAGGAGAATCAGGAAATGCCACGTCACAGAGTCATTGCCTTCAGTGGGTTAATCTCTCACAATCTGCATCAAATCCTCAAGAGAACATCAACAAATACAGAGGATCAGGCGCAGGAGCAGACTTAATCATTTAAGGCCCGGGGCAAACACGAGCATGGCCCCCCCACAGTCTGAAGACTGTTTCTGAAAACAAAGACAATGGAGCTGATCTGTCCTGACTGAGAAAAGGGACACTTTGTGTAATAGAAATCACAATTATATACTTAGAATTTATTTTGCCAAATGTTGCAGGAAATAACATACTGATGTAATTGCTTCCCAGATCGTTTGGCAGCAAAACTGTCTTGTGCTGTGATTTTCTAGCAACAGGACTCGCGTAGTTAGGTTTAGGTTAAAATAAATTACACACTTTGGTTAACATTAGGAAATGATTGTGGTTTTGGTCAAATGCAGTGTTGGGAGGGTTATTTTGAAATGTGATAGCTTCCAGATTACCAGTTACCCTGTTAAGATAAAAATAAGTAATGTAACTATTTTAATTACTTCATCAAAGTAGTGTTACATTTAATTCATTTTTGATTACTTTTTTAACAAATGTTTTAAAAGCCCTAAAAATTTTGAATTTTAGGGCATACTGACAAATGAATGGAGCCTGTCCAGATGTAGAGGTAGCTCCTTTGTAAGCCATCCTATCCTCGATGCTGTTGGATTCAATTTTGTCCCTATGTGTTGCTGACCCCCGTTGTAGAAAAGGCATTCCTGCATGGCAAAAAGAAGCAAGGCAGCAGAATTAATGTTGTGATCTACATATAACCTTTTAACTGAAAAGAATATATTCAGATGCAACCTCTTTGTAATCACCTGCATTTTGATTCATAACTGTAATCTAATTACATATTTTTTAACGGTAGCTGTAACAGATTACAATTACATGAATTTTGTATTTTAATTGTGTAATGCCTAACATGTAACTAGTAACTCCCCAAGTTAACATGTTGTGTTTTGTGCTTAAAGTAAATTTTGACTTTTTCAATATTTAACCAAGACTATGATCTTTCCCAAATCTTAACCAAGTGCTTTGAGAGCGTAAAAAGTAACCATGAAAATCTTAACCATGCTTTATTAGCAACACATGGATATTGTAGGGAAAACACTTTTCATCCCAGATGACAACAAATGCCCAGTGCCTGAAACTATGTATGTTTATGCTCAGGTGACAAAGGCCTCTGATAGCCACAGTAATTATGACTGTTGTCTCTTTGGAACAAAGGGGGAAGTAGCCTGATATAACTTTGTCATCGGTCAGTTAGACATGTGTTTGCTTCCCATTTCCTGCTAAGAGTCAACAATTCTTTCCTTTCTACTGTAGTTGATCCTTAAACATAACCATGTGATTATTATTGTAACCATGACGATGAACGTCCTCCTGTAATTTTAACCAAAACCCCAATACTTCCCTAATATTCAAGATGTTATTGTACCTTAACCCACCCAAAACTTAACCCAAGCAGTGTAATATTAGAAAACGTATGTACTTTGCAAACCATGATTACGTCCTGGGATTTAATTTCATTGAGCACTTAGCATTGGCTTATCCTCCTCCATTTAAGAAGGTGTTTACTGAAAGCTAACGCTAGCTCGATAACACTAATTAGCTTAGCTGTCTGCACTTCTGCTAAGAAGATCGCTCTAAGTGTCTCTTTATACAGACTCCTGCGCCACAGTCCATCTCTTGAAGCTGCAGTCAGTTGAAATGTAACTGAAAGTGCAGTTGATAGTAGTGTCCCTGCAGCCAGCTAGCCAACAGGAAACTGTCACGGCTGTCATTAACTTGCATCAGCCATGGATGCAGAAAGGGGACTGGATAGAGCGTTGGAGGCAGGGCTCTGTTCATTCAAAGTTGTTCAGTGGCCCATGAAGTAAAAAAAGTTTAGTTTCCCAGGCATAAAAGTATCCAGATCTTCCACATTGTTCCTAGGGGCTTAGAACCAGCATCACGTCCCTAGGAAGTGTGCCAGGCTTTGAAGCCAATTTTACATAGTGGCCAAACTGTGTATTTACAACAACGGACCATTCAGTCCAATGACAGTTGTAGTCTAAAATTTGAAGTCTAGAAGAGCCGCATGATTAAATAATTTTATCCCCATTCAGGTTAACAGAGAGCTAACTGGTAGATAGCGGGCTCTGAGACTATTGCCCATGCTCTATGGACCCAACAGTGAGGCAGATCTGGGTTCTTTTATGCCCGGGAAGTCAAACTTTTTTAGCTTTATGTGCCACTGAGCAACTTTGATATGAATGAAGCATGCCCTGTCTCCAACACTGTATCCATTTTTCTTATATAGCATAGAGAAGCTCGTCTGGGGTCTCGTCTGTAAACTATGAATGGACAGTCAATGAAAACCAATGTCAATGCTTTGTATTTTGTATTGTCAAAGTTATGGTGAGCAGCATGGTGCACTGTTGGTAAGTTTGTATGTTCTCCCCATGCTAAGTACTCCAGCTTCCTCCTATAGTCCAAAAACATGGTGACTATAAGCCCATAGGTGTTGTCTGTCTCTATGTGTCAGCCCTGCGACTGACCAGCGACCAGTCCAGGGTGTAACTCACCTCTCGCCAAAACAATTGTCATTTAATGCGTTTTTCATTCCATCATGACCCAATAAAACATTCATAAAAAACTAATACAAATAACACCGTGTGTGTTGTATTTCATTTGAATTCTGTGTTTAATTTGCTCTCATTTCAGTATTTAAAATCTTCCAAATTTTCTAATCAGCATTTTTTTCATTACTTGCCTTTGGCCCTCGATCATAGTTAAAACAGTTAATTGATTTTAAGGCAGCCATGGTAAAAGTTATAGCAGCAGATTTGCAGCCGTGGGCTCTTTGTTGAAAACATGTTTTAAGAAAGCTGAGAGGAAGATGTTCCCTAAGTCAAATTGGAAAGGGATATTAGTTAAAGCAAGTACTCACTTTTCAAAGGAGCAACTTCTGCATCAGACATTTTAGCTTGAATTTTTGGTTAGGAGTCCACGCTAACACAGTGTGGTTTCCTAAAGAAGCAATGCTATCATTTTAGGAGGAGGTTGGTTAATGACGATGTGTGACCTCAACGTTCAAGGAGTTTCCCCTCCAAGCAGAAGTGTAAATAGTCCCCCAGGCTTATTTGCCTGTCCACAAACGCATTAGTGAATTAAAGTTGCAATTGCTGTATTGATCTGCTCTGTAAAACATGCTCTATGTCCCTCTTTTTTTGTCTACATGCAACAATAGATATGATCCATTTTTCCAAAAGTTTCCTCTAAGTGTTTTCTTGTGATTACCTGTTATTGCTGTATAACATTTCTGTTATACTTCTTGTAATATGCCTCTTCTCTGTGAATATCTGTAAGCATTATAAAGCTAATTCCTCTGTGCCAGCCACACATGTTGCTGTGGAAATAAATAATACTATACAGAATCAGTTTCCCTTCTGTAATATCTTTGTACAGCAGTCTGACATAGATTTAGTACATACAGGCCTTTTTTGGAGGCTTTCGGTAAAACAGGGCTACAACGATATGATTAAACAACATGGCTGCCAGCTAGAGTAATTGGATTTCCAATTTAGATGGAGCTTGAAGGTGGTTTGACTCACTTGTGTAAGGGCAAGGATGGACTCGGGGGGTGAATTTGCCTGCAATCAATAAGTCTCCCAGCGACTGAACCTTTATCTGTTTCCTCAGATCTAAGCCGAGTTTGTATTGATCTGCGTGAGTGACAGATGGGCTCGTATCAAGGCGCTCGGCCGACCTTTCCGTGCTGGAGTCACTGTTGCACACACAGATCGTTTGTGCGTGACTCACATTGGTCAAAGTTCAGTTGTGTTATGGATCATTGGCAAACATTATACAGCATCTCAATAAAAGAAGAGTAAGGATAGATAAGTGGTACAGTGTTGGGACATGAATATATATAAAATATATATATATATAAATTTATGATAACGTTAAAGTGTTAATTACTGAAAGTTAGCTGTCGTGTAAAAGTTTCTTTCTAGGCTAAAATGATTTGGGGGGGAATAACTTTTGATAATGTTAATTTCACTTCCCTTAAAAAAGCCTCTTTAATCATTCCTCATTTAAGTAAAAAAAAAAAATACTACTGACTACAAGTTTGCATAACACCCCCAGAAATGTATTGTTTAAAGAAGGGATTTAACTCACCGCTCGAATTACGCACAACATGAGCAGTAAACAGTGGAACTGGAAGAGGAACTGATAGCAGGTCTGTCACTTTTATTTTCCATTTCCCTGAAATGGACTAAGGAAACACTTTCCCTCTGTCCCTGCCCTCCCCTGACTTCTTTGGACCGAGCACTACTTTGGTCTGTCATTAAACGCCATGTTCTCTGTGACCTGGAAACATCTGGAGAGGAAAAGGGAGGGGGGGGTACACTGAAAACACCACCTTCGAACCAAAACCAGAGACTGTTAAAATACAGTATATGCTGGGTTTTTGGGTTGTCTTACTTCATCTGTAAAAACCACTATTGGCTGAATTTAGACACAGAGAAGAAAACTGCTGAAATTGTAGTCTCAGTATGAAAAGTACTTGTGCCATACGAATTTTTTTAACCACACTGGTGTCATGGCTCAAGGGATGGCAACGTTGTTCGGTCCACCACCTTTAGTCCACATTTCAAATCTCAACAACTAGTTGGTATATTGGAAAGTTTGTACTGACATTCATGGGCCCCAGAAAATGAATCCTAATGACTCTGGTGGTGGTGTTAACTCTGTGACATAGTATTATCAGTTATATATTTGTTTGAGCTCAGCTCTGGTTGTACGACTTGTTGTATGTTAAAAAAGTGTGCATGAAGCGACAAGAAGGCCACATTTACACCTGATCTGTATCTGGATACATTGGGTCTTTGCATTTAAACCTGGTGTTAGAACGTGTTCTCGTTATTCCAACTGTGTCTGCACTGTGATTGGATTCCAATATGCAAATTAGTTAGGTAGGGCTGACTGGCTCGTCGATATACAGGGCACATCCCAGGTTTTTTCAATTTAATCGCTTGCCAGCTACTGATACTACTTGTAGCTTTTTAGGTGGGACTCCTTAAGATAACAGGGAGAGCCAGAGTTAGGTGATCTTTCAACGTGCTAGGTGTTTTGTTTTTCTTAATGTGGTCATACTGAATACGTTGCAGTTACACCCGGATGAGACCTGATCACAACATGGGCCTGATCACCTAGAAATGTGGTCTGGCTGATCCAGCTGCATCCCAGTTCATTCCACATACATTTATACTTCCACTATCATGTACATTTTCTTATCTGATGCAGTATCCAGATAGATGCCGGGTGAGTATCACACAGACCATTCGTCGTGATACGCTGTAGTAGACTTTGATGCTGATATTTTGTGAAGAATGTGTAACATCACCGCTCTGTGACAGAGCTGCAGTGTTCACCTTCATCACGTCTCTCGCTGGGACAACAAGCGCAGAAATGCAAGTGGATGGAGGCCACAGCCTCACTCTTACTGTGTAAAGGCAATCGTTTTTATGTGGACATATTCATTTTGGAGAGCTGACTATGAGCCTATAAATATCTACACACAGCACTGATGTTGTCTCATTTGCTTACTAAACAATGTTTTCTCTGGCACTATCCTGCATTCAGACATCCATCACACCAGGAAAACACTTTCATTTTTACAGCTCAGCTGTATTCAAAGGACCTGTCGATCCTACCCACATTCATTTTCCCATGGGAGTCCACTAAATCCAGCATGACGGTTACTAAATCCTGTATTTCCCGCTAACAACTCTCTATTTGTTAAGCAACCCTTCAGTACACTGATGTAATACTGCGCAGTAGATATATTGAGAGAAATCTCCACGAGAGAAAAAGTCTGTACGCACCCTTTTCTTTATTATGTGACAAGAGCATCTTGATTGTTTACTGATTCAGATAATAGCGTGCTTACAAGCAAAATGGATCACAAAACTAATTAGGTTGTACAGTTTGCACCTGAAATTGGCACTGTATCCTTGTCTTAGCAGGTCGTCAACATTTTTCATGGCTCTGTCTAAAGCTCTGCCAAAGTTAATTCTGGTATTTCAGGCTCAGCATCTTAATCTTCCTCTGAAGAGTCCTGTCCTACAAGCACATGTCTGCATCTCTGTACATCATAATGTTCTCTCCTGTCTTACTATATGATATACAACATACAAATCTCCTCCTACGTAGGAGTGGTTTCTCTTGTCTCATGATTAGCGATGCTGATATTTTCAAACATCAAGCCTTTGCAGAGAATACTGTGTTTGTTGGGCAGAGCCACTGGGGGCTTCTCCTGCGAGCTGAAGAGACATCTTGTGGCGAGGAGGAAACACTAACCATTGGCCAAGGTCAAAATGATAAAACGTGGTCAATAGCTTCCTCGGACGGACAAGGAAGTAATTTATCATGTCAGTTTCCAGACAAACAACACAGACAGCCCAACGCGTGCTGCTACGAGATTTGACTTCTAGATTTATTATCATAAGATGAAGCAGCCATGAGCTCTACAGAAATGACTTCTTTTCATCATTTTTACAAAATATAGCTGCTGCAATTTACAGACAATTACTTGATCATCTTATTATAGATATATAATTAGTGCATATATTCCATATCAGTGCCAGCTCTATCCTGATAGTTAACGTCATCCTGGAATTAGTGCATCAAAAAGTGGAAATAATACTTTCCGGCAACTCTACAACACAAAATCCTGAAAGAAACAAAAATCTAAGTTCAGCTTGTCTCCCATGCTGAGTGGATGCATGCTGAGAAAAGCCAGACAAAGCTCTCTGCCCCTCTTCCCTCAGCTGACTATCATTAAATATTTCACTCATGCCTCTACCTGGTGAGCCTGAGACCACAAACAACAAAGGCAAAGCCTCTCTACAAATTCAGCATTCTCCATCGATGCCGGAGCCAAGAGCGTCTTTAATGGGCCGTGTTCAGTGCTTTGCAGATCATTTTCTTTGTCAACATAAAAGACATTCGGCTCTTTAGACAGATTTGTCTGGAAAACAAACACACAGCTCAAACACCCAGAGAGAGCGAGAGAGCGACTCCAGCTGGGTGACGTCACGCTCCGGCCTCCACATAGTGTGTTTACCAGCATCAGCCTGTGCCACCCATCACGCCACATACTGTTGAGTCCCTGCGAAAGCTAGTCTCCACTTTCTGATAGATGCAACAGAGTCAAGTGTGAGATCTGACAGCAGGACGACACAGGAACAAGGCGGTGGCGGACGTGCTTGCTAACCCCCCTCTGCGGGGCTAATCAGCATCAATTTGCTGCAGACATCCATCCCTCCTCTTCCTGTTTTCTCCTCTTTATTATCCATATGGTTGACAGTGACATGGAGCTGTGTGTGTCACGGCCTGCTTTATAAAGCACAAAGGCGATGACTGAGCTCTGACGGTCATGGTGTGTATTCGGAAACACAGGCTGTCTTTGACTGGGCGGCACTGTGACGGACTGATTCTGAGAGTGCTGCCTCTGCAGGGCAAATGTCATCCCTCTCTGCAAAGCTTGAATCCAGTAGCCCATAGCTTTCCATCACTAATTGTCAGATTTGGAGTGAAATAGGTCAACATTTAAGAAATCATTTGAAAAGTCTTTTTCAGAGAACTAGTCGTAGCCTGCATGGCTCCATAATGTATTATTTTTTTATTTAAAGTACCAACTTGCTGTCAATCCCGACTTGTTGTGAACAGAGGGAGCTGAAAGCAGCTTTCAAGCATGCTTAGCTTAGGAGTTACAGGAACCAGTGCAGTGACCATGGCAACCTTGTTCAAGCTAAAACAAGAAGGGTTTTGTCCTGGTGGGTCGCTTTGCTGAACCCCACTGCTACTAGTCGCCTTTTTATTCTCTTTCTCACTCTCTTTGCCTGTCTGTCTCTCTCACACACATAAGGCACACAAACACACACACAGAAACCAGTTTTTTATTTTCCCAGGGTGCATGGTGTCCCTGCATGACGGGAGTGTTTACAGGATGTTATCTGTGTCAGTGCCGGCCCCTCATCCCTCCGAGTGGGTTTCTGAGGAATGCTGGAACGGGATGGAGGAGTTCCAAAGGGGGAGTGACGAGAGAGAGAAAGACAGACACTGGGAGAGAGAGTGAGAGAGAGAGAGAGGGAGAGAGGGAGGGAGGGAGGTATATATCCATCCCAAGGAGGCTGGTGCTCACAGGCACAGCTGGACTACTGGATATCTGGACTGAAGCCCACTGGATATTTAGCAAAAAAGGTGAGTTCTTCTTTTACTCTTCTAATTCTTTATTCAGCATCTCCAATCATCTACTTCACCACTTTACCATGATTTTTAGTTTTCTTTAAAATGGAAAGAAAGAAAGAAAGAAATGAAGAAAGAAAGAAAGAAATGAAGAAAGAAAAAGAAAGAAAGAATATTTAGTTTTGTGTTTTTTGGCTTTTCTCACCATTATCAAAACTGACCTTGATAAGAAGGATCTTTTAAGTCCTTTATTTCCTTAGTAATCAAATGTTTCTTTCTCTAGAAAAACAGCCCAAGTTTAAGTGAAATGCCAGAGGCAGAGATGAGTCCTGTGGGTGACGTGGTCTTGTTAGGGACTTGTGTATGTGGTCTCTATTAAAGCCTCGTAGCTGCGTAGCAAAGCATATCACACTGAAAGTGGAGACCAACGTTTGATCAAGAGCTGAGTGGGACTCGCCTTTTTTCCTCTCACCAAAATATATATCACTTTTGGTGCTAAAAGAAGAGAAACTTGTTTTGCTTTGTTCTGGCTTTATAAGGGAAGATTATTTCCAAGCACAAACCAAGATAATTGTGCAGTAAGTATTTTCTTTCACTATTATTTTCTCCTTTTATTTGAATGGACTTTAATTCTTTTGTTGAATTACAAATTCAACTTTTGAATGGTACACTTTTCTCATCAGCTGGTTTCCATAGAAATGTGGAAAAATTGTAAAAGCACTGAAGGCATGTGACTGAATAAAGTCAATCTAATTAGTGTGGTGATAGGAAAGGCTGTAAAATGACACCACTGATCTCATCACTGCAGCAATTACTAGTGAGCCTATGTTCTGTGGTTACATATATGAACCTGTCTTTGTCTCTTTTTTCGCACCAAACCTTCAAAAAAACACAATATCTGTATGTATTTGGTCTTAATTACAGTGACACTGGGGCAGTAATGATGAGGGAAGTGTGATTGCATTATGAGCAAGTGCAGTGGTGGGGGTTTTCTTCTCCCAGACCTGGGTGTGCCTTTTTCTGAATTGGAAATGGACTCCTGGGAATGAAAAAGGAGTTAGGTCATCTCTCCTGAGTATTTTACACCAAAAACCATACTGTCGTTACCAAAGTAAACCCCCCCTCTGTTCCCATGTTGCGAACATCTGTGTTAGCTTTTGGTCTTGGCTATTGTTGGAGCAGTGAAAACTGACATCCCAAAGGGCCAGTGCTGCAATGTTGCACAATACTTCACGTCGTAATTCATGAGTACACACACCATGTTTGATATTTGTTCTGAATTGCCATCCATGTGTGTCTCGTTTGTGTGCTTTCATGAGCTTTCTTGATATGTGTCAGTGCCACCAAGGCCGAAAAAGGAGTCCCTGTCATTAACTGAGGCTCTGAGGGTGCGGCATGAAACTGGATGCCTACATGTGCTGACATGACCAGCCGTTTGCTTTATTCTACTAGTTTGTTTGTCTGGAAAATGTCCTGTGAGAAAAAAAATTACTTCATGTCAGCTGATTACATTTGCTTTGACAAATGTACCTGAAAAAAGAAAAAGGTGTGCTAAATTTTTTCCTGAAATGTCATAAAATCACGCTATAATGAACTTTACAAGGGTTTCATGTTTGCTCTTCTTTCAGGCACCAACAGAATCTCTGGCTGTGGAAAACAAATTAGGTTAGTTAGTGTGAAATACATAATACAAAGATGAACAGCGTGGCAGATTGGCTCGTGCAGAACAGGGACAAGATCGAGAAAGGTGTGGAGATCATGGGGCAAGCTTCTGAGGTGCTTGCTTCCACTGTGGGCCAGCTTCACCCGGTCTTGGAGGCTGTCTTCGTGGCTGCATCTGAGATCCTCAGCAACCCGGAAGGCAAAGAGGCGCGCTACCTGACTCAGCAATTCGAGCTGGTCAACCAGCAACTTGAGGGAATCCAAGATGAGATTGACAAAATTGCTCTGGAGCTGCAGAGGACGTCAATGAACAAGCAGAACTTTGATCGAGAGGCGCAGATGCTCAGCCAGTACGAAAAGTTCCAGGACTTTGTCAACGCCAAGCCAAAGTTCAAAGAGAAGAAGATGGAGAAGTTCCTTAGCCATTACGACAACACCGATGGCGACTTGAACTTGGACGCCCTCTACCATGCTGTAACGGGGGAGAACACCTCAGGAGACCCAATGCTGGAGACAGTCGTCACCACAGAGCAGAGAAGCAGAAGGGCAGTTGAGGATTTCTGTGCCCGGCTGAAGAAGCTGTTTGTGGTGGGCATCATCGCCGTCATGGGCCATTCTGCGCTCAAGGAAGGGTTGGTGGGGGAAGAGATGGTCAAGAAGTGGCAAGACAGGATGGAGGATGTGGAGAAGCGAATGAAAGCGGCTGTGGCTGACTGTACAGAGAACTTTGCCGATCAAGCCAAGATGGACATGGAGCACCTGCTTCAGGAGACTCCTGGCACCGTCGACCGCGAGTTCACCAAATCCCTCCTGGATTCCCTTGTTAAGAAATACGACTGGGTGAGCTGGTCCATCAGAGCCTTCAGCGACAGGGAGCGCATTTTCTTTTTCAACTGGCTGGCAGGAAAAAAGTACCATGGAAGTGGAGGCGCCAACTGGTTTGACATTTTGACCAAGACCAAGATCAAAGTGGTGGTCTCTTTCTGTGTTAACCCCAAGCCCATTAACAAGAGTCAGATCCGGGAGCAGATTGAGGGCCAGAAGCTGAAGGGAAACATGATGGCAGTGGCTCTATCTTTGAATAAGCACTTCCCCGACTGCCTGGTCCACGCTGTCAGCCATTACAAGGAGGTTGTGGAGACCAACAACTTCCAAGAGGATTGTTACTACTTTGGAAAACACAAAAGAGCCTATCTGTGTATCCACCCCGAGTAGGCTCCCAGAAAAACAAAAGCGTAGCCGCATACAGTAAGAAATGAGCTATGCATAGATTCCTGAATGTCTTTCCCAGAGTCCTGGATATATTTCAATTAAATGTAGAAATGTGTTCATAAATATTGTCTGTGTTCATGCATAATCTGCTCTGTGAGGGTTCTGGTATGTGATTTATTGTTTTACTTATCATTTTTGTGTTTTTACATGTATATCTTTCAGCTTCAGGGTGTTATAGAAATCTCAGAGCCATACATCTCCATGCCAGCTTCAATTTAGTGTTATGAAATGTCTAATGGTTGTGATATTGATAGGGTTGGGCGATATGACGATATTACTGTAATGCAGTCTGGTAGTATGTCACTTTAACAGCTGGCCCTCTGGGTGTATCTGACCATTGTGGGCAATGCTGTAAATCAATGAGCAGGACTACTTTGTCGTGTTATTAGATTTTACATTATTTTTTTTGCATGAACGTGGGGCAGTGCCCTAGGTAAGGGATATTTTTGAGCTTCACTGTCCATTATTGGCCTTTGAAAATAATCAAGTTAAGTGGTTCTTGAGTTGAAATTGTTTTGTTAGCTCAAGTTTCTGATGTCAAGAATGAACGGTCAAGCCCGATATTTCAAGGAATAGTTTGATGTACAGACATGAGAGTGATGTTGTTCTGCTCATCTGAGTCTAAGCCAGAAAGTGAATAAACTGTGGGCTGTGTATTATGGTCAAAAGCTCCAGTAAAAGTAAGAAATTGGACCTTGAGGTGAGATTGCTTTAATAATTCAATCTAGTTTTGCAACTGATTTACCAGAAGATTCACAATCTACATAACAAAAAAAATGAATGACATAATGATATAACGTGCTTACAGGTCGTATCGCTGTCGCCCACTCCTAAATGTCACATTTGTGCAGCTTTGGTGCAATATATAGCTGAGGGACAAACTCCTAAAGATCTTAGTCAACAATCTTAATCAAGATACTTCTGTACATTCTACTTTAATTTGTAATAAACAAAAAATCTGATCTGTTTTTGTCATCTTTGATAATCATTACTCTATTATTTAAAAGCACGGCCTAAGTTTAAACCTACAACTATCAATGAAAATGAAGTCTAATGTCCTGCTGACTGTATTTCTACTCAGAACGAATGCAAACAATCTCCATCAACAGATATAATGCTTTTATAGCATGTCATTGTTTGCCAAATGGGTGGAGGTTGATCTGTAAAAAAAAAATAAATAAAAAAAATGTCACCACAGAAACAACCTTTAAATCCACTAGAGTTTGACTGGGTGTGTCTCTCCTCTGTAACACGAGAGCCACATGACCAATAGGAGGACAAACAGTCTGGAAGTTAGTGTGCGCTCTTTTCTTCCGCAAACTTTTTAAGGTGAGTCCTTTTTCCTGACCCAAATGCTTCATCGTGGATCGGGCACATTTAGGTTTAAGCGACGGGGGCACTTTTATAGGAAATAATCGATCCAGCTTCATCGACTTCTATTTCAGTGTCTCGTTACATAACCGAGGGGGTTTTTCTCCTCTTGGACGCAGCGCAGGGCTGTTTTAAAACTGTCCAACACGCAACATATTTTGTTGACGCAGCTTCATTTAATAAAGTGAAGTGGCTCATTAGATGAATCTGCAAAAAAAAAAAAAATGAGTGCAGTTTAAACTAAAAAAAAAAAAAAAAAGGGGGGGTCTACTTTTATGGGCGTTGTTTGCCAGCTGTGGTGCCGCCGCTTCACTTTTAACCAGGAAGTGTGAAACTTTTAATTCGTCAGTTCTTCACGTGTGGATCCAAAAACCTGATCGGAGGTGTTAACCTGCCATGTTTGTTTGGCTCTCTGCACAAATGATACAATTAGAGCCCCTGAACACGGACTGATCAATACAGTTTCCATTAAGAGGGCGCATTAACGGAGCGTTTAGTCCTGCTCTCAGAGGCCTGGTGGTCAGCTGTCTGTCTGTCTGTCTGTCAGGGAGGGTGTGCTCATCCGCCACAGGACACAGATGAAACATGAAGTCTTTCAACTCATTTAAAGCCACTCGATGTTTGACGTAGATGATTTATTTTGTCTCGATCATAATCACAAGTGCTGCTGAATTCCATTTTTACAAACATGTTACATATAGTGTGATTTTTTAAAAAGCTTAATACGTTTCAATCATGTTTCATAAAAACTGTTTATTACCAGTGCCAATACCACACTGTGAAAATATTCCATCATAATTTAAAGTCCAGCGTTCAGAATGTTACTTAAAGGAGGTAAAAGTACAAAAGTACTATCAGATAAATGTGATCAAAGTATCAGAAGTACTCCCTCAGCATAATATGAAGTAATATCATGTATTGCATCATCAGCATCAATGTTTAGATACCCTTTAGTAGCCCAGTCACTGGTTTCCAGGCTGAGGCTCAGGCACGTCCAAAGGGTCTCAAGGTAAATCAGAGGGGATGTTAGTTTTACTACCCAAATCTGTATTCATTTTTTGGTACTTTTCTCTAATCTTTGCTTTTTTGTAAAATATATTCAGCCCTTTGGCCCTCAAATAGTTTTTTTTTAACGAACCATATCACAAGTGCTCAGATTATTATTATTTTTTTTTTAAATGAACCATAATTATAAGTGTGTGACACGTGTTTTTTATGTACTTGTTAATAACTCTGAGACACATTAAACGTAACAAGAGACCCAAGTAGTTACTGTTTTTGTGAGGGGCTGTCACAAGCTTGTACGATATATTATTTTATAAGGTGATTTTGTTTTGATAATGTGAAGTCTTAATCTGAAAAGTAGCAGTTGTAGTAAGTATAGCTGTCACGTAAATGCAGCGGAGCAAAGAGTACAATGTTTCCCTCCGAAAAGTTGTATAAAGTCGCATACAACGTAAATACTCAACTTAAGTGCCTCAATGTTTTACTTTACAGTGCACAAGCAAATGTACTTAGTTACTACTATATAAGTAGAAATGTTAGTGTCAACAAGACTTGTGCTTGTCTATTGCCTTGCACTCATATCTCTGGAATGTGAACTGAAGCACCTCCATCTCTTTGTTTCTGAAAATGTGATTTCTTCAAGCACTTTTAAGTTTGAATTGTCTGTGTGAAGGTGCTTCACAAGCACTCAGACTGCGGTCAAATCAAATAAGATGCAGTAACTGTAGAAGCTCTTACATCCTGCTGGAACTTCATGTATTTTGTTGTTTTTGTTCTCAAACTTATCATTTGGAGAAATCGCTTGTCAATTTCGAACGAAAGGCTTGTTTGCTTTTTTGGGAGGTTGAGGCAAGTCACTGAAATAGCCCATACTGAAATAGCCCATCCTCTCACTGCTGTCTTCTGCAGTCCAGCTAGATAAACCCTCCCCAGAGCAGACCTCAGCAGAGAGACAAACCAGCTGACTGATTATTTTCCATTGTCTTGTTGCCGTGGTAACGTGCTGAGTTTCACTGGAAAAGGCACCCTTGCCCAGCAAGTTTAACCTCTTACACTTAATCACTTCCCACGCCTGCTGCTCCAGCATTGACTGGGCCGGTCGAGGGAGACGCAGCACTGCAGCTTCTCCTCCAGTTTAAAAGCTGATCATGAGCAACACTCTGCAGGCCAGAAACCTGATTTAAAACATGTGACAACAGGGACCAGTATCTTGAGCTGTTTTATAGTTAGTGAGCATGTGAAGCCAGATGATGACTGCACCATCATTTTATACCAAAATTCGATTTCCACCCAAATTACACATTTCCAGTTTTGCAGAAGGACATGTCTGAACATGCCCTGAAAACCATCTGGTTGCTCTTACAGGCAGCTATTTTTTTCATGGTCTTTGAGAGCAGTTGTTTGTGTTAGATTAAGATTTTCCAAATCCAGTGGAGTTCTTGTTTTTCAAGTACAATAGTACATGACAGGAATTAATTTCCTTCATATCAACAATCACTCAATACTTGCTTTATAACCTTTTGTAGTGGCGTTATGTTAGAGATCAATGATTTGCCTTTCAGTGAAAATGTGGCAGACTTATTTACAGACAGAATAACAACAGGCTGTTTGAGAAACCAATCCTAACCCAAGGTCCACCTAACAGCTTTGTCCAGACCTTCAGCCATCACAGACAGTTTTTTATCTGAGGATGGGGTTTGTTCAGTTGCCATGGAAATGAAAATGTTGGTATGTTTTCACTTTTAGACCTCATTTGTGTTGACTTTATTCTAAAGCAAAAGTTTGACACATGCTTATTTGCTTTCTTGCACACTGGAGATGAGAAGATTGATGCCACTGTCATGTCTGGCTGGTTAGCTTAGCTTAGCATGAAGACACAGGGGAACAGGGGAAATAACCAGCTCTGCCTAAAGGTAACAGAGTCTGACACACAAAAACAGGCGACTCCAGTAATTCACTGCTCCTGTTCAAAACATAGTCGAACACATAACCCCCCATAACACTACAGCTTGTTATTTTGACATATTATATTAATTAATGCGCTTTATAGGTACTGGCAAGCAGATTTTGTTACGTTTGGACAGAGACAGTCTGTCTGTTTCCCCCTGTTTCTAGTCTGCATGCTAAGCTAAGCTAACAGGCTGTTGCTTCTTATTCAGATATGAGAGCAGGAAAGGGAAATGGTGTATTTTGCAAAATTTTGAATGATTCCTTTGAGCATAAAGTTCATTATTGATTTTGAGACTATAGAAAGCAGGCTTGAAGTCAGCCAGTGCTCCTCCATGTTGTCTTCCACCAAGTCATACTGTACTGAAAGAGATGGTGCATTGCTTATTTAGGATGTATGACAGCTACCTTCCTTTTGCCGTTCTCTTAATAGCCACAATGTAAACGTAAAAACTTCAGTGAGCCTTATAATGAGTTGATTTCACAACAGGTAACTCGCAAATAACATACAAACAGTTGAACCCACACCGGCCTTCCGTCACTGCGGAATTCCCTTTGCATTGCTCACTGGGTGTGGCCAGCAGCCAGCACCAAAGCTCACTTGGCTGTCTCTCTCTTTCCTTATCAGTTTTTGCTGTGTCGTAAGAGGAGCAAGGAAGCCGTCCGCAGTCCCTACGGCACTGGAAAAGCGCAGTAAGTACTCAAGGAAATTCAACATTTGTGTCTTTTCACCCCTGCCTCTATTCTTTCTTCATTCTTAAAATAGGTTTATTTGCTTAAGTATCACAACAGGACCAACTGTGACTGTTTCTAACCACGTCAATGTTTTTTTTCTCTTGTTAAAGTCATCCTGAGAGACATCAGCAAAGATGGCAAACCAGCTACAGAAGCTCGTAGCGGAGAAGAAGGATATGGTGGAGACTGTGATGGAGGTGTTCGAACAGGGGGCTGAAATGGTGGCAAGTATCGCCGGTGACCTTTTTCCCGTCTTCTCCATCGCTGCTCCAATTGTTAAACTGGCTCTGGACAATGTAGAAAGTAAAGAGGCTGCATTCATGAAGGATCAGTTTCAGAAGGTGCGAGACCGTCTGGAGGTGGTCTCAGAGGAGATTCAGAAGATCAACGATGAGATCAAGAAGAACGGATTGGATGCTGTGTATTTCCCGGTGGAGGAGAACATCACCAACCAGTTCAGGAAGTACATGGACATCCTCAACGCCAAACCCAAGTTTCGTGAGGTCAAAAAGAAGCTTTTCCTGGATCATTTTGCCAAGACTGGAGGTGACAAAAACCTCAACACCCTCTACAGCTCTGTGACGGGAGATAACTTCTCCGGGGAATCTGTGCTGGAGATCACCCTGAACTATGAGGAGAAAAGTCGCCGGCCCGTGGAGGACTTCTGTGCCAGGCTGAAGAAGCTCTTTTGCATCGGGCTCATTGCACTGCTGGGCCATGCCGCTCTGAAGGGGTACGATGAGGAGGACGACCTTCTGAAAGAGTGGGGTGAGAAGATGAAGGATGTCCAGGCTAAAATGAATGCTGTCATCGAAGACTGCATCGTCGGCTTCCCCAAACAGGCAGAGCTGGATTCCCGGCGACTGGTGAGAGACCAGTCAGGGTTAACCAACCAGCAGCTAGCTGATGCTATCATAGAGAAACTGAAGAAGAAGTATGACTGGGTGGGCTGGTCGGTGCGTATATTCAGGACCCCCACAGGCCTGTTCGCCAACAAGAAGGATTACCACTGCCCCACGGGGAAGAGCCGCTTCCAGGTCCCCTCATCAGATGAGAAACTGAATGTCTGGGTGTCCTACAGCTCCTCGCCTGAACCTGTGGATAAGAATCACATCCAGCAGCTGATCCAGAGTCAGAAGAAAGTCACAGTGGTGAGCGTGGCGGAGCTCCTGTTTGAGAAGCTGCCTGGCGACTGCGTGGTCCACACAGTGAAAACCAGCAGAGACCTGGTCTGCTCCTGCAGCTTCACAGAGGAGCTCCACTACTGGGAGGAGCACAAAAACTTCTTCGCCTGCGTCCACTCAGCTTGAATTTTTTGAAAAGAAACACTGAAAAAAACTCACAAAAGTCATTAATTGTGTGTGTATAGGCTCCATCATATTTACACTGATAATCGCAGACTGTATCACTGCCTCTCTGCTCGGCTTTAGCAGTTAAATATTACACAGCATGTGCCGTCATTTCAACTCTCTTAAAGTCTCAGTTATACTGAATTATTCTCCTTTTCTAAGAATTTTTACAGTTTGCTTCTTGCAGATGTGTGGGTGCATCAAGTCACATGTATTTATATAACACACATATCACAAATTTGGGGGGGGGGGTGTAAAAGAGACTTCAGGAAGAGCAACAGAGACAGATCTGATCAGAGACAGATCTGATGTGTGAACAGATTTCAACAAGAAAGAAGCTTAAAGCAGATTCTTAAACTAACAATGACCATTTTTATGCTGTTGTGCTCTGCTTATTTCTCAGAACAGATGGAAGTTCACCCCTTTGTTTAGGCAGTGTTATATCCTACTGTCTCTTCTTATTGTGAAATTGGTAAATTGTGTACGTAATAATCTATTTGAGTCTCAGATTTACAGCTGTATTTTCTTCTGTGGCTGTAAATTTCAGGGGGACGTGGGTGTTTTGTTGCAGGAGGACGTGCTTGGTGAATTGTTGATTTAGAATGCGGCTGGGATACAGAGATTATGTTTCGCCGGCAATGATAAGCGACGGCCTTGCCCTGCTGAGGACATGTATGCCAAAGCCGTGAGAGAAACCGTCTCAAGGCGTTAACAGAGACTGTAACAGACACCTTACGGCCTTCATTTTGATTTCACTTCCTGTAAACACCCGACAGAAACAGCAAACCGTGTTACTGGCTTCTGTACAGTGCTCACAAAGCACCAAAAAGCACAAGAGACAAGGCGACAACACGCAACATGTGCTGTGGTGGACTGATAACCATGAAGCTTTATTTAAACACCCTGGTAGGAACATGCTGAGACGTGGGGACGGCAGCACTTTGTTTACAGACAGATGCCTAGCATAGCTGTCCTCGTGTCACATCGTGGTTGTGCAACACAAACTGGAACATTGTACCTGCTCAAAACCCTCAACTTCATTTACTTTGTACTTTCATATGTAGAGGATTTACTTTTAAATAAGGGTAAACAGTTGAATTAGGGCAATTTAAATCTTGGGTTTGACGTTTTTTGGAAGAGATTTTGATCAAAACTTTTGTAATCTGACCATAACATTGACACTATGTTGTAAAAAGTAAAATATGCTGCAGAAAGAATCCGTTTCTTGTCGAAACTGACCTCACCACTGTAATCTGTAATCTGTGTTTCCTCTTTGTTCGTATGCTGTTTATATGTCATTACGTACATTTGTACATGTTATTATCTGACCGAAACAAGCCTTCTATTTTCTGTAAAGTTATGGATATATACGTGTTTATGTTGCACTTGGTTTTGTATTATTTGTGGTTCCACACAGTGTGTTTGGGTTGTCAGTGTCTCAGAATCAAAATCCTTAGTTAGTACACCAAAGCAATGAATGTAATAAATAAACTTGGTCATCCATCATTAGTCTGCATGTTTTTGTGAATGAGTAACAGTTTGTCCGGTTGTTTGTCTGCTTACAGAAATGAAGCAATGCTGCTGTTTCTTCTGTTGTTTGGATAACCAGTCCTGTGGTGTGTTTGATATTTGCTAAAACTAAAATGAGACCGAACCTGTAGAAGAGGCAAAATCCACAAAACCAAAACACTTGCAATATGGATTGCAAAATCATTGAAAAACTGCTTAACTGCAGTATTTTTATTTATTTATTCATTCATTAATTTTTTTTTATCTGCCAAAAGAAGAACATGGACATGGTTTTTAATATTTATGGCTACTATTTGAATACATCGTATCACTGTGTGCTGTGCATGCATTAACAACTAAGTCCCTCTGTGTATTATTTCTAGGCACCATATACTCCCTAAAATTTAGTAAAGTTTTTCCTTTTTACCTTTTTATTTCAATTCTTCATTGACTTTAAGGAAAAAAATATACAAATTTGGTCTCCCCCCTCCACAGAAAGGCCATATGTCAGCACCAGGAGCCGAGAAACTCCAGTTGGACTTGACAGTGATTCGCTTCAGCAAAGATCGTTGCTCACTGTCACAGAGACTTGAAGCTGGGCCCTCAGGTGCTACTGTGGTCTCATTACCTGTTAGTCCCCCTGCTGCCCAGTAAAAACCAGTACTGTAACACTGTATTCTGGAGCTTGCTATGTGTACTTTCACCTCACCCATTTAAGGTCAAACGTCACATGTACAGATAAGCAGCCGTGACTTGTTTAGACTTGTTTATCACAAAAAGAGAGAGCAAGTAAATTCCCCTCCACTGAGGTGTCACTGAGCGAGGGGTTTAACATGTGGCTGCTCTGTGGGGGAATCTTACTGCTTAGACAAAAAAAGAAAAGAGAAAAAGGATATTTTGGTGAGCTAGTTTGGAAACACCCATGCTGGTCTATAATTATGTGGTCGTGGCTTTTCTATCTTTGGCATATAAAGACTCATGTCCCTGCAGTACATCATACTGGTGGGACAAGTGCCTCAACAGACGTGAACAAGTGCAAAGGAAAACACGTGGGTCAAAGTTCGTTGCCGAGATGTGTTTCTAGTTCAATTTTCAATTTAAAGTTTAAATTTCAGTTTAAATTTTGTGTGTACAGTATCATCTCAAGTGCTTCACATAAAAACAAAGTGAAACAGCCAAGAAGTGCTTAAAGACACAAACATCCATAAATGCATGCAAACATACCACATGCATACTGTGCAAATACAGTGTGCTCATTTCAGGAAACACTAGCCTGAAAAGGAAAGTCTTTAGTTTGGTTTTAAAAGAAGAGCAAGGCTAAGATCAGCAGGCAAACTGTTCCATGTCTTGCATGCATGCATTTTGAATGCCATCTACCCAGACTGGTCTCATGGAGGAGATTTCTACCCTGTGACCAGAGGGATCTATTGGGATTGTGAGCTGTCTGAAATCATCTGTGGAACCAGACCAGCGAGAGCTCTGTAGACCAAGAGGAGGATTTTGAATTGCATTCTGACAACAACAAGCAGCCGGTGATGTTTTTTTTTGTTTTTGACCCATTTAGTACAGGTGAGTTACTGCTCAGACTCTGGTTTCTTTTGTTTGGTTGAACCATTGGCTGATTATGACAAATGTATGCATGAGTTTCTCTGAGTCGGTTTGGGAATGAATGCCTCAGGTTCTGGAAATGTTTCTGAGCTGGAACAAAGTCAACCTGCCATTAATGTGATATTTTAAACCAAGTTTGCCGGCCATGGTTACTCATAGGTTTTCAATCCATCAGCTTGTTTTTAGCAATCTGGACTTTTTACTGAGGTTTCTTGGTTGGACATAAACAAAGGGAAATTCTGAGGAAAGAAATTTCCTCAAGGGCTGTGATTCGACATGGTGACAAGACAGGTAACAAGTTAGGAAAGAATGAAGATGAACAGATTTTTCTTTAACATATTGGTTAGTTTCACTTGTTTGGGCCTTTAGAAAATATTCAAACTAACCAGTCTGAAAAGGTAAAGCTCACAATTGCTTGAAATGCTCACACATCTCTTAGTTTATGTGTAGTGTGTCAAGACAAAATGGTTGGGAACCCTGAGATCTAGAGCCGCGAGCCTGTCTGTATGTCACTATCTGTATGTGTTCCTGCATGAGTTCATGTTCATTTCATTTATTTATACATTCCCTTTATCTCAAGCAAGACTCAACAGCCAAATGAGATTTTTAAAAACCCAGAGAAAGGAGATCAGAAAAACAAAACTGTGACAACTGTAAATCCCCTGAAACTGAAAAAAGGAACCCAAAGGAAAGATGAGATTTAGGCCAGTGCCAGCATAAGAAAAAATGGAAATTCTGTAAGAACAGCAGGAACTTTGTCATAAATTTCAATGGCTCTTTTGATGTCCAGGAAATTACTCCAATTACCAAACCTGGCTTACAGAGGAGGCAGACCTTGCTGTCTGGATACCTGTCTGCCAGTGGAACAAGACTGAGACAGATGGAATTTAAACTTTCCTTTTGCTTCGTAATGAAGCAAATCTCTCACAAGTGTTTTCCAAATTTCCATTGGCGTGTGACCCAGTTACATCAATGCTCGGTGAGCTGAGGCCCGCACACTGCCTCATCAGCAACTCTGAGAAAACAAGCCTGAAAAAGATCAAAACTGACAAATGTTTCCAACATGGGAGGAGTTTTTACAATATTCTAAATGTGTTTCAAACCTGAAGTATCTTGATTTTTTTTTTTGTCCATTCGAGAGAAGTGAATACAAGCTGTGAAAACAGAAAGATTATCACCTTTTAAAATGATGTGGTGAACATGATTCATGTTTGTGTCCATCTAATGAATGTAAGCCCAATATTCACTCTTGTTGCTCTGTTTTGGCCTCTACCAACTGCTGAGGGAAAAACATTGGGTTTTTAGAGCTTTATCACTGAAAACAGATACCTGTCATAGCCAAAACAAAAACAACAACTTCAGGAGACCAGGAAGAGTGAACCAAAACAGTTAAGTGTGAAATTTCCATAGTTTTACACCTTGACATCAACGTTGACCTTGACCTTGAATGGTTCTATGGAATAATAACAATAATGATAAGAATAGCGCACAACCCGAAGAGTTTGACTTATGCAAAAGAAACATTAAATAACAACAGCAAACATAAAGACTAAAGAAATGAAGACAAAACCCAATAGCGCTGCCAATGAGCCAATGAGGATTTTAACCAATCAAAATGAATGCAACCACAGAATTGTGATTCTAAATAAAATCTCTTTGTATGAGTAATGTTGGACAAAATACAGTAAAATAGAACTGATATGTTTATGTTTTTGGCGTGATCCTTCAGCTCTGTCTGGACAGGCTGCTGCAGGCCAGTTTCTGTCTACGCCCAGGTGGGTTAAAGGAGCCACTGATACAAAACATTAGAATAGGGGAAGTGATGCTTTTAATCAGACTAGAATTACTCTTCCATGAATATGATTCTGCCACACAGCCCTGCATTGAGCCCGGCCCATCAGGTGACCTCAGGAACGCAGAAAAACATCACGTGGCAACGAAAAGATTCGCCCGCCTTGCAGGAATACATTGTGCTGGTACCCGTCACGTCAGTGCAGCCCTCAACTCTGCCTGAACTCGTTCTCAATGGAAACAGCAGTCATTTTGATTTAAAAAAAAAGCAAAACAAAAAAAACACGGTCACATATTTCAATCAGATGGTGCTGGTCAGATGGTGCGTGGGAGGGTCCAGGTTTCTGAGATGCATCATCTGCTCAGGGCCCTGAATAGAGTTTACTTGAAGACTGGGAGACCAGTATGTTGGGTTTCTATCATGAGGAACTTGAATTGGTCTGCTGATGCTGAATGACATGAGGGAGACTTCAAAGAAAACCCAATGAAGTTAGTCGGTTACTAATACGCTCCAATGTTTGAATCCCAGATCCTTCTTTAAGGCCTCCTATGTGGGTCGGCTGCTGGCACACTCAATCATCAAATGTAGCTTTCGTTTCGATATTCTAACGATGGTGGACTTAGGGATCCAAATAATTTTACTTCAAAAGACCAATAAAAGCTGCATCTATGTGCAATTGTTTTACTGATTGTATCTTGAAGAGTTAATCTCCAATAAGATGAAGTAAGATGAACTTTATTGATCCCACATTGGAGAAATTCACTTGTCACAGCAGCTCAATAGTAGGACAGAGAATACAAGAAAGCAGAAAAATATAAGAGTCATCAATGTCATAAATATACTATAAACATAAATACACTATATACAACCTCCATATATACAGATATACAGATACAGTATGTAGGATAAGTAAATTGCACGATGAATATGAATACTACTTGTCAGTAGTAAGTACAATTTCACATCGTGGATTGTGTGTAGTGAAGTGATTATAGTAACAGAGGTGATAAAATGGTGATGATAAGCAATAGTGCTATACTACATTGAATTAAAGAGTTTTATCGTGGTTGGGATGAAGTTCTTGCGATGGCGTTCCCTCATTCCGTCATAAAATGTTGTTAACAGTGTCGTCCATCTCAGTGCCCAGTCCCTGGACGTTCATCATCAGAGATTGGCTCTTTTCAGTAGAATATTCCCAAGGTGAGATAAAGATGTCAGAAAGACAACACAAATTCTCTTTTTGTGAACAAGAGTTACCACAATAACGAATTGGGACTGTGAGAATTAGCTGTTGTACTGATGTTGCTTGACAGTGAAAACGTGGAGTATCAGAGAAGTTAGCTTTTCCCTCTATTGGGTCATGCTGCTCTTGTTAAAGAAACAAAAAACAACTGGTAATCAACATTAAAAATAATCTGTAATTCCATCTGTTTTCCAAATTTCCTCAAAACTTACAGAAAACAGACTGCTCAGAGAAAAGCGGTGACCTCTCTATGCGCTACATGGATCCCATCGTGTGGATGATTTGTTTTTCTATCAATTTTTGAAATGGGCCACACTTAAAGCTGCTCTATGGAGCATTTTAGAGTTTTGGTTTTTGTTGTCAGTGTTCTGTTCACAGTTTGCTGCACTGCCCCATGTGGCCAAAAATCCAATAATTCAGCTTTAAAGTTTTTGACGGGTGCCACCACTTTATTAATGAAAATACTGTGACTGTCTCAGGCCTGTGTTTCATCTAAACTGAGAAGCAGGAAGAATTTGTGGCCAAAACCCCCCACACCACAAACAGACTTCTAACCTCTGACCTCAAACACCACATTTTTTCTCTGTACCTCTTGGTCCCCTTCTTCACCCTTGTTACAGTGATCCTCTGTCCTCTCTGCTTACATACCAACGCCTCGGCAAGACTCAACAAGCTACGTGGCACTGCTATCTGCTAAGTGTCAAAGAATATTCTCTACTGTGGAGCTTTGGGGTGGTATCACAGCTACAGTAGGTCTGGCATTGTTTCCAAAATGTAACCTGAGGCCCCTTTCAAAACCTCGTATTTGTTAGCTCCTGCTTTTTAGACACTGTTTGGACACCAAATAATGACACCAGCACAAACTATGCAAAGCCTTCGGTCATCATCTCCACCTCTTCAGTATTTAAAATAACTCTCCTATTACGCAGCAAAGCAAAAGGTTAGAGAAGAGACAGTGTGATTCAAACATGGTGCGTTTAACTTCCAAAAAGTTTCAGTGAGCATGTGCGCCCAGCTGTTCTGATGTAGTACATCTGTGTACAACAGTTAAACAATGTTAGTCTGGTTAGTTAATCAGCATTTCTAAACATCTATTTGATCAGAGCAGGGATTTCTTTTACGGAAACACTATTAGCACAATTTAAGAAAACACAGACACACACTTGAGTAAATCACTGAAGTTGTCATTACTTGTGTCAAAAAGTGCTTTAAGTGTAAGTGAAGAGCGAAAAACCCCATGAAATACAATTTAAATGTAATATCAAATGTAAAAAATTGAATGTCTCATGTGATGAATTCAAATACATGCATGTGAGGTATTCAGAGAGTTCATACGCAAAAGACTGTAAACACGTACGAAAGATGAACTTCTCCTGCACTTTTTAGTACGGCAGTAAACCAGAAGAGTTCAACCGTCTTCAAAAAGATCTGTGAAAGAATTTGTGAGCTACATCAGCTCCCAGTCCTGTGTTGTGAATTTTGGCTCTAGGACCTGCACCTTTAAATACGGGCTTACGTAGACATCGAACGCCTCGTCATTCAGGATTAATAATACATGAAAAAACACAGACATTCCTGTGGCTCTGCCTTAAGCCGCCCTGTGTGTTTGTAACTGTGTTGTGCAGCAGGAATTGAACATGAATAAACACGTACATTCGAGGCACCTGCTGTAATTTTAATGAGAGTAGAATATTGTAGGGTGCACAAAAATAGGACAGGTGCCTCCGTCGGGTTCACATGACTGTGGAACTACAACATCCATGAATAAAACTGCTGTTCTGAGGAAAAAATGCTTACGTTGTCATGTGTGGCAGGAGGTTAAAGACACTTTAAATTCGAATTTGAATAAAAAAAAAAAATCAGGGAGTGTGTTTTTAAAGAAACAGCTGAAATTATTAAACCAAAGCAGAATATCAGCTCAAATTAAGTGACTTCACTTGGATCCTTCTTTTGTTGTTGGTTGTTGAAAACCAGAAGGTCAGAGTAATCTTCAGGTAGATACTGTGTCTAATTTCCACTATTAGAATATAATTGGTTGGTCTCTCAGCCTTAAAACTGTTATATTATATATATTCTAACAGTTAGTTTGCAGAAATTCAGTTTCTGTTTTCTTTATTTTCTTCTGTAAGGATACATAAGATACCATGACCCAGTGTTCTTTGTAATTTTCCCACACTTTTTGACCTGTTGTAAATGCTCTAATAATATTTGTCTTGTCTATGTTTCATGTTTTCTCAACACATCCTCCTCTAACATTCCTTTCATTTTACACAGGAAAAATATCTGTTTTTGTATGTAGCTGTCAGCTGTAGTTGACATTCAGTATTTTTTAATCAAATGAATATTATATTATATTATATTGCAAATGAAACCTGTGTCATTAATATTAATCAAACTGAGATTCACATTGGATGAAGTCGAGCGTGGGGATGGGATGCGTTTGTTCACTGTTGCAGGATTCACCATTCTCCTCTCAAAATAACCACTGTTCACATGCACAGATAAGGAAAAATCCACAGTGCAGCAGGAAATGCACGTCTGTGGGTGTGTGGGAAGAGAAGTGGCACCACCTAGTGGCAAACAAGTCAAGGAAATAAGTGAAGTGAAGCCACATACAGACTCACAATGAAGACAAGACCAGACACAGTTTTATTTGGTACTGTCACAGTCAGCCTTCCGGTTAACCCTCTGTGGGAAATATAGTATATATAGTATAGAATAGTATAGTATAATAGTATGATTTAGAGTTACTATTTCCAAGTGCCTTATGATGTGTGGAGATCGTATTGTTATTACTCACGATGCCCTATTTTGTACCTTATTCACTGCTTTGTATTTACAGGGACAGACACATATTGCTTAAATGTATTGCTATAGAGTTGGCCAGCTTCATAATGTTAAAGACAGGATACAAGCACTGACCCCAGGTTCTGAAGGGTTAGACACATGAGAGCAAAGAGAAGTCTGGCAAGAGGGCACACAGCTTACATGCACCACACTAACAACTCCATATAAGGGAGCTCCAAGGACAAGAGATGCTCTCTCTGAGCACCACTATCGTGGAAGTTAGACAAGATAGACGCAATAGGGACAGGCTGCACTGAAAGATGATCATGCATGAGACTAGAGTAGGGAGGGTATTTTTTCCAGGTTCGGCTTAACTGGGTTGGAGGTCGTGATGCCAAGAGGCTGGGACCAGCCTGTGTACCAACAAGGGAGGGCTAAGTCTAAACCATGGTCTCCCCCACCTAGTCAAAACAAATCACAATTCTATCCACAATATCTGAATGTACAAATTGATGCATCATACAGAGCCCGGGGCTCTCTCTGCTCTCTGCTGGCTACAGACTAACAGCTCGCTGACTGTGGTTTTCCGAGAACAGACTGAGCAGACCGAGAACAGAGTCCATGGGCATGCTTATGTTTTATTCTTACAAATATTAAAACACCTTAAATGAGAGAAGTTGCCTGTCTTCTTTCGGAAAAAACGAACACGATACCTCCTCTCAGTAGTTTTCCACTCACCTGCCAGCCACTCCCACCAATCAACTTCCACCTCCTGTTCCACTCACCTGCTCTTTATCAGACTGGTCTTTGCTCCTGGATACAAGACTCTCCAGCACTCCTTCCCGGGCTGATCGCCTGTTGCTGACCCAGCTTGTCTCTGCCTGAACTGCATTCATGCTCTTGCCAAGCGTGATAAAAGTGAGTTTTCGCAGACATAATGTGTGCTGCACTCTAAATACTCCCATCACAGGTACATTAACTAGCTGCGCTCTAACACAACAGCCCTGTAATAATGAGTGACATTGCCATCCATTCCTATATTTCCTTCCTTCAGCGGTATCCAGACAGATGCAGATGTTTTTGGTTTTATTTCCAGAGGTTTTGTGAGAACTGCCTCCCGAAGACAATTCACAAAAATCCCACTGAAAACCCACATTTGAAAATCTCAGCAGCAAAGTATCTTTGGGCGGCTTTCATAATTTTTCCACTCAGCAGGAAATTGAAAAACAGAAGGAAATGAATTAAATGAACCAAAAGTCACACCGTTTCGACAGCCGAGGTTTGCTAATCTTTATTTATTTAAGGTAGTCTGTTATATGAAATGTAAATGTGAAATGTAAAGTGAGAGTCTCTGTGTCTCAGACAGTTCAGTCAAGCAACTTCACTGCATCACTTTGGGCTCTGGGAAAAGATAATGGTCTTTTTTCATTCTTTTCAGTTATTTTACAAGCCAAATGATTAACTGATGAATTACATGCAAAAGTGATCTTCATTAGTTATCAGCTGTGCTCTCATCGCACACCGCGTCTCAAACTTTCTACACTAACTTGCTCTCTTACGTTTACTTAATTCTGCCATCTTGGGTCACCTGTAGCACATTTCTTCTTCTATTACTCATTTTATAGAGAAGCTGCCTCGTTCAAGACAGTTACTCCACCTAGCGGTGAGACTAAGAAGTACAACACAGTCCAGTGCAGGTTCCATGTGTGGGCCGTGTTCCAATACATTTTTAGAACTTCCTTCGGGCCAATGCAAATTGGACCACGGGCCACAGTTGGCCCCGCGGGCCGTAGTTTGGACACCCCTGGTTTAGGATGTGGCAGGTGTGGCCATGTTGTTTGGGGTCACTCCTCCTTGAACTTCAACGACCCCAAGAGCCCAAATACACATTAGTGCGTCAGATCAGCCAAATCATAGAAAGATACGTGCTTCTCACTTATTCCATGGGATCCTGTCATGCCGATAGCACTGAAGTGAAGGTCATTTCACTAAAATTCTATTCTTTCTACATCTTTCACTATTTTCACCACTCTTTACTCAAGCTGGTTTATTTTATAACATCAATCACAAGCTGATAGACCAATCACGTTGTGCTACAGAGACTTTTCTCCTAAACCGTACAATTGTAGTGTCATCGTGATTAAAAAGCAGTTTGGTTTATATATGTTAAAAAGATTATCACAAGGATTACAAGGACACGCTGCTGATCCACACTCGTCCATCTCTGTGCATGGATGAACTGGTTTTAAGCTCCAGGGCTGGTCATGAGGACTTCCTTCAACAGCGGCTGGTCAATCTCAGCATCTCTGCCACCCTGATGACACACAACAGTCAACATTAAAGCAGCAGCAATACGACCGAGTTCACAGATCATTACTGAATCTATTTCTATTTCAACTTAAACCCTTTTATGACGGTGTTACTCCTCTAACGCTACTAATGCCGGTGGTCCGGCAGCATCTAGGAAGACTACTACAAGTTCTATTAACCGCTGTTGTGTGAGCTGGTGCATTAGTCTTGGTTCATACCATGTCCTTCCTCCAGCTGAGCCTCAGAGCCTTGATGCCCAGAACAGCCAGGCTAATGCAGACACACAGCTGGAAAGCAGCCAGGACGATCAGCGTGATGTCCATGCCTGTCAACAAACGCTGACATAGACAAGAAATTAAAAAAGGAAGGAAGAATTCAATCTCGCTCAAAGAAGATTTCAACAAAACGGTAATAATAATAATTTACTCACTGTACAAACAAATGCAATACAGAAACTGACAAATCAGCTGAAATGACATTGTTTTCACGTTGGAAAAATTGCTGCACTTTTGTGATTGTCAAAAATCCTATTTAAAGATTTAAACAGTGAATTGATCTGAGGGTCCAAAGCCTGATATGTCGTATTCCTCTGAGCCATAGAGCTCCACTCTTGTCCACAAAATATTAAAAACACATCAGTGAGACATGTAGTGACACTGGGTGACATGTTCCTTCATTATCATGAACGCACACACTCATATATTTCAAATCAATCCCACATACGTCGTCCTGCTGCAGGAAATACTCACGACTAGAGCACCAAAAAGGCTCTATTGTCTCCTCTTTAAAGTCCAGCTGTGCCTTTTTTTTTTTTTTTTTTTTTTTTAAAACCTAGCTGCCGGCTTTACTCTTTAAAAGCATGCTTACCTGGGCAATGTACGCCAAATATCTGCAGTTGTCATTACTGTAGCTGCTGTTGTCACACATGTAGGTGAAAGGGGCATCCCCGAGGTCTATGGCATACAGCACAATGCCAATAACAGCAAAGATAGATCCGACTACGTTGAACACCACAGCAAAGCCCACCTGAGAGGAGAGACTTAATTACTGTGGTCGACCACAGAGGACGGTATGTTTTTACACATTTCCAACCATTTTAGAATTAACATGTTGAATATCCACCAATCTAACATAAAGAGATGAATGTCTGAAAGGGCCTTTACTTACCGCGCAACGAGAGGGCAGGCGGTCGGCAAACACTGATACGATTCCGGCTGCAAGGAACTGAAGGGAGGGCAGCACACAGCTCGGTGAAATTAATTCAACTAATAATACTGTATTTAACACATTATTTCAATGTTTTATATGAAAGAAGGATTTTTCATGAAGCAGAAATAATGTTATGCCCCAGAATGCTTTTAGGAAATCCTCCAGCCATAAAATCCCACATCTGAAGAAGCTCTGGTTGTCTATTGTGTCTAAATTTGCCACTGTACTCTACAGTAATGTTCAACAAAAGAAACGCTATGATGGTGATATATACACAACAATATTACCAAAGCACCCAGCCAGTAAGCAGCATTCAGATCGGTCAAATCCTCAGGATGTCTGCGTAGTCGTCCAGGCCCAAGTCCAATGTTGAACAGACCCACCATGATCTGCACAGTCTGTAAAAGATTCAAGACAACTAAATACAACTTGGCATCTTTAGACCGCCGCTTAATACGGCATACCAATAACTACATTTGAACTTGTCTCACCCCCAGAGCTGACACTGCGCTGCTCTGCATCAGCCCACCGCGCACCGAGCAGCATATCGGACTGTAGCAGAGAGCCTTCAGGATCTGGCACAGCGGTGGAAGCATGCTCTTACTGTCAGCTGTCACCGTGATCACGGTCGCTCCTTTGTCTTTCACCACCGAGACGGACATCTCTCCCACCTGCGACATGACAAGGAGACTTTGGGATGAATGTTTGGATAGATAGCTCTTTATTAACCCTCATCCTATTCCAATTTTTCCTGACTTCAATCAATTAGTTCCTAATGACTCAATTTCATTGTTTTGTGTTTCTGTTTGAATTGGTGCCTTTTGAAAAATACCAATGTGTTGGCATCCAATTCCACTCATACACTTTTAATAGATGGAGCTTTTAATTAGGTTCATGTTTGCCATGGGTCCTAACATCAAGTGTCACACACTGTAAGGCAGCGTAGAGGCACTCTGTCAGCCATTTTGAACCTATCCTCATGCATATGTTTTAGTTTCACACAAATGAGTCATCTTCATACTGAAGAAATCAACAATTTAACCCTTTCATGCATAGAGGTCACTACAGTGTGCAGCTATTCAAAAGCTGTTTTCTTGTATATGCATGAGTTTTGATGGCATAATTGCACATCAGCCACTGCAGTGGATGCTACTGCATCATCTCATACACTGCTACCCAGTGGGAAGTGGAAAAACAAAAGTGAAACCAAGATGGTCGACAGACAGCCAGAAACACCAAGTTGCTCATTTTTCTCTGTTCAAACCTTCTATAAAAGAAAAAAATATATATAAGAAAAATATGGTCAAGTATCGTGTATCAAGTAACATCTAAGGAGTCATGCAATTGCTACATTTTCCAAGTATTGATTTTATATTGGGAGGAAATTCTGATTAATCACTTGACCACTGAATTGTACATCATGCATCTGTAGCTGTATTTCAACTACTGTAAATATATCCAACCATATAAAATACAGGTTGAAAAAAGAAAAAGTTCAAACCTTGTTTTTCTAAATATATACTGAGGTTATCATAATTCAAGCAATGCAAAATACTGATTTAAAAATGATTGCATGACTTCCATTCTGTTATACAGAAATGATCTATCACTCCATTAATCGACAACACAATAATCACATTAATCAATAATGAAAATAATCAGTAGTTGTATATCATTACACTGTATGCATTATTCCTTGAAAATGCCAATGAGCTTGAGAATAAACTAACTCTAAATGTGGTCCAGAGGCTTTCGTTGCCAAAGCAGACGCCTCCCTGAGGTGAGATTACCGGATGCTGTGGGAAAGCTGTGGACCCATAACTCGGACTATCAGTTCCAGTGTTAACAACAGGGCTGGGCATTTGGGTTTTTGGCAACTGGAAGGAGGAAGTTCAGTCTCTCTGGTTTAGTTTCCCAGAAAGCAACTTACTTCCTTTACTGCCTTTTGTTTGCCATGTTTTGTCCTCCAGCTGCCACAAGAGAGAGGATGTAACAAAAGCTTTGACAAAAATGAGGAATCAGGTCATAATGATCGAGCAGCAACATGCGCACGAACTCACATTGAAACTGTTCACAGTGGAAAATACATCAGATTAAGTCAAATAAGTTTGATAACAGCTTTCTTTCCTTTTCTAGCAGACCGACATTATTCCAAACATGATTACTGTTAACAAAATATCCTCATCACCATCAGTTCAGAGCCCAATAAACGGACTGTATCGCTGTAAACTTCAAATTCTGATGAGTTGTGTCTTTGTTCTGTGCAGAGAGCTCACCTGGACTGTCGCTACACCCTCCTGTAACTGCGTCAGCCTGGTTGGCCGATGATGAGTTCATGTACCAAAAAAAAAAAAAAAAGAAACCTGATACTTCCTGTCGCTCCTTTGATTTCTTCAAAATAAAAGCATCTTTACCAAAATGACCTTCTTAAACATGAATTAGTTGGCGTGGCAGAGGTGGTAGTCAACAAACCTGTCATCAAAAGTTCACATACGTCTAAGCATTTTTGCACTTTTACAGTTTTGCAGGATAAAGGATCAGATACCAAATACATCTGTTATTTCTAACGTTTTGGAATAACCCACTGTATTTTAACAGGGACATAAGGCAAAAGCAAATGCAAATGAGTGGAAAAAAAATACATGAGGTTTTTTGCATTAGCTATTAGAGATCAGATAAAAATGAGAGAGGTAAGATAGACTTCATTATCATTCCTCTGTAAACACACACTGCATGGAGGATCAGAGTATAAATATATATCTATCTATATATGTATATATTTATTGCCATGGTGCCTCATTTTAGTACAAAAAAGATTTCATTTAACCTTCCTTATTTTGAGCATCTTGAGTATCATAGTGGAGTCCATCTTAGTGATTCTTGAGGCACACAGTCTCGTGACTGCTGTTACTGTGTTTAGGGATGTGGAAAGTGTGGCTTGAACATCCTCCATGTTGTCTGGGATCACTTCTCTGAACTTAAACTACCCTAAAAGCTGTGGTTCAAACCTTTCATCATTTCATCATTTCATCTGTAGAAAAATAACAATTGAAAAACCATTTTACACGTTTTTATTCAAGAAACATTCAGGAACATTTCCTGTTAAAATAATTCACAAGCAGATAGAAAAACAATTAGATCCAAACACATATTGGCCAAAAAAAAGTGTCCTTGAGATATGAAGCAGCTGTGATTACTTTCAGCAAGTGTGTGTAGGAGCATTTTATTAAAATGGCGTGATCGTTATTCGTCATAATGCATCCATGTGTTTAGTTGAAACAATTTTCAGCAGCCGGACCGGTGACAACGACATCAACGTCTTTGCTGCCCTGTTTGCACAAAAATAATATTAACAATATTATCACAAAAACAGGATAAAGTTGAGAATTCCACAATGTGACTCTTCACTGAATTAATTTAATTTACACTGCAAGTATCAAATTCGACAGACAATGGAGCTGCTGCTACTTTTAGACAACAACTATCCTTATTTCCAGCTGCTATCACTGCTCAAATCACTAATACCTATCTGAATACACCACCCGGCTGTCCTCCCACGCGTTCATGTGTTCATGTGTGCAGTGTCTTCTCTGTTCATACCTCCTCCTTTTTCGTCCCACTGGTCAAAGACTTGATGCCCAGAACAGCAAGCCTAATACTGACACAGAGCTGAAGAACAGCCATCGCGATCAGTGTGATGTCCATGGATCTCAGCAAACCCTGATGGATGAGAAATTCCAACATTCAATTCAATTTAACTGAAAAAATATTCAAATTAAAAGCACAAATGCCACCTAAAATGTAGTGCTGAGATTCTTACAAACTGCCAAAGTCGTTTCAAATCGAATTGCTAAGTTGGACAGCTGACAGTGATCATCTTTAGGAGTGCTTACCTGGGCAACGAGTGCCACATCTCTGCAGCTGTCACCAAAATAATCAGCACTGTTTCTGCTGCGCTCACACAGCCAGAGCAGAGAGGCGTTCCCCAGGTCTATGGCGTACAGGGCAATGCCAGTAATGGCGAGGATAGCTCCCGCGATGTTCATAAAGACAGTGAAGCCCACCTGAGAGGAAAGATCCCTTCAATTGAAAGTCCAGTTGATAGTGTTTTGTATTTGATACAATATATAATAAGAGGTTGGTGTTCTCCACCTACCAAGCAGCGAGAAGGGAACTGTCCGGCCAAGATGGACATGATTCCAGTTACAATGAACTGATGAGAGGTCAGCAGACAGCTCAGTTCAGTGACAATCACTACTGCATTTGTTTACCAGTAATATTACCAGCAATTGGTGTCAAAAATCTTTCTTTCTCCTGTTCTTCAACAATCCCTCACTGCATGTGTAACAGTTAAGGCAACGCAGCAGCTAACACAGCGTAAACACAACAATATTGTTTTACCACAGCACCCAGCCAGTAAGCAGCACCCAGGCTGGTCAGATCCCCAGGGTTTGTGCTTATTCGTCCAGGCCCCAGTCCGATGTTGAACAGACCCACCATGATCTGTATGGTCTGCAAAGCACAGGAAAACAAAGCATCTGCGTGGTCTACCAAACAACTTCAGATCAGCAGTAAACGCGAATTCATGTATTTGAACCCGTCTCACCCCAAGAGCCGCGGTGCTCTGCGTCAGCCCCTCGAGCACCGAGCACCACTCCACGCTGCAACAAAGAGTCTTCAGGATTTGGCACAGTGATGGAAAAACGCTCTTACTGTCAGCTTCCACAGAGATGAAGGTCACTCCCTTGTTTCTGAAGACAGTTTTGGCCATCGTCACGGTCCTGCACACACACCAGGAACATAAAATGGGAGATTTTTCCCTTTTTTTGGTTTAGCAATGGGAACGCGTCTCCTCTTGGCCAAATCTGTCCTCTTGAATGATGGTACTTTTGACTTAGGGTTGAAGCTCAGATTGTTCATTTTATTTTCTGTGTGTGTGTGTGTGTGTGTGTGTGAGGGGTGCGTGTTTGTAGAGGAGAATGGGTCCGTGTATCAATGTGCTAAAGTCTCAGCACCTGCCAGAGTAAACAGAGTCGCTGGTATCGATCAACAAGCGTATCAAATCCAAATATGCAGATGTATTGTGGCCGTGGTTATGCTATAAGGCAGTGAGATTATGCTTTATTGTCCTTTGCTTGAAGATCTCTATGTAGGAACTGTAAAATATGCTGCAGAGGCTTTAGCTGCCAAAGTAAAAACAGTATTTCTTTCAGTTTTATACCTGCATAATAAGCCTTCTCCGAGGGTCCCAGCTACAACGAATAGTATCTTTAAGTATTTGTTACGCAGCCCTAAGGTGTAATTTTATCACTTTGGCAAAAACATACAAAATTTTATTTTTGTCATCTGGAGGCTTTGTGGATTAGTTTTCTTCAAAGGTAAACTTAAGTGCCTCTTTCCTCATTAATTATACGCATTCTTCATCAAAATCACTATCCAGGATATCCCAGAACCCCCCTCCCTCTCACAGACCACAGAAACAATATAACATAACCCAGTTATGGCAAACTTATCATGAAAAATACCCGTAACACTGTTCAGAGCTCATTCAACATGTGGTCTCCTCGTTAAGTTCCCATCATTGTGAGTCATGTGTTCGTCCATGCTGAGAACTCACCTGTTAGTGATTTTTGCTGCTCAAACTGCTACAATGTGGTCCCTCTGCCAGCAGCCTCAGGTCATCTGGCAGCCAGCAAAAATATTACTTCTTGTACCAGAGGTGAATTTTTTCAGAATAAAAGCATATTTTCCACCAACAGGAAGTAGTGCTGGAGGAAGCCTCCAGAACCTTCGTGTACTTACATTGTGTTAAATCACATTTCCTTCTGAAACATAGTGAAGCAGAAATTATTCTATATAGTTTTGTTGTACATTGTGTGTAGGTTTTGTACATGTCTGATAACATGACATAATGTACGCTGTCATCTTTACATCTTCACCAGCAGTCATGCACAAGTTGGCATTTGGTCCTTATTATGTCCAAACAAACAAACAACATAAATCAGTAGGCGCATCATTTCATTTTTCTTTGAATGCTGCAGAATAGCTTTAGATTCACTGCCTGTGTTTTGCAAGCACTCTTATTCGCTTTAACAACCCTTTTCTATGCCTATAATTTGATATGAATTTTATAAAAAGCTTCCCTATTACAGGGACAGGGCTGGCTGGACAGTGTCAGTCTTGTTGTGTAGTGCACATGTACTGGGGGATTCACTCTGAAATAACAGATTTACACTGCTCAGGGAGCACCAGGCTTGCTGAACAAAACGGAAGAAGATGTAAACAACAGCCTTGTGGTGAATGTTTTTAGCATGACACACCTGGTGTGATTGTGCAACCAACCAAAGACCAAACAGGAAATTCCTCTCCAGAACAGACTGAGGGAGACAGTGTCCTGGTTTATGGATATAAAGCTCGTGAAGAGAAATAAACCAAGAAATATGGACATTAGGTGGCTCACAGGACTACAGAGAACTAGATTCTTCTACTTCTTAGCTTCACTTCACACTACTTTTATGAGATCACTGCTGCTGTTGACGAAACTGTCCTTGTTGGTTAGTTTAACGTGTGTGTGTGTGTGTAGGTATTCACTGAGGAAGAAAAAATAAACACATTTGTGATGAGTAGGGACAGTGAGACAGGTCACCGTCCTCTACATGCTGCTTTGTGGCTCGTTTTTCTGTGTAGCCCTTCCTAGTCCAAACTTCTCTTTGTTATTAACCCATTACAACAGTGACGGATGATACAGATAAGATTTTACTTTAGTATTAGTTTAAGACACTTATGTTATGTTTAACCAGTAGTTCAACAATGCGAAAATACTACATTACAAGTACAGACCTGCAGTCAAACTCATACGTATTGATGAAACTCATACATTTTACCTAAAACCTAATTGAATATTAGTTAAAGCACTTGTGCATTACGTGTTAATGTGCCGTCGGCATTTTTGTTGTACTAACCCACTTTAAGGCAATTTAATCATCAAGAACTTCAATCTTAAAGACATTTCAGTCTCATTTTCAGTCATGCTGTAAGAATATTTAAACCTCTAATTTAAGTGAACTCGTTTAAATAATGTTACACTGTATAAAAGAGCGTCTGCATCTTGAGGCACGTTGCTCCACTAGGATGATTAAAGTTGACTTGAAACTGCAAACAGGCGGAAATGTTCCCACAACACACTTTTTGGTATGACTTGTTAAATAGATTCTTTTCACTGAACAATTCTTCAACATTTTACATGCTACTAATATATTGTGTATGATTATTTTAGCAAAATATGCAAAGTAGCTAGTGGAGTAAAATGTAAAAAAAAACAGATTTTCCCCTCAAATGTGGTGAAGTAGAAATATGAAGTAGCATATAAATCTGTACTTAGCAGTAAGTACAGTACTTTGGTAGATGTACCTGATGTTCACATCATCTGGAATGACCATACTGATGCTTTAATCATTTTGTTTAACCTTCAATTTGGTCAGAAGCTCATGTTTCACCTCACTTCAGCTTCTCCTTATAGTTATATTTGTCATTTTGTACACAAAGACAAACACTAGTTATTAAACTGAATCATTTTCTCAGTCACACTTCAAGGTTTCATACAAAGTGCACAGCAGAAAGACGAACACCAATGGTTTTATTTGTGTACCATGGCTTGACATTGTAAAATAGCAAACAAAAACCCAATTGGTCCGTCGGTGTTACACACATGAACGAACCTCCCTTATAGCAACAAACATACTAATTGTAAGGTGCATTACAAGATAGAAAATCATAACTACCTGGAAGGTAGGAAAAAAAAGAGCATGAAATGGACAGCAGCATACACAATTTAGTGCCGATTATTATCAAAAATAGAAATGCAAATGTTTGTAAGCAGCCCTTGTAGAAAATAGTCCCAGAAGTTTGATAGAGACTGTACCAGCCGAGTTTGTACATATCAGTACGTACAGTCAAAGATAAGAATGCACAGGATTATAGTTCCTGGTGACCAATAGCACAAAGCAGAGATTTTCATTCAGGCTGGACAGTTACCGGTGACCTCCTCCAGCAGTGGTTTGTAGTGTTCTGAATCATCAGGGCTCTAAAAGAGAGAAACAACATCAGTAAAACATAAAGAAAGGTGCAGACATATTCACACATTCTGACTTTCACAATATTAACAAAAACAGGAACAGTGGTGCGTTTATGACTAAGCTTTATTAGAATTGAAGATTCTTTTTCATTTCCGCAATCTTTTTTAAGGATTACTTTGGTGGGGGTTGTTTTGCCTTTATTTGAGACAGTGAGGAAACAGGGGAGATAGAGGGGGTGTATGACACGCGGCAAAGGTCGCCAGCTGGAATCAAACAATTGCTGTTGACCATGTGGTCATGTGGCGTGCCCGCTGCAGCCACTCAGCTACCAGTGTGCTCCATTTCCACAAATTCTTGAAGGAACACGTTCACGCGCTGGAGAAAAAGCTCATTCACTACGTTACCGTGACTGAGATGAGAAGATCAAGTGAGACTAAATAGAGCGTTTGTGAGCAAACAACAGTCTTAACAGTAAGATCTGATTTTGCATCCACTACCTTGTCTGTATTCTTCTCCCTGCTGTTCAGAACCTTGATCCCCAAGACGGCAGAGCTGATGACGACGCAGAGCTCCAGGACCGACAGGACAATCAGCACACTGTTGATGCCTGTCAGGAGAGCCTGATGGGACACAAGAAACAGCGTCAGCTTTAAAATCTTTGTTTTATTCAGACTTCAAAAAAAAAAATTAGTAGAATTTGTTTGAATTTACTTATTAGTCTATTTTCTGTGAAGCCTGTTGTAAGTCTGTAGATGGTAATGACCATAATTAAAAGATCAAAGTCCACACCTACCTCAATTACTGCCGTGGCCTCATTGCATTTTGCCATGTCACCAGGAATTTGCATGTCATCGTGATAGTCGTTGCAGATCCACCACAGCCATATGTTTGCTACGTTGATGCTGTAGAGTACGATGGACGCAATGGCAAAACCCACTCCTAACAGACTCAGAATCACGTTGAGGATGACCTAAAATACAAAAGCTGTCAGGTCATGTGCAGCCAAACACAAAACCACAGCAGGCAATAAAAAGCTTCCAGTCCACCGACTATCTCGCCCTTGTACACTGACAGGTTTGTATCCCCGCAGTAGAGACAGCTGAGTGGCTGGTATTCATTTTAAGATCCACCTGTAACTCTGCAAAAGTGTCTTGAAGCAAGACACTCAACCTCTATTCTGCCCTCTCCAATGGCAACGCACACTGTATACCTGTGAGACAATGTAGGTGCGTACATTGGTGACTAATGTGTGGCATTTTAAGTACAGAGCACAGAACTTTCCCTACATTTTATCCGCCCAGTCAGGGACCTGCAAGAGAGAGAGAGAGAGACTAACAAGGATCTAGGGCCGTAACATTGTCTTTAAATGAAATAGAAACAGGTGACAACAAACTGAAATAAGTCCTCGTAAGATGAAATGAGGATGTGATGAAGCTGAGCTACTCACCAGACATGGACTGGGGCACTTCTCAGACACAATGTTCATGCTGCCAAAGAACACAAACTGGAGAAAAGAGGAAAAAATCTTTAAACTTCCACCCTTCTATACAAAATCCAAAATTCAACAACTGTATGTTAATGTTAAAGAAACCAGCTTTGCGGAATTAAACTTAAAGAGTGTCAATTAAAGACGGGTAGTAGCTAGTTGGATGTTTGATACTCTGCTCTGTGCTGATGATAAAGAGAGCCAGAGGATTCAGCGTTCAGCATTCACACAGTCTAATTTTCACTGCCATGTATGAGTGAAATGCTTGCACTTTAGGCTGTGGGT
This sequence comes from Pempheris klunzingeri, assembly GCF_042242105.1. NCBI lineage: Eukaryota > Metazoa > Chordata > Actinopteri > Acropomatiformes > Pempheridae > Pempheris > Pempheris klunzingeri. The sequence goes on along the minus strand of NC_092019.1, from coordinate 22,581,338 downwards.
GTGCATCCACACTATGTGCATGAGAAAAGTGCCCCGGAATCAACTCAGCAGCCCCAACAAAATGTTATTTGTCTTCACTCTGATGTAAAATATTATAACAATGAAGAACATTAAAAAAAGAAATAAATAAGTACAACATTAGCTGGCTTACAATTGCTCCGAGCCAAAAAGGAAACATGGTTGAATCCATTTGCCAATCAGAGCCGCTGCCACTGCAGACGAGGATCGCTCCGAGGCCGATGTTGAGCAGCCCAATCATAATCTGCAGAGCCTGTGGATGAGGAAACGCAGTGTGAGCAACAGTGCAAAGACCTGGTACCTGCAGGATAACTGCAGGTACCAGGTAGCACTGCTAAAATCTAAGTGGAGAGTAACGCAGAACAAAAGCTGAAATCAGAATTGAGTGGGGAAAGAAAAAGTACTAAATAATTGTGATATACTAGATGAAAAAAAAAAAATGCAGAAAACTTTAGAGCTGAAGGTGTAACTCACCCCCAGTAGTGACTGAGACGTACTCTGGACCCCCCTCAGCCGCTCAGACAGTGAGCAGCAGCAAAGGCTCTTGAGGATTTGGCAGAGTGGAGGACAATGACTTTGGGAGTCAGTGGTCAAAGTTATCACAGTGACTCCATCAGCCTTGGCGACGGTCACAGACATCCTGTCTGCTCCTGTAGACTGGAAGAGACAAGAGAGTTAATAATATTCATATCTGCTCAATCAGGTCGGGGTCGCTGGTTCTTAAATGTTAAATCAAGTGCCCAATGCTCATTATTGACTCAAATGCCAACTATATCCGATCTGAAAACCAACAGTTCTGCTCAGTCACTGGTCTTTCCTGTTGGCCAGCTGTCACAAGGTGACTGCAAAGCAACTGCACGTCTTTTTTTGCGACTTGTTTGTCTCCTCTTCACGGAGACAACTCTCGGTTTTCCCCATTTTGCAGCTTCACAGCCACAGCTGTGTGAAATGGCGGCTGTGCTGGTGAACCTGGGAGTGCTTTTCTGTAAGCTAGCTGCCAAGTTTCCAAGCTCCTGACTGCCTGGCGAGGTAGGCACTCAATTGTTGCAACTTCTTGTAAAACTTAGAATTATCCCCCCCGGCCTTTGTCTGCCTCCGCATACCAGACAAGTTGCAGTTTATATCCACGTCTGTGCAGATCCGAGATTAGTGTCACCAGTTCAGTATCCAAACGAAGGAGAAATATGGCCCCAATGTTTTGGGGTCACAGTGGCCTTTGACCACCAAAATGTAATGTAGATGAGTGTGAAGAAATTCCCTCAATGTGTTCCTAAGATATCACGTTCATGAGGATGGGACAGACAACCTGAAAACATAATGTCATGCCCACGGCTATGAACATGAAATTTCACTAACATGAAAGATTTCATAAATAGTGTCCTGCCTGAATGACATCTCTTCAGATTTGCGATGCTTGGAAGAGCTGATAAGCTGTCAGGAGTGATAGGGGTGATCAAGGTGATCTCACATATTGTGACAATGTCCCGCTTTTTGTTTAACTCTAGTTTTCAAAAGTCAAACCACTGCAGGACAGACGCATTTCTAAAATCTGGCTTTTAACCAATGGCTGTGTCGAAAGCAGGGAAGGCTGACACCAGCAAATGCACCATGATAGCAGCAGCACTAGCAGTGCGCGCTGCCTGTCAACAGGAAAGTCGGTACAAGATATCTCTACAACCTCAACACCTACTGAATAGAAATAAAATTTAAAACTCTGATCCCTACAGCTTAACGTCTGTTTTTTTATGGAATGCAGTGCTGCCACCAGTAGTCAGAAGCTATCCTGCATTAGCTGAACATGAAAGTTAATTTTTGACCCTGACAATATGGAGGACCAAAACTGCGGTAAAAAAAAAAAAAAAATGAACAGATGACTCACTAAAGAAATTATTATGTCATTATATAAATCATGTTTACATAAATACAGAAATTAATTAATTTAGAAATATGACATAAATTGATATTTCTGTTTTGATTTAATTCTGAATCATCTTTGTATTAATTCCTTTATTCATTTACTTGGCCGTAAATCTGATTATTTAATTTTCCATTCATTCACTTATTTATTCCTTTTTACATCTGTATTTTCCCTTTGCATTTTTCCCTCTACTTATTTCCCCACATGTATTTATTTGAATTTCCCATTATACAAACGAGGGGTCTGTCTGCATCAAAGGTTCAACACTTAGCTTATTGGCTGATTGACATCAAAGTGCATAGATCAACTAGACAGGCCTGTGACTAGCAGATAGACCCCCATTTGTATAATGAGGCTGAAATGTAAAAGGAAATACACAAGTAATTAATTAATCTAAAAATGGATACTCTAATAAATAAAATGGGAAAGGAAAGTAAATTTACAGGGGTATTAAAGCACACTTTATGTTTTTCATTTGCATTAATACCCCTGTATCAGAGGCAAATGAAAACAGAAATGTCAATATCACATTTTAGAATTTTAGAATTAAGGCAGATAATTATTTCAAAAATATTTTGGTGTAATTAATGGCATACTATTGTTTATTCATCTATTTATTTATTCATCACATATTTATTGGGGCTTTTTAAAAAATAAATAAATAATGTAAAGTATTTATTTTTGGTTATGGCAGTTTTGGTCCTCCATACTAAACAGTTCGACAGATACAAAAACAATCCTCACTGAAGCCATTTTTTTCTTGTCGGATATTAAAATAGTTAAACATGATCCTACATAAGTTTGGTCCCTGAGCAGCTCTGCGGTCATCTGGGATTTTACGTGAGTTGCTTTGATTTTAGTACCAGTCTTCTTCACTCCACCCGACTGAAGTAGTGTTTTTATGGTTTATTCTCAGCCTGAGAGTCAAACATAGAACAAAGACTTACCTGACTGTGTCTTTTACAGAAGAAGCAAAGCGATGGTACATAAAAGTCTGGCTGACTGTTTGGTGCGTTTGTGGCGCAGTTCTTCTGTGGGAAGAGGAAGGCACTGTGCCTGAGAGATCTCCTCCCATCTGGAAGCCATAAAAAAACTTAACCCTTTGCTGATCGTTCAGCTGAACACGAAGAGAAATGTGTTTAATCATATTTAGATGCTATTTTTACAACCTGAAACATAGAGCTATATATTTTATAGAAATGTTCTCAATACATGAATATCAGTTACTATTAAAGAACTCAGATCTTAACTTGTAGTTAAAGGACCAGTGTGTAGAATTTAGTGGCATCTAGCAGTGAGATTGCAGATTGCAACCAACTGAATACCTCACCCTTCCCTGCGGCGGCCAACTGGTATTCACGCACTCTTGTTTCTTCCTCCATTTATCACAACACTAAATGCTTGCTGTTCGTTTTCGTCAGCCAAACGGTGCCTCTCAGAGAGAGAGAGAGTGTGTTCTTGTATTGTACTGGCTGGACTACAAACACAGAAGTGTGAGCCCGTCCTTCAGAAAAAGTTTCTTTTAGCTACTAGCTATACTGCAAAGCAATCTGAAGAGGAAGACAGGCTTATTTAAAAGAGTCTAAAAGAGACAGGGAGTCAGTATCGGCGAAAGGGTTTCAGAGAGGGTTTCCACCACTGATGATTACAATGTGTTCGCTAAATTGCTTGAGGCTGCTCATCTGAAAATGCTTCCAAAATGTCAGCCCGTTTATGATGGTGAAAGTGGCAGATACTTGTATAATGTGTAGTATTTTTCTAGCTCATATCTCCCTCCATAATCATATGACGAACTACATAGTAAAATAACATCTTAGCTTGATTATATGATCAGTTTTCATACATTAAAGTACCCAGCAGTAGGTATATAAGGTAGTTTAAATCACTGAGCAACACAAGCTCCAGATCAATGAGGAGGCAATAAAATGGAATTTATTTTTTTGTCATAGTTACGGTCAAAAAAAATGCAGCAAACTGCCATTGTTAACAAAATTACACTGTTCAGGGAGTTTACAGATTATAGATTTCCAGATATTTCAGATGTATCACAGCGTGTAAAGTGATAAGCAGTGTGACAGATTCAAACGCCCATAGGACACATGAGGCACTCTACCACCAGTTTAAATTTCTAACCGTCTGAATGAGGTCAATGCCGGGGAAGTCCATGGCAACGATACCAAAACATGGTCTGGGATGGTTGGGGTAAAACTGTCTAATGTATTGATTGAGCCATGGGTTTACCTTTTCAGCCACTCTTTTTGGAGTCAGAAACATTCCCCAGAAAGTGCCGAGGCCTGTGCCGCCAGTGGAGGTCAAAATAGCATTATCGCCTCCACAGGCTTCGTTGGCTTCGTTCAGCTGTTTGATTATTCTGTTGTCTTTATCTTTAATTTTGCTAACCTTGGGGTTACCTTTCCCGTCTGTGTCGATGAGGGGAATTCCTAGTGTGAAGGTGCTCTTCTGCACAAAGACTATTTTCCCCCTGACCTGACCCATATTTGGCATTCCAGAAGCCACCCAGACATTTGGGTCGTTGCCAATCAGATTCTGCACCATTTCATTCACAGATGTCTTCTCAAAAGACTCTGGCTGCACTCTGATGAGCACGGCCTCGGTCTTATACTCTGACAGGAAGGTTCGGACAGTGTCTAGGACATCTTTGAGAGTGCTGTGCTGGTACACCACCCCATGCATGACATAGAGGGTGTTCCCCAGTCCAAACACTTTGAGATCCAGGAAACGAATGCCAGCCATGAGCTGATTCCTCAGGGACAAGGCCTGGCGTTCAAAGTCTGGACCCCCGTACAGGGCCATGCTGTCGTGGGTACCGGGGATAGTGATGAGGGAGAGGGTGTGGAAATCCTCAATGCCTGCCATCCACGGAACGTTGTAGGACCCCGGGAGTATGACGTTTTCATTGTCATTGAAGAACAGGTCCTTTCCATGGCACACAAAGCTGATGGTTTAGAACAAGATTTTATGATGTTACAATAACCATAAATGGCAAGAAGTCTAAAAGCAATCTGCCCTTGTGTTTTACTTGCAAAACTTTCACATCATACTTACGTGACAGACAGCAAAATATAGTGGAAAAGCAGACACTTGTGACCAGCCGCCATTCTTGCAGAAATTAGGGCAATCTAGCAAATAATTTATAAAAGATTATGCATTCATCACATCAAAATCACTAGCTTTGAATAAAAGACATGCATGGATGATTTAATAATTAAGTATGAAAGGTTAAGTATATTCTTGGAAGGTTTTAATTAACAGTGTTAGCTCAAATTAACCAAATTTTGTACTTTACCTTACAGCCAGGAGGATCTCACAGCAAACCACTCCAGTGGACTGTCCAGTGCTCAACAAAGAGTCCATAACTTATACTGCCTGGTTATCTGCAAAATTCTAGGTGTGGACTGCAAATATCAGTTGTACGATAAAGCTAATTGTTCTTGGTGTATGTACATGTTTATATAGATTGTGGTGTTCGTTTTTCAGAGTGTTTGAGAAGGCGTGTCCTTTTAATAATAATGGCGAAAAAAAATTGGGTCAGATTAGATTTAATTTCTAATAGGAGATATCTCGCGTGCAAGCAGCCACACCAGAGCAACAAACAAAGATGACTGAACATGAAAATAGGAGTGGGGAATTGCTGTGGAGTAGATTAAACACATATTATGTCTTAAAAACACTGGGTTTGGTAGAAATAAGTTACATCCATATAAATTATGAATACATTTCAAGTGTAACAATAATACGTTTGAGGACAATGTGAAAATAACAGGAAAAATATTTGATTTCCTCAATGATTCGGACTTTTCCTTCCTGATTTAACGCTGTTGTTTAATTGATGGCCGATGGGTGGCAGCAACGCCGATGCGGCGTCAATTCTGCCGGAAATACCAAAGAAGAAGAAGAGGTAGTAAAGATGGCGGAGAACAGAGGCGCAGACCGTAAAGAGGACACCAACATGGACCAAAGTGCTGCTCCTGGACGATCTTTGATGGTGGTCACCGTCAAAACCCCCAAAGGAAACGAGGAAATTACGATTTCGGAGGACTCTTCTGTCGCCCAGGTTTGTTAGCTGTCACTTTATAACATCTGAGCGCGGAGGTTATGCTACCCTACAGTGCGCCCCCTCGGAAAACCTTAGAGGAAAGGCAGAAATGTTCATTTTATATATGTTGTCCAGCAGCGGCTTGCATCATTAAAGGTGTATTCGTGGTCATACAGATGTCTGGTATAATATATTTGTTCGGGGCGAAACTGACGTTTGGATCCCATATTTTCGGAATGCGGAAGTAGCAGGAAAGGTGACGTATGGGAGGGAGCGTCAGCGCTGCAGACATTTAATGTGACAGTTTGCCAGCAGTTGCATAACGATAACGTTGAAACTGCAGTCAAAGTTGTGTTTGTTCGATTACAAGTTAATTTGATGTGAAAATGATCTGGGACAGATTGTTGAGCTTATCTCAGTGACTGGGTGGGGTGCTGTTGGCCAACATTACCAAGCAAATAAGTGCCGATGGTGATCGCCCACGCTTTGATACCGATTGGGCGCCTTTAAGCTTACATGTACTGTCTGGTCTCAGTTGCTTGCCTCCTAATTTCACATCGAGTGCACACTGTAGATGTAGATCATTATATTTTACACCAGTAGCAAGAAACCAGCAGCCTCTTACCCCCAGTGTATAAGTTACTATCTGACTCCAGGCTTTTGGTAGGCCTGTCAGTTTGTGTCATGTGAGATAATAAAACTTTGTTTAGGAAGGAGGACCGTGGGTTTAGAAATGGGTTCTGAAGAAGCAGCTCTCTTCAAAAGCACACCTCAAGATTCCGTAGGAACCAGTTGATATTGTGCTTTACTTGCGCAGTAGCCAAACAAATGAGCGACTATTCAAATGACCAAAAGCCCTCTGGCACACAGTGAACCTCTGGTCAGTTACTTACTTCGGGTTGGTAACCTGCCTGTGCTCTTGTTTCATCTGGCAGTTTAAACAGGCCGTATCCAAAAGGTTCGAGGCCCAGCAGGACCACCTGCTGTTGATATTTGCGGGCAAGATCCTGAGCGACAGTGATACTTTAAAACAGCTTGGAATCAAAGATGGGCTGACTGTTCATCTCGTTATCAAGTCCGCCCCACAGTAAGTACAATTCATGAGATGTGTGTAGGTTTAGTGGCAGAATTCAACGCTGGTAAGACTTTTACTTGATGGTTGCTTTTCTCTCTTAAGATCAACAGGTGGCAGCACATCTGGGACCAGTTCTGCAAGTTCCAGTTCTGCAAAACCTCAAAATAGCCGCAGCAGTACCAGCAGCAGCAGTACCAGCAGCAGCAGTACCAGCAGTAGCAGCAGCAACGCCACTGTAGCAGACAGAACAGGAGGTGGCACGAGTCAGACACCAACACAGCCTGCCAATGCAATGAGTAAGAGTGTATACGTTTTTGCATTACAGTGAATTTAAAATTTCTGATTTTAACATTAGTCCTCCCAAGAGGGACAGTGAGCAGAAGATGTATAAGTCACCCATTCAAAATAGACTGAATGTATGCAGGTGACAGCTAATACATTTGGGAGACGCAATGCCTTGAAATTCTATAGAAAAGTATCATTAAAATGCTACATCCAAACCATGTGGGAGTTTCTTGCCAACACATACCTGCAAGGAACTAATCTCCAGCTCTCCTCCTCCTCCTCCTCCTCCTCCTCCTCCTCCTCCTCCTCCTTCTCAGGTGGACTCGGTGACCTGTCCGGCCTCTTAGGTATGGGCATGCGTTCATCCAGCCTGATGGAGATGCAGCAGCAGGTGCAGAGCCAGCTGATGTCCAACCCACAGATGCTGTCGCAGGTCCTGGGGAACCCGCTGGTCCAGAATATGATGTCCAACCCAGATGTGATGAGACAGATGATTGCAGGCAATCCGCAGATGCAGCAGCTCATGGAACGGAGCCCGGACGTCTCCCGAGTGCTCAGCAACCCTGAGCTCATGAGACAGGTGAGTGCAGAGCTTTACAACAAATGCTGGGAATCTTTTTATTCGGGCCAAAAGACAGAAAAAGGTGATTTGGGCTGCAGCTTTCTCAGGTCGATTTAGTCTTCAGTCAATCGTTGAGTCTGTAAAATCTCAAGCTACACTGGAAAATAAATGTCTTCAAATTACTTAAGATATTAAGGGAGTTTACAGCCGTGTTTTTTATCATTTCTCTGATAATTACTCTGATATTTACCCCCTCCTGGATGCTGATCTATTTTTTTTTTTTTTTTTTTACCATTTCTGCTTCATTCTATGCCCTGCCTCAGCAGTTATGTATTCTTATTGACCATTGTAAAGTTACTAAGATATTGCTGTTCTTCTGCCGTTGTTGTCCCTGACCATTCGCTAGCACATGCTTATGATGTGGTTTGTTGCTTTACTGTCTTACTTAATATTCAAGAAATGGGATCCTAAGTGCAACTTGATCAGGTAACATGTGCTGGAATATAAAAGAAAATCAACAGTCAGATGAGACATTAGTCAACCTTGCGCTCCCTAAGGGCCTGAGTATAGATACTGATTGCCATCATTCCAGTCAGAGGCTTTCTTCTTCCTTTAGGGCACCTGAGCTCTCCTTGTGTTTGTTTGTTTCTTTAATCCTCTCTTCCCTTGACACACCACAGAGTTGGCAAGGAATCCAGCAGTGATGCAAGAGTTGATGTGTTGATAACCAAGACTGGGCGCTCGGTAACCCTGGGAACATCCTCTGGGTTTATAATGCTCTACAGAGAATTTATGCAGACACACAGACTGTTACCTTTGTGCATAAGATCAAGAGTGTCATCTTTCAGGACCTCAGGGACTCTGTTGTGTCGTGTTTGTCATTGAGCAGATGCAGAATCCAGAAACGCTGTCTATGCTGTCTAACCCCAGAGCCATGCAGGCCCTCATGCAGATCCAGCAGGGCCTGCAGAGCTTACAGACAGAGGCTCCGGGATTCATGTCCAGGTACCAGCTCTCAAATACTGAAACCCAATATTATTGTCTTCCTCAAACATAACATGTGATCATTGAAATTCTGAAAAGAAAGAATAACACAAAAGCTTGGAATCAGCCACTAAAATGTAGTATTTTTATTTTCCAAATCAGTCCAGTGTTTGAAGGAGGCACTTTACAAGGTGTGTGTGTGTGTGTGTGTGTGTGTGTGTGTGTGTGTGTGTGTGTGTGTGTGTGTGTGTGTGTGTGTGTGTGTGTGTGTGTGTGTGTGTGTGTGTGTGTGTGTGTGTGTGTGTGTGTGTGTGTGTGTGTGTGTGTGTGTGTGTGTGTGTGTGTGTGTGTGTGTGTGTGTGTGTGTGTGTGTGTGTGTGTGTGTGTGTGTGTGTGAAAACGATGGGTGTCCCTCCCCCTAACTCAGACCCTGTACATTTGCTTTGTTTGCTCAAATTAAACTCTTATAACATATATGGGAAGTATTGACTACAGGAAGTGACGATTCAGATCAAACACAAACTCTGTGCTAAAGCAGTGAAAGAGCGCTCTGTCAAAGAAAAGCTCAGCCCACTAAAATTTGAAATTGGGGCCTGGTTAGTACTCAAAAGGAGTTACACCGGCTGCCACCTTGGTGTGGAGTTTAATTTAATTATGTAAAGAAACAGCAAAGCCAATAGTAATTGTCTGGATTTCTTATATTTCTTTCCTCTCTCCAGATTGTCTCTCGGGGGGCTCACAGTTCCTCCAGCCACAGGGGGCAGCGTCCCTCCAGGGAACCCTCACCTTCCTGCCACCACACTAGGATCCAGTGCCCAATCACCCACCAGTGCCTCTCAACAGCAGCTCATGCAGCAGATGTTACAGATGTTTGCAGGCGGAGGGCCATCAGTACGTTTCATCCAATTGCCTGAATTTGCCTTTTTTTTTTTTTTCAACAGGTTTAGATTCTTCCTTCATTTCTGCTAATGGATCATGCTATCTGTACATTTCAATGGCAGTGAATATGAAATATTTTGAATTATGTTAATGTGACAAAATAGTTGAATAAGAAAAGATTTCCTGTAGGAAATGTATGTGGTCTTGCGGCTGAACATTTGCAGCAGAGACACTAGAAACAGCTGAAATACAGAAAGAAGCTGGAGGCACCGAAAAGATTTCAGCGCTGAAATAGGAGTGGAGTTGAGCTTAAGGATCAGTTTAAGTCCTGAAAGGTCGCAAAGATTCAGTTGAAGTGGAAGTTCAGGAATAAACGGATGTCAGTTCAAGTGTATAGAATGGAAGCAAATGTCGGCTGAAGTTGAAGCGCTGAAAGCAGCCGGAGTGTTTCGTGTGAGAAATGTGGAAGCTGTGGGAATAACAAGGACAGACAGTTCTACACTTTTCATTTTATTTTTCGTTCAAAAGTAAAGACTTGACACTGTTTGAAGTGGGTGTTGCAGTCTAAGCATAAAAAGGAGATGAGATGTTGGTGGGAGTGTAATTACTGAAAGCAGATGAAGTGTCAGAGAAGTGATAAAGGAAGCTAAAAAAAAAAAGTGAATGACAGTTGAATAGTTCTTCAGTTGTTTTTGAATGTGAACACACTTCTAACACCGTGTGAGAGGACGAGTTTGTCTGTATTTTGATGCAAAAAAACAGACAAACTGGTAATAGAAACATTTGATAGAATGTCTTCACTCACCAAATAAAAGCCTGTGATCAGAATAAATGAAAAAAAGAGGCCCACCTCTGTCGGTAAGCAGCGTCTGACCTCGTGCGTCGTCTCCTCCCTCACAGCTTCAGACCCCGGAGGTTCGTTTCCAGCAGCAGCTCGACCAGCTCAACGCCATGGGCTTCATCAACCGCGAAGCCAACCTGCAGGCACTCATCGCTACGGGAGGGGATGTCAACGCCGCCATTGAGAGACTGTTGGCCTAACACGGTCGCTTCGTCCTGGGGTTGAACTGAGGGGCGAACACAGTTCACAGTTCGTCCTGCATCAAGTGCAAAAGTGTGACCTGACACCCTCATAGACGCACTTGTCGACTCTCAGCTTTAGATCTGTACATCATAGGAAAGAGGTGGTTGGTTTCTAGCAGACTTAGTGCTACAGTAAATGGTGTGGCAGCACTCTCAATGTAAACTGACGCCACATCTTTCGGCTGTGACCGCGGGGGGTTACTCCTGCCGGTGCAGCCGGACATGGTCTCTGTTATGACAAGTGCTCGTTCACTGGATGTCCACATGAGGTTACCAGGGAATTAACTTTTGATGGTTGCTTCATTTTTGCATTATTTAACTTAGACAGATTGTATTTAAGTTGTTAAATAAAGAGTTATGAGTGAGGTTGTTGCTGTTAGCTGGATGATGGCTTTCTGTGCTCCATCTGGAGAACCAACATGTTTTTACATGGGGTTTTCATCCTCTTGCCTGATTGCCTGGTATATATTTAAGCTATTGCTTTTTTTTTTTTTTAACCTGACAGGTTCTTGGGGTGGAGAAGTTGAAAGTCTTGGCTGTAGGACCAAAGCTATACTGTATGTGGATGAGAGTTGGGCAATGTAACATTGTACACAGCGAGAGGATAGAGACTTTTTAACTGGTGGGGATTTTGCCACAGCGAGGTAGATATCCCCTAAATAAATCTGAACTGTCAGCCGTGTTTTCGGACTGATTTTTGATTTACAAGATTTTTCCCAGGTACATTTATCAAAAGTTCATAAACTTGGACCCATTCAGATCTTTTGTTCTAAACAATAAAATGGTCTCTATGAATTGTTATTGTTGCATGTTTACCCATGAGCAGACTTTCTTTTTCAATCCAATAAATGGTATGTAATGTGAATCTGTATTATGTTGAATTTAATAAACAAAGTTTCCATTTGTCCTTTCAGAGAGTTCTTGCCTGTAGCCCGTGATAAATTGTCTGCTGCCTGATCTCAAAAGTTACTCCCTCTAAGAAGTCAATTGAAATAATGTCTATGTCACTGACAGTCATCTGTATAGTTCTGTGAATGAAGTAAATGTGGCAATACCACAAATGTTATTCCAGGAACTGTAAAAGTCTGTATTGTGCCTTTATCAAATCTAAGTACGCAATTCTTTTAAGTATTAAAAATAATAGACACTTATAAATAATGTTCATGTGAGTTTTTCTTTTCTCTCTCCCTCTTGAATGTTAAAACAATAAATATTAATATGAAACCTTGAAAATATCTATGTTCTAAATGTTGCACATAATCAATCTTATAACAATTTTATAAAAATTGTGAAAATAATGTGTGACAAAAATGAAAGTGTTCTAAGCTGCAGTGTAGTATTTATTCTGGGTAAATATACACATTTAGCTAAACATGGCAAACATGTAAGTAAATCAAAATTAATCTTTCCCCCGTTCCAGGATGAACTCGATGCCTACAATTCCCACAATGCACTGAGAAAGCACCCGGAAAGGGAAGAAAACAGTCAGCTGACTTGACTGTGTTTTGTTGGGTGTTTTTTTTTTGACAGTTTAAAGGCAGTTGTTTAGTCTTTTAAAAAAAAGTTTTCTGCATAGTTATGTTACGACCAAAGGCGTTAACGCAGGTTCTCAGCCAAGCGAACACGAACGGAGTCCAGAGCACACTGTGAGTACGGTTAGCTAGGTTAGCTAGCACCATGCTAGCGAGATGCTACTTGGGAACTACATGAGTTAATATGTTGTGTTTTTTACAGTTATATAGTTTGTTGTTTGTTGTAGCTTAACATGGAAATATAAAGAGTGTGCTGTAACCCTCCTCCGTAGGCTAATATTAGTAACATTAACCAAAGCATATTCAGTGGTAGCTCCTGGCAATGTGGTATTCTAGTAATAATACTATGGAGAGCTTACATGTTGTTTGCAAGTTGTGAAACTTAAATGATCTGAAATGTTAAGCTGTGACTAACTACCTTACTGGCCTTTATTGTTGATTAATCTCCCAATTACTGCAGTCGTGTGTGTAAAATGTCAGAAAATAGTGGAAAAGGCTTGTTTTAACTTCCCGAAAACTTCAATTTGCTCGATTTATCTGAGCAACAGTCCAAATCCCAAAGATATGCAGTTAAATAGAAAAATGACGAAGAAAAGCCTCAAATAATGGAAACAGTGACTGTTTTGACTTTTTTCCTTGAAAAGTTACTCAAACTATATATCGATTAATAATATTACATTATTATATAATATTATTAATAGATATGTAGCTGTACACACATATATTTATATATAATAATATTATTATTAATATATATATATATGTTAACTAATTTACATATAGTTCCATTCCATTTTTTAAATCCCTGAGATAAATAAGGTCTTATTGTCAATTCACATTATCATTCAAAATTTAGTTAAACTTGTAGATACCCAATGATCCTTTGATTATTTTAGCTTGTAGCAAACAAGCAACAGAATTGAGTAGTTCAGACAGTAATATACAGTATATGCTATGATCACATTTGTAAGCTTGTGTTCAGGTGCTCCACTCCTCCACTACCTGCCAATGCTTTTAGGTAGCTTGATAGAGAAAACTTGAGTAATATCTATGCACAGACAGTAGACGGTGAAAGTCTGTCACTGGCTCATCTGCTGGATGCTGAAATACCTACTGTATATCTTCACCAGCTTACTGAACAATGAAGGTTCTCTTCTGGCTTACTCTGGGTATGGGGACACTGACGCACGAGTGACAGCCGCCATCGCCAGCAACATCTGGGCCGCCTACGACAAGAACGGCCACCAAGCCTTTAACGAAGACAAACTCAAATTCATACTCATGGATTGTATGGTGAGAATTGTAGTTTTTCCAAAACCGTTAGAGTTGTGTATATACAGCCTCATATGATGAGGGACTGTCATATGGACCGTTTGAGCTATTGCACAGTTGCTCAGTTCAGACGTCTGACACTGGGGGCGCTTTGTCTCTCCCCTTTTCTCTCTCAGGAAGGAAGAGTGGCCATTACTCGTGTAGCCAACCTACTGCTGTGTATGTACGCCAAAGAGACGGTGGGCTTCGGAATGCTTAAAGCTAAGGTGAGTTTTAACACGTCCGCACAAACCATGTCCTGCTTTCACTGGAATGGTGTTTCATAAATTCACTGTGGTTTGCTGTACTTGCCGAGCTCATTGATATATTCATGGTTACAGCACTAACGCGTCATGGGACCTTTTCTAGTTTTGTTGACGGCCCCTGAGCTCCACCATGTCATAGCAAACATAGAACTCATTCATTTGAAAGGTGGTGGGGTTATATAGAATGGATTTGAATGTACCTTAATGGTGTCACCAAGGATGGAGACGCACTGCTAGCAGCCTGTTAGATTAAACGTTTTTTAACACTTTCTAACAACAGATCACTTTTAAATATTTGTACTAAATCTGGTCACTGTCTTCACATACTGGACAGCGTGTTTCACAGGGCTGGGAGATTCATTACAAACTGTGGCCCTCTTACCATCGTACTGTACACAGAAGTGAATCGGCCTGCTCAATCATCAGTCATTTGTGTGTTTTTATCTACAAAGCCATTCTTGGAAAAGGTTCCTACCCACTTATCGTCTCTTTTAAACTCAAAACATGGAACTTAATCTCGCTCCACAGAACATTTTGAAGTTTGTTGTTCCCAAAGTCCAAACTGAACTGGGGAAGAAGGCTGTTAGGCTTTTGGCACCATGGAATATCTCCAGTCTGATTTCAAGCTTCAGAACGTAGTAACCCTGAATGATTTTGAATCCAGACTGTCTGTGTGCAAATGTTATACTTGAACACTTTGTCACTTAAATCCATGTGTTTTTTTGTTTTTTTTAATGCATTCTGATTCCATTTGCTCACAGTGTAACAAAAAGCAGATCTCTCAACTTTGTTTTGATGAATTTACATACACAGGCTAACGCTTCACTAGTGCATTTCTTCTGTGGTGTAGAGTGACAAATAAATGAACTTTGTATCTTGTATTGTGTGGGAATCCCCAGCTTTCAATCCTTTTTTTTTTTTTTTTTTTTTTTTTTTACCGGTACTTTTTATCAGCCGCAGCAGGCAGACAGAATATTTTAGTCAAAGTTTGAATGATGGAGTGAAAAAGGCTTCACCCCAGCTGGCTTTGCAGTATACTGATTCAATGCCAAATGGTTTAGCCTCAAGTCCTCTTTGAAAATCACTAGCAATGTAGGAAGCAATATACTAAAGCATGTACCAGTTTACTGCACTACAGCTGCAATTAACCATTATTTTCATTCAATATCAATTGAACTGATCATTTGGTTTCTAAAATATCATAAAACTGCCCATTAGCACTGTCATCAAATGTCTTATATTATCTGACCAAAAGTCCAAAGAAATTCATCAAATACAATACTAATTTAAAAGCTAATTTTATGTCCTACTGATTGGAAAAATAGGCTGTTTCATAATAGTTTTTCCACAGAGTTCGGTTTTAAAGCAAGTCTGATCGTACAGATTGTATGCTGCAATGACACACAACACATACGGCAGATGCTTGACACTAATCCGCCATTGCTCTGCTAACACTGTTGTGTATATGTTGTGCTTACAGGCAGAAGCTCTGGTGCAGTACCTGGAGGAACCATTAACCCAAGTGGCCGCGTCATAGTGGAGATGTGACTGAAGCTCTGCCGGGAAAAGAAAAACCATCATATGATCCAGGTCATTCATGGACTACTGTAACATTCTGCGTACATGCATATATCTATAAGGGAGTGACTGTGTGTGTGTGTGTGTGTGTGTGTGTGTGTAATTGGTGGGGGGATCGGTGTATTTATAATCATGGTGTTGAAACTAATGGCTTGCGTTGGTTTTTATCAATTTGCGCTCCCTTTGTGACCGTGTTCATCTGATGGGCTGCTTTGAAAGTCCACATAATTTGTCGGTAAGAAGTCTACAGCTGCTGAAATGATTCCATTATCAACTCGTCCATGGTTGATTCATTCATTTGCAGTTTCAGTTCAGGCATGCCGATCACAGCTGAGCAGAAAATTTAACATTTTTGAATCCTATCAGAGGACTAAAATGCATATAATACAAAGGTTTGTGGAAACCTTCATAAGAATTTCTGTCCAATTAAATGCAGTGAAGATTATTTGCTACGTTTTGTTTCAAAGCTGTCAAATAAACAAGTTTTTGGACAAATGTTCACACAATCTTCTTTTGTGTTTGCTTTGAACTGAGCGCTCAGTAGGACATGAGTGGGCTCAAAGATAGACTTTACATATACAGGACCAGGATTAAGAGTTACTGTCGCATTAACAGCCACACAATTTATTTTATAAAGGAAACCTTTATTGTAAATGCATATCTTCTATATATGAGCTTTCCCCAGCCCCCTGTTGCAGATTTTCTCCCCAGCGGTGCCCCCACCACACTTATGGAGTCCCTGGGCTACATTAATAGCCCTTTTAAAAAGTTTAGATTAGTTATTAATTGTTTTTTTGGGGGGTAAAAAAAGGAGCCATGTCCTTATTCTGCTCTTATTTTTCGTCATATTCACATTTCCACGATGCTCTTGTATAATATTTTTTTCAACAATGAGTATTAATTTCATGATTTATTACAGCGTATCTGTCACCAGAGGATGTGACAACACTTCCATTTTGCATCCTTAGCTGTCTGACATTCTCCTGTGGATAATCACAGGATATATTTGTGTAATCATATCAGACTTTGGACTCGCTCTTTGCCTGCTCACTTGCCTTAAAACCTGAAATGAATACCGATGAAATTATTTGAGAAGCGTAATGATTGGAAAGTGCAGTTTAATCACAGCCCAAGGCTTGCACACATTTTTTTTTTAACTTCACTTGAAGTCAGTTGGAGATTTAAATGAAATTGATTAAAGCAAAGTTTCTCTTTTGTTGCACACCGCATGTCATGGATTAGAGACAAGAATGGGCAATAATAGGAGATATTCATATGACTTATTGCTAAAAAAATCAGGACTACAGGTCCCAAATTCCGAAGTGAAGAGAGTTTTCTTTTTTAACACAGCAACAGTTAACCACAGCAGGACTAAAAAGACCTGTTAGCACGTTATAATAGAGCATTTAAGGCCCAGAATGCAAAATCTACAACTCCTTACAGTTTGATTGACCTCGACCTCTTCAGAGGAGAGAAATTAGAGGAATGTGAAAGAGGTGTGATTAAATAAATCAAAGTCTGTAGAACAAAGTAGAAGCTAGAACAAACAGACAGAATCTTTTTGGCAGTGAATTTTGAAAGTAATGACATTGAAATGACCACATACAGTAAATGCACAGGCCCCAGTCCTGGTGACCACGGAGGAACAGATTGGACCAACAGACATGGATTTGGCAAGAATCATTAGATTACGTTAAGAAAAAAAAAAGCTGAATTGACCTTTATTTGCAGAGGTAGAATGTGTGCAGATTTCATAAATGTTGTCAACATATCCAAGGTGATTTTTCACAGATCAGACCTTGACGCAACGATGCTCTGTTTTGGATTTGGGCGTTGGGGGTTCTTGGTAGTGATGAAGCAAGACTTGCTTCCTTCTTCCTGCATGCAGTCATTTGATAGGTCCAGCAGGAGGCGCCTGACTGCCCCTCTCAGCTGTACCTGCTAGTCGCCCCACCTGTCCAACCTGCCCTGCACCGACTTCATCATTAAGACACACCTCCAGCTCTTCCCCGCCACTCCCTGACACAAGCTCCGCCTGCTGCTGCAGATCAACCTGGATACACTCCGCATGTCTTGTTCAAACAAGCCAGCTTTCTGTTAACTCAGACACAGAAGGGTAGTGAAGGGCAGCAAGCTGGCGACTGGCATTCTTGTGTCATAACAGTTTTGCAGCTGTTATCTTTCCTGAAGCCTGAGGAACTGGGGTGGGGGGGCAGGCTGGTTGTGGTGTGAGTCAGTGTCATCTTACATCCTGCAATCAGCCTGTTAGTGTACACGGCAGTTAACTGCGGGGCGGCAACGCTGAATGGACAGAACATGGGGTCAGATGAGGCCTACAACTTTGTCTTTAAGGGTGAGTACGTGTTCTGCTGCTTCCCTGATTCCATCCGCAGGTACATACCTCAAGTCTTTGAGAGGTGTTTTTTGTGCTGTTCCTTTGTCCTTCAAATTATACTTCCTTGTTTATTACTAACATGGCATTTTCTAAGGACAGGAATATGTGTTGAGTGCCAACAGAATGCAGCCTTAGTGCAACATACAGAACATAGTGGGCTAATAACACAGCTTTGACAACTAATAGTCTGAATTTATTCAGAATGCAGTCTGCTGTTAAAGAAAATATTGTATAAAGGTATTTTGCGAGTCTCAAACTTCAAGTGAGTTGCATTATAGCAAAGTTGTGTGAATCACATTACCAGTTGAGCACATCGTCCCAGGCGTGCAGGTTATTGTTGAAACCAGGATGTGTATTTTAATTCCTGGTTCTCTGCAGCATTCCCAGCAGAACAACATTCTATGGTTTAAAAGTCTATATCCGCTTCAAAAGACAAAGCACTTCACTGTCACAGCAGTTTTCCCAAGTATTACACAAGCAGTCTGTATGTGCACTGTGCTTGAATTATGCTTTTGCCTCTAACTCTGTTCATTCTGCGCTCAGTCTACATGGCATAGTAATCTTTTCTTGGTTAAGGTACCAGGTGGGTCTCAGCAGCTGCACAAGAGAAGTGAAAGTCATTCAGGAAGGTGATTTGGTTCAGGTACAGTGATGTGACATTTGGGTACAAGAAGGTCATGTTGACATAAGGCACTGCAGCTGAGTAAAGCCAAAGGTAGCGTGTCCAAAACATCAAAAATAACATCACTTAGTGTTATGATGGGTTCCCCTGCAAAATCGGATATATAGAAGTCCATTTTATTCATACAGCTCAAAATCACTCATAACAAATGAGTGCTTTTGGGGCGGACCAGGAGCCTGATGGTTAAAGTCTAGTATATACCACATGATCATAACATCCCTGGTGCACCTTTGCTGTATGTCATACCCCCTCCCCTCTTTCTCCCCACTTTTCCTGTCTATTTCTACACTGTCAACTATCAGAACTGTAGACAAAAATGCAAAAAAAAAAAATCTGTCTTGGTGAGAGTTCAATGAGAAGATTGTTTATCTCATGTCTGTTAAAAAGGTAAGGCGCTACAGCCAGCTGCTTCGCTTACCTTAGCTTAGCTTAGCACAAAGACTGGAAACACAGAGGAACAAAGGATAGAAAATCCAGCACCCATGAAGCTCAGAATTAACACATTATAGCTGATTTGTGTAAAAACCTGAGTGTGGTTTTTCTGAGAGTTCTTTGTGGGACTCAGAGGGATGACAAGGCTCCAGGAAGACACTGCTGCATGTTTCCCCCTGCTTCCACTCTTTATGCTAAGCTAAGCTAGCTGCTTGCTGGCTGTAGCCTTCTGTTTTACCGTACAGACATGAGAGTGGTATCGCTCTATTTGTCTAATTATTTGCAAGAAAGGAAGAAGGTTTTCCCCAAAACAATTAACTATTCCTTTAAAACAACCTCAACAGAGGAGGAATCCCCCCTCTTGCCCGGTGGCTTATGAATGTGATAACTGATTGTTATCACAGAATAAACTCACTTCATTTCTGCAGTGCCTCTAAGCAGCGTGTGTGCTATAGTATCTCAAAGATCCGGGCAGGTTTTCATTCCACCCAGCGATTCACTGATAGCTCAGAGAACTTATCAGGAAAATCTTCTATGGTTTGCTTGGAATGTAAGTTTGCATTGTGCATGCACTCAACCTGCCTCCACATACTGTAGCTACATGGGCAACTTGTGGAGGAACTCTGCAGCAGTGAGTTTATTTTATGCTAGAAGTCATTTTTTCATAGTAAGTATAACCACTGGGCTTTTCATTTAGCCAAAAAATAACATACATATGTACAATGTACAAACATCCATGTGTTTAGATGTACAATTTGTGTTGATACTGACCATTAAATATGAATGAAGATATAGGGTGTCAGCATCAAAATGTTATTTTTAGGTTTCTACCAGGATTTCAGGCTATAAGTAGTGGCAGTACAGTATTTCCAGCCCTGAAGGTCATGATAAAGTGAAAGTTACTCCTCACCGAAGCACATCAAGTTCTGTGTGCTTCCTCAGAATCAACAAAGCAGGCCTCCAGAGCGCTTGAAGGCCTCTTGTCCTGTATTGTCATAGAAACCAGGGCTATTGTTTGCATAAGACGTTACTCAGTAGTGGAGAAGAAGAGGGGGGGCAGCAGGCGATCTCACCCCACCCACTGGAACAAAAAAAGCCACACTGACTGCACAGTGAACAATTACCCTAAAACAAGCAAAACTTGTAAAACATTCTTGGCCATGACCTTAGACTCCAGGTTAAACATACTCTAAGTCATTGGTGCTTTCAGAGTGTACCTTTGACAGAATCAACTGGTGTTCAGGAAAAACCTGCCAGTATTTTTGATCTGTGGTGCTCTGACTATTGAATAGCGTGTATGTGATTTGTAAACCTCAACTGAAGTTCATTCCTGGCCTTAGAAACAGCAGAGGTGAAAACAATCTAACCACAAGGTCCACAAGTGCGTGTTTGTGTGCTTTCAGTCACATACTCTTCATCAGCAGATGGAGTTAACCAGTTAACAGGAACTGTTGTTGTTCAAAGTTACATTTTTTGGAGCATGTTAAGGACTGCACGTCAATATTGGCTTAAAGGTTTACGTTCAAAGTTCAATTACAACTTTGGTCTAAGGAAAAAAAGTAAAGAAAACAGTCTCACTAAAAGGTTCATTTAGTAACTGTTCTGGGACTTTAAATTATATCACATGATGTTCATCAGCAAGTGGAAATGGAAACTCCATCTGCTGATGAAGGTCATGATGAAGGTCATGTAATATGATCGAGAATGACTTTTGTTGGTAGGGAGTCTTTTTTTTTTACCTTCAGACGGAGACAGACTAGCTGTTTACCACTGCTTCCACATTTTATGCTAAGATAAGCTAATGACCTGCTGACTGTAGCTTTATATTTAACCTTAGCATTATTCCTTTAACTCTTATCCAGTGGTGGAATCTAACTAAGTAAGTAAGTAAGTACATTTACTTTACTGAAGTAGGGTACGTAAGAAGCCTACAATTTTGAGGTACTTGTACTTAACTTGAGTGTTTCCAAGAAAAGTACACGCACCCTTCCTTTGTATCAGCTGGGATGTATTGTCACAAAGCTGAAAACAGGCTGTTTCTCTGAGCTCACAGGACAGAGACGCTTTAAACATATGATGATCTTACTGACCATGATGCAATGCTGTAGCTGAAACTACCCAACAGTATATGAAGTAGTTAAAATTAGCTCAACCATAAACACCTACAGCAGCAAAATGCAACATGCACATGAATGCAGCAGCATTAATAATGCTTGTTTTAAAAATCTGAATTAAAATGTTGCTAATAATAGACCTACTTACATGCTTTTACTCAAGTTAGGTTTTGAATGCGGTATTTTCACAGTGTGGTATTAAAATGCTTCTTCCACCACTGCTCCCATCACACCCTAAATCCATATTTAATGGCTGTGGATGTCATAAGAACTTGGATCATTATCTTAGTGTTCACAAGCTCACACGCCTCAGCAATAAGCGGTGACTGTGCCCTATTCAGTTGTGCAGAGATCCCAGCGCTGCTGCTGTTTTCACAGCGTGGTCATACGTTCCTATCTGTGCCAATTAAGCCAAGCCTTTTTTCTCTCTGAGTCAGCGACTAACAACTGAAACCCAAACATTAGTCACTGCAATGTACAGAGGGGGTGTCTGTGTTGTTTCTTGTCCTGTTTACCCAGTGGGTAGGTTCCTCTGACCAAGATAAAAGGAAATGGCAGCTTAACTTGCTCCACCTGATTTGGAATCACCTTACCCTCTTAGAGGCTGTTTCATTTCCTGAAACAAAGCTTCTCTTGTGAGAGGTTTTCGCATCATCTCAAAGCTTTTCAGTTGTGTACTCCCCCCCCCCAGAAATGGTGACAAATGTGGAAGATTCCACAAATCGGAGGATGTTTGTCCTTCAGTTTTGCTAAAATAGGTTTCTTAAGCATCAATTACTTATACCCATGAGGGAAAAAGTGTAGATAACCGCTACTAAGAAAAGTGCTTGTGCTTTGTTTCCTCTGCTTATCACCTTCATGCCCCGCTGTCTAAATAAAAAAATAAACCATCAGTGTGTTTTAGAATTGGCAGCTCACCAGTGCATGCTGGGATAGCCTACAGTCCCACAAGATCCTCTGTTATCTCTTCACCAATCAATAATTTGGTGTATTCTGTTATAGGCCAACATCCCACATTGTTCCCTCAGTGTTTTGCTCAGCATGTCCCTTCTCTGCAGTTTTTCTCTGCATGGCTGAGTTAAAACAATTAACTCATTTACAGTGAGGGCGTGCTGTTTTAAAATGAGGCATCACAACCCTGATGTAATTGGCCGCAGTCTTAGAGGTTGAGAGTGTGAGGATTAACGGACAGCACAGAGAGGCACACCTAGACTAAAGGCTTCTGTTAAAAGAGGGTGCAGAGGATGTCACAGGATTGGGTCATGTTAGGCTCTGAGTGAGTTTTGTCTCCTCTATCCAAGACACTCTGGGTTCATTTTTGCAATAACGAAACCCCAAAAAACCGAACTCCAATTAAAGCCACTAGCATTTACTGCATTTTGTGTCCTTTGCAGTGGTTCTCATAGGAGAATCCGGTGTAGGAAAGAGCAATCTGCTGTCCCGCTTCACCAAAAACGAGTTCAACCATGACAGTCGCACAACCATCGGGGTGGAGTTCAGCACGCGGACGGTGCAGCTCGGCGGCTTCACCATCAAGGCCCAGATCTGGGACACGGCCGGGCTGGAGCGATACCGAGCCATCACCTCGGCGTGAGTGTCAAGACACATCCCAACGTTTATAGATCCACTGCATGTGCACTCATTTTCACATACACACAAACAAACAGTGGTTAGAATGAATGTTTTATTAATGTGTGGACATCACTTATTTATTTTTATCTGTGTGTCGGGGTATTCTTGCCTCAATCCATTGCTCTTCAGCAGATTTTCTGTTATTTCATGATTAAATAAAGAGGGGGGTGTGACCTTGTTCCTTTCTGCTTCAGAGGTGCTGGAAGCCAAAGTTTTGGACTGACCAGTTGTTTGCCCCTGTGCTAAGCTAATCTAACTGGCTGCTGTTCGTGGCTTCTTATTTACGGGGCTGACATAAGAGTATCAATTTTCTCATCTAAATCTTAGCAAGAAAGCAAATAAGCATATTCCCTAGAATATATATATACACTACTCACAAAAAGTTAGGGATATTCGGCTTTCAGGTGAAATTTCAGGATGAACCTAAAATGCATTCTAACCTTTCCAGGTGAACTTAATGTGACCTTCTCTAAACCTTTGAATGCACATGTCCAACTGTTCAGTGTTTCAGTACTTTCTGCACAAGTTGCTGTTCTCTAACAAGAAGCTTAACAGCAACATTCACAACAGGTTTGATCCATGAATCCACCAATACATTTCCTGCTTCAGTTAGAGTTGGTATTTAAACAGTCCTCCTCATCCTGCTGTTCACATTCTGACATCATGAGACCAAGACGACACCTAACAGTTGATCAGCAGCACCTCAACACTGGAGGCTTCAAACAGGAAGTCCTCAGACGGAGGTGTTCACTGAGCTTAGAGGGTCACAGAGTGTCATCAGGAGGTTGTAACAGTGATACAGAGACTGGAAGAGTCACAGAAAGGAGAGGAGTGGACGTCCTTTGGCCACATCCCAATTTATTGAGACACTGAAAATTTTTTGTTGTGGTATACCCACCACTGTTGTTAGATTTTCTTTCAATACATTGTTTAAGATGAAGAAATTACCATTGCATGCTTCTACTTAAATGCCCTACTTTCATGATATAATATCACTGTAGCATTCACTTTTTACATTTTCCATATATTTCACCTGAAAGTCGAATATCCCTAACTTTTTGTGAGTAGTGTGTATATATATATATTCCTATTTCAAATAGCTACAGCCATCAGTGGTAAATCTAACATCTCAGTATGCACAACCACTGGAAACAGTTGTGTGTTCAACGTGTCAATGGGCTAATTCAGCAGTCGGTAACTGAGCCTAAAAGGCTCAATTAGAGGAGATAGGATGATGGATCACATTGCATTTTTCCTTAGTGACAAATTTAAGTGTTGTGTCATAAAGAATCTCCCAAGTGCAACTTTCAGCAAAACCTTTCAGCAATAATGTGAATTAATGTACAGTATGTCGTGCCAGCAGATGAACTGTGATGGAAACCACGCTGAAAATTCCACATTTTTTAAGGAGGCACACAGACAGTAACGACAGTTGTTTAAATCAACATTTCATGCTTGTTTTCTTGCTCCACAGTTGTTGAGTAACCTGTATGTCGGAATCTTAAGGTGGTGCTGTTATCAGCCAAAACACACGCAAGGACAGGCGCTGAACCTCAGTTTCCTCCCACATTACCTGAAAAACAAGCAGCACAGTCTCCTGTCAGTTTCCACCTGGCACACTTGGCAACCCAGCTGGTTAGAGCGAAGACCTTTTGTTTGAACAGTCGTCAGTGGCTCTCTGTTCTATCTGAGGGTGCCACTGATTCATTCTTTCTTTAATTAAACTAGAAGGATTAACAGTGAGGAAACTGGTTTCAAAACAATGGAACCATGTCAATTTTACTTTTAAGACATGGAAAAATCTGAGGATATGCCACACTGCTGGATTAGCTCTTTTCTGACAGCTTGGCTTTTGGAGTAATTACTTGCCGACTTATTCCAGTATGCAAATTCTCACTCCCATGGAATTTCCCATTTATGCTGTAACAAGCAGCTAAAACCTATTAAAGTGGAATTAATTATGCTGCTGGAAGAGGGGCGCAGAAACATAATTGTGAAAGAAATATTGATTGGGTCATGACTTGAGAGTAATCGTAAGTCATTAGGCGACTTTTTTTTTTTTTTCAACTGACAGCAGGAGAAACAGCTTAACGTCAATGAGGATAGTACAATACACTGTAGGAGTTGGTGCAAACCAAAATGGAGCTAAAAGGACTGTAAATATTGGACTTAAACACAACTCCAACTAAATTGTTATGTTGCACTGTAACTTCTGAATGTGTAAATAGGCAACTATTTGCTATTAAGTTAAAAAGTGTCATCTTTAACCCCTTGTTGCCTGTTGTCGCGAATTCGCCTCAAACCTCTTCCGGTCTTGATCCAGCTGCGGTGGCCTCTGTATCTCACTAATGCCGGTTGATGCATATTCTATGTATATATTATATATACATAGATGCATACATACATAAATATATATATATATTCTATGCGTATATACATATATATTTTATTATACTATTATTATTTTGTACTAGTCTATGCTATGCTATATTCAACTTAATCTCCACTTCATTTAGCATCTGCTTGAATGCAAAAACACAAATCATTTATTTTTTTATATAATTGTAAATAAATTCAGGCAGTAAGGGGTTAAAGATGTGTACATATTGTGTTTACAGCGCCATATTGGCCCCAACGGAAGCATCACAGAAAAAAAACACCTAAATGTCACATAAGGACTCACATAAGTCAGTCTACTCCAAACAGGTATTACAGAGGTGCTGTTGGAGCCCTGCTGGTCTATGACATCACCAAACACCTCACTTACGAGAGCGTGGAGCGCTGGCTGAAGGAGCTGTACGACCACGCTGACCCCCACATTGTGGTCATGCTGGTGGGCAACAAGACTGACCTGGAGTCAGAGAGATCTGTGCCCAATGAGGAGGCCAAAGACTTTGCAGGTACAAAGTCAACAAGTGTTACCTCTGTGCTGAAAATGGTTTGCACAGGATTTCTGTTAAAGGGACAGTTTGGATTATTTGAAGTGGGGTTACTATCGAGGTAACTATCCACAGTCAGTGTGTTACCTGCACTAGATTTGTATTATTAGTAGTATTATTATATAATACAGCTCCTCACTCTGAGTGTACATGTTGTTATATGTTATTGTTGGTGGTAGTAGTATTATTTGTATCATTATTATTATTATTATCATTATTATTACTTTCGTGTTTGAAGTTTATTCTTATTCTTTTGGAGCTGTGTGTAACAAAAAGCAATTTCCCCCTGAGGATTATTAAAGTAATTCTGATTCTGATTCTGATTCTGAGATTGCGGTCAGTACGCCCTCAGTTTGGAGAAGCAGACAGACTCGCTGGCAGGGAAGCTAAGCAATATGCTGCTGTGGATGGATGCAGAAGAAAACATATTTTAGCCACCTAGAAAAGGTCCACTTAAAAAAATCTACCTCAATTTAGGCGTTAGTTACACTTAAAATATTTTCACCACTTTACATTGCCATCAGACAGACCCTTCAATGGAGAAGTGACGCTGTTCTCTTTTTCTCTTCACTTGCTTCAAAGCTACCAGACTCCATTGATAAAAACAGTAATTGTACCTCACAGAACACAGGAGTCTCTGGTACCTAAATAGGTTAGTTTGATTGTCATTGTGGGACTTTTGGTGTTTTAAATGGATAGTTTATTGATCAAGGCAGCTGTGGCACAGCTTGTGTTGCAGTGAAAATACAGTATTCTAAATATTGCGTAAACCTCAAGCGCTGTAGATTTTTTTTTTTTATATGGGCCATTTTTTAGGTGGCTAAACCTCGGCCTCGTCCTCAGCAGTTCATTGCTCAGTACTTTGCCAGGACTCCTGCGTGCTCCTCCAGACTGGGAGCGAGCTTACTGCAACCACCTGTAAGTACTTCCTACAGCCCCACTTTTAAAAAAATCCGAACTGTTCCTTTAATTCTTCATCGTTGGCTAATAGAATTTATGATGATTGTAGAGAAGGTAAGTTAGTCTGCGTACCAAATTGTACGACCTGTCACTGTGCACAAAATCAAGTCAAAATCCTATTCAGTGATTCTTCATGGTGGCCTTCAATAAGTAACATATATAGAATGACTAACATAGTTTATGTTTATTACACAGAAAAGAATGGTCTTCTGTTTCTGGAGACCTCTGCTTTGGAGTCAATGAACGTTGAGGCAGCATTCACCAATGTCCTAGCAGGTAATTAATTTATTTAACTTTTTTTCCCACTTTCTTATAAGACATTAAGCAAATGTGTTGTTGACATCCACACCTGCAGAGATACAAAGGGAAGAATATTCCTCTCACCAGTACAGTAAGGTTGTCATAGTCTGACTGCGTGGGTGACATGGTTGACCTCCCATGCCTTCCAGCATTCCCGTCCCCAGTCTGTGTGCCCAGTGTGTACATGGGTTCCCTTTAGTTTGCTCCCTTAACTGTCTTTCATTCCCAGTCCCCCCTCCCCCCCTCAAAGGCATTTAAATGGCATGGACTGGATGCACATATTTTCCTATGAACCTGCTGGGATAAGGCTCCACCCTGTGACCCTGAATTTAACCTCACATAGCCAGACCTCCATCTCCTCAGCTCATGGAGGTTCAGTCTAGAAAGGGTCAGCTTAAAATGACCTTTTGTGGTCCCAAGGCTGCCATGTGATTGACTGCTCTGGGAGGAAACATCTCCTGGTTGGAAATGAACAACTTCACCCCCTTTTATTTAAAGTGTTGCTTTCCCTTTCTAATCCATGTTTCTGCATCAATGAAGTCTTGAAAAGGTGGCAAATATACGTTTTGCTACTATTGTACTTTTGCTAATGTTTCCTCTCCAAGCCTGGGAACACTACAGCTTCTTTCTATTCCAGCACACTGTAACTTTATAATACAGTGGACATTTTCTTACCTCAGAGATTCACAGGAAGGTGAGCAGTAAGGAAGTGAGTCGCGGCTCCATCAGTGCCGTGACCTTGAACAGCTCCAGAGTAGAAAACACAGAGGAGAACAAGCCCTGCTGCAGGAACATCTGACCGCATCTGGCCCTTCAGGAGCCCGGGGGCCTCAGGGTGGGTGACAGGTGGACTCCTCCTTCGCCCACAACCCTGTGTTGGAGCTCGACGTCCAGCCGTGGGTGCCAATATTAACAGCTCTGGCTTAAGCGTTGCCACTTTGAAATGACTGATTTACAAGTTGCATTAGCAGCATGCTGACGTGATGTATTCAAATAATGATTCATATATGTGAATAAATGTAGCGGAAAACCAACATCAATCCTTTGGGAAGTAACTACAGACTGTTGAACATGCTGTAGGTCAAAGGTAAAACACTTGGCAGAGAATTGGAATGTAATGTGCAATGTTTGAAATGTAAATGATGCATTTTCTATTTTCTTAAATTCAACAGTTTGTGGTGGTGAGTATTGTATGTACAGACTGTGAGTCTTGCTGTCACTGCCGTGCATGCGCTCCGGCTGATAATATAAGAGTCTGATTTTATTTCTGTTGAGAAATAAACGATCTATGGAGACAGGTGGCCTGCTACGTGTTATTTGTCTCTGTCAGTGTCACACTGTCGTGGCTCACTGGAAGCCTTGAATAGAACAGAACCATTGTTACTGTTATTAGTAACACTTGTGCTCTTCTGGTGATGACGTGTCAAAATGTCTGCTGCGATAAAAGCCTCATTTTTAAGTAATTAGGAATAAAGATTAGTACAGTTTACCACCTCACCAGTGACTCAGTTCAAATGAAATGCTAGTTGTCAGTCACAATAACACACACACACACACACACACACACACACACAGACAAACGGAAAAATACTTCCTGTTTTAAGCTCAACTCTCTGGGCAGCACTCTATTGTTTTATGAGTCAAAGTCAAGTATGAAACCATATTTGGCCAGGGTCTGTCTCCAGCTGTTTCACATGAAATGCTTAGATGCATCAGAGGTTCATTACTGTTCAGGAACTTTATAATGAGGTCTGAAGTCTCTGGAGACTCCAACATTAAAAGATATGATGATGCAAAGAAGTTCTAAGAAAAACCACAAATTATTTTTTTTTAGAATTTTAGTAGCATCTCCATCTGACAGCATAGGTCAGGAGTGGGCAACCTTTTCAAGCATAGCAGCTCTTTTTCTTCCGACTGTGCTGCGATAATTAACCGGCCCAATTAATGTTGGCTAAACGTGGCCAGAATGGTGAAGACGAGCACACAGACCTCTTTCAAGGGCTGGGGAGATGTGATAAAGATGTTTTTTCCTTCCTGCTGCTGCATATTCAACAACAGTTAAACCAAACCAGCTGTCAGTTTTATGGGAAATTCGAGACAGCAGGAGTTGAGCCAATAATGGCCTCTTATTTCTTATTGCACATGTGTGATATGATGAAGGCTCCTACCTGACCACAACAGCATCTCACTTTATTGATGTGTTTAAACACCGACTCGTTAAAGGCTGAAACTGTTTACGGCATGAGTGTTGAACTGTGGGAGACTTTTCATTGTAATGTATACAATTACTGTTTAGTCAATTATCATCAATTTATGCATAGAATTGTTTATTTAGATAATTAATTTATATCCTCTATTTCTGGGTGGGAACCTTAAAGCCTCTTTTTAGTTCTTTTAAAGTAACGCATAGACGTTGTAAGTAAAGAAGCTCGACTTCGTGAGAAGCCTTGTGTGCTTTTTCTTAAAAGATGTTTTGGTTTTCCCCCAACACTAAGTTTTGCTTGGTGTTAAACTCCATTAACCTGTTTTTGATGTTCGGGAAGCACTAAATCTATACCAGCAAATTCATGAACCAAAAGTGAAACTTCATTGTATTCAGTGCCACTTTCAATACCCATCTGGAAGTGTTTGTCAGTTTTGATGTCTGCATTGGATATCTTTAAGTGCTGTCTTCCCCTTGTCTTTGTTGTAATGCCACTCTCTTATTAAAGTCTTATTTTAAAGATATTAGCCTCTCCCACTCTTGGACAGTCACAATGCTGCAACACCCAACTTGTTACATGGCTGCACATTGCTCCAGTTCTTCAAAAATGAATAAGCACTTACTATTGTTACCTGAGATGATAACATTTGATGTTTGATTTCAGGAACATCAGCATGAAGTAACTGGGACTGGTGTTGTCCTTAAAAAAGAAGTCAATACATGAGTCCCTGACTCTTACTTTGAAATCTACCGTACTGTACACTGTGTCATTCCCGGTGAACTTCAGTCACTGTATGTGTGTGCACTGCACTGGGAGAATTTGATAAACCCTTGTTTAGTTGGCATTGGCTTTACTTCCTCATTGTTTGGGGACCCAACAACCACATTGTAACACGTGTAAAATGATGATAGGATGATAGGAACTATTCCTTCAAATATGTTCCATGTTTTTTTGTTGACCTTAATAAAACCTAACATGTAGACACATGGATGAAGGTGAAAAAACATGGAAATCATGATAAAATGTTGTCACTGCACCCAATAAAGAAATATTTGATACTTCAACAATTATTATCATTAGAGATTAATCTGCCAGTTACTTTCTCATTTTATTTAAGTTTCCAAAATTGGGAACAAACTGATTTTACAGAGTCAAATGGGACGTCTGCAAATGCCTTGTTTTGTCCAACCAACAGTACAAAACCCAAAGATATTCAGTTTGATATTTTGTATGCCAAAAAAAAATCCTCACATTCAAGCAAGTGAAACCAGCAAATCTTTGGCATTTTTGCTTGAAAAACAACTGAAACGATTATCCGATTCTCAAAATAGTCACTCTGTCGATTTGAACGAATGCAGCTCTGCATGTTTAATTTGTTGGATTTATGCATGGTCTTGGGAGGGGCAGCGTTGTGGAAAAACGACTGTCAACATCAATCACAGACATAGAGCGCTCATGAAAATACATTGTAGGCTATTGATGTTTTACAGCCGGGGTCTCTGAGACCACGATCAGAACTAATGAATATGCCAATTATCCACAGCACACCAGTGAAACATGTCATCAGTTCACAAGCAGTTCAGAGTCATAATGTACTAAAGCAGATAAATCACTGTGTCAGGTGTGTTTTTGAGTTGTTTCCCACTGGGCTGAGGGTCTCATGTGTGGCCTCTTGGATCTTCCAGAGGAGGAGATCCACACTGAGCCATGTCCCCTCTCTGTCTGTGCTGTTATTCTGCAGTGACGCGTGTTGCAGTACTGGACCCACTTGTGAAACCACCGTGTGCTTCCTGCTGCTGCTGACTAACCTGCAGCTTGATGTCACCTGTTGAAGCTGGGAGCCGCAGACGTCATCCACGTTAACGACCAACGGCCAAATCGTGAGCGACAGCACCGCGGACCAATCAGGTGAGCGCTCGTGACAGGTGTCGCTCAGCGGTGGACCATTAGGAGCGGACGAGGGGCGGGACAGACAGACTGACGTTACGTCGCAGCCTCTGTAATGGCAATTGACAGAGGGTGAGGAAGAAGAGGGGAAACTTTTTCAGCTACTAGTTGCTGTCTGAGTTTTTCTTTACGCCTGGTTATCAACAGCAGCATCGCATTCTTCTTCTCTGACGGCGATTCCTCGTTGTTGTTGTCGTCTGAGTGAGAGCTGACCGTGTTTCGCGTGAGGCTAAAGTCGGTGGTCTGTCGGTCTCGAAGTAGCTGAAATACACCAGAAGTTTGTTCGACTTGAGTAAATACGCAGAGTCGCCGAAGAGGAGAAGCTATGACTAACAGAGAGGACGAGTACGACTATCTTTTTAAAGGTGAGCCGCTGTTTGTCTCTTAGCTAGGTAGCTAATTTTCGACCCCAAGCCTTACGTACACCTGTGAGCAAGTGTCATTTGATGCCGAGGTGTTGACCCGCATGCCTAACAACAAGGTGTCAGACGACATTTACCAGACCTGGAGACAAAGGCACCTGCTGTGAGCTGTAACTTTGGCTGTTGGTAGTTGAGACGCAACTTCCGACATGATGCTATAGCCGCCCAGCCATATGAGTGCAAAACTAACAAGGACTTTTATGTATCGCATTAAGTAGCATCTGTGGTGGAGTCATCCTCTTGCAGGCCGATGATGCAACGCAACCATCTTAGGATGCGGTGTTTAGTGGGGAGGGGGGGGTCACAGGCTGTAACAGGACGACAAATAACAACTGCCTCCATCCAGATTTGCTAAAAGAGGAAATGGAGTATAATTAGTTTTGTACCTGATGCCTCCATAGTGTTACTGGAAATCACCCGTGTTCATTGTATGAATGCTCACACAGGTCTCGGCACTTCTGGTGACCAGGTATTTTTAACCTCCTCTCCATAATATGCAGAAGCCCTTTACCTCAATGTGTCACCTGGTCAAAAAGGTTTTGTGATGGAGGGGAAAGTGATCGAGCCCATATGGCAGTTGTTCATAGCTGTACCTGGTCATAAGCAAGGGGAAATGAAGTGCTCACAGTCTGTTCAAATACAGAACACAGAACAGGCATGTGTCGTCAAACTGGAAATACCTGTGTGTGTGTGTGTGTGTGTGTGTGTGTGTGTGTGTGTGTGTGTGTGTGTGTGTGTGGACAGACAGACAGACACAGAGAAGCTCTGTGTCTGGGCATAGTAGAGAAGATGAGATCTGCTCACTCACTCGTGCTCGGATTAAATGACATGACTTATGGTGGCCAAGTAGCAAAGTTATCTGAATCATGAGCAGCGGTGCAAGGACACACTGATAAGGTATCGGCTGCCATTCAGCCTGTTGCTCGAACCAGGAAAGAGCTAACGTGATTGTTATGGCTCCCCTTTGTTCCTACAGCCTCCTTTTGTCCCCTGCCGTTGGATAGCATGAGTCAACTTGGGTGAGCTCTCAGTGAGTCACACAAACCTTAACCTACTGATGGAGACATCAGCGCAGATAGCCATCCTCTCTTTTTTCGTGCTGCTCATTGTCATTTTAGTGATGTGTACGAGCCTCAGTACTGGGTGTTTGCTTTGTTTGAAACTTTGCAATCTTGCTCTAAACGCTCCACCTCTGGTCCCAAGACATCTCTTTTTAGATTAAAAGCACATTTCACAACCCAACTGGGCTCAGATCCTCAGTGTTATTTAGTTTAATTCTTCATTCCTACATTCAGCCAGTCATTGGCTAGGTTACATCAGTGGGTACTGGGCTGTATAATATAATAGAGAGGTGACGTATCTTTTTAGTCAAAGAATGCAAACCCAACAATAGGTTAGTGAATGGGTGTGTAGTGCAGCCATGATGATACCTGTCTGATGGCGGAGGACCTGGAAATGGTTGCATAATGATTTTTGACCTCCACCCAAGATCTTTTGTGTCCAATCAAATGGAGAATGAGAGCCACACTGATGGGATGTGTTGTCCCCATGCGTTTTCCATATTTAGATTTTAAAGTCTAAATAAGCCAGCTGTTAATGTGGGCAGGTTTCTACTTGTGTGTGTGCTCCGCCATAGTTACACTGACAATCTTTAATACACAGTTTCCCTAAAGAATGAGCAGGATTGCTTAAATGCAAGTGTAGACACAGTGGACGGTTTGTTAATGCAATTTCAACATTCCATAACAAGTTCCTATTTCCTAAGAGCCGGGCGGTGTGCTGGTGTGGTAGGTTCCTTTTGACCGACTGACTCACCTGATAATTGTGGAAGTACTTTTCTGACACTCACTCACCCTTATAGTGACGACTGTTTAAGTACATTTTAGGGGAAGGTCCAATGGTTTTTATCAACATAATCACACACGACACATAAAGGAATAAATTGTAAATATAGTAAGTTACTCCTCTCAACCCATGTCAGTAAAAACTGGAGTTTTAATGTTAACCAAAACAAGGTTTGTCCAAGTGGGTGTCCATTGTTAGGGATGTTGGCAGATTTGCTGGATTTTTCTGCTTCTGCTAACAAAAGCAATTCGAAGGCAGGTTTAGATATAACTGCTGCATTTTGTGCTTGGCAACAAACTTCAGCAGAGTCTTGGTGGAGACTTAAGTGTATATTAAGTTTTAGTAGTTAAAACATTTATTTTGCAGTTAATTTTTAGATCATGTAAAGCCTTTAAAATAGTTGTTTGATAACAGGTGATGACATTTATTTGAGCATTCCTGCGTTATAATCTGTGTCTGTTCTCTTGAAACGTATGTAACTTATTTACCCTCCTGCAGTCAAATTCTGTTATGACTGAAGTACATTTGACCGGTGAAATCTGCAGGGAGTCGCTGGTTTAACCTGGATTCATGTGCTCAATCTGTGCATTTCCTGAAAAGAGCAGGTGGTTCTAATATTTTGTATACTCAGTGGGAGTCCCCTGAGTTTCTGTACTTCCTCAGCTGGGAGCCACATATGTGCGTCATTGGCAAGGCAGGCTATCTAATAGAATGAGAATCAAATTTAATTTGAAAAAGTCAACCCATCCTTTTCAGTGTAGCTTATTTGTGGTTTTATGAACTGTTACACCAAAGCTCTGCCATGAATCATGTACGATCTATTCTCCATATGTATTTTCCGTCCTGGGAAATTAGGTTGTCGTGCTGCAGTGATCTGTCAAAACTGTTAAATTAAAGAAAGTGTGAAAGGACCATTTTGTTTGCAGGTAGAGTCTCAGCACACCGTGTGACTGTGTTGATGTCGATGGTTCCTCTTTCTTTCCCGTTTTTTGCTGTAGTGGTGTTGATTGGAGACTCAGGTGTGGGGAAGAGTAACCTGCTGTCCCGATTCACCCGGAATGAATTCAACCTGGAGAGCAAGAGCACCATCGGGGTGGAGTTTGCCACCCGCAGCATCCAGGTAGAAGGCAAGACTGTCAAGGCTCAGATCTGGGACACCGCTGGACAGGAGCGATACCGAGCTATCACTTCTGCGTGAGTACAGGACATAAAAGCCTACATGGAAACACCATCACCGTTCAACACATAGATGGCGATAACTACGTCACGTAGGTACGTGCTCACTTGAAGGAAAAAGTGGGTCTTTTTAATTAAGTTCAGCATACATAAAGACACTCACAGGTCAACATTAAAACAGGCAAGCTCCTGATATAGATACGTACTAACCACAGGAACTTCAAAGAGCCTCTTTTACTTTGCCTTTTTTGTCCAAACTGTTATTCACAATCACACGAAGTTTGGCTGCATCATAAATGACTTGTGCTCTAGTTTAATAAGGGTTGTCTTATCATTTGTCAAATTGCTAGAAAGAGATGTTCGGAAGTGATTAAGGCTACAGAATGCACCTTTTTGCCTTGGGGCAAGAAGTGTTTTGTTAGTCACAACTTCCTCCACCTCAAAGTCAAGTTCCCGTCCCAACATTTGTCACTGCTTCCCGAATGCCTGTGGGGGCTTAACACAGTACATGCCAATGCCTCAGAGCTGGCTGTCGCATCAAGGTAGACAACTCAACTACAGACAGTGAGCACAGCCAGTCCTTAATTAAAACAAATAACGTCTGTCAAAAAATCACGTGGCCTCACTGTTTTATTTACTTGTGTTTCTCAGTTTCTAGCATTGTTGTTCATCAGATGTCATATGACTCAAAGCTGACTGAGCCCATGCTACACGCGGAAATCCTAAAATCAACAAGCTATGACAAGAAGAGGTTGTCCACTCCAATTTATATTCTGCTCCTGTCCTCTCATGTTGTCCAGGTACTACCGTGGAGCAGTTGGAGCTCTCTTGGTTTACGACATTGCCAAGCACCTGACGTATGAAAACGCTGAGCGCTGGCTGAAGGAGCTGCAGGACCACGCAGACAGCAACATAGTCATCATGCTAGTTGGCAACAAAAGTGACCTACGCCACCTCAGGGCGGTGCCCACAGATGAGGCCAAGGCCTTTGCAGGTATTGTCACTGTGGTGTGTGTGTGGGAGAGAGGGAGAGAGAGAGAGACGGAGAGAGAGAGGGGGGAGAGAGGTGGAAAGAGAGAGGTGGAGAGAGCGAGAGAGAGAACAATATCTAGCCTGTTCATGCCTCTTACTCTGCCTCATTAGATTATTGCCAGGTTAAATCTTTGATAATAAGCATAGATGGACTGCCCTGCTAGCTTTTTAAGTAGGTCCTTAAATACTTTATAACATATCATGCATGTCGAGTCAGTGACTTTCATTAATGCTCATACTCGTGTCATCATTTTCCTCTCCGTTTAGTTTGTACTGTTTTTTACAGCAGTCTTGGGCACTCATTCAAGTCAGAATTGTTTGCACTGTGATACTGCAAGGCATTTTACATAAATGACATATGTCCTTGGCTTGGATGTGTTTGAGTACATGTAAGAAAGCACAGCACAGGTCAGAAGCTTTCTTTCAGAACGCATAGATTTTTTTTTAGGCAGCCTTGCAGTTCACCGAAGTGGAATGAAAGTATAATCATCAACCTTTTGACACTGTTATTATTTTAAAGTGATTAAACCACGTGTTTACTCCTGACCTTGAGTTTATTGGCTTGTGTCAGAATCAGTGTTTCTCCTGCTTTAACTGGTAATGGCCCCTGCTAGGACTGTCATGTAGTCCTGTTGATTAGATTGATTAGAGCAAAGCAATACGTTTTTGGTTGCTAGATAAATAATGTTTTTGCTAGTTAGTGCTTTCTGATGGTACTGACTGTATTTCTATACCACTGACCTAATTTATGATGCCTACTTTACAATGAAGACTATGTGGCGTACACGTCCATGCAAAGTATATTATAATGCCATGCATAAAGGGTTCTTCTCAAAGAACACTACAACAACACTAGACCAGTCTCACTTGCACCACGATGTGACAATCACCCCCTCTATGAATAGTGATACTGTTATACTAAATTTTGATTTTGTTCATAATCTCCTTTCTGCTTGCAACTGCAATATACAGATTGCAAGGAATGAACAAATCGAGAAAATGACAGTGATTTATGATTAGTACTGAAACAAGTAGATGATTAACCACCAAATTAATTGACATTGATTTATTTGCTTGATATACTATATTGATGCAGTATTCATAATGAATACTATTGTGTATGGGTTCAATTAACAATTATTTCCACTATCAATCATTATTATTACTTGGTCTCTAAAGCATCAGAAAACAATGAAAATGTCCTACGGCCACAGGTGATGTAATCAAATGTTTTGTCTGACCAACGGCCTAAACCCAAAAGCTATTCATTTCACTATAATATGTTCAGAAGAGCAAAAGCAGGAAACTCTCACAATTAAGAAGCTGACATGTTATACGAAGTAGATTGAAAGATATTTTTACTTGTAGGAAATGCAGAGGTGTATAATTTAGAAATAATGATGGCCAAATTCCATTTAGCTGTTTCACTTTCAGGGTCTGGGTATTGTGCATGCAGGGTCACTGTTTCACCGTCATGACCTACTGGGACACACAAATTAACAAAGTCAGTTAGATCAATATCAATCAATCATATTGTGTAAAAGTAAATTTGTTATTCAAATAAAATACCGAAATTAATCCTGCCTTTGTTTATATATATGTGATGCATATAAGATTTAGTATAACCTTTAACCCAGCAGACCATATTCCATAAAGTTTTTTTTTATCACAGTGTAAACCATTACATTCTTTACTTATGGTAAATCTGCATTGCCATGCAGACCAGTCAGCTGTCACACAGCCCATTAAACTTTCTATAATTACAAAACCGTTCACAGTAAACAATCAGACAGGAAGCGGCTGAAATGACTACATTTCAGAGGAGAACTCTGGAGTGAGTGCATTATGCAGAAGAAATCAATGGCTGAATCAGTGCCGTGTTAATGCCCGCGCAGTACACCTCAGCTCAGTGTAGTTATTAAAGTTAAAAATGATGGAGGCTTCTAACACATTGTGGCATTGTGTTCTTGTGTGTTTTGCAGAGAAGCATGGCTTGTCTTTCCTGGAGACATCAGCGTTGGACTCCTCTAATGTGGAGCTAGCTTTCCAGACAATTCTCACAGGTGAGTTTCCCATTGGTGCTTATTTCTCGCCATTTTTTTAGTGTTCATATCAAGCCACAGATTGAAATTGGATTTGATCCTGAAGGGCACTGATGTCTAAGGCCTCTAAGCCATCTAATGATAATGCTTTATACGGTACATACTGTATATTGATTTGTCTTGAAGTGTTGCATTTCGATCCAGTGTTTGGTGTTAGTGTTTGGCACATAACAGCCATTGTCTGCCACTAGATGGCAGCAAAATCCATCTCATCAGTTCCCCATGCCCAACACTGATGTGCAGTCTGTGGCGAGAATACCCCCTGAATCTTTTTTAAGGTCAAAAATATGGGTAATTGGCACACTGAAAGACCACTCAGCAAGTCAGTCCTGGTGAGAGCTGCTCATGAAGATAGTTCATTGCCAGCAAACCACTAAGAATCTGTGTTTGTGGTCACAAATCCACTTTGACCCACTGCACCAGATGCATCTGTTCAAGAAAGAAACTCTGTTACTGGTTCACAGATATGTTTTCTCAGGTAAATGTCTATGAGCAATTTCCCCTGGGGGCATATAGCCACGCTAACAAGTGCATTTGATGTTGGAGATTTGGTAAACGGAGAAAAAAGCAATTGTTGTGACTGAGTCAACCCCTGGAGTGCCAAAAGGGACAATCCAACATTGAGTGGTGCTTCCACTTCAACTGCTCCTGGGGCTATCAGTCTGCAAGTATGTGCCACTTGCTGTTCTGCCTCTGTTCCATGTTCAGTTCCCAGATGCCCCTGCTTGACCTGTTTGAGTCATGCACAAACCACAGCTGTATTGGTAATTTCTAATTCATAAAAACTTCAGACGAGCAAGCTGCATTGAGCCAACATGAACAATTAGCTCATTAAGGGAGGAGAAGAGAGGAAGTTAGCAGTGCTTTTGCAGGCTGGTATGATCTGAGCTTCAGACCCAGTGGAGCAGAGAAGACGTCACATGTGTGGATATCAACAGCAGACAGATCCTAGGTCAGAAGGGTCAGCCTGGTGGTTTGTCTGTATAGGCACAGCACTTGGTGCTGTGAAGGGTCTGTAGCAGTGAGTCATTGTTTCACCACCTGACGTGTCACGTCACAGTCAGCCAGGAGTTTTGTTTTGCTTTAAACTTTTTTGCTTCATAGGCAGTTTTTATTTCAGGACTGTTTTGTTCCACATCTGGCTGTAGTTTGGAGTTAAAGAGGCAGTATGCAACAGTAAGTCAGAGCAATGTTTGCACCTGTCCTGCTCTGCTCTCTCAAGTTGATCAATTGACCACACTTTGGCATCTAAGCCAAAGTTTAGCCAAATGGCATTCAGAAATGCATTGAAGGGAAAATGCTGGTCACAGATAAACTGCAAAAAAACACACACTGAGCCTCAGCTGGGTGTTTGAGCAGCTCTCGTCTGCTAAATATCTAACTTTATTGTATTTGCTGCTTACCAGCATGATAATGCAGAGTCACAGAAGAAAGACCCACAATATAATATTATTATATTGTATATATTTCATATAATATTTCTTTAGGTATTGCAGTTTAAATGTAAAATGCATTGCATATTGTAGGTTCGGGGAATGCCTAAGATGAGACTTGGTACTGCCACATGACATAACGATGCCAGTTTAGGATGGAAAGAATCCGTCGCTGCTGCCAGAAGTCTGGATAGAACAGTTGTTGTTCAGTTTTGCCATGCTGTTTGTCCTTATCACAATATGTTCCACTGTTGGCTGGATTTATGCATCTACACATAACTCATTCCCTTTCACCCTTCTCTCCATCACAGCCATCTACAACATCGTGTCACAGAGGCAGATGTCAGGGCGAAGCGACTCAGACTTCTCACCAGCCTCCAATGTAGTGCCCATCACCGTTGAACCCACCCAAAACTCAGCCAATAAGGGTGTCTGCTGCCAGACCAACTGAGACCTTACCACTGACGACCTCCTTCACCTCCAGGCAATTGGAGAAACAGCCAGATAGACAGAGACAGACAGATGGACAGGGACAATGGAGAGGCAGGTAGAGCGAACCATCTTGCACAAGGACACTTGTACTGGGGAGGATTTGTCCATTGTCTGGTCAAGAAAACTTAATAAAGTATGAAGAATGAAGGGGACCAGTGAAGGAGGGATAGTCAAGAAGTTTAGATAAGCAGAGGGGGTTGGGGGGGTGGGCATGAGGGCAGGTCAGTTTAAATGGGAAGAAGACAGATGAGATGCACTGTAACCAGTGCATTAAGGTACATGATCAGAACAGATTCACCGTCTAATGAAAAATTTAACACATTATAAGCTCCCTTTTGTATCCCATCACGATTTCTGTCTTTGCAAACCGTCTCCTTTTGAACGCTCTGTTTTACAAGTCAGTAAATGCTTTTCCCTCAGTTCCCCATGACCAGGATATTGGGCAATAAAATCCACATTCAAAAGACTGAACTGCAAACCCCTCTGTCACCACTGTCATTTCCATTTTCCCTGAATGTATAATATTTACAAAAAAAATGTCCCTTACAATATTTATTGAACACTAGATCTTGTTTGGCCAAAGGGTTTGCAATTTAACACTAATTGGTTGAGATTTTCCACACTGGTCGCTTCGCAGCAAAGGGAGCCTTCTTGCTTTTTGATGCTTTTGCTTTGCCCACCATCGTGTCTCTTTGTGAAGAAGCTTGTAAAGACAGCTACCCCTCACTAATGGAGGAGCAAGGGCTTTGAGTCATTTCTCCTAAATGCACATGCAGGAATTTGGTTGAAGCTGCTTGGTTCAGGTTGTGTTCCACCAGACCACTCAGAGCAATAACATCCCTCCCAAACAGTGACATGTTATTTCTTTTTGATAGCTTTTGATCTTTGTTTGGAAGGCTTTCCTGCTCTGTGCACACTTTGTACTCCACAGATGAGTCATGCTCTTGCAAGTTTTGCACAGCATTAACTCTAAATGAGATGGGATGGCTGCATCGCATGTCGGTGGGATAGACACATTGGCTCTGCTGATGACTGTTTCACCCCTGTCCCGAACCGTTCGGTGTAGTGGGAGAGGTCAGGGAATCGGTTTAAATGCATGGACAACCCTGTGCTATTGCTGCTGCTGCCTGCTAGCTGGGATAGATGGATAGATGGATGGATAATGTTTCAGGGGATGAGGTAGTGAGGGCACTCAGCCCTGCCCTGCTCCTGTGGTCTCTGATGTACCCGAGATGGCTTGTTTTACTGTAAGTGAAATCCTCCACTGCCTGCTCACCTACTCCTTTCTGTCTTTCTCTACACTGTATGTAACTGGAACAGGACTCTGCCTTCTGGGATCTCCCTGAGGTCTGCCCTTGCTCTCACTTGTCTTTATTTCCTGTGGAGGGGGCGGGGGTTGTATTCAGGAGCCAGGATTGGGTTTGTTAGTATCTAATAGTTTAATAGAGGAGGAAAAGGAGAAAGGATGGTAGTGTTAGGAGGGGCTTAATTAAATCCAAAGGTTATGCACACAGATGGTGTTTATCCTGCTGATGTGTTTCCACATCAACACTGACTTCTGTTGACTTCACAGGTCTTAAACTGGGTGGTGTAGGTTAGGGCTTTTTAACATTTATTCTAATATATGTATATTTGGACTGCATATGTATAAATAAATCTCATTTGTTATAGCCTGCCTCTTCTCATGTCTTTTAAGCAAGCTGTTTTTAAACAATTAAAGAAGCTGGCCACTTCATTAGCGAATCAGGTTAGCAAATTAGGTGATCACAGAATATTGAATTCAGAATTATTTCATTCAGACTTTCCACTTTTTGATAACGCAAACACATTTGCTGGAAGATGATACTGTTCCTCTCATCACTGGGATTAATTAGTCAAATTATCATCAAAAAGATCAATTTAGCAATAAAAAACTAACCTCAAACAAAAAAAGACATTTGGTTTCAATTGGAGATCATTTCATTTTTGTTTTATTAGAAACATTTACAATACATCTTGAATCTTGGAAAAATAACAAAGAACCAGAACTAACATGGCGCAGATACAATAATAATAATAAAAATGTCTCCAAAAAATGTAATTCACAAAAAAACATGTGCTATAACAAATAAACCTGCAATATCACATGCCTCGTAAACGGCATGGCATACTGTAACAGAGTTCAAAGACTTCTTTTTTTTTTTTCTTTTTTTTTTTCCATCCATCAAAGTTGACTGTCAGCCACAGAGGGCCACACTGGCTACCCTCTTTCAATGTTCACAGAGAAACCAGAAACTACTGCCAGGTGATGCTGGCCCAAAAACTAATGCACTACGACCACTATTAGACCGGTATGAAACACCTCTACTGTGCTGGAAAAATTGGAAACGCTACCATAGACAAACTGTCAGACTGTATTGGCCTCTTTGGAAAAGGTTGCGAGTTTCACCAGCAAGCGTCACTTCAGTCCCCATCTTTGACGTGCAGCAGCAAATGTGCCATTGTAGTGTTTTTATCAAGTGTTCTTTTAAAACTGTATCAACTCTCACACAACTGAGAACTTCAAGTTAATATATATACATATATATATATACACATATATATATATATGAGGTGCAAACAGTCTTTCATCATCAACAGGTAACTGAGAATACAAAATCCAACTTTGATGTGGGGACTGAAATGATCTCCTTGCCTGGCTCCAAACTCATGTCAACTTTCCAGTTTCCAAAGAGACTCCAACTATGAAAATCTACAGAGGAGAAACAGCCCAAGTGTCCTGATGTTAAAGGATAACACCCAGGCCCTGCGCTATTTCTCCTGTCTAAGTGACCATACAACATACATGCAAACTAGTACGGTAATGAATCTGTTGTGTGTATATGTGTGCATCTAGTTACATAGATCTACTACACAGTGCGCTGTTGTCCTCTCCTAGATGCCTCCTCTCGATCTGCACACTTCACCTAATGAAGACATTAGGGAAAAGTCTCTCGTAAAGGCTCTCTTTAAGCTGATTATGCTCTGTCGTTAGTGATCACAAACTGTCTGAGTAGTAGATGTAGAAAATGTTTGAATGAAAGTGTGTACAAGTTATGTGTGGCCCTATAGGCGGGAGGGTCACAGCTGCCTCATTCATTCCAAGCGTTGCAGTCGTAACATGTTTTATACGTTTGATAAGTAAAAGCGAGTTTAGATTACAGAGGAAATGAGCTATGTGTTTCAGTCAGTAACATGGGGTTAGTTGAAGGGGGGGAAGGGGTTACAGCAAGCAGCACTGCACAAAGAATGCTGATGCAGGAAAAATATATAATTGAGGCACAAAATTGATGCTCTGTGACTAAAATATCTCCAAATTCTAAAAAATATTATATTATTTTCTGTAATTATTCCATTGTGAATGCACTGGTGTTGTAGTAGTGCATGTCTGAAGTTAAAATTTAAGCTATGAGGCACTGTCGTTCCGTTTACTTCATTCACAATGAAGTATGAGGGAAAGGCGAGCGCCCATAACTTACATAAATAAAACTTCTAAACCTCTTTTCTCATTTTACTTATTAGTAGAAACTGACTTCCCTGTGTTTAGAAATATATTAACTTCTTGTAATTTTAATTAAAAAACAAAATGTCTTGAGGTTACTCATAAATATGTTGCTTCATTTTTTTTTTTTTTACTTTTCATAAATAACATCCAGATACTGACTTTTTTTTCCTCTGCTTTCTATGAAATAATAACCCATGTTAGCAAAATAGATTTGAGAAATTGTAATATGTTTTTTTTTTAATTCATTTTAAGTTACTTTCTATAAATGTATGTGGAAGAACTCAAATATAGTCTACGTTGAAAACCTGTCGCAAATCCTTTTCCAAAAAAAAAACAAACAAAAACTTAAAGCTCAATTGTAAATTGACAACAGTAAGCATAAGGAGTGCATCGAGTTGAGTGGTCTTTTTTTTTTTTTTTTCTTTTTTTTTTTTACATTCAAATGCATTACTTGCTCAATGTGTGATTTAGACAGGTTGGTACAATTGC
This sequence comes from Pempheris klunzingeri, assembly GCF_042242105.1. Classification (NCBI taxonomy): domain Eukaryota; kingdom Metazoa; phylum Chordata; class Actinopteri; order Acropomatiformes; family Pempheridae; genus Pempheris; species Pempheris klunzingeri. Next base: position 22,537,671 of record NC_092019.1, on the reverse strand, counting down.
TTAAGTGCATCCATTGAAAATAAGGATTTCCTATCACTCCTTAAAAGGGATCCTACATAAATGCATAAAGACCTTTTCATATCAAGAGAAGAAAAACATCAACAGTTTCTACCATTACTATAATAGTAAGCTTAATACAATATTGTAAATAATACTAACAAGAACTTAATGAATCAAATGTCACTGTGTGTCACTCCACCCCTTTGTTGCACCACTGAATTAAAAAAGTATTTCATATTGGGTGAGTTGGACAAATGAAACTTACATCTTAGCATATTCTTAAGAATCATAATTAAACTTTATGTATCAATTAGTTAAACTACACGGTAAATATATGATTTTAAACCGATGTTCACTTTAAGGTCTTAAAGCTTCTTATACACTTTAGGTATCAGGCTGATGAATTCTTTATGCGATCTTAACTTTTTTCTGATAAATCTTACCTACTGTACTATATTTTACTAACATGCAGTTAAACTTAAGGATACAGTTAATGGCTCTCTAAAGGATATTAACTAAAACCACAGTGTTGTTTTGTTCACTACTACACTGCCGCCTTGTTTACATCGAAACGTAATTCCTTACCGTCAACTCTGAGGGTCTTAAAAACTAGGAATTCAGCGTGAGTTTCCACTGACTTGTCATTGTCAACACAATTCCATCTCTGCCTATTTTTTTAAATTCTTAAATTACTTGGGCAGTCCCTTTTTATCTCAAATTCTTAACATCATCAGGTTTTGTCAGAGAGATTAAGACATTCCCTGGACTGTTTTTCTCCCAACAACCTAACCAGGACAATAGAAAACTACTAAAAGGACTGCGTAAGTGCCAGGGTGTGCTTTAAGCTGATCTCTTTGGGGAGAAGTAAGTCTGTTACCGGCGCCTCTGTAGTATTAAACTAATCTTACAACACTGAAACATGATATGCCTTCATTTCACAGATATCGACTGAGTGGCCTGTAAGACTTTTGGGTAAACAGAGTAATTCTAGCTATGTGATTATTTCTAAATAATCCCGATTCAATAAACTCTAAACCAAGCTGATTTTGATGCTGAAATAAGTGAACTCAAGTGATGCGTTAGCTCATGTCTTCTCCTTGCGTTTTGTTCTTTGGCTATGTCTGACCCTTTTCTCTCAAAAACAATACAGATGAAAAGTAGGTGCAAAACAAGTATCAAATACAGCCATGAAATCAGAAACGTCTCATCGCTATGTAAACAGAAATCATCTTAAGATATGCTGTAAGCACCATGTGTGTCCCTGTATGTAGTTTAACTAAGAATAATGAGTGTTAAGGATCAAAGCTCTTCACGTGGACAACATGACTGCAGTAGGAGAGTGGCTGGTGCACTACATCACATCGTGTTGTCCTATGCCCTACTTCTCACTGCTGTGTGTACGTTTTTGACCAAAGCCTTCGAGACATCAGTCTGTCATAAGTTAAGTCACCAGCTGCTGCTTTTTAACAAACTGGGTAGACCTCGGCGCTCGCACTCTGGCCTCGTTGTTTGTTTACACTTGAGGGATCACTTTTACAGCACAATGAGATTTCCTCTCAGTCACAGAAACTGCACTCTGATCACTTCAGTGCCACGCAGAAGAAGGAGTCCTCAAGTTTGTCTCGAGCCACCCTGTGATCTAATTGATATTCAACGGAAAAAAAAATTAAGCAATCAAATGTCTAAGACCCTGATGAACACAACAAGAACAATTACTTATCCTGAAACTGTTACTAATTAATTATATCTCTGTTTCTACACTGGCATAATGAATTTCAAGCAGATATGAGACAGAAATGCAATGCAGGCAGTATTATCCTAATAATCAAGGTCAATTTCTGAAAAGAATATTATTTAAAGAACTGACTAAGCAGGCTCCTGTGTTTATTGTCCCAGTATAGTCCTATTATTGCTTTTCATCCTAATATACATAGAAACTGATTTATTCATTAGGGGTAAGGTTATAACACGTACTATTCATTCGAGTTTTTATTTGAGAGTGGATTTATACATCAGCGACTTCATAAAGGATATTCATATTACAGTTTATAGTAGTGTCTGGTTAATTTCTCATCTATATATTTGGATGAAATACTAAGTTAATCAGTTTAAATAATATTTCTTAAAATGTATGGATCTATCTAATATACTATTATAGTCAAAAGGATGACGGGGCGCATATATAAAAGATTTACTCTCCCTACAACTCGGAAACATTTTGAATTCCATATGCTATCACATTGACAATGACACCCTCAGTCTGTAAAAATAATCAAAACCTCACTGGAAGCGGGCCTTTGTCTCGATGTTCGTAACCAACACACATACTGTATTTACATAGATGCTCAGAGTGCTTTCCCATAAACTACAATACTCGTTAACTTATACAGCGTCTAAACAGGGAGAATCTCCAGTAAGCCCTCTCTTCATTAAACCAGTGCAAAACTCAAAAGTGATCAGCACTGACTGAATGGACGAGAGGCCTCCCAAATCACCACTAGTACTACTGTAGCATTAAGAAGAACAAGAACCACCATAATACAAAAAAATGATAGGGAATCCTTATGTGCATGTCTTTCAGATTCTACGAAATGTATTTCACCATCAGTGGTCGGTTTGGTATTAATCAAATGCGCATGTTTTGTAATAAGGTGCTCTACTTTATATTTTACGTAAAGTGTTTTGAGAGCCTAATTTCCTGAATCCCTCTTATCCCCACCCAAGCAGTTTGATTCACATTCTTTTCTCCAAAAATAAGTACTTTAAAAAGTTGTTTTAGGGGGCGGTACTATCAAAGGCAATAGTTGCTACCTTGTATGCCCAAGTAATGGCAAGATTTTAATAAAAAATATTAAGGCAGAAAACAAAATAACAAAAATACTAAGGTCAAAGGACAGTGTCATACTGTCTTGAATTTGACGTTGAAAGCTTCGGCCAAACCACTGTGCAATGTCCTCATCCATAAAAATCACAACTATTCTTTATTTCTACATCTGATAGATTTCAGGGTACTTTTGGCAAGTACAGTGCTTTCCCTGCAGTCCACACATAATGCGAGTGGTCTGCCTTGTATGGTTTTTTTCTTCTTCTGCTTTTTTTTTTTTTTTAAAGAGGGGTCTTTGTGGCCTAGAAGACACAGTTTGTAATTGCTAATTACGTTTTGAGACAGAAGCCGAGTTGAATTGTTCTCCAGTACAACAACACGAGAGAGGCCTGCTGAATGGCCGGTGGTCTCCGTCATCACTAGTTGTCCACATGTGACAACTACTCAAAACTCGCTGCAAAACTTGAATGATCAATAGAATTGCTAGATCTTCAAGGTTTCATGTTTTTTGGAGCATGCTTCTCTTTTTCCTCAGCCAATATAAGGCCCCCCCCCCTCCCCTATCATTCAACAGCTTTAATCCCTACCCCCATCCGCTCTCCTCTAGCCCTCTGAAATCCCCAGGCTCGGGCTAAGGCAGACGCAGAGGGTGTGTAATTTGATTCAGCATGAGTGCTGGTTAAATGGGGCGTTTCCTCTGCTTTCCTGTCAATTACAATTGTCTGATTTCATTCTGGAAGCTCAAAGCGGGGAGGGGGGGGGCTGCCATTGGCTGAAGCTTGGGTGTCCACAGTGAAGGGGCAGCTGCAGGATGTCCCATACAGTAGCAGGCTGACACGGTCTGCACTGGCGCTGTCACACCAACAGGACCCCTTCCAGATTTCAGGGCGGTGCAGTTTGGGAGTGGGTGGGTGCGCGGGGGGGGGGGGGGGGGGGGGGGGGGGGTGAATGCTGCACCCTGTATGATAAGATCACGCAATCTTTGTTTTGTAGGTGAGCACGTACGTTTTCAGCGCTTGGAAAGGGTGCACGGCAAATTGTGTGGCATTAACATTGAAAACAGGTAACTGGTGTGTCCCCTGATAACTGTAGATAATTTATTTTGCTCCTAAGCCTCGCCTCATTTCACAGGCGCTGCCAAATTCAGCTAGTGTCTTTCAAATTTTGTGTGTGTGTGTGTGTTTTGGGACAAAAGAGGCCCCCTCTCCCCAGTAGGGATAGAGCTGCAGAAAAGGAGAGGAAAAAAGGGGGGAGGAATGGGCAAGAGGGAGTGGAAGGAGGGGGTCCAGTTCGCCCAGCTGCATCCAGACCATCCAGCCCCCTCTGTGCTTTTAACAGTGGGGTGGGGCAGCGAGGGGCTCACTGCGGGACCCCGTCCTACCCCTCATACAGTCCCCACACGGTCCGCACCTGGACCAACCCATTTGCCTAATTATCAATGAGTAGATCCAGGCCGTGTCCGAGCTCTCTGCAGCCCACGCCGCTGCCGGGCGCAGACAATACGCCCCACTCAGAGAGGCCTTCGAAAGCAAACGATCGAACTGTAAGCAGGGGGAGACATGAAAACTGAAGAAAAGGGAGAAAGAAAGGGGGCTAGGCGTGACCTCCAACTTGGGGTCACAGCCACAGTGTGCCATGAAACACCTGCTCCTGTACAGCTTCGCTAATTACGGGGGAGACAGCTGGCCCCTTGGAGCTCACACATAATGCTGGTAGAACTGGAGACGTAAGGATTACTGATTCGGGACTCTGTATTTTACAGTGTCAACTATTTTAATCTCGAGTCTGCTGCTGATTCGGGAAACATTTTACAGTTTTACTCGGCTTCTGTCCACGTACTAATTCTCCTCTTTATTTACAGTGCACACCTCAGAGCAATGCTTGTTGACTGGAGCTCTCGCTGTGTCCTATATCGTTCAGCGACCGTGGCCAAATGACCACACAAGACAATAAAGCGTGGTTAAGGTGGCTTTGAAACAAGTCCATTGGGGAGACTGATATCGAGAACTAGCCAACTGGAAGAATTCCAAGGCTTTCGGCCTCACAAATTAAATCAGTGCTTTAAGCCAACCGAGGAACCACATGCTTTTCAAGTGCCACGAGGAGCAAGCATTACTGAATCTTTTCAACAAACTGCAGCGATCAGTGGCTACTGGAAAGAAAATTTGACTGAGAGTTTATCCAACTTTCATCTATCTCCGTGAATAATGACGCCAATAAAGTACAGCCAATCACCACCGATAATTGATGTAATGTCCTATCCCTTGTCAGGATTCACGTGGTTAACAAGACTTTATGGTTATAAGAATGAAATGAGGGGGTCTCTTTTGTTTTCTTGTAAAGATTACAAGGCCAGAACCAATCTATTCACATTTTAATCTTGCTAAAATAAATATTGATTTTGGACCAATTATATCAAACCACAATCACAGTAAAACTGAAAAGGCTGAATTCACCTTCACATCAGCTCCTGAAATTTCAAGGTATGATTGAAAATCCTATTTTAGACCAAGATGATTGTAAGGTGCAATGAAAATTCTATGTTTTTTTTTCCTTCTAATAACAACATTGACTTTCTATGTCAGTCAGGTGCAGGTTGGGTACCTCAACAATCATCTTCCTTCTATATAAACCCACTTCATGGTAAAATAAAAATTTGAATAATAAAATGTTCACATTACTGTCTACCTCTGCCTACACTGTGATTCATGAATGAAAAACAGCAGCAGTCAAAAAACTGAAAATGCAAGGTACTATACTTCTCTTATAAACAAAACTTTTATAAAATATATATGCATATATATATATAAAAGAAAAACTTAAAAATATTTCTTATACTTTTTAGTAAAGCAAGCAGTGCCTTCTAAAATATCTGCTTGATTGTTTTTAAATTTTCTGAAAAACAAAAATGTGTATTATAATAATAATCATAATAACAGTAAATAATTATTGAACAAACACTGACAAAACTAATGATAAAAACTGATGTGGTTCCTTAAGAGAATATTCGGATGGCCTGTGTGACCTGGGTGTGGCACACTGGGCACTCCGGGTGGTTGAGCTCACAGATTCGGATGGCACACTCCATGCAGAAGAGGTTATGGCCACAGGGCACCAAGGCAGCCGTCACTTTGCTTTCAAAGCAGGTCATGCAGTCCCGCACAGTGGCCGGTGGCGAGTCCGGCACGGGCAGACGGCCTGGGAACCCATCGACGGCTGAAGTGGGCTCGCTGTGGGCGCGGCGGGCCTGGGCATGAGGTGAGCCGGCTACGGGCACAATGCTGGTGACTGAAGAGTTGTTAGTGCTTCCACCTCCGCAGGGCTCGGGTAAGCCAGGGGAGAGTCTGGTCAGGGGGAGTGGGAGGCCTCCAAAGCTCTTGGAACGCTGCTGGGCATAGAAGGCCACCTGTTTGGGGTAGTCAGGATCGCCCCAGCTCTGGGTACCCTCTGATCCAAAATAAGAGCAAGGCTTCTCTCCAGAACTGGAGAAGTTACCCTTGTTGTAGATTCCCCCTCCCTCACCTCCTCCTCCCCCTCCCCCTCCAACCATGGCATCTGAGAAGTTCTGGCGGTAGCTGCTGGTGAGAGGCTTGCGCTGGCCCCCCTGCAGCCCCCACACCTGCTGTAGTCGGCTCTCCAGACCACCGCTGCTGCCCGCTGGGCTGCTTCCACCATTCGGCCCCAGACAATCATTCTCATTATTGTGGTCATGCAGGCCTCCTGTTCGGAAGGCGATGTGTGCTTCAATCTCCTCTCGGGCCCGCTCGGCGTTGCTCGGTGACCCCGTGATTTCAAAGACGGGGTCGCGGTCTCGACTGGGAGTGACGATGTAAGTACAGGTTTGCTGCTGGATGCGTTTGATGGTGGAGCCTTTAGGCCCCACTACCAGCCCCACAACACGGTATGGCACTCTCACCTGAATGGTGGTCTGACCTGGCAAAGGTGTGGGCGGGGAGCCGCTAAAGGACACTCCCAGCTTATTGCGGGATGCCCGCAGCATGGAGAAGTGCTCTGCAGCAGAGATGATTTCACGGCGGGCCAGAGCAACATCCTCCTTCCGGCCAGTGATTAAGAACACTGGCTCCTCTCCTCTAACTGGGGTTTTGATGTAGGTGTTGGTCTTAGCCCGCAGGGCTTTGATCTTGCAACCTGCAGGGAGAGACACCAACATACATTTCAAAATAAATAAATATCGTACATCGGTTCAATTTTGGGACTCACGAATCAAGTGCAGTGGTTACAAGTGAGAACAGACTCATCAACGTGAGCTGACAGAAATCCTCAAGTCTCCTTTGTTCACCGGTTTTGACCTGTTTAACTCCATGTGTAGCATGTTTTACTGGCAAATGATGCACAGAGTAGTTACTATGATTTCCAACCAAACAGATGTCCAATTCCAGCATCTACGCATCAGCTTACTCATTCAATATTCTCATTTATTAGCTCTAAACCAGACACACCTGGGTGGTGCAGAGGTATTGGCCGGTGTAGACATGGCTGTTTGGGAGAGGTGTAAGAACTACATTTGCACTACGCTGGTGAGCAATCCCTTTCTGGCTTTTCCTTGAACCTACGAGTCAGTCAACCCACACACGCTTTGTTTATGTTGCTCTTCATCTGCCCTGTTTCTGATCAGCGTGCAATGTTTTACTCTATTCGCTGCTTTTAGTCTTAAGTGAGAGAGTGCAGGTTAATGCTATTTCATGACAAATTGCCCGATGGGACAGGAGCAGGACGTACAGGAAATCAGCAGTTATTTTGCGAGCATTTGCCAGGTCCATGCGAGGTCAAGGGGAACATGGTAGGAAAAGACAATTCTGTTAATATTACACCCCGTGAAGGATGCAGCACACATTACGTGGGTCAGTTTTCATTCAGAAATTCAGGCAGCTCCCCCATTAAGATTTCCATGTGTATTGACGATTTAGACGTGCCTTTCTCCTCTCGGCCGTGCCTTAAAGAGGCCGGTGCTTCTCTTTGGATGAGCAAGAGTCATCAGGCTTCTATCAAGCTGGTGAACAGAGCTGAGCTCATCTTGCCAGGTGCTTCAGATCACACAGCACATCATTGCATTGCCTATCTGAAAATCACAGCAGCAGGTATCAGAAGCTTTAAAGACGCCTCAAGCTGAAGGGGAACGTTGCTCTAATGCTACCAAATAGGCACTTTGCTCAGAAACACTTACTTCTCAGGGACCAGCGGTACAGACTAAAAGATGGGGATAGTCTTAGGGTTTAGTATTGCTCATTCCCAAAATCTGAAAACGCCCTTTCAGCTCACAGACCTGTAGACATGTCACTGGACATCAAAGACAAATTGCCCGATTCCTTTTTCTCCAACTACAGTTCACCTTTTAATTATAGTCAATTAATGTTTCAATTAAAGAATTCTGTAAAACAGGCAAAGTTTAATTAGTCGCCACCAGATATTAAGGTCACTGGAGACACATTTATTTTCAGCTGTGAAACAGTGGCGTAAGAGGTGGCTGCTATTCAAAACAAAGCCACCTTTAATCTGAAGGGCTCCAGAGGAAGGTACAAGAGCATCCTCCAAATCAATGCCTGCGACTCTGACAGCAGAAAACAATCATGTCCAACCCCGTCTTCATGACAGGATGCTCCGTGTGCCAGATTCACCAGGCGGGCTGTGGTTGCACGGTGCTGAGAGGAAGGGGGTGTGTTCGTAGTGCCAACTAACGAAGGGCCTGAATCAGAAGCAGCTCGACTCAAATCCCCCCAAATCAGCACTTCTTCTTGGTCGTGGCAAAAGGGCCCTCTCGCCGCACTTGTGCTCACTGGATCCACCCTCCGGCTGTCTTCGGTTACCCCATTAAAATTCAAAACTTACACTTCAGAGTAAAAGAACAGGAGCCGCAATGGGAGACAAGGGGCACTTAGCAGCACAAGCTAAATCCACATTACCACAGCGGTGGAGCAGGAAAAGGGGGAGCACTGGTAAAAACAGGCCATCTGAACCCCGTTTGACACTATTCAAGACTTGTTTATTTTCATTGGAGGATAAATCAGGATCCGCTAATGGCACCTTACCCATCCTGCAGTCTTTGTACTTCTCTCAGTCCGACCGCCCACTTCTCCCTCTCCTGACAGACAACCATGTGGCATTGAGAGTGTGCAGTGAAGTGGGGCTCATGAGGAGCCCCTTGTGCTGAGCTCCAAGGCGTGACTCCCATTCAGCTTTTAGATGCTATACTGCCCCTCTGTCCCCATCCTTGTGTTTTCCTGTCCCCCTCGCCCATGGGTCCATCACAAACAGTTAACAATGGGCGCAGCCATATAAACACAGCCACCAAGCAGAAGAAAAAAAAACAAAAACCAGAAGAAAATCTACTTCTGAGTTGCTTCAAAACCAACTTAGGTTCAAGCTCGTCCGCAGCTCCATTGTGCATAAATATGGGACTTGGACAGGGTGGAAAAAAAAAAAAAACACCTGACAACAGCTTTACCTCAAATGAGCACAAAACAACTGAATATTCTGTATTTAAAAAGGATTCCCACCTCCTGGTGCAACTTCTCGCTGAGTCACCCTTTAAGGCCATCCCGTGTGCCAAGCAGCAACACTGTCTTAATGCGCCCCTCCCCTCATCCCCCGACTTTCACACCTTTGTTTGACAGCTGCTGTCATTCAACTTCAGCTCTTTGTTCAATAAAAAAAAAAGCAAAAACTGGAAGAAAAACGGGCAGAATCTGTAACGTGCCTGGAAATGAACTTTCCAACTCCCTCGTTTGGGGGAGAAAAACACACACACACACACACACAAGTGGACCACGCTCGCTCTATTGTCCAATTGTGTCAGTGGGGCAGTGCGCAACATAAACAACGAGCTGAATAAATTTGGGAAGAGGCTAAACATCTTCCGCCACCGGGACCAAATGTGTAAATTTGGATATTTCCCTTGCAATCAATTGGTAGTGAAAGACATTCCTGTGTTCGCCAGCTGCACGTTGCCTTTTTTGAACAGTCTGGCGCGTCTCAGACGACAAAGGAAGCAAGTGCTCTCCGTGCTCCAGTGTGTGTCTGTGCGCTGACATTGATGGCGTGGATGTAGAATAATTCGCCCAGTAGGGAACAGGGGGGCTCTCTCGCGCCTCAGTGCAAATTCACTCAAAAAAAAAAAAAAGCCCAAATAAACACAAAGCGGCGACCGACTTGTTTGTACCGTGCTGGTGTCAGGAGGAGTGCACGGGAACTTGCAACATTGTAGCAGAAAAAGTGGGAGGCTGATGTCTCGGGGGAGTACAAAAAACACGCGAGCACACACACCACTCCCTTTTCTTTGTCAAATAACACCAGGTAACAGTTAGAGAACAAAAAGCAAAGCACACGGGGAAGCACGGCGGGCAAAATGCGCCACTGTTAGAGGGATAAAAGCACAAGTTTGAAGGGGAATAATTTGCAAGCCAGCGGTTTACCTTGTCTCCCCACTATTTCGGCCACATGTTCAGAGCTGGGCACTGGGACGCATTCTGTTATGTTGCAGCCTCGTCCTTTCGTCTCACTTGAGGAGCTCTCGTACAGGGCGCACAACTTGCTTTTCCCTTGCAGAATCGCCGTGTCCCCGCCACCCCCGACGCTGTTCGTGTGGTTGTGGTGGTTGTTGTTATTGTTACTCCGGTCCTGCACTCCTGTTGTTGGGGCTCCGCCGCCGTCCTCGCCTTCCCCGAGCCCCAGCAGAGACAACTGGCCCAGCGCGACCCTGAGGGCACGGGAGTCGTCTTCCTCCTCATCGGGCGGCACAAGGAGACCTTCGCTTCCGAAGCCGGAGCCGGCCAGATCCCCGCCGTAGCCCCCATTTTTCTCCATGATCCCTGCTAGAACCAGCAGGCTAGGCATGGCTAACAAAAGAGTGTGTGAGACAAAGACAGGGGAAAGAGACTGGAGAAACAGCACCCGTGCCGCCTCCTCCTCGCCCCCTCCTCCTTCCAATTCCCCCCTTTGCGCTAGTCCCTCCCATAGACCGGCCCCCTCTCTCTCTATCCGCCAGACTGTCAGTACAGTAGTCTCTCTCCGAGCTCCAGGCAAACGGGACACAAGGCCGTCTGCACGATAGATGGGGCGGGCGATGTGTTGCTCCACCCAGTCTGGTTTACACTGCTCCCCTCCTCGCCGAGACAAAACGAGCCGCCCTCCCGTTGTACCATTCCGTCTCAGGTTCCCGAGCCTGTGGCACCTCCAGCCGAGCCTGCGCCCGTCACCTATAGAAAGGAAGAAGAAAAGCTCATCGTGTGCCTCCCGCGCCGCTCTGGTCTGAGCTCAGACTCGTCCAGAGCTGCAGTGTCGCCCCATAACCGCATTTCGGTGACTTATGTAAGAACAGCCATCCGGGATGTAAACAGTTGCGTATCAAAAGGTGCAAGTACAGTGCGCACATGGTCGTCTGGTGCTGCTGAAAAGATGATGTCAGCTTTATCATTCAGAGATGAAAAACTAGCGGCTCCCGCGTGTAATGAGGAGAGAGAGGGGGGGTGGGGTGCGGGGGGGGGGATCGTGGACCATCTGACATGAAATTTTTGGAAGTAAAGGAGTCAGTGACATTTTTGGGGGGGGGAGGTGGGAGGGGGTCCGCCCACCTCTATGTAGCCGTGCTTTGCGGCAGGTCACCGCGTTGTTGTCTCTGGCGCCGTTGCGCATGAGGATGTTATGTATAGGAGGGAAAGAGGGTGTCTGGAGGGGGCGGTGGGGGCTGTATACGAGGAGGAGAAGAGAAAGGGAGTTGTCAGACAGGCGTTGCAGAGCCTATGCAGCGGGGGAACATCAGAAAAGCCCTCGCATATTTCCCTTAAAAAAAAAAAAAAAAAAAAAAAAACAAGGGTTTTGCAGCAGCCCCGGTGAACAAAGAACCGCGCCGTTCGTTTCGCGCACACACTCCCCAAGATGTCCTCGACAGAAGCCACGCCTGACGGCATGGCTGTAGTACAACACAAAGACTATATGATAATAATAATAATAATAATAATAATAATAATGCATTACGTCAGACTTCTCCCCTTTTTGGAGATTCTAGAGGTTTCAAACAGGTAGCAAAGTACCTGCAACTCACATGAATTGATACTGAAACCTGGATATTTACATTTATCTACATAAAATAAATGAGTAAGATTAGAAAAAAAAAATAAAATAAAGTGGAGAAATTTCTCTCACGATATAATTACTTTAATCACTGAGTTGTAAGTTATTATTACACTTGGGTCACCACCATGAACACAGCTCTGAGGGAGCACTGGAGCTGGTGTATAGATTGCCATCCAGAGCTGAGCACCAACTGTTGTCCATGTTTTCAGCTTCCTCAAAGTGTCAGTCTAACTCGAGCTTAGCCTGTCGTTACCATCTGTGCATATGCAGGGTGGGCTGTACAGTGAGTATGTGTTGCGTAAGGCGTACCTGAATGACAAGGCAAACTCTGGGGATGTTTACTCTGAGGGAACGCTAGATGCTCCACGACACTCCGCCGTGCACATTATTTCTCCACCCACCAGGAAATGAAGACATCTTAACATACGTGCGTGCAGGGATCAACCGAACTTCATCTCAACTAATATATAAATTGCTCTTAGATGAAACTGTATCTGTTGTATCTCTTGCTGTGTGTGTGTGTGTGTGTGTGCTTGTGTTCCCAAGGGAGGTGTTGTATTCACTCTTTAGATTACATGTGGATTTTATCACCAACCATTAAATCCAATTTATTATTCTCCAGCATATGTGCTCTTTTCCCACACTAACTGCATAACTGTAATAACAAAAACACACGCAGACTTCCATTTGGGCTTATATGACAGACTGAGCGTGGCATGTGACTCTTGAGCATGAATATTTTAGCATTTCTAGTGAGAACGCCTTCTGCCTTTTAATAACACATAGAATGGAGCAACAACATAATCACAAATTTTGAAACACCAGGATTGAAAATAGAAACAATTTAAATGTTGTGATGAAATGGCACCGGAAAGATAGCGCAGGTGTATTTACATGCATAATCACAGGCGAGACGGGGCTCTCTGGGTGCCAATCAGGAAGGGGTTCGTTCCCTAAGGGTGTGCTGCAGATGAGAACTCACAGGGAGACTCCTGGTATGAGTCCAGGATTAAAACATCCCACCGCGCCACCCAATAAAGTGGATAAAAAAAAAACAGCAGCGGGAAAGAGAACAGGATGGCGTGATGCACGAAGGACCAGAGGGTGGGCCCAGGGGGTCTGCCCCCAATCCCCACCCCACCCCACCCACTGGACAGGCCAGAGGATTGCGTGAGAGGACGGTCAGGATGGGGATGAGCGCCACACAAGGGCCTGCCCCTCACCGAGCATGCCAGTGTGTCCAAGAGGTCGTCTGGCTCCATTAAAAGGGGTCCGCTGGGAGTCCAGAGACCCAATCAATAAAAAGCATGGATCTGGGATAGTGTTCCCCCCCCTCGTTCGACACACCCCTCTCTGTCTGGATGTGTGAGTTTGGTGTGGCCTGTTGCAGTCCTGATTGCTGATGCCGTCGTACTACATAACCTCTGTGACCGTGAACTAAACCGTCTCTGGTTCTGAATGGGCTGCAGCAGGTCTGGTTTTCATTCAGATCTCTGCCTGGAGCTGTGGGTTACAATTGTAATTTGTACACTTGTGTGAATGTGTGTGTGTGTGTGTGTGTGTTAGCTACAGGACACTTGTGAAACCCAGTGTGCTGAGGTCATGTTACTTGCACATAAAAAACCTCAATGATCTTGACCATCTGGTCGTCACAGTGGTGCTGTTTCTCTTTTTTTTTTTCCCCTGATGAAAGGCTGACTGGCAGCTTTGGTGAGATGCTGTGGCTTACTGTGCCGCAGAGACACACACCAATCTCTTTGTCCCAGAGTCCAAGCAAATGTTGCTCTCACCTGTGGACAGTGTCCGTCTTTCAAAGGGGACAGGTCGTGTAGCCTGTAAAGACACGTCTGAGAAGGACGTCCCTTTGACTTCCATGGCCAGATGTCCTTTTCAAGAGTTCTCTGGTGCCCCGCTGTCACTTGAATGAGGCTTCAGCGAGCACAAAGGCATATGTTGGCTAAGCACCACGTGCTGATGCCATAGTGAACGGGCTCTCAGGGATGATGTAAGACCTCATGCAAATGATACCACATCTTGTGCTCATAAGCTGACGAGAGCCCTGAAGTCAATCAGCAGACAAGTGGAACTCTGAATGCAGAGGCCTCTGTGTGTGTGTGTGTGGGGAGGGGGGGTTCCCTCTTTTTTTTTATTTGTATATTTGCTGTTTGTTTTTATTTGCTGTAAGTTTTTTTTTTTTCAATGTTAGGATTTTTTTCCTAAGGAGAACAGGGCAGGGTGGAAGGAGCACAGGCACACAGAGACAGACTGCACATGATGATGACCCAGTGACACCAGAAACAAACAGCAGTTTGAAGAAAGGGGGTCGGAGAGATAGTTGCCGATTACAATTAAAATGCAAAAGGCTCATCATGCTTGAGACCACAGCAGTGTTTCTTTAACGTCATGTAGAATAACAAGTTTGTTTAGTGTGTTTAGTCTGCAGGCCGGCCGCCACGCAGGGACCCAGATAATGAGGCCTGTTTCGTCCCAAACTCTGCTCTATCTGTGGGGTAAGTCACGCTCAATGTGCGTCTGTGTGAGAGAAATTATCCCCAACCTTGCTGTTTTTTAGGGCTGCAATTAGTGATTATTTCCATTATTGATCTGTATCTATTCATTCTCTTATTAGTTGGTTGATATGATGTGGAAAAATAGTGAAAAATGCTAATCACAGAGCCCAAAGTGACGCGGGGGAGTCCAGAACCCAAAGATCTTCCATCTGAAATGACAAAAAACACATAATCCTCACATTTAAGAGACCAGAACCAGAGAGAGTTTGGCAAAATTTGCCCAATAAAATGTTTAAGCTAATTTTTCCAGCCCAACTGTGTATGTGTGCGTTTTCACAGCAACATGTCGCCGCTTTTTCCACCTTTAAACCCACACACACACACACACACACACACACACACACACTCCCCTCACCCTAAATACTCACATGTGTATGAAGCTGTTGACCCACACACTTACACACTCCCACCTCACCCTCATAACAGCAACACACACACGCACACACACTGGGATGTTGTGATTGGGAGAGCTACTGTCAGCTGGGAATATGAGTCAGGTAGTATGACTTCATTGCTTTTTATGGGTATTAGGTCATCTCTCTTCTCACTCTCTTTCCTCACCCCCCCCCCCCACCACCACCCTCCCCCATCTCTCTAATCACATTGATGCTGTACAGCCTGTGACACGCCTAGTGATGAGTAAGGCTCACCTCACCGCTCTCTTCCCGTACGGTGGTGATCTCACACGCGTCACAGAGAGCTTTGAACTCAAGAGTCTTGGCTTTCTTCTGTGCATTGATCGTCCTATTTTATTGAACGCGTCGCAGACAGCGTGACGGTCGGTTGATTGAGATGTTGTGTAATCTGTTTACAATATAAGACTGGGTTAAGTCACCAAATCAGTTTGGCACTGAAAAATTACTGATCGGGTCGCACATAAATGAAGAAAATGTTGAATTTTGATGAATTTTCAGAAATAAACCCTCCCACACCACATGATGCAGCTCCAATGCACTGAAAGACTTTTTCTTATTATTGTTTTCAATAATAAATGCAGCAGGACTCCCTGAAACGCAGGAATGAGAAGTTAACTTTAATGTTATTGCTATTTTCAGGCAAAAAGAATGGGTTTCTATGTGCGGCATTGAGAAGTATTAGTATTTTTACACATTGATCATATATCTCTGATTTCCCAGTTTTAAAGAGATGTTCATTCTGAGCTATGAGTTCTTTTTCGTCCAGGTACAATGTGACAAAAGAGCAATTGACTTTTTTTTTTCTTTTCTATAGCAATTTCTCGCCAATATGAGAAAAATACAGAGCATGCCCTGGAAATGTCTTTTCTGCCTCCAGCGTTCATCCTGTCTCTGATAACCCCTCTGAATAAATTGAACTAAAGTCAAATGAATTAAATTGCACTAACTAAATCAAAAACATTAGGACGTGTCTCCTCTATTTGCATTTGAGTATTTTAAAAATTGTGGCGCCGCTACTTTTATTTAAGGATTCTCGTTCAGTCATTCATAGACTGATGTTTTGCACCAGCCTGTCACCACAGTGTGAAAGCTTACGCCTGTGGTTCCTCAGTTACTTTATGTGGGTTCGGTCGTCCTAACGGAACAGTTTTGTAGCAAAACACCAGAATATGTGCTCTTTCGTCAGCTGGATTACGCAGTCATTTCAGAGCCTCAGGTGACAAAGTGATGCAGCCCTGGAGGTGCAGCCGTCGTACTTTCTCTGGCCTTATTTTCTCCGAGATCAGGACTGACCCACAGCCCTGCTCCATCATTTATGAACAGCATGAATGTAAACAAACCACTTACAGCTCAGTAACACAGGTCATGCAAAATTCATGTTCAGCTGTTACATAATGATAAGTATCCTCAGGAAGAGCTCTGTGAAATATCTCCATCACTCCCCTCTTCCACTTCCCCTCCCTGTGTGTGTGTGTGTGTGTGTGTGTGTGTGTTTTGTGTTTGGAATGAGTTGGGGGATCAGAACGGGAATTAAACTGACTGTGCTATTATATTCAACCGGGGGCCATCTGTACAGCTTGATAGCGGCAGTCGTGCTGGTATAGCTGCCTTGAGGAAGAGCCGTGTGACGCTTCCTGGCTGCCGCTTTAATTAAATTATCAATTTGTGTGAAACCCAGCACAGGTCAGCGTATCAATCATTGCCAAAGTGGGGATCCGTGGAGGGGCCCCTGAGGGCTCTCCAGGGGAAATGAATGCCACTCTTATCGTGTCCCCCTCAATGCCCTGACAGCCAACAGTGTTGATCGTTGCAGCAGGTATCTGCATTGTGGTGTGATATCAGAGATTACACACACACACTCTTCTAGATACATGTGTTTTATTCTGCACACACACACACACACACACACACTTCACCTGCCTTCACTGACAGCTCCTCAGTTGAAAATAGCCTGAAGAGGAGGCGGCGGACCGCAGCGTCGGTGATGGCCGCCAGGTGGCGCCTGTGGGCTGCAGTGTAATTAGCAGAGATTGGCAGTCTAATCAAGTGTGCTGATTTGCAGGTGGCTGCTGGCTGCCTGCTCCTGCTCGGCTCTGAGGACTTCTCCTTCACCAGCCAGTCCAGAGGAAAGCCGGCCCGGTGGATAATATCATGATTAAGTCTACTGTCGACATTTGGAAAGGTCAATAGTGACCGTGGAGAGGGGGGGGGGACATGTTTTAAACGACCGGAGAAAAGCTTCATTCCTCTCCACAGAGAAACGGTAAGACTGTTGAGTCGATATGTGTAATAATCTTTAAGCTGGTGCATGTTGTGTTGTTTCTTCTTTTTCTTTTTTCTTTTTTTAAAGACAGCGGGCAGGGAGGGTGCTGGTGAACTCTGTGACCCATGTTTCTCACCCACATGTCCTCGTTCAGCCAGTGGATGGCGCTTAGTATCTTCTGTGCGCTTGTGAATGACTTGAAGTGAGTGCGGCTTCTCACGCAGAGGGACAGACAGGGGGCGCCAGAGAGGCGCAGGGGGAGTGGTGGAGCTCATGAGGAGCACACACACACACACACACACACACACACACACACACAGTTACTAAGTATAAGTACTCTGTTCTGTACTCAGGCACAGTTTTGTTGTGCTTTACTTGAGTTTCTTCATTTTCTCCTTAACTGCTGTACTACAATTCAGAGGCAAATAAACTTTTTACTCCACTAGAAGTGTTTTCAAACCTCAGTTGCTTTGCAGATTGAGCCCTATAATACGATACACATAAAACAAATGTCTTATTACAGGTAAAGATAACCCTTTTTTTTTTTACTAGCCAGCAATACAGAAGGTCATTAAAAGCTGCAACATTAAATAATGCATGAATGAATACTATACTTTGCATTCTTGTGAAATGGGCCATTCTGCATGATGACTTCTTTTACTTATGATGTGCAGGTATATGTGCACTTTTCTGAATGCACAGATATTTCCACGCTGTGGTATTGCTGTTTTTTTTTTTTTTTACTTAAGTGAAATATCTTTGCACTTATTCCACCTCTGCAGTCAGCTAAATATAATGCCGTCCAGTATAATAAGGCCTGCCTACAACAATCAGCTGTTTAAACTGTTTTACAGGGGCATTGATTCAACTTTATGGCCATTTTGGAGGCTCTAGTTTGTGATGCTGTTGAACTGCATCACTTTATACTGAGTGGTGGTGGTGTTTTTTTTGTTTCTTTTTATATTTTCCCACTCCATGTAGTGAAGGTAATCTACACTGAGTGCACATCAGCTTAAAGAGGGTAAAATGTCTTGATATTAAATTTATATTTAATTGATTGATATTTAGCTTGAGCTGGGGGGTGGTGGCTCCCTCTACCTGAATGTATAGGCTCACATTTTTCCTCGTGTGTCTTAATACAGTAAACTTACATGCTCATATGTACATTGAAAGCGGTATTGTTCACTGTAATTGTTCTCTGTACTGGGTGTAAAGACATCCTGAAGCAATTTCACTATGCAAATGTGTTAAAGCATGCAGCTTGGCAAGGAAACATTTTCTGGTGGAAAAGACTGTAGCTTTGGAAAATAGCCACTTGATTTGATTTACTCAGCTTGCAGAAGCCGCAGATCAACTTTAAGATGCATTTTTTGCATGAAAAGAGGTCTGTGAATACAGCAACTAATTAAAAACTCTTTGAATGCATGCACGGGAGAAATGTTTTTATGCCATATCACTCACGTATGTTTGCATAAGTGCATCTCGGCTAATGGTAAAAGAAGCATTCACATCACAATGTAAAAATAGTTAGTGGTAAAAGTGCTACATTCAGAATATTATTTCAGTAGAAGCACAGTATCATGAAAGTTTACTACAACAATGAAAATACCCTGTCAGTGCCCCATTATTATATATTCTGCAAATCTATTATTATTATTATCGATGCATGAAAATCTAAGACGTATTATGATGATGTAGCTGGTTGTGATCAATCACAGCAGAGGACCGACAAGCTGATAATGACACACGATATAATGTATAAATAGTAAAACAGCTGGAGACTAATGCACGCAAGTAATAATAAAACCAATAGAATACATTTAAAAAACACTTGAAGGCTAATTCTGTATGTCTTATATACTGTTGGGTGGTTGAAATTGAAAATCTGCAGCTGGAAAACAACTGTAGCTGTTGAATAAATGTAATGGAGTAAAATGTGCAGTGTGTTCGGGTTTGTGGACACAATTTAATCCGTTTTCATGTTCTTTATCAAAAGAATAGAGAGAGAGAGAGAGAATGATACGATTAATCATTTTTTCAGACTCATCAATATGAGCCAAGGCCATTGAGTCTGAGTTTGAAAAAATAATTAATCGTATCATTTTGCTCTGGATAAAAAAATTAAAACGAGTCCCACAGAGCCGAACAAGGGTTAAATGTGGTGGAGTGGAAGTGTAAAATATTCCTATACAGGACAAGTACCTAAGAGTTGTACTTTAAGTACCGAGGTAAATTAGTTACTTCCCACCACTGATGGCAGGCACACTCAATTGTAACTACAGAGTGGAGTGGAGGAGACGCTGACGGAGGGTGCTGGAGGAAACCGATGCTTTTCGGACCCACAGTAGTTGAGGATTATTCTGCCGAGACGTTGGTATTCTGTCCCATCTAACATTTTCCTCAGTTTCCCCCTGGGACAGTCACTCCCTCTTGTTGCTGACTGAAGTAATGAGACGAGCCTCTGATCCTTCCTCCGTCATGGTTTCTATCCGTTTAGACTCTCCCAAGAAAGAATCAGCATAACACACTGTGTTGCCTGTCCCGGCAAATTCTCCTGCGCATTATGAAAAATGCTAAAATAAATGTACATAAGACTAAAAGCTGCCCTGGTCATGTTGAGGATAATTTGCATGCTAAGCAATACAAAGGCTCATAAAGCAACAATAGTTTGACATTGTGCAGGAACGGACAGAATATCAAACTATTCTGTGGCTTTACTTTGTAGTCGCTACCCATAACTGTTTCCACAGCATATCAGGCGTTTGTGCATGGGACAGAGATATGGAAACAGCCCTTTATTCATGATTAATGCACATGTGTGAACAATAGTCTCTTGAGCAGCCGAGATAACGTAGTGAGGGACTGCTTTACAATTACAGCTGCTGCTGAGGTACAAAGCAAGCGCAGATGCACGCTCAAGGACAGTTCACGTGCTTGTGAGCCAGTGACTGTGGTGGTTTGTCACACGAAAGATTAATGCTTCTGTGATTTGTTGAATTATACAAATTAGTAATTGTTCTCTCCAGGCATATCTCATCAAGGCCCGAGATATTCTGTATGCCTGTGCAGGAAGTGAGGGATGGAAAATGGCAGCTTTTGTACTTATTGCACTGCATGTGTGTGCTGCTTCTTAGGTGTTGGGAGATAATGGGTGCACTGTTTACATTGGCTTACTTGCTATCAGTATCAGTACATCATAATGGAGAAGTAATGTCTTGGTTGCACAACAGGCACGCCTTGTTTTCACTTGGAATGCCATGAGAGCAGAGCGAGGGAGGGAGAGACGAGGAGTGGAGCTGGGACAGGAAGGACTCTGGCTGCTAACGCATTGTGCAGTACCTGTCTTGTCGGGTGATTTGCACCACAGCCTGTCCTGTCTTTGCACTTCATGAGTGCGTCTGGAATTCAGATGCCAACCGTGCGTCTGGCAGCCGAAGGCCCGAATGCTGAGATAGCGGTTTCTTGGGATTTGAAAAATGATGGTTTACTTTTTTGAATTTTTCCACCTCTCATCAACTAAAGCAGCATCCAAATAATCTGCAACAATTCCCAACTTGTACTTTCTAACCTCAATCTGTCTGTTTGGCAAAACTTGCTCTCGTTGTAACATGTTTTACCCAAACAGTCATTTTACAGAGAAGTGTCCTGGCTGATGAGAGCAGCGATCAGAGAGGCGGAAATGAATCACTGTGCAAATCTCTGGTAAAGATTTGGGTTGACTTAGAGTAGGCGTTCCACAAAAAAATAAACAACAGCGTGTTAAATGTCGTAGTCCTGTGCTTGTCATCAGTTCATTATCGGTCAAGCACCTGACATTTGTTCTTCTATCTGTGTGGGTCATCACCCCTCACTGCTTCAGGGTTCATCCCCGTTTCAATGTGATGGCGTTTTGAGATGCAATTTGATTATATCGTTGGTGCACACAGACGGCACAAGAAAAGGAAGGAAGCTTTGAAGAGTTAGAGAGGAGCTTGTTAAAGAGAGATGTTTGGGCTGCCAGCCAGACATTCTTGTCTGAGTGTGAATTCCATGGAAACAACGAGGCTGAAAAACTTGAAATGGAAAGACGAAGAAAAGAGCAGGAGAGAGAGCGAGAGGTGGAGAGGAGGTGGAGGCTGAACGACTGAGCTGTTTGCACAGGGATGTGTGACTCAGAGAGGCGGCTTCAGACACTGACGGCTCCTTTCCACTGGAAGGCCACACTGCACCCAGGAATACTCCCAGAGCCACTGGGCCTGCCCCAATGCCCAAAAACAGAGATGCTGTCTTGCCCCTTGTTTAACCACATGCTCGTACACAGACACACACACATGAATGGACTAACTGCTATTTCCATGGTGAGGAGATACATACGCACTCAGAAAACGTCTTTTTCCCCTGCATCAGAACTTGATTGGACCTGTGATTCCATTAACTCCACCCCGAGGAAATAAATATAAGTCCAGAATCAACTTGGTCTTGAGTGTCAGACCTGTAGGCTGTCAAGATGAGTCTGAGCTGGGAATATAATGCAAAAGATTTATGGACGTTTTCCTCCCTGGACTCAGTGGATGAGCTTCCTGGCCATGGATAACCCCCCGTTATGAGGTGATGAATGATTTTTGTCTACTTTGGACTTGTTTGATGCCGTGTGTTTGTGTGTGCCAAGAACAGAGGGGATTTTCTTCACAATCTATAAGATCGAAATAGAAATTCTTCTTTCGCACGTTTGCTCAAGAGTCAGCTGTCGCAGCCAGTCTCAACCCCAAAAGTGGGCAAAAAATGTATTTCTCACAGCAGCAGAGAGGAGCAGGGTCAGGTCCACACATTCACATATTTTCACCCACCAGGGAGCTGTTCAGTATCATCAGTGTCGCCACGTTGTATTGACAGACAACTTGCACCAGTCGCTGAGGTCAGTCTGTCTGCGAGGGAGTGAAAAGAGAAAGGAAAAGATAGGGCCAGTGCAGGGAGAGATAAAGCTCAGCAGCTGCTCTGTTTGAGAGACACACACACACACACACACACACACACAGTCTGTCTAGCCTGACTCCTCCTCGACGCCCCACCCTCCCCTCGCTTGTGCTCCCGCCCCCTCGCTCCCTCTTCAGCAGTAGGTACATGTGCAGTGAGCGACAGCTTGGAGAGCAGTTCAGGGCACGAGCCAAAGGCGCACACACCCACTTGGAGAGAGCAAGACTGCATTATTCAGCGGATCCTCGTCTCTACTCTCCTCTGGGGTAGGGCACACACACACACAGCAGCTCACACACACTCAAACCAGCAGATAAACTTCTAGAAAGGTCCCTTACAGTCACACTCAGTCCGGTCAGCAGGCTGCAGTCGAGAGGTTCTCCCACAACCGAGGTAAGGTTCAGTTTCCTCAGGTTTTTCTCTCCTTGTGAGACTTTTTGTGTTGCTCCCACTGACAGTCAGAGCCAGTCTTTGTGCAGATATGGTGATCAAGCTGATTGTTTAACGTGTACAGTCATTTTCATTTTGTCAGGGAACGGTGTGGAATAACTTTGTAACTTTTTAAAAGTAGCTCTGCTACTCTTATTGAAGAGTGGAACATCGCCTGTAAATGCTCACCACATTTTGGGAGCTTAAATGGATGCTTCATTTATTCAAAGTTAGGCTAGAGAGTACTTGTGAGTGTATGGGCTTGCTCCTGTGGGTGTGTGCACACATCATGTGCGTGCATGTGTGCGCCATCCCACCCACATGGGCGTGAATGTCCCTGCGTGCACTTTTGGTAATGGGCGTTAAGGGGATGGATGGCAAAGTTTGGTGCATCCGCCCACTGCTGAACCACACTGGAGTAGGCTTTGCCACTGCTCTGTAGGAATGGGCTGTTGGGCCGTGATTGCAGCAGCCACTGAGAAATAAAATAGTTCTGGAGTCGCACCTGTTTAGACACAGTAGCAGCTGATAATAACAATACTGATACATTGATCAGCCATTGGAAGCATAGCCCATTAAATATCTATAAAAGGCTCATTTTCTTTTCCCCTCAGAAGTCCCTCAATATACCCCAAAATGTAATATTAGAAAATGTAAATAAAATCCTTGATTGTATCTTCGGTGACAGGAGCATTTAATGCAGCTCTCTTTTATCAAAGTCTCTGTTAACACACATCCAAGGAGCCACAAAGTGGATGTTTGTCCTCACTATTTGTGTGTATTGTGAGTCAACACTTTGGTATTACGATCTGTGCAGGTGTAGTAGTTGTGGGCTGGAGAACATGCTGATCACTGTAAATGAGTGGAAGCAATTAGAGGCTTTTTTTTGTGGTTTTCCTCCATTTCTACCAAAAACGAGGAAGGAGGGAAATGTTTTTATTTATTTTGGTGTCCTTGGCTGCGGCTGCATATTTTAAAAGTTTTTAATTGCCGTGTTTGTGAGCCGAACGTGGTTTGGTGTTTGTGGGGAAATATGCTTATTGAAGAGTGAACAGCCTAAAGTGGCTTAGCTACTCCTGCGGCAGTTTAATGGAGCCGGATGAGATCACAGCAAGGCAAATGTCATGACATGAGTGCAGTGAAAAGCAAAGGAACCTGTTGCACCGTCTTTTCTAAAATAATAGGGGTGTTGTATCTAAATATCTGAAGTCTTAAAAAAACAAGCGAGAAAAACAGAAATCACATTCCTCTGAACAAACGCTGCCTCTGGAAATTACCTTCAATCTCACACAATGTAAATGCGGAGGATAGTTCTTAAGTTGTAGATGTGCTAACTGACTGGAAAAAGGGATCCTGGAAGCCATTACAATGCAGAGCTGTGAGTAGACCCACCTCTGAAGGTGGGCTGCCTGGACAAGAATCAGGGTTATGCAAGACTGGAACATTTTTTCTGTTTAAACTGCATCAATGTTTAATGTGTGATTCAGACCATGATTTGGCTCACTGCCTTTCCAGGGAAGGCAGCCCAGATACTATAGTTTTCATTAACTCGTCTTCCCTCCCTCTCCTCCCCCACAGCCAGTGACTCACCCCCTCTGCACCTCTTGCTGAGCCACTATTGCCATGGAAACCCCAAGCCAGAAACGCACCGGCCGCAGTGCCACCAGCTCGGTCTCCCCGGCCCGCATCACCAGGCTTCAGGAGAAGGAGGACCTGTGCAACCTCAACGACCGGCTGGCCATCTACATCGAGAAGGTGCGCTCGCTGGAGACGGAGAACGCGGGACTGCGACTGCGCATCACCGAGTCGGAGTCCTCGGTCACCCGTGACCTGTCGGGCATTAAGGCGACCTATGAGGCAGAACTGGCCGACGCCCGCAAGACCCTTGACCAGGTGGCCAAGGAGCGAGCGCGCCTGCAGCTGGAGCTGGGCAAGATCAGGGAGGAGCACAAGGAGCTCAAAGCCAGGTAGGAGCACATGGGCGGGTGGAGCTTGAAAGGGAGTGGCTTTGTGACAATAGTGATGTCACAACGTGGAGGTGGCTGCACATACGCCACCTGTCGTCATATTTAGTAAATGATAATATATTACAGGCATACAGCACTTACAACATGTTGGTGTTTTGCCCTCTGAACTCGTCATTTCTCGCACTAACACACTTTAATGCAGTTGCACTTCCATCCATAAATCCTTCTTTATGCTGCAGTATTGATAACATCAGATTTCTTTGCTGTCGTCTGGTTCTTCTACGGGGGAGTTCCCTGTTGATCCCGCAGTAACGTGGGAATATTCCTGCAGCTCTGGTGATTGAAAGTGATGTGCTTTTCAGTTTATAGGCCAGTAATGTTTTCTTTGTGGCACAGGACAAACTATAATAATAATAATTCAGATAAAATGTTCTTTGGGAGAGCAGAGTAAAGCCACAAAGGTAAAATAAGAACCTGTTATATCTAAAATAATTTATGGTAACATTCTGGCATTACGTTATGTCGCTGTTTTTGTGACACATCAACCAGTGCAGGTTTGTTTTTCCTGTTTGTGTTCCTTTTGCTGTTGTAAAATGTCGATGTGTTTGCAAAACACCCCAAAGGAGTTGTTAAGGCGGTGCTGCAGTCAAAATAGCTGAACATGTGGATCTGAATGCTCTAATTTTAGCTTTTGTGCTGTGATGCCTCCAGTTCACACCTGTTATTGTTCAGTGCTGCCGAGGTGGTGCAACACCTTCATTTTGTAGCAGGAATGCAGTGTGGAGTGTTGAACCGAACATTAGCCCTGCAGATGACATTCCTGGCGGTTAAGTTTGTATGTATTGTCAGTCAGCAAGTCTAGTTGAGTCACTTAAAGCCCCCGGGGACGCTGGAAATGACGTCCCCTCAGCCAAACGGGCTCCACCTTTGACACACAGCCGGCTCTGTTAAGGTGGAATTACCGTAATGACAGAATGTCTTTCATTACAGTGTTTGCCACAACTCGGCAGCACAAGGCTCTCAGTGATAACTTGGCTCAGTGCTGGCTCTACGGACACGAGCTTGGAAATCACATCCGTGGCCTGTTGCACTTTTGATAGAGATAGATGATCAGTAATTATACTCTGCCTGCACTTCACAGATTAAGAAACACACTGAGTAGAAACAATGTTTTAGAAATCACATCTATTCATTATAAACAAAAGCAGAAAAGAATCACTTCATAGTGGTTTATTATCTGTTTAGTGTGAATAAAGTAAACCCTTCACTGGGAAAAAGTCACGCAGAAGTCCCATAAAAGTCACCTCGTCCTTAAGCAGACCTGGCACTGCAGTTTTATGTGTGTGTGTGTGTGTGTGTGTGTAAGGGGGAGAGGGTAATAAATGATTGACTTCAGCTTCTGTGGATTGTGAGTCAACAGAGGATAGTGTGCAATTATATATTTGTTCACTATCTCTTTTAAGATGCTTACTGATTGCATGAATAGCAGTTTCCCCTGCAGGTTGACTGTCGATGGTGATGTCCTCAGAAGTGATTGCGGAATAGACTTCTGCCGTAGGCCTCAGCCAGCCGAGGCTGTCGTGGAATGCGTCAGTGTCTTGGCAAAGTGCACCTCGGACGGGGGGGGGTCTGACAAAGAGAAACCACCAAATATTGAGTATTTGTACTCCCTCGCTGTATTTGCTTACTCGTCTCTTACAGTCTGCGTTTGTTGCACAGAGATCCCTGTTTTTCGGGATTAGAGGAGTGACAGGACATGGAGATAGAAACATTTAACACATGCATTTTGCAACAGTCTTAGTTTCAACAGGGCATATTTTCAGGGTGTGTGTGTGTGTGTGTGTGTGTGTGTGTGTACAGTTGGAGCACACATGGCAGGGAGTACTTTCACCCAATTTTCGCTATTGTGTTCCTTCCACTAAGTTGACATTACCACTGAATGTGAACTGCGAAGCACATTCATGTGAACGTACACGGAACCAAGAAGGTGTGGCTCGGGGCTGGGTGTAGACAGATAAATAGAAACGTGAAAATCCTGCAGGGAATGTGCCTTTATTGTGGCTCATTTGTACTCTGCGGAGGTGCATTTGGGTGTCAGTTCTGTCCCGAGCTCATCAATTTACGGTCCGTAAATTTGCTCTCACTGTAGGTGGATGAGGATGTTGACTTTGGCGTGAGCTCCGGATAAAAGGCCGCGTGTAGCCTTGCGAGTGTTGAGAGAACAGTTTTGTTCATTTTGTATTCACCTCCACAGCGGCCCTCATGTTATTGTGCCTCTTGTAATTCCCCAGCTACTTGGCAAGAGAAGTAGCAACGGCTCCCGCAGTAATATTGTTTTCCAAACGAAGCAGATCTTTTGACGCATGTGTGGTGGAAAAGAATCAGTCAGTCCAGCCTGGGCCGGCTTTATCTCCCATACTTGTGCTGTGTGTTTGGTTGCCATGGCGCTCTGAGTCTTGGCTCAGCCATGTGACGGGGTGGTGACTCAGAGGTTTTTTTTTCATGGCCTCTGGAATGGGCTGACTGGAGTCACTGTAACGGGAAGTCAGGGTTATTAATACTCACTGACGGGCTGCTCGGAGTGGAGCTGAGCTTCAGGTGGCGACAGCAGCAGACGGCGGCACAAGAAATACTGGACAGCCACGTCTCAGTGTGTTGACTTTTTGCTAATGTCCTTGGTTCTTCCTCTCAAGCTGGACAGAACACACAGCAGCAGGTGGAGCTGTCACTGCAGTTCAGTTGACTGGGTTACACACCTGTTTAGCCCAAAGCCATGACACTGCGTCTCTTCACACTCACACACACACACATCTTTGTATGCATAAGCACTACATGAACACATGCTCTCCCCCCTGAGGCGAAACCTCCAGCTGTTGGGCCAGAATACTAGCCAGTCTCCCAACAGCACTATTTGACTTGTAAATAATTCAAAACTGTTAAAAAAAAAGGGGGGGGGAAAGCAGGTGTGGGTGGAATGTGGTGCTGTGAAATGATGTGCAAACCTATAGCTTAGAGCCAGGTATGTAAGTTGAGAAAAAAAAAAAAACCAAGTCAGAAAACGCTAGACATGAGCCTCTGAGCTCCAGCAGCAGCCACAGAGACATGTTCACAGGTTTGTCAAGACCTTGTTTAGTCACCCTTCCTTTAATACTGAAATAGTGCGACTGTGTGGGGTCTCGTGCCCAGTCTAACTGCACCGCTGGCTGTGAAACATGAGCCTGTGTGGGAGAACGACACACCCGTGTCACTGACGACACTCGTCCTCTGAATCCTTCCTCAGTGCTCCACCCAGGCATATGAGTAGAGTGGTTTTTTTTTTTGGTTTGTTGTTGTAGTGACGAATCCCACACAAGTAGATTTCATGTTTTGCAAAAGACACATGCTCATATGTGAACTATAGAGGTGAAATGATCACTATTTTGATAGTCGATTCAGTCATTTTCTTAAATGGAAAATGCAAAAAAATTCACTGCTTCCAGCTTCTCAAATGTGATGATGTATGATATTGACCTAAATATCGTTGACAGCAGGCTGGACAAAACGAGCCATCTGAATATGTAAATTGAGCTTTAGGAAATAGTGACGGGCATGTTTTTTTTTGTTTTTACTATTTTCTGGCATTTAACGCATCAAACAACAATGCAGAAATGAACCATAATAAAGATAATCGTTAGTTGCATCCCTGGTTAACGATCTGTGGCATGTTCATGTGCTGAACATGCAAAGCTAACCTCGCTTTTTAATTATGCAATACCAAAGATTGCACTGCTCCTTTTAGGATTAAGCTTGTCTGATAAGGATGAGACTTAACCCGTGAAAGTTTGAAAAATAAGCTGCCAAGCCCTTTGTTCCTTTTGAATACATAATAGCAGGGAGTGTCCTCTGCTCATTTTTGCCACACCTGTCTGCTCGGCATGGTTCAGGGTGTGGCAGCAGGTAGACAAAGCACTAAGATCATCTTATTGCAGGCAGTCTATTGGAAACAGCGTTTTCAAAACTGGATTAAATAAGTGCTATGGTAGCCACGACATGGCCGAACACGTCCCGCTGCAGCACATGCTGAAACTCAATAATACAAAGATCTGGCCGACACTCTATTAGTAGACTGATGTGCAATGCTATCAGCAACTTGTGGGATTCTCAGCTCAGAACACAGAAGGAAGTGCACTTATCATTTAGCACATATCCATTTCCTTGTTTTGGAATATTCGGGACCTCACATACTAAGCAACACATACAATGTGACAAACGGAGGCTTCTTATTCATATTCAGCCAGTCTGTATCCTTTGAATAAAGGGGGGTAAAGTAAAAAGGGGAATGCATGATGGAGAGGTTGGAGAGGTGGACGTCATAAGAAGTGGTCTGATATTAGTCATGGCTTCAGTTTCAGTTTCTACAATTCATCTGAGGGAAACTTTAGATGCTTAATACATTACACATTTAAAGTTTATGTAAGACATTATACATCCGTGCTATTATTGGGCCTTGTTATGTGCAACAGGAGGACTCATTCAAACTGCTCGTGTCAAGTTTGTTGAGATAAAACGGTCGTCTACAAAGTCTTTTCCTAAAATGGACAGAACAAGCAGAGCTGCTCTCCACTTCTGATCATGCAGTTAAGCCTTTGAAACGCCTCTGACTTTTACTACACTGTTTTTTTTTTTTTTTTTTCCTGAGGCGATTGAGAATCAGTTTGACACACAACAGACCGAATTGTAAAAAATCAGAAAATTATTTGTATTGTGGAAACTGCAGGAAACAACCAAAGTAATGTAGACCTTAATTACTAGTAATATTCCTAATGTGTATCAATATGCATGTATTTAAAAAGTAACATCACGATTTTCAAAAACCCAAGATTATGTCTTCAGACTCACCATTTTGTCCAACCAGCAGTTCCCTCCTGTGATGGTTCACTGGTTACAAAAAAAATCTCACACGTTTACATGATGGAACACGTGACTGCGCATCTACAACTGATGGACATCAGATATTTACTGCCTTAGTTAGGATATGGGTTTTTGGTTAGATGCCTGAAATAAGGTCTGTTGTTAATACAAGCTTCAGATATTTTCAAGTTTTGTTCCACGACATGAAGTATGTATGTATGTATGTAACTTCTGGGTTAGCCTGCAAAAAGCACTCTATATCCAATCAAGTAAAAAGAAAAAAATTCTGCAAGTAAAGCAGATAAAACGTGCGCGTGTGATAGCTGCAGAGTAAAGTCTGAACAGGCCTATTACACTGTATGCATGTTCCTTCCAACATCTAAAAGACTGATTATGCACTTGGTAAAATATTAAAGACTGTAATGTGCTGTTATTAGGTCAGTGTAATTAGTGGGATGAAAAATTAAGCTTGCCAGGTTGTTATAATCCTGATGTATAATTGTTTGAATGGCAAAAACACCCACCTTGACAGGTATTTCTGTTTTAACACACACTTGTGGAAGCCTAAAGTCTGACCACTTCATTCTTAACTGACTGCAATTGACTGTAATTGCCGACAGCTATTTGAAAACATCTCCTGGCTGCATTTTAACCCTCAGCTTCACTAATCATTGCACCAATAGACCCTTTTCACGGCAGACAATTTGACTTGTCATATCAGGAAAAGCACAGGTAGAACTAATTAATTGAACAATTGCTTCATTCCATGTAAGTGCCCAGCAAGTCATGCAAGTGAGCCACCGTGCGCGACACCAGGAGCCTGGAACTGCCTTCATTAATGCTGTTAATTACATCTGTGTGTTTCCTGTAAGGACATCAATCAAAATGTCTGCCATGAAAAATGGCCGTCTCAAATTTGACAAAATTAAACAAACTCCACTACCTCTCTAGAAATGAGCATTTCATGGATTAAATTCGGGCTCCGCATCATGAGCCCTGCTCCCCGAGGCCACTAACAGGCAGCAAACCATCATCCAGCAGCAGCAGATTCACCGCACTGCCGCACATCTTCCCCCATGCCTTTTGATCACATTCTGCTATGTTCTTGTGGCTGCCTCGGGGGGGAAACCCTGTGTTCCCCTGCGATGATCTCAGCTTATATTATGTGACAGCAGACAATTGTCTGTCACATTGAGTCACGGCAGGGCAGATAGGAGCGCAGAGAAGAGCCCGTGATTTTGGGTGTCATCCAGCAGTCATGTAAATTGGATCACTCTCTAGGCGGCACAATAATGTTGAATAACTTGTTCAAAAGTACAAAAATGAATCTTTTCCAGTGCTTTGCATATGAGAGAACTAAATAATTTACACCTGAATTATCTTAGAGATAATTCACACTTTTTTGGGGCTGTTTTTCTTATCCAGCACACTTTCTCTAGAGTGCTTTGTGGCATTACACAGAAACAGTAGCTGAAAATTTGTCCCCATTCATCCAGTAATACTGAAAGCAAGAAAGTGATTGTATGAAAACTAAAGTAGTAAATGTGGCATGTTTGTTTCTACGATGTAACAAATAGGAGAGCTAAAATTCATGTTAATGTGAACAGACTGCAGCTACAAATAAAGATGATTATGTTTACCATTTGTACTGCAGATTGTTTTCTCAATTATTCGATTGTTTCCATCCTGAAATGTTAGAAAATAGTGAAATCACAGTTTCACAATCATCACAATTTCCCAGAGCCCAAGGTTACGTCCTCTGATTACTTTTTTGTTAGACAACAACCTGAAGCGATTCTTGGTATAAAAGCAGACGTGCAGCAAATCATCACGTTTGAGGAGACGGAGAATGTTTTTACTTAAAAAATATGTTAAATGATTAACTGATTGTCAAAATATTTTTTTCTGTCGATAAACCGAATTTATGGCGAAAGGCACCGAATTCTTATTCTGACCTCCTTCTGGTGATATAATTAATTGTTAATGTGGAGGTATTGTAGCTGAAGGGCACACAGCTTGTTTTACTGTGAGCACTTTACTGTTTTTTTTGTAAATGTGTCTTTATCCTGTAGATAGTGTCAGTAGGTGATGTATGGCCTGGAGAGAGTATGGCTGGCTGGTCTGGTGACTATTTGTTCTCTTAGACCCCAACAGAATATCTTGCAATGGAAAACAGATGTGGCGGCCCTGTAAATGTGCTGGATGGCTGCTGTATGGAGCCTCTCTGGTTTTATTGGTGTGCGAGTAATGAGAGAGTTGGTCTTGGACTGCAGCGGACCAGAACTTGGTACCAGGAGAGTTTTTTTTGTTTTGTTTTTTTTTTCGTGTGTGTGTGTGTGTGTGTGTGTGTTAGAGTGGAGGTTAGTTTCCATAGAACCTTCGGAGCCAGCCAAGCCCTCGATGACTCACTCGCACATGGCCAGGGTAAATCAGTCTAAGATGGTGGGACTGTGGAGTCGGTCTCTCTCTCTCTCTGTCTCTCTCTCTCTGTCTCTCTTTCTTGGTCTTTCTGCCCGAGGACTTTCCTGTGGGCAAGGTGGGTGCACTGTAACCTCAATCATCTGGTTAGTTATGTAACAATTGTTCCAATTCCAGATCTGCAAAAGCTCATTTACTTTAATAAACTGTAGTTGAGCGGGATGTTTGGAGCAGCTCTATTGTATAATCTAAACAGGGCACTGAGTTTGTGAGGGAGCTCTTTCAACTTTGAATCTGAGATTCGGCCTCAGATGTTCTGCATTAACTATTGCTCTTGTTTATTGGTACAGAGAGGATGTGCCTAGGAGCCAAGTTTTTACATCTTGATGTGGTTTCTCATCAGTTACACTTCTGTAGTCTTTTGTTGAAATGGAAAATAATTGGAGATTAATTTAGTTTAAAGTCTTTCTAACCTGTGTGGAGTACACCGCTGTGCTACATTACTGCGGTAATGTGTTATATACAAGTGAAATGATCAGTTCTCTTTCCCCACACTCAGGAAGTTTTTTTACTTGATGCCAGATGGGTGTGTTTTTGTCACAGAGAACAGTACACAGGGTGCCAGGGTTTAGACAATCACAGGAAAGCAAAGGAAAGTCAACGCAGCATCACTTGTGTGTTTTACAGCTCACCTGACACTCTGCGGATTGTCCTGATGCGAAGTGCACCTTTGCTCTGGATGTGTACTCTGTCCGATCTGTCGTGTTTCCCGTCCGTCTGTGTTCAGTGCCAGTCCATTTCAGCTTTGCGTGAGAGTGCATAATCCACAGGCTCGTCCCACAACCACAACCTGGTTATATTCCAACCATGCAATCCTTTTTATTTCTCAGAGGCTAGCACAAGCTTACGAATGCCGACCAAAACTTATCACAGTCTCATAAACTCCACATGGGCCTTGTTTAGCTTGAAGCTAACATCAGCAGCACTCTGAGTTTCCTACCCATGGAGTTTTCATTGTGACTCAGTGCAGCTGGAAAGCTCTGTGCCTCATTGGAGGGGAGGCTAGAACACAATGAGGTTACTATATGGAGCTTAAGTGAAGGTGGTGATACACCAGGGAGATTTCTGGTTAAACCAAATGACAATTAAACCTTGGATGCAAAGGGAGATGCATTTCTCTTCAGAATTAAAACAGAAGTGTTGAGGCAATGCAGTTAAGCCTGTTATCAAAAGGACGCAGTGGTGCCTGCAGTCTCAGTAAGTGTGCATTCAGAGGATAATAAGAGACCGTTTGTCAGGTCTGATCAAGACTGTTTAAAGACAATGGACATGGTACTCATGGCGTAGTAACAGTTCTTATCTTGATTTGCTACTAGCATACATTAACTTTCCTACCTTCATTTGTGCCCTTTGTTTGTTTTATGACATTGTAAATATAGAAAATGAAAGGAGTGGCGCCCTCTGAATCCTGGCACTGCTCTGCATCACTGCAGTAATCTGATTCCCTACCAGTGAAAAGTAGCTTAAAAAGTAACACCAGGCAACGGACGTCTGACTCACCATCGGATGAATCACCAACTAATCATTCAGGGAGGAACAAGGGCTGTTTTCATTTGCCTTTTGGTGTCTGCGGTCACACGCACACTTTCTCTACACACCTTTCTGTCTCCCCACTTGCTGACTGACACTGTGTTTGAGGAACTGTAGTAACAAATGCGAATCTTCGCAGGCATGAATGGGACAAAGAGAGTACATTCGATTCTCGCAAAGTTTGATTTATGGGCAGCTTAAACAAAAGCACGAGTCTGACATGAGAGAACATTGCCTGTCCTCTCCGTCTCCCCTCCCTCTGTGGCTGTCTTGTCAGAAGTCAGCTCCCTGAAACCTATCAGACACGGCATTTGCTCCGCTTTACACTGCGACTCTGTTCCCATCTGCCACATGTACGGGTGGCCCCTGGCAAAGGCTGCGTTGTTGTTGGTTTCTGGTGATTTACCACACGCACATATATACACACACACACACACACACACACAACAATCCCTGTTATTGTGTTCTCCATCCCTGAAGAGACACAGGAAGCAGTCATGTGCCAGCCGTACTGCAGAGTTTTTAGAGGGTTGCACAACTGACATGGAAAACCAGTTGAATCACACTAGCAGGCCTAAATGGCTTTTGCGTCATCATTTTGCAGTCTGCGCTTGAGATTCTGGTTGATACTCGTCACGTCTCTGTTTGCCCAAGAGTGTGTGTTGCACATGTGCCGTATATATTCGCTTCGTTTGCAGTTAGTCAAACAGGCCTCTAAACCTGTGAATGAAAGATGCATTTAAGTTTATCAGTTCAAAGTTGTACTCACATCTGCACATTTGATGAAATGATGGACTGAAAATCACATTGTTGTCATTTGTAAAGAAAATACCAAACATTCACTCATTCCAGCAGCTCATTAGCTTTGTTTTATATTATGGTTTATTATTGTGCAGAAGTCTGTAAGGGGACAACCCCACCCCCCAGCATGCATTTGGGCCGCTGCTTGTCAAGCGATTAACTACTTGTGGATACTGGACAGTTGGTTTGATAACAAGCAATCTGAAGACGTCACATTGAGCTCTGGGAAAGTGTGGTGGGTTGTTTTTTTTTGCCTTTCTTTTAAAAACTTGCATAGACACAAATAGACTGACAAATAGAAAAATTGTAATGGCCTATTAACACAGTACTGTACTGTACTACACTCCAGCATGCTTTCCTGGTGCCAGTTCTATTTCTGGTCCCGTGTTTGTTTACTAAAACTCTACATTATGCTACTTTCCTCTTAGTCACCTTTTCCCTCCAGTGTTCTAAAGCCGCGCTGTGAATGGCTAAACTAAATGTAGTGCAGATGGAAAGAGGAAAGGTCGGCTATAATTGGAGAAGGGAACATTTTAGACAATCTATAGGGAATTTGGGAGAACCCCTTTTTTCCTCTCCCAGCGTTCAAGCAGTGAGTCATCGGGAAACCCCACCCGTATGTGCCCACACATGTTTGCCAGACGGGGTGTGTGTGTGTGTGTGTACCTGCCTTTGTGTTTATTTAGTAACATACCATATGGATCAATGGACACTTCCAGTGCATGTCAGAGAAATTCTTTGAGTAGAACTACAGGAAATGAACGGGGTGAAGAATTGTTTGCAACAATAGCAGCGCCTTACAGAGAATCACTGTTTTAAACACACTGGCAGGGAAAGCCTCATGGGTCAGATGAATGAGTTGCCACCCCCCCCACCCCCCCCCCACCCCCCCGTGTTCCTCCACAGCTTCAGCAGATGTGTCCATGTGCAAAGCGCTGAACCCCCCACTGCTGCAGGGGAGCTGCTGTGTGCTTAAATAGAGGCTGCACAAGACTGCAGCTGTGGTGGGCAGCTCCCAGGTGTCAGTGTGTGCATGAGGGTTCCTCAATCCCTTGCAGCTACCTTGCTTTTCTACGCAGCTGCCATAAATGGGAATATGTCCGTCAACTTTCCATAAACAATAAAAATCTCACTCATCTCAAGAGGTAACAAACCATGCAGAAAATCTTGGTTTTATTTGCCCTCTGAGATTTCTGTCACCCTCCTAATAAAGTGTAAGTGAATTGAATCTCATTAGTGACGCACCACGTTGAAAATGTTTTAAAAAAATCAGAATCTCTTCCCAGGAATATTTCCCCTTTACTTTGTCAACATTTTCTGCTTGTCTTCGATGAAAACTGTTGACAGTGAGGTGGAGGAATTATTCACAGCAATGGGGACTCTGTTTCTGTAAAGAGACGTTAAATAGAATTACAAATTAAACAAATGTATTTTTCATCCCAGTTACATTGGGATGGCAGCAGCAATCTCCAATACAATTATGTCAAAGCACCGGAGGTAAGGATGGAAATGTTTTATTGTAACTTGGCTGAACTAACACTTTAAATGGCATTCAGCGCAGCCAAGACTATGCCCTCTCATTATCAGAAACAATCAGATCGAATCAGTGCAGGACACTTTGACCCCAAGTAGTAAGAGCACACATTTTTCCTGCAAAGTAGGAAAAACGGAGGCAGCTGCTCCATTAGTGCAGAGGGCAGACGATGAAGCTGTATAAAGTGTTTTAGTGTGGTTACGTTAAAAATCCTCCATTCTTCAGAGTGGTACATTGAAATAGTGCTGCTGCTAAATTGTAAAATTTGTACATGGAAATAAAAGATGCTTTTTCTTTCAGTCTAAATTTGAATGTGAATTTGCTCTAAAATTACTAGATTTGTCTCAAATGTATCTTAGTTCTCGATGCTAATTAGCTACTTGGCATCAGCGTTACCAAAGTCTCATGAAGCTTTATTTTGGTATTGTGGCTGCAGTAATTCGTCTGCCATATCTTGTAAAAATCATACGTTTGCGTTTTCCTTCAGGCGCGTACGATAAGTACACCCTCTCAGTCTTGAGAAATTTTGAAAGTCCGCACAGAAAAGTCTACGCCTTTTTATTCCGTTGCAGCCACAGCGTGGTAGAAATGGCATACAAGCAGGCCTGACGACAAGGCCTTGGTTGCCACGGCAACGGCATAGCAAAACAGGGGGAGGGAGGGAGGGGGGGGGGGGGGTTGTAGTGGGCTTTTTTCTCTCTTTCACTCCACGAGGCGGGGTTCGTTTCTCGTTACTGGGGTGGACAAAGATAGCTGTGAGTCATCCTTGAGGCTGGGAGCCGAGCCAACACATTCCTCCTCCTCAGATTTCTCGTCTCTATTATTCCCCCTCTTTCTCTTTTTCTTTTTGTCTCTTTCTTTTCGCATTTCCATTTCACACCCCCCCCCCCCCCCCCCCCCACCAGCCTTTCCTCTCCTCCTCACCCCATCTCACACTGTCTCCGTCCAATAGCTCCCATTTTGTCTCCGTGCCTCAAAATGTGTCATTTACTCTGTTGTAACAAAATGCCTTAAAAAGCTTTGATACTGCAGCTGAAGACAGTGGAATGATGTGTAAACCTTTTATTATTTTTCAGTAATACTCTTTTTTTTTTTTTTCCAAGGGTGCAGACATTTGTGTGTGTGGGAGGAAAGAAGGCACGCCAAATCAGGGAAAAAAAGATAAATAAAAGAAAAAAAACGAGACTAAAACTTGCCTCTTACCTCTGTTTCGGTTTAACTCCTCCTTTCAGTGCAGAATAGAAAGCAGCACTGCCCCGTTGGCACAAAGGTCTTCTTCAGTTTGCTAGTCTTGTTTTACTTGCGCAGAATTCCTTTGTCTTGATGAAACAGGCTTGTACTTTTTTCTCTTTATTCACCTAATTTCCCAAATGTAATCTGCATTTGTTTGGTCATCTGTTGGCTCTCCGTGCTCAGTACCACATTTGTTAGTCTCACACCGACCGTGTATGGTACTGTAAATATTAATAGTGTGATTCTTACACAATAACTTCGGAGTGACTCCACACATGTGCTCCGGGCGCAGGCTGCGAGGCTACAGCGCTTTGATGGAACGGAATGTAAACATAAAGTCAGAGGATATCTGCGCCGAGGCTCTGTAATTAGACGATTCGCACTGAATTATATAAACAGGTAGTCCCAAGCAAACGCCTGCATGAAGAACTCACACACACTCTGCGCTGGATTATGTAAATAGTATATGCAGTATAACACAAGTGCACATGGACATGCTGTAGCATACACATTTCACAACGCATCAGGCGCTGATGTCATATAAACATACACACATTCGGTACAAAGATGCACTTAACTTACAGAGTGGCACACACACAGTCTCTGCAGCCAGCACTCCTACACATGCACAGTGCAGAACAGACTCAAACATGCCCATATACACCCACGTATACCCGTCTGCTTAAGAGAAATGCAAAAACACACACACACTGACAAGGATTTCAGTTGTCGTCAGACACCAC
This sequence comes from Pempheris klunzingeri, assembly GCF_042242105.1. Taxonomy (NCBI): domain Eukaryota; kingdom Metazoa; phylum Chordata; class Actinopteri; order Acropomatiformes; family Pempheridae; genus Pempheris; species Pempheris klunzingeri. The sequence continues at coordinate 22,499,950 of NC_092019.1, read as the reverse complement.
ACACTGTTTTAAAGCCGAGGTCCAGGAACAACATCCTGAGGAAGCCAGAGGCAAAGACAACATGTCAACGAACAGTTCAGACCAGTCTGTTAGAGCACTGTGTGTTACTGACCTCATGCACTATTATGGTTGCCAGCACGCTGTATTCATCCACTGATTTCTGTCTACCGATGATTTTCAGTACAGTCAAACCGTAACATTTGAAATATCTCCGGTTTAATTTATCTTTGTGCCAACAGCTTAATCGATTTAAATATTTGTATCTTCTGAGCTATAGAGGCTAAACGGTCCTGAACTAGTGCTGTACCTGCAATTTATTTTCTTCTTTTATTCATGACACTTTTAAAATTGTGGCTTCAAATCTGGCCCACATCCACCCTTTAATCTACAACAAATCCAAAGATTTTACAAAAATACGTATTGTCACATGAAAAGGAGTCATTTCCCAATCCTTTCAGAGATTGAACCAGAATCCCTTGTTTGGTCAGAAGATTTTTGTTGGTCTTTGGGGGTCAGTTGATTCCAAACAGCTTTTGGAAAAATGCATTACTTTTTGATTTGACACATATTTTTTTCTTTTGAAAACTCAACTTATTGTGGTGTTGTTGAGAAACAAAAATGCCCAGAATTCCGCACTAGATTTTGAAAATCTCTAAGCTTCTCCCTGTTTTGTGAATTTACAGAAATACGCACTAACACGCACCTCTTCAGAGCCTGAAGAGCACCTGTCTAAGACTCCAACTAATGGATTTTCTTCAGACTGGAAAAAAAAACAAATTTGGACTCAGTAGCTTCGGTGTTTGCACCTATGCCGCTCTTCGCTCTTATTGATTTAAAATTGAATGTGAAGAAAAACACTACCAGTGTGTGAAACACATGCAGTATGAGATACAGAAATCATGTTGTGTTATTAACAAATACTGATAATGACAACAGTATTGCTAATAACTACACTGGTATCCATTGGTATACATTGGTAGATTTGTTTTTCTACAATAAGGATTGAGTTCACATCAAACAATACACAATGTCCTAACTCATATTCTATCATATTGTACCTCTACATAAATGCTATTGTGATTGTCTTTTACATTTGTTCCATCTTATTGGGTTTTTTGACTTGCTAGCAGGATCGCTGTAATGTGAGCTGGTTGGTTGGTCCACTTAGACTGAAATATCTCAACTGTTGGATGGATGGCCATGAAACATGGTACACACGGCCTAGGATGATAGGATGACCTTCAGGATGAAATATAATAACTTTAGGGCTTTCACCGAGCACTATCATCAGGACAACGTTTTAATTTGAGCTTTCCCATCAGCTTCAGCTCTGAGGAAAAGCTAAAAAAATCTGCGTTAACGCTAACTAGCAAATGTTAACATGGTGAACATGGTTTACCTGCTAAGCAATGGTTAGCAGTGTCATTGTGAGCATGGTAACTTTAGTGTTTACCTTAAACACAGAGCTCCTAGCATGGGGGTGTTCTCTTAGTCTTGTGCTTCTTTCCATGGGAGGTGTGATGTAATTGGTGCATCTCACAGGGGCCAATTGTGCTGAAGCCGCGTTAGTAGAAGTGGTTTTATAATGAAACTGTTCCACTGCTTGTCAGTCTGCTGCAAGGAACCCTCGCTGTCTTGCCATCATAGTTGTGTATGAAGAGAATACGACTAGTCGGGCTGCATGTCAGCATACCACCTCTGTCCATTATTTCACTGCTGGAGCTGAATCACCGGGCCCATTAGCACAGATGAACGTCATACTGCAGCCACCCACACACACACACACACACACACACACTCACAAGCATTCATCTGCCCACTGAATCACTGTTAACTTGTTTAATTGAAAAAAGTATTAACGTCTAGACAAAGAGCCGCGTAGTTTCAGGCAATATTTATCTCAAGTTGTAAACGAATTTTTCAAAATGTGTGTGTGTGTGTGTGTGTGTGTGTGTGCGTGCCCGTGAACATTAATGCACCCTCCAAGCCAGTTAAATGAAAAGGGAACACGTCTCTGTCCCCCTCTCTAATTACACGGAGCTGTTTTGGTTGATTTTGGGTTTATTATTAAAGTCCATGATATGTGAATGAGCAGTATCGTGGTGGATGTAAAACGCTCCACAGTAACGAAAGCAGCCTTGGAAAATGAGTTTTTATCACACCTAGAGTTTCGCAGGCCTTAGGGAAAATGGTCCCACCAGAAGTAGTGAAATTCCATTATCTTGTTCGAGGCACAACAAGATAATAGTCATTAAAACATTTTACAGCAGTAACCGTGTCTCATTTTACCCCAGTTACTAATTTGCCTGTCTTGCCATGTATTGATGGCTCCAGTCTTTGTAGGTTCAAGAATTCAGGGAATGTTTGTAGGTGTCAATACTGTGTGTGTGCGTGTGTGTGCGCACTCTTGTCACATTCATGTTTTTCTCTGATGATTTACAGCCATAATAACCTCAAGTCCTTGTTCACACACCTGGTTCGTAAAAAGTCACATTCTTGTGTCTGTTTACGAGACGACAGAAAAGTTAACTGGAAACAGAAATTTTCCCTTGTTCTCGAATTTGACTCAACAACCAAAATAAAAACGGTAGGATTTACTGTTTTCGCCAGTTGTTCCTAATGAAGTGGCACCTGAATGTATGTTATCCATTGTAACATTTGGAGGACATGTCTGATCAAGTATGGTTACATTCACAAACTGTACCAAGAGTGTCACCTACGTCATAGGTGATGGGTGTAGAATGTCTGCGCTTCCTTTTCCAAAGTGTTGTGTGTGTGTGTGTATGTTTTTGTTTGTTTGTTTGTTTGGGTGGCCATGATGCTTGTTTGATTTGGACCCACTCAAACACCGGGCTGTGCCGCCGCCTCCTTCTTTTTTTGTTTTTCATCTGAACAGTGTCTGGGAGGGGAGGTTTATATAATTACTCATTCAAGTTCTCCAAGCCTGATCGTGCATCTGTAAAGCATCATTGCTACGTTTTCTCTGGATTTAATTTAATAGACTTTTTCTGGACATAAAAGACTCATTCATTTTTCTGCTTTTTCCATTGTCTACTTTTTCTGCTTATCCCTGAAGCAGGCAGCCATGATGCAGTTCTGCTTTTCTGCACCTTAATCTTGTCTCTGTGTCCCAGCTCTTTTCAGGAAGCAGAATTGCTCCTCTTCTTATTTAGTGTTTTTTTTTTTTTTTTTTAAATGCTGGAACGTATATTGATTGCTGTAGCATAAATTACGGTTTCACTTCTAGTAACTTGTGAATGAACTTGATCTTTATTGCAAATCGTTATTCTGCTGTGGAGTAACATTATCTCGCTGTCTGTGCCACGGTCAAAGCGTATCTGTAGCTCACTCTGCCTGCCTGTCCTCACACTGGCTGTCCTAACACCCGGTTAGCAGTGACCAGAGGCCTCTGAGGTCTGTGTGAGCAGCCTGGAAGCCATCTCCCCCAGCAGATGGCCATTATTAGTGACAATGAAGACTAGCCCACAGGGCCAAATAGAATAACAGGGAGCCCATTTCCTTCTTGGCTGTGTATGAACCGCCTATACTGCTAACAATCTCTCTCTCTCTCTCTCTCTCTCTCTCTCTTCCTCTTCATCTTCATCATCTGCTGGGAATGTATTGTTTTTCCACCGCTGTATCCAATTTTTTTTTTTTTTTTCCAACCAGAACTCTAAATTGGTTCCTGTAGAGATGTTAGAGGAGAGGCGGCGCACACATGCACAAGCACATGCATAACAAACGTGAATTCTCTGTAAGTCGATGCAGTTTCCCCTGAGATGGAGTTTAATGGGCTCTTATTCAGCACAGAAGGCTAATAACAGTACATTGATGTGTTGGCCAAAGTTCAGCTCACATCAACGGTGGACAACTGGTGCCCTCACTGCACTGTACAGCAATCCTTTGTGCACACAACTTCTGTCACTGCTTATCAAGGTTCACCTTAAGCAGGGAAAAAAAAAAAAAGTTCGCATAAGCACAACTAAAAAAAAAAAAAACTGTTACAACTTTTAACTTGTTTTTTCACTGTTTGTTTTTATCTGTGTCTTGTACGGTGTCCTTGGGTGTTTTGAAAGGCACCTATAAATAAAATGTATTATTATTATAACTTAGCAGAACGGGAGCTACAATTACATCATGACTCAAAGTTACCAAAGACACGCATGAAGTGTGAAGAGAATAGAGTGGGTCATGTCAACCTCTCACAGAAAACTACTTGTCATGCATTAACCACGTGTGCTGGAAGGCAACTTTCTTTCTATAGCACCATTCAAACACAGAGGCAATTCCAGCTGCTGTATATGTGACAAAGAAATGCATTAGAATAAAACCGAATGAATGAATAAAATAGAATAAGAGCAGTATTTATCTACATATAGTCTACCAGGCGGTACTTACGTGAGTGTTTTGGAGGTATCATGAATTTCACAGCTCCAAAGAGGTCATATCATCTGTGCCATAAGTCACAAAGAGCAAAATGATGTAATGTGTCAAAAGTCAAATAAGTCAAAAGTTAAAAAACACAGAAGCGCTGAATCTTCCAGGAAGGATTTAAACCTACCAACAGGTATATTATACACAGCAGCAGGAGGTGATGATGTCCCACACGATATCTCTGTCTCGTGTCTTTGCAGGAACAGTAAAAAGGAGTCTGACCTGGAGGCGGCTCTGGCCAGACTGAGGGACCTGGAGGCCCTGCTCAACTCTAAAGATGCTTCCCTCACCACTGCTTTGGGGGAGAAACGAACCCTGGAGGCGGAGGTGAAAGACCTCAAGGCCCAACTGGCCAAGGTAGAAACCTTTTTAATGGAACTGAAGTCTAATCGTGGTTGTTGTAGGCAAGAAGAGCACGAGTCATGGCTCAGGTCAAATAGAAACCCGTCACAACCCAAGGAAAATGATGGATTTATACAGTCATCTTATTAGTGTATGTATACATTGTGGCGCCATTGATCAGGAGAATTTGAGCTTACAGAGGTTGTTCCCCCAGGACACACCAGTCTAGACTGTGAATAAACAAACTTTGTGGTCCTGCCACTGTCTACATCTGATTAACCCCCTAAGACTTGCATTGACTGTAACAGGGGAAGATGTTGAAAATCCTTGGTTGCCACCTGTTAGAAAAGCAGTGCGGAGCTGCAGTGCAAAGCTTCACTCACTGACATTTGAAGTGATTGTGTCGGTGTGGGAGCTTTCTCCAACCCCTTGATGCAGAGATGCCTCAATAGAAGTAGTAATTTTATTTAAACCCCCCAGGCAGCTGATTATGAATGAGGACAGGGTGGTGAGGCAGGCAAGGTTGCATTATCTGCTGTTTGTTTTATCAATGAATATTAGCATGGGACTGCGATAGATACAGTTGTGGCCTTGCTCCACCTACTGATCACATTGAGGAACTGCACGTTTTCTCTTAACAATGCCGCACAGAGCTGGTTTTATTTTTTTTATTCTCTTACGCTTCCATTAGAGAACACTCAACATTTCTATCCTCATCTCTTGATCTTTCCTCCTCCTCCTCCTCCTCCTCCCTCTCTCCCTCCCAGTTGGACGGTAACTTAGCCGATGCCAAGAGGCAGCTGCAGGATGAGATGCTGAGGAGAGTGGACGCCGAGAACCGCCTGCAGACGGTGAAGGAGGAACTGGAGTTCCAGAAAAACATCTACAACGAGGTTCCCACTCTTCACCTCAACCCATCTATTTTTATTGAGCTGTCCAAATCATCTGTTGTACCTTACATCTTTTCCCCAGGATATTGATTCGCTTCCAACCACTTGCTTGTTGGTTTTGCATCCTTGATCCGTCTCACAGATGCTCTTTTCTTGCTTCTCACCTCTTATTTCATTTTAAGTTTATTTTTGCATCATCGCTAAAACACAGAACAAGTAGAAATATTGACAACTTGGAAATTAAATGCTTAGATTTCACTTCTTGCCAAAATGAAGTCATGATTTCCACAATGTTAAGCTCCTAATCAAGTCCTGACTTAAACTGGCAACAGGTATTTGTTTTCCAATTTTAAACATAGTCATTAGGAGTTGCTTAAAGGTCAACAGAGAGGTAGATTTCTCTGTTGGAGCTCCAAACAAGTAATTACTACACAGCGACCGACTAATCAATGCAATTAAATTCATTGACCATTGCAGGTTTCTATTGGTGGTGTCTTTGTTGATAGTGCCTGAAAGAAAATAAATCAAACATCAATACAAATGGCTCTCTAATAAAGAGCTGAGAAAGTCAAAATAGCTTCTAGTTGACACAAGTCCAAGTTAGACGAGTCATGTGACAAATGCAAAATCCAAGAAAAAGATGGTGTCTGGAGACCTGACGGCTGTCTGTGTCTGTAGGAGCTGCGTGAGTCCAAGCGTCGGCATGAGTCTCGCATGGTGGAGGTCGACAGCGGGCGGCAGCAGGACTTTGAGAGCAAGCTGGCTGATGCCCTGGCCGAGCTCAGAGCCCAACACGAGGATCAGGTCCGCCTGTACAAGGAGGAGATTGAGAAGACCTACAACTCCAAGGTAAGGATGCTGCAGGAGACACGGCTCTGTCGACACCCGGGGTCGAGTTAGAGACGGTTACTCAGATGCGCTAATGGTGCCTCAGCTTTATGTGTAGTTGTGAATTCAGATGATGCATAAGATATATTTAGACCCCTTTGACACTCAGCGTATAGATTCCTTCCTTCCTTGTCTGTTGCCTTTTATCTGCATACTTTGTCATTTGAATTTACTTGTAAATGAAACCATAGTGAAACTGTTCCTTGTTCTGCTAAACCCCTCGAGAAAACACATTTTTGGAATTCCCAGGTTCTAAATTGGTGAAGGATTGTAAGAAGCACAAGATAAAGAGATCTTTCTGTCGCAGTGTTTGGTCTTTCTAAGGAGCTACAGGTTCCATTCATTAAACGATGGCCCTGAGTTGATGATCTGGATTTCAAACAGTCCATTTCCTGTCAGTGCAGTACACCTCTGCCCATAGCTGACTGTAGCGTCCGTCTCTCTGTCCGTCAGTTGGAGAACGCTCGTCAGTCAGCTGACAGGAACAGCCACCTGGTGGGAGCTGCCCATGAAGAGCTGCAGCAGACCCGTGTTCGACTGGAGGGCATGTCAGGCCAGTTGAGCCTACTGCAGAAACAGGTACACACACACACACACACACACACACTCACTCATACAGTCTGTCAGTCTGATTATCTGTTAGTGATTTGTGATCTCTTATTTTACTGGCCGATATTGACATGAATGCTCCACAACACAATTTTCAACTGTTTGTCTTCACCTCTCTGCATTGACTGAATTTAACGTTAAGCTTCACCTGACTTAGGCAACCTTTGTGAGTGTGTACTGTATGTGGGCTCTCTGTAAATCAGCTTTCAGCAAGTGAGGCCAAGGTGCGGGAACTGGAGGGGGCTCTGGCGAGGGAGCGGGACCTGATGCGGCGGCGCTTGGAGGATAAAGAGCAGGAAATGGCTGAGATACGCAGTCGGATGCTGCAGCAGCTGGACGAATACCAGGAGCTGCTGGACATCAAACTGGCCCTGGACATGGAGATTAATGCTTACAGGAAGCTGCTGGAGGGAGAGGAGGAGAGGTGAGGTTGTTGTAAGACTGAAGCTAGACTGGAAGGGAGGGATCACTAACAAGAATCACCATAAGGCACCAAGTCATTACTCTCTACTGACTGCCAATCAAGCACAGATCTGCTGAAATTAGCAAACACTGTAGTGAGTAAACCACTTGGAATGACCACAGTCATACATGCAGACATTTCAGGCTTCCCTGTCCACATATCTTTGTGTACTTTTGGTCTGGAGCAGTTTTTTCTTTTTCTTTTTTGGGACATTTGACTTCAGTAAAGGAAAACCTTAATGTCTGCAGCATTCACTGATACAATAGTGTGCTTACCATTTGGTTGCAACAGCCCCCATGGGCAAAGCGAGTGCCATAAAGAAGACATTTTTCCAGTTAGGTTTTAACGAGGCCGAGTGGCCTGCACAGAGCGCTGACCTCAACCCCATCCAACACCTTTGGGATAAAGTAACACTGACTGTGAGCCAAACCTCATCGCCCAGCGTGGGTGTTGGTATGAATTTTGGAACGAGGTGTTCACCAGCCACATATGGGTGTGATGTACAGTTGTCCACATATTTTTGGCTATGACATGGTTCTATTTCTAACTCAAAGGAGCTGGATAAAGCTAATGTTATACTCTGTCACTGCACTTTGACATTAAGGTGCATGTGTTTTGTAGATCACTGGAGCAGATTACAGTAGCTGTGGGTAAGAGTGTCAGAGCAGCGAGGATGGGACATAAAAAGGCACTTTGTGAAACCAACAACTGTTAGTCGACTGTATCTGCATGTTACTCTGCCTGCCTTGGTCTATATCTATGATCCAAATCTTTTCCTCCCTCTTTCCTCAGGCTGCGTCTGTCACCCAGCCCTCCACCCACCAAGGTCACAGTGACACGGACCTCCACCTCAGGCCACGGCCACACCAGCCGCCTGCTCCACTCCGCCACCACTGCCTCCAGCAGCCGCAACTCCTCCGGCACAGGCAGTACCAAGAAGCGCCGCCTCAATGACAACGACAGCGAGACCTCCAGCGTGGCGGGGGGCACTGTGACCAAGACCCGCATTAGCCAGCACGCCTCAGCCAGCGGTCGCATCACAGTGGACGAGGTTGACCTGGAGGGCAAGTTCATCCGTCTCAGCAACAAGGCTGACGAGGTAAGTGACTGCGTCTCTCAGCTGGCTTTTTAAAGACCCTTCAACCTGACTTAAAGTGATTTCACAGCACTGAGACCACGTCCAAAAAGGCGATAATGACAGCCTGCTAAGCTCTGACTCCCTTGTTCCCTTTTCAACATACAAAAATACACAGCCGGAAGGTCGGCAGGTCACTCCCCGGCTCCTCTCAGTCAGCATGAACCCCTACTTTCTCCAACTTGTCCAGCTTGTATACATCTTCAGTGTGTGAAAGAATAGTCTCCAACTTAGATTCCTCCTGTATGAATGATGTAATGTAAAAGCGCTTTGAGTAGTCGAAATGACTAGAAAGGTGCTATACAAATACGGACCATTTACCATAAAAACAGTCATTTAATTAACCAGCGTATGGTCTTGAATAGCACTCGGCCATTACTTTTGATGCCACTATGTATTCTACTAATGTATTCTACTCATCTTCAGCATCTCGGTTTTATTTTCAAATGTTCTGTCCCATCCTTCATCTCTCCTCCCATGTCTCTCATGCAGGACCAATCTCTGAGCAACTGGCAGCTGAAGGGACAAGTGGGTAATGCCAGCCCCATCCTCTACAAGTTTCCTCACAAGTTCACTCTGAAGGCTGGAGGAACTGTCACCGTAAGTGACTTAGTTTTCTAGATTTGTCTCTTTGTTAATCTTTCTAATGTTAATCACACTATTGTTTGCCTACTCATATAGGTACCGATGTGGAATAACTTCACTCTTCACTCACATGAACACAAGAATAAGAATTTGTTCAGCCCTACTTGGGTACAGGTTTTGTCCTGCTTGTATACATGTTCACAGTCACACCAAAGACTTAAAGTGACATTACGGTCTCTGGGCTGCATACAGCATGTCCTACATCATACTGAGTCACAATGTGTAACCCTTGGTCCTCAGACCATTTCTCATCATTATTATCAGGGGAGTTGAAACGTCCCCAAGCTCTTCATCCTGTCTTTACCTCTGGACACCCAGAGCGTCCTCACATAAAGCATGCTGAGTGTGAAGGACTCTGAGGACTCTCAGGTCACCTGAGCATGGCAGTGCACAAATAATGCGTTCCTTCATGTCCAGTACATTTCTACCACAGGTACTCGTGCGTGAGTCCCTGTTTTGTTTGAATCGTTCATGCACACAAGTATGCGGGTGACATAATTCACATTCTTGCCAATCCCTTCACACTGTTTCGTTGATCGACAGGTGTCACTGAAACACCAAGGAAAGTGTCAGTGTGCCAAAATGCAGGAAAGAAGAAAAACAATATATAAATATATATATATATTTTTTAGAAAAAAAGCAAAAGGATTCCTCTTTGAAATCTTTAATCCACTGTTTCTTTTTTCTGTCTGTCAGTAGCAGCTCAATGATTATTAGTTAAGTTGATGTTCTGTTGCTAATTCTGACCTTTGACCCTTGCAGATCTGGGCTGCATCTGGCAATGGAACGCACAACCCCCCCACTGACCTGGTGTGGAAGACCCAGAACTCGTGGGGCACCGGCGACCTCCTGCAGACCACCCTCATCAGTGCCAACGGAGAGGTCTGACTTCACCTGTGTTCGTTTGAGCCCGTCGCACATTACTCATCCTTTTAACTGCGGTAACTTAATCATTTTGCTATTTAATTCACCGTCAGGAAATGGCCATGAGGAAGGTGACGCGCACCCTGTTCCATGATGACGACGACGATGACATGGTAAATTCCCCCTCTTATTATTCAGCAAATGTGAAAACACAGCCATGAATTATGCATCAGGAACAAGTCAACTCTCAGCTGGCAGTGACTGCAGCGTCTCCCAGTCGGGTGTTAAGTGACCCACTCTGTTCTGTCGCCCCCTGCAGGGAGCTCACAGCACGAGCGGAGCAGAGAACGAGTACAACCTGAGGAGCCGCACTGTGATCTGCGACTCCTGCGGGCAGACGTCTGACCGACCCTCAGCTGTTGGCAGCAGCGGGGGGCTACCTGAAGGCCTCGTGGGACATTCCTTTTTCATGGGCACCAATGAGCCCCGACAGGTATTGTACACTTATGTTACAGCATAGAACAGGAAATATAAAGTGAAGCAGCACTGTCTTATTTTTTTGACAAAAAGTTACTTAATATGGTTACTGATTAAAATAGTTTAAAGATTACACCAGTAAGCTATTGTAGAACAGACAGTAGAGAAGGATTTGAAAGCACAACACCTCTCATTATTGCGTGTTGGGCTGGCCCGCTGTGCACTGTGGGCAACACCAGCAAATAATTCCAATTAAATTAGTGCTAATTGTATGTGTACCAATAGAGCATGGTTTTATTTTTCTGTTTAATTATGACCAAATTATATCTGTCTTTTGAGGAAACGTCTCAGGAGATTATCTCAGTAATTATTGGAGAAATTACGGATCTGTAAAACAAAGCTTTGCCAAGAAACCATGAAAAATGCATGTGCAACTCAACATTATTGTTCAAATAAAGAAACCACACAATCACCTGTGTCCATGGGGAAAAAACTGGTTAGAGCTACAATAATAGCAATATTTAGTCACGAACAAATTAAATACTAGATTTTACTGAATTACACACAATTACAGAAGCAGTGCATTGCACTTTTCTGTGGATGCATGTTGATTTACTTGAAAAAGAAAACAGTCCATTAAAAAATAAATGGAATCAGTGATGTGAATGTTCCAAAAAAAAAAACCCAGTGTATTTTTTAGGTTTGGTGTATCCCTCCATATTTCTCCGTATTTACCGCTGCGCCATCACTTTCTCCTTCAGGGCCGCGGCAAGCCGGAGAACTGCTCCGTCATGTAGAAACCAGACGGCACCTCACCTGAACCCACCGCCTCCTGTAGCCCACAAGGGAGAATAATTTCCTACCGTTGGGACGTTTGTCTTTATTTTTTTATGATCTTGTCTTATTTTGTATTCAGATTAATCTGCAGGACAAATTTGCTTTGAGGTTTTGGCAAAGGGCACAGGATTTTCATATTCAGCTTTTGAGATTTTTTGTTGTTCGTATATTCACATTACGTTATTGCATGTGTGCTGTGCTAATGCTTGTATTGTATCCTGCTCCTCTTGCACACTTACACACACACACACACACACACACACACACACACACAGAGCTCCATTGACCAGTGCTTCGATCCGAGCCGGGGTTTCACATTTAATGGCCAGGCTGTCAACACTGAACACGCACAGCTAGTGAACCCTGTCAGGAACAAGTCTCTACAGCCATACAGACGACAGGAAAATGAGTCCTCTCTGGTTGGTTAATCATGTTTATCGCCCATCAAATAGATCAAATCTTCATTTAAGATGTTAATTGTGATGTTTACAATTGGAACATATTTTCCTTGGTTCTTTTTTTAGAACAGTGTTGTGCTATTCTTCTATGCTACAGAGAAAATACATTTTTTTGTTTTTTTTTCCTGAAATGACTATGTTTAAAAAGTCAAAGAAAAGTAAGCCAAAGTATTCAAACGCTCAGGGTGCTCAGCAGGGTTGTTTTTTTTCACCTTAAACGAACATGTCGTAGTAAATTTAGATAATGTGGCTGGACAGCTATGGTGCACACAGAGAAAATAATTATTTGAGATGAATATATTTTTTTCTGCAATTCACAGCTGGAGCTCAGAGAAATGCATGTGGTTATGTTTTTGAACGTGAGTTGAAATAAGGAACTACTGTTCGCTGGATAAGCTGAATGTACTGACTAAATGAGTCACATGTGTATCTCAGTTTGACGTACATTTGAATATGTCGCCTTATTTGTCTTCAAAGTAATTCCAAAGATGTATTGTCATGATGGTGGGAAAATGTGTCATTGGTTTTCTACCTGGGGAACTATCAGGGATAGGTACTTATGTTTTCTTTACCTGGTGCCATATATATATATATATAGTATATATTTATAGGATTTATCATTTTATTCCAACAAATTATAATGCTGCTGCTATTTGTAGAGTTCAACAGCAGTATTTTGAAACATTTTAACCAGCTTTGTTACAGATTAGAAACACAAATGTGCCTTTAGAGGACCGAAAATAAAACATCACTGTTCTTTGCACATTTGCCTCATATCGCAGTCTTGTGACTGTCAGCTGTCCTCTGGTTTGTGTTGCTCCTCAGAACTGGTCATAAGGGCTTTCTTTTCTTTTCTCCTCTCCTCAAAGCTCACTGGCTTTGCATATCCCCAGGCATGATTTTGGGATCTGAGTAGGATTGTGGGGTTTGTATACTTAGTGACTTTGGCTTCTTGCGCTGCTTTTACTGAGAGCCTTGCCAAATATGTGCAGCAGGTAGATTTGTACTGTAGTCTGGCAGCTTAAGTCATTTATACTGCAGTGAAAAGCATATCATAGCATTTATGGAAAATACTTGATTGCTGTTTTTGTTAAGTTCCTTTTTTCTATTTTACACAATAGATGGTGTTTGTGCCACATTAGATGCTTTTTTGCCTTACATAGATGACTGATTGTGACACTATGATCCCCAAAGTGCCTTAAAAAATCTATAGCAGTTGTTAGTTAAAGAAATGGCCAGCTCCAAAGATGTTTAGTATTTGGCCACTATGACACAGATTCAGAAGACTTAGCATTTATCTAGTTTGTAAACGTAAGAGACACGATTCCTGTGTGTAATATATGAAGCTGTGGTCTGAGTCAACAGATGATTTAAAGCAGGCAGGTCCAAACTGTTCCACAAAGGGCCGCGTGGCTGCAGGTTTTCATTCCAGCCAATCACGAGCACCCCTGATTCGACTAATCAGCTGTTTGACGACTGAGATCAGCTGACTAAAGGAGTGGAGCCTGATGTGCTGCTGCTCAGCAGGAATGAAAACCTTTGTGGAACAGCTTGGACTTGCCTGATTTAAAGGATGCGGTCAGGGTTTCTCCGAGACCTGTCTGACTGACTGTAAACCAGAAAGAAGCCCCTCTTCTTGTTTTAGTGTTTTCTTAAGAAACAAACAGCTGCTCTGTAACATTTGTATGCAATGCTGTTTAAGCTGATGAAGAGAAAAGCCATCTCCAAAACCAGATCCAAACCACAGATGTGCTTTATGTGACACTCCTGAGAGGCTTCTGTGAAACCCTGGACCCTCCCTGTTAAGGTCATGAGTCATTTGAAGGACTTGAGGATTTAAATGTTACTGAAAGGGATTTCTTGTTTTGAGCCTTTCATGCCAAAGTTGTAATTTGCATGAAGTGGGATTTATGTCCTTTCTATAATAACGATGTTATGCTGTTGCCTTACAGAAAAGCCATGTGTTCAGTCGATGTAATGATTTTTTTTTCTTCTCTAAAGTAATGAGTAAAAATCTTTTTTTTTTTCCAATGACTGAGTGACTGTTGTAGTCATTTCCTTCATATAGAACATTGTCTTACAAAACCACAGATGAAAAGTGCAGCCATTTTTATTTACATTATATACACATGTTCCCATGGTTACATTCAAAAAATATATGGCCATACATAAAAAAAGCTGAAGCTCTACCCAAAACTATAGCATTTAAAGTACATTCGTTCTGGTACAAAGGGTTTCTATGTCTCACTGACGGGACGGTTCACTTCATTTGTTCCACATTTTACACAAAGCAAACACATTGCAGCATTTTTGATATTAAGGCAACACAAGACTTTGCTTGATAAAAAGTAAACAAATATTGACGTAATTACAAACTTAAATGTCGGCCTACAGTTTTTTTCCCGCACTGTTTTAAAACATTCTGAAGCAAACTAACTGCAATAGTTCACATAGATGTAAATACAGCTTCGACAAAAAGATTTATCACCCATATTAAAATCCTCGACATGTTGTTCCCTTTAGCAGTATGTAGTCTGATAGTTTTGGTTTTATGTTGTCCTGATTTTATTTTATATTTTATATTGATTTTATATATATTTATATTGTTGTGCCTCCATCCCAATAACATGGAGGTGAACTTTATTTGTGGTGCTCGCAGCACTGAAAATCACAAAGAAGAAAAAGAAAATCACAGACTATCACTTTCTACATATACAGCAAGGATTTAAAGGGTAAGTTCAGCAATTTTACACATCAAAGTCTGCTTACAGGTCTTAAAGGAAGGACTACTACGCATGTTTGAAATCCGATCAACGGTCTCAAGTGATGTCACTTGAGTCGGTTGGGGCTGAAAATGAAAAGAAACATGCAGACGTAGTGAAACAGGTGAGCTTACAGAGCTCTGTCTCTGCTAAACTAGTGGTTCGAGGTGACATTGGCTGCTACTAGTAGAACACACCTGAGTCTTCAACCTGTCTGCAGCCTAGTTGCATTGTGGGTAATGTAGTCATGTTTAGACAAAGAAGAGGAACACATGGATTTAAAAAGATGTTACTTCTGGTTCTGCTGCATTGATTTCCAACCGTCCATCATGAGTCTGATAATGTTATAGAGGTGCAATTAGTAGAGCACGTTAGTCTTTAATTCATTTAACTAATTATTTTTTCAATTTTTGGTGAGTCAGCCCTTTAAATACCACATCACGACAGAAGTTTCTGTAGGACCCTGCACTGACATTCTTAATGCTGCTTTGGCTTGGCTTGTACAATATTCCACCGCTTGATGATTATCTTTCACAACATGAACAGTGTTCATGCTTACACTGAGCTTTTGGTATGTATCACCAAACAAATGTATCTTTGGCCACAAAAACCCATTGAAAACATAATCCTCTCAAAAAAGAGCTGTTCTTCTACATTAGTGTGAAGATAACTATATTTATGTATATTTACAAAGTTTTGGTCTGCTGGTTTGCTTAAACAGGACAGGTGTATCAATGTGTATCTAAATGCCACATTTGGAAAAGACAGTGATATGAATAGAAATAAAAATGCTGTTCATCTTGGTGTTCAGGTGGGAAAGAAGTCTTTGGTACTTTGAAACAACCCGACGTCTCTGGATTCCTGAAACCCAAATATTAGCAATAAAGAAACAACATTTTTCAATGTCTCTGATGAAAGACAAACACAGGAAGGATTTCTTTGCACCCTTTTCATCTCACCACCTTTGTCTCTTTCCTTCTTTCCTTCTTTGAGGGTGATGAGGCTTCTTGATGAGAAAATCCAAAGGTCAAAGTTCATCCGAAGCTGCCTCTTAAAACACTTGGATTTTAAAAATGTAACGTGTGAATTTAACCACAAAGGCAAAATAAGAGCTTAAAACAATGTCTGTATTAGTTACTTTTGACGATGAACACAGAAGAATACTTGAGTTCTGATAAACGGGGCCTTTTAAACATGCACAGCAGCTGATCGGTCGCCAGCAAAATGTGTGGAAATCTTCAATTACAGCATATATCAGTGAGTTCAAACCCATAGACATTCCCAAGTTGCTGCCTCCAACCGTGAAGTCCTCTGGTGTATTTTTTCCCATGGGGGGGTGAATGCAGCTGAAGCCCCGCTGGCGTTGCCACAGTCTGCCTTCCTCACCACAGCCTGCTGGCTCTCCAATCTGGATGACAAGTCTGCCACGGTGAAGCAAGTACCACTTTGTCCCACAGAGGGGCAGTGTTCAGTTGAAAGGTGGGGGGGGCATCCACAGTAAACAATAATTCCTTGGTGGGACGGACGCCTCGCCGCTGCACTGTGAGTGGTCCACAGCTGTGATTGTCAGAAAAGAGCCTAAAGTTAAGAAACTTGCTCTGCTGCTGGGACTCACTAAGGTGTCCTCCTGGGGGAGGGGGGTCGGCGCACCGGCGGCAGGTCGTAGTGTCCCGGGATGTGGCTGTTCACAGGGAGGTCGTAGTGGCTCTGGGGGTCCTCGTGTGGTGCATGGCCGAGGGAACTCTGACGCTCTGTGGGGGGAGATGAACGGCACGCTGAGATAAACAGACACGAAGAACTGTTTATGCTTCTGAAGGCAAATATCCCACCTCCTATTCCACCACATTCATTTTATAAAACTTTTCGATGTTTTGTTTTTTTAATGTCAACAATGTTGACTTTGAATTTTTCCAGTAAGAAATGATCAAATTTCCATGTTTCAGCACCTGGTTTGATCACTTTTCTTCCTGGTGTACTGCACAGTAACAGTACTGAGACTGCTTTGTATTGGCTCGGTTGATGAAAATCTTTTTTTCATGCTTCTATTCCGTTCTTGACTCAGACTGGTCGGTCCTGAGATTTCTTAGAGGGTTTGGTGTATACTATCTGATCACACCAACTGTGTGACAACTACATTAGTGTATTTACATCTATTTATTAAATGTGTAAATGGTGCTAAATGCTTAAAGTAAAGTAAGAAATTACTGAGCATTTACTGTAGTTAAATGAGGTCATATTGCATTTGACTTCAAAAGATAAAAAGCAAATAAAGCAGATAAAAAGGACTTTAATGCACTGAATACATTCTGATCCCAAGACGTTTTTTACTCCGGAGTCCATTAACAAGGGGCAAAGGCTGATATCAAGCCAGTAGTTCCATTAATCTGAGGATCTGATTCTCCTGACCTCAGATATCACTAGTTTTCCATCGTCATTTAAGAATCTGACTTCATGTTGATGTATTACTGCTGTCTAGATTCTAATTCCACGCAGGACTAATAAAAGAACGACCTGAGATGCACCTTTTCCCTCTCGCCTGCTCTTCCTCTTCCCATCAGTGTCTTAACTTCACTTCTGTGTGAACATGTGAATTCATCAGACTCTGGCTTCTGTCAGAGCACAAATCCTGTTCTAATGTTTGACTCTAAAAGAGTCTTGATGAAGTCTCAGCTTTCCCAGACGGGTCACCAAGTGTGTGTTTCACCATAAACTGTATAAAAGAATTTCTAATGACCAGCAGGGGGCGACTCCACTGGCTGAGAAAATGACCCTACTTCTCCCTTCATTCATTACCTTTATTAACACTTTCCTAATGACATCATGGTCTCTGCCAAAACAGCATGATGTTTATTTTGTAAATTAAAGTTCATTTGGAGTAAAATAGACGATATGAAGGGGTATGCTTTAGAGCCGGACGACCTTGTGATTAACCAATCAGAGGCAGGTTATGTCTAGATGTAACCAATCAGAGGCGGGGGCTTCAACGGGGGTCAAATTCCAAACTCCAACCAGCAGTCCACAAACCAATGGGTGGCATCACGATGGCTAAGTTCACTTCCTATATACAGTCTGACCATCAACAGAAAGATATTCAACAGCTATTATGATAATCAACTAACTGTTGAAGTAATTTCCTTATTCCAGCTTCTAAATTAGGAGAATTTGCAACTTTTCTTAATCTTATATGACGGTTCGTTGAATATTTTTGCTGTTTTGGACAGTTTTTTGGACAAAACAAGAAACTGAATGGCAGCCAGTTTACAAACCAATCAATAAAATAATCAGCAGATAAAGTGGCAATGAAAACAATAGTTAGCTGTATTCCTACAAGCCTGATTATGATGAAACTCACTTTCACTTCTTCTCATCCCCTTTAAATTCTTCCCCATGATGCCTGACTATCCCTCTGGCTCACAGGAACATGTAACATGACTCTTGACCTGATCTTTGTCTTGTGACGCTGATGATGAAGAAGGTGACGTTATCTGCTCACCTCTGCGTAAGGTGGCCGTGTTGAACGGTGGCGGGCTGATCTCAGTGTACGCTCGCTCTCTGGGCACGGCTGACTTCATCTCCATGTAGCTGCTCTCTGGGGGGCAGAAGGGCAGACCCGGCAGGTCTTTGATGGTCGCGTACGGATTCTCGCTGTTCAGAGAGCTGCTGCTCACGGCCACCGTGTCCTTCAGCTCTGTCACCACACAGAAAGAAACGGGACAGACGTAAAAACGCATCTGAAGTGCGTGTGGAGAGTCAGAAAGCAGGATGTGTAGTTTGGGGTTTAGCTTTAAAGCATTTTCCAAGATTTTTTTATGAGTTCTGAGAATGACTGAGGAAAGTTTGGGACCTTTTCATCTCAGACGGTTCATGAACTGTGAATAATCTAAATCATTTTTATGAAACCAATGATGTTTCTAACATTTTTCTGGCGTAGCTATGCTGGTGTTAACCAGGTATAATTCTCATCACATTTATCATATTAGTTTGAATGCTAACATTTGCTAATTAGCACCAAACACACAGTACAGCTGAGGCTGATGAGAGTGTCATTTGTTTTGCAGGTACTTATTCATAAACCACAGTATGGGACAAATTCAAATTTCGACCTGATGATGGAGCTAGATGAAAAGCCAGGAGAGGAGTGATTACAATTCAATGTGTGAACCAAATGTGATGGAAATCTACCCAATAGTTGTTGAGATACTTCAGTCTGGGCCAAAGTTATGGGCCGACCAACATTTCCATCCATGGAGCCACAAATGCTGCCAGCATGGCTAAAAATAATCACGGGTTATAGTTTCCTTTATGGGTGTAAGACAAAACAAATCTATTTTAAAAAATCCAAATCATACGTTTTGAACATTTATGCAGCTAATGATCATGTGATTGTATAACTTTATCACCTCACATCACCTTGCTGATGTAGTTTTGGTGTTCCTACTTCTATATATTTCACAGTGTGAAAATAGGGTGACAAACTACCTTTGTTGTAATATTTTCCGAGGCTGGCACTGTAGCTGTAGCTCCGGTCGATTCCAAAAGCTCCTGTAAACAATAAAAGACAAATCTGGCATCTTTGTTTTCATTTATGGCGAACTAATCAAAAGCACATAAGCTGCTTTGGAAATCTGCAAAATCAATAGCAGGTGAGTCAAAGCTGGCAATGCGGCTATCACTTTTTATGAAGTCCTTATTGTTTTATAGTCTCATATCAAATGTGCATTGTTAACTAAAGTGATTTTCTGTCCAAAGGAAACACGATGGTCGATAAACTTTGGTGTATGGTGTCTCAAAGAGAACTTTCTAACTTTTCTCTTCAGCTGCATTTCTCTGCCCTGAATTTTTAAATTTTGACTCCCTCTGTAAGCTTGTTACATCTTTTGAAGGCCTTAATCGATACAGGTATGTTTTACACTAAGGCTGCTGGTAGCTGATATTCTCTGGTGGTATTCAGTGTCTTTAAGAATGATTATTTCACTGTTAAAAGCCTTAGACAAATTCAGTGTTTCCCCCTGAAAGATTGGTCAACACTTAGCCAACTCTTGGACACTGACACTTAGAATAAGGAAATGCTTCTAGGTGTGTTAGCAGAAGGATGCATAAACAGTGCATTGCAGGTTTAACAGATGATTTTATGTAGCTGTGGTCAGGAGGTAAGGAAACCAACTCCTTACTTTTATTGGCCTGTAAATGTTAATTCACTCATTTCATTTTACTGCATTTGCTGCGTGCTTGTCTCCACTGCAGGGATAAAAGGTAAAGAAACTGATCCTGGATGTGAGTCACACGGTGGAGAGTCACCCAGACGGACCTGAGTCTTTGCGGGGCTCGTGGTGTTTCCAGTCTGCAGGCAGAGTGGCGTTGCTCTCGACCCCAAACAGGCCCCGTCTCTCCCTCTCCATGTTCTTCACGCTGCAGAACAGCTGGTTGTTGGTGTTCTGCATGGCAGTAATAAACCACATCAGAAATCATCAATGCAGCGAAAAAAGGTAAAAAAAAAAATACTTTTGAAGTGAAGTAACTGCAGTTAAATGTAGCAGTGAAGAGCTGTGACTTATTGGGTCAACATTTAATGGCTTATGGCCCTGAAGCTGTTGGTGACTGGATGAATTTCATATTCGTCCCAGAGTTGCACTACAGCTGCTAAGTGACGGAGTGCACATTCACCTTGATGGTGCGGTCGTGGTTGTTGGGGAGGTGTGGCAGTGGAGGCCTGTTCTGGCTCAGTGTGTGGTAGCTGGGGTTGGAGTAGTAGTGGTGGTAACTGTGAGGAACATCTGGAGGCCAAAACAAACACATGGAATCACGTCTGCAGCAATTAAATTACCTCAAGGGGCAATAAAATGCATCTCTGTGGAACACTCATTACATAAAAGCAAAACAGAACAACTATAAAACCATCACAATATAATGATAATTAGATTTGAGGATGCTAAATATCCCCAGAAGACTGTGACAGTGACTGTGGCAGATTTACCACACTGTCACTTGTTATAAAGTCTAATTCATCATTAACTTATGAAATCATTTCAGTCATTGCCACTTAAAATGCCAGACACTTCATCTCCAGTTTCTCTCTAGTATTCATTAAGTCTACTTTTGAAGGCTACCAAATATGTCTGGCTGAATTAAAGGGAAATGTGGATGAAATAATATAAAATATAAATTTCCCTCTTTTGGTTTTTTGATTCTTTCTCTCAAAGGAGAACAGAGATCGTGATTTACAGAGCAGATAAATATGCCGAAGCGGACAAAAAATGTTTTATTCTAACCTGGGACGGCGTACTCAGAGTTGACTGTGTGGCTGGTGGAGAAGGAGACGGTGGGCGTGTTGCTCTGCTTGTCCTTCTGCCTGCGGCGGTACAGCAGCAGCAGAGCCAGCAGTAAGACCACCAGGAGCACGAGCACGACGATGCCGCCTATGGCCCCCCACGACTCCCTCTCACCAGGCGGGAGTGGAACCATAACGCTCCCTGACTGCTCAGATGAGTCTGTCACACGGGAGGTGGAAAGGATCAGGTTAATAAGATGTGAGGCAGATTGCTCTCAAGGTCAGTCTGTTAGCTCCTGTGCTCGTGGGAAAACCTCTGTGTATCTTTACCTTGTTGACAGTCGTCTCCTCCACTTTCACACACGCAGTCTCCAGTGAATCGGTCACAGATGAGGCTGGACGGACAGGAGCAGGTCTGAGTACAAAACGGACCAAAGCGTCCTGGACTACACGCTGGAAAACACGAGGTTCAGATGACATCCACGCATCAGACACATGGAATGTAAATGTGTTTTCATTTATCTGTTGAAATTTATTTGGGTTGAACATCTGGAGAAATAGGAAACGGCTGTAGAGCTGCAACATTTGGCTAATTATTCAAATGGTGTTGACCGACCGAACATTATTCCTAACAGTCTTAATCATCGATTAATTGTTTCAGTCAATAATACCAAAGTCCTCCAATGTGAGGGTTTGCTGCTTGTCAAACACGATTGTATGTGAATATCTTTGGGGTCTGGACTGTTTAAAGTAATATAAAATAATCAGTAATTCAAATACATCACCTTGAGCTTTGGGAAATTATTGTCATTTTATTCAAATTGTTAGCCCTATAAGATCATACATTTTCTAAGCCAAACAGTAACACTAAAGAGGGCATGCCTCACCTATAATACCAGTAAGTTAATAACACTTGGATGTTATGGTGTAATAGGTGCAGCAGTCTGTCGTTTTCCTCTCTCAGCACCATATTTCATGGTAGTAACTGGGACATTTCACTCCAGAAAATCTCAGTTTTCTAGTCGCTGATGTGATGTTGCACTCACCTATAGAGCAGTCAGTGGCGGTCCAGCCAGGCAGACACTCACAGTGACCGTCCCGGGGGTCGCACGTGGAGTTGTTGGCACAATTAACGCACACTTCAGAACACAGTTTGCCATAGTAACCAGCTGGACAAACTGTAAAACACACAATGCCATACAGTGTATATAATTACCTGCAGATTTCTTTAACATATACACCACGTGTTTATGCATTAAATGAGCTTGGATGATTTGCACAATCATACATAATTATTGATGTTAATACCAACCTTGATCACAGTTGGCTCCAGTGTATCCAGGCAGGCAATCACACTCTCCTGTCACATGGTGGCAGCGGTACGACTGGCCACAGGACGGGCATGACATACTGCACTGGTCGCCATACATACCAGCTCTGCATTCTGGGAGACAAAAGGAGTGAAAAGTGAGCCAAGGCAGATGCTACACAGAACATCCAGTACACTTCTGGTTTCGATCCGATCTGATTTTAGCTGCACGCCAGCTGACTGACAGCAAGACTCACTGTTCTGACAAGTGACTCCCCAGTAGCCTGGACGGCACACACATGCTCCAGTTTCCCTCAAGCATGTATCACTGTTGGGGCAATGCTTGAAACAAGTCTGGTTACAGTGGCGCCCCCACAGGCCCTCTGAACATGGCACGCTACAGCGAGAACCTAAAGGGAAAAAAGGGAGAGTGGATCTCAGTGTGTTGTAACAAGTATTCAAACACTTTATTTAGGTAAAACTGGCAAAAACACAATGGAGATAGACTCCATTTTCCCACACTCCATCCAGAAAGTCCTGCATTCATAAATTAAATTCACTAAAAGTAAGCAAATGTAAGATGTTTTCAGCTAATGTACTTAAAAGCAGTCAGTATGAAGAATGGTTCCTTTCAAAGTTTCAAGTATCAATGTAATAGTAAGTGATCTCAAAGAACCAGTGGTTTTGCATGTTTGAGTCCATTAAGTACACATTATGTATACTTTGTACTGACTGATTCTGTTACACCGACCACTCTCCAAAGCATACCATATGTCTGATTTACTCCCATCAACCAGGACAACAATGACTTACAATCACAGCGCAGCTGCTAGCAAAGACTGTTTTAAAGACTTTCCAGACTGCTGCGTTTAATGAGCGGCCAACATGTAGGATCTGTGCGTTGGCCGCCAAACAGCATTATATTCATGTGACAAAAGCAAAATTGAAAAAGACAAATGATAGGCAAATAGAGACAATGTGAGGATGAGAGGATAGTGTGAGTTACAATTTCTTGCTTTAAAAGACTAAAGTGAAATATAAAATCTTTGTCTTTGTAGCTTCCACGAACGCACCAATGAGGAGAGGTTTCATAACGGTCCTTGGCTGCATCATCAGTACATTTCAAGTACAATTTCAACGTATTTTTTGTGGATGAGTACCTTTACTTTTGATACTTTGAGTACTTTTAACCAATAGTACTTTAGTACGATTTTGGATGCAGGACTTTTAGTTGTATTAGAGTATTTTCATATTGCTCCTTTTACTTAAAGTAAGGATCCAAATAGTTCTTCCAACACTGAAGGTGATAATCAACATGAAAAAACAATAAAAAAAATCTTTTTCTATGTTGGGCTGCCTATCCTTCACAGCTAAAAGGTTCTGATGGAGTAATGTAAAGTCCTTTATGTCGGAGTCGGACTCACAGGGAGACAGACTGGTTTAAAACCTGTGGCTCACTTCGTTCTGTTGGACCAGACTTATCTGTGGAACCAAAGCCAAGCTGGCAGCGACACCAGGAGGACGTCATCACTTACCCGACCAACCTGGCAGACAGTGGCACTCCCCGGCGGTAGCTTGGCAGCCGTCGGCATGAACACAATCACACCTCTTCAGGCAGCCTGGCCCAAACGTGCCCATCTGCACATGTGAACAAATGCCAATGGGCAAAGAATTGTCAGGGGAATCTCTTCAGCATTGGGCCAGCTCAATCAGAGTCAGACAAAATACTACACTGGCAGTGTGTTGTTGTATGGACAGCCTGGTGGGTTGGCATGGCAGAGACAAGAGGGGCACACGTCCAAAACGCAGATTAAAGCATACAGAGGGTGAGGTAAGGGATGAAAAGCTGGACAGCATTTCTACAGACTATCCAATCACAACTGACATGTTCTGTATAATTATCACCCTTATGATTTGTGCATTAGTCTTATCACAGACAGCAGTTCATTAGTCTCCTCAGTTTCACATCGAATAAACATATAGTACTTTTCTTCTTATCTTCTGCAGCTTGTATTATTTTACAAAATGACATGTGTTTTCACGCAGTGCTGTGGCTCGAGTCCAGGACATTTTCAGAAGAAGTGGAGGGATTAACACGTTAAAACTGATCTGTTCATGCACCCCTCCTCGTTTCATTTTTTCTTTCATTTTACCCCATTTTTTATTTTATTTAAGTATATATATTATGTATATTTTATTAAAGTTTTATTTAATTTATTGAGCATCTTGTGAGCGTGTCTAAAGTGTCTAAAAAAGTGTCTATCGGGAATAAAAAAGTTAGATCTTAATGTTTTATTTGCAGTACTGACAAAAGTCTTCATGACACTAGCTAGAGGCTGGAGGTTACCCACAGTTTACTAAATGTGCACAGTGATATGTATAGTACAATTAGTGGGTTTCTAGAAATACAATTTTTTGTTGTGTTTGACATGTCAGTTTGCCTCTTTACCACTTCATAACACAAATTAGTCAAGCTATGAAGCCTCATATCCGGACTTTTACCGGGCACGGCTGGTGACAGAGCGCCCCCTGCCAGCCGGCTGTGCAGGCACAGGATCCATCTGCAGGATTACATTTTGCCCCGTTGGCGCAGTGGCAGGTGGCGTTGCATCCTGGGCCCCAGGTTCCCTCAGAGCAGGGGGTGGAACAGTCTGGCCCTCGCCAGCCTGCAGACACACGAAGGGCCGTCAGCCATGTTTGATTGGTTACATGAAAGTTATTTCACCAGTTCTGATTCAGCCTGTCAACATGTCAAGTGTAGACCTCCAGGTCATGAAACATTTCCTCCTTAACAGTGAACATCTCTGTGTGAATTTTTTACCCTCTTTGCAGAAACAAGTCCCATCAATGGGCGAGCAGTCGACAAAGTTTTCACAGGCGCACTCCAGGGAGCAGTTCTTGCCATAGGTGCCGCTTTTACATGGATTCTCACAGTGAACCCCCTGGAATAATAATTAACAATATCAACCTTTATAATAAACCCAGAGGAAATCATGAAATCCAAGAAATCATGCATTAAAAATAGGTAATTAGATCTGAGAGCTACTTGTTAACCTCGAGCACTCACCGTGAACCCAGGGGCACACAGGCACTGGCCAGTGGCGCTATCACACACCCCCCCATTCACACACAGACAGGGCTCCAGGCAACCATGACCGAAGAAACCGTGAGCGCAGGTTTCGTTGCAGAACAGCCCTGCCCACCCTGGCTGGCATGTGCACTCTCCTTTCATTGGGTGGCAGCTGGACAAATACAAATGCAGGTAAATATGATGAAATCTTTACAAAATACAAAGAAATAGTAAGAAAGTTTTTTTTTTTTTAAAACTGCAGCAATGTACTTTAGAGAGGTGGATGCTGATTTTAATCATTTCATTCAGTTCTGTTCAAATATTTCATTTTTTCCCAAAGCCAAGTGATCACATCACTGTTCCATGCACTCAAACACTTGATTCGACAATGGTGATTCAGTATAGTGTTTGAAAAAGTTTTGTTTTTTTGATATAGTCATTTTAGACAAGCACAGCTGTTCTAACGTCACAAAATAGTGTCACTGCTGGTGGAGCCAGTAAATCTGAGGACAAATTATTGAGGCTAATTAGCAAACACCCACACAGGTGTTTCCCCCCCCACCTGGACAGGAGCGGTTGGAGAGGGAGGGAGATATCAATCAAACACCACATAGCCTAGTGACCACAGGTAAGAGCGGGGAGCAGAGCTAGCTACAGCGTCATGAAGCCAACTGACTTGTGACTTGGGAATTTCAGCTCTTAGTCCTGTCCAGAAGAGGGAGAAACACCCAAAGCTGCAGCACTCGGCAGAGTCGACTGCTCCTAGTCGTTTTATGGACACAGGTGGCAGCAACAAGCTCATCAGGCCCAGCGGCACCACAGTTTACTAGGTAACATTTTATGCTTTATTAGAAGTGTGACCTACTCGAGAGGAAAGTCTTGATGAGGAACTAATTTTGTAAAATATTTGAGCAAAAGTTCCAACCTTCAATAAAAAGCAGTGCAAATCTGAAACTACTGAGCTAAGGTCCAGTATCTAGCTAACTGCCTCCAAAGCAACTTCAGAGAAATGTTTGTAAAGCCCTTCTTCTGGTCATGTCTACATGGCATCCATAGATTTGCGTGTGTTATTTCTTCACTGTCATTGTGTACTCTAACCCAAACCTAACCTTAACCATAAGCTACCCCTAAACCTAACCATAACCATAAGCTTAAACCGAACCTCAACCCCTGACCTTAATCTTGTGAAAATGATGAACATAAGAGTTGCCAGCTAGACAGAACCCCCCCCGTTCTTCTTCTTCTTCTTCTTCTTCTCCTCCTCACCTGAGTGTGTGTTTGTCCTGGCAGAGACAGGTGCGTTCACAGTGCATGCCGTATTTGCCGGGGCTGCACATCCTGTCCCTGCAGTGTGGACCACTGAAGCCCGGCTCGCAGAGGCAGCCTCCATCGATGTTGTAGCAGCGTGCACCGTTAGCGCAGTCACACACGCCTTTGCAGTCCTGACCATAAGTGCCTGCAGCACATTCCTCATTACACCTGAGGGCCAGAACACAGAAGGTTGCACAGATGCACAAAAGAGCTGGACAAAGAGAAAGTAACACACAAGTCTGCTGTTGATTCGTACATGAACCATAAACCGAATCCAAACTTCCATATTGTATTGTGGTGAGCCCATCATGATGTCAGGCAAGTCACGCAAACTGACATCAGCGCACAGTATGCTCGCGCTGAGCAACTCCTCTCGATTGTAATGCTTTAACACGAACTGTATGAGGACAAAATACCAAAACAAGATTCTCCAGTCTGGATACAACACTAAGTTTAAGACAGCAGTTCTGTGTTTTGAATGTCTCATGCAGCCACATACACACCTGTTACCAGTGAAACCTTTAGCACACTGGCACTGTCCAGTTTCAGGGTCACATTTTCCTCTGTTGTGGCAGACACACTCCTCCGCACAGTTTGATCCAAACCGTCCCTCTGGACATCGCTCCGTGCAAACTGCACCCTGCAGAGACATGGAAGAAGTTCAGAGATTCGCCATTACAAAAGAGAATGGAATGAGACAGCAACATAGCAACTTTACAGTTTACGCAGCTACACATAAAATAATCTGTTAGTTTGCTCTGATGTAATCACAACCATGTCTTCCAAAAACAAAGAAACCTCACAATGAATTTTTCACATTAGTGGAAAACCATTCATCTGCGTGTCTCCAGAGAGGACAGAGCGCCTTCAAAACATTTTAGACATAAGTCAGTGTTAAGAAAAAGAGACCACTTGTTCAGAGTTTGGAGCCAGCTGGATGAAACTATAGCACATGAGCTAATTCATGGTCTGGCACCCTCCACAGATAACATGGGGGGTCAGTGTCAGTGCAAGCTTGAACTTGAAAACGTACCGTCCATCCAGGGGGACAGTCGCAGATCCCTTTGCCCCTACAGATGCCACCATTCTGGCAGGGGCACCGTGCCTGGCATTTCCTGGGACACGCCTTCTCACAGCTGGGGACAGGATGGAGTGGATGCTTAATAATGATGCTTAATGGACCACTTTAGTCAAAAAACCCTCCATGTGTCCTGGGACATTCCTGAGGACTTAAGTAAATGTTTTGTTCTACAGTAAAAGCACACAGAGTGTTTTTATGGAACTGGTTATTGAAGCATCAGCAAACAGCAGTGTAAAGTAACTAAGTACATTTCCTCAAATACCGTGCTTGAGTACAATTGAGTATTTCCTTTTTCTGCTACTTTATACTTGTACACTATTACAATTCAGAGGGAAACACTGTCCCTTTTTACTCCATTATATTTATGTGATAGCTTTAGCTACAAGTTACTTTACAGTAAGTAATTAAAATGTGTTGCACCTTTAACAGCTGCACCATTTACAACAATGCACCATTGCGGTACTGTAACTTTTACTGAAGCAAAAGGTCAGAGCTTCTTTCACCTTTGAACACAAATGGTGAGATATTGATGTCACCACGTTGATAGCTTAAACATTTTTGTAGCTCTAGAGCGCTTGTTAACAGACAAACTGGCTTTTCGTAGATAACATTTAACAGCTCATACAGCCCCTTCATATCCTCTGAAACTACTTTGAAGAAAAGCAAAAGAAAAAAGGAGCGAGCAAGAAAAAAAATGAACAGTAGCTGATGATTATTCTAAGTCTTGGCATTGCAGCAGCTTTGTGGGAATCATCAGCACGGTTGGAACGTGCCTTCGACCAATCAGACTACTTGGCTGAAACTACCTGCTGTACAATTCAATGTTGGGGTATTATATTTTCTAGCACACCCTTGAGGTGAACTAACATGGACAGACTTTACATGTACACAATTCATCAAGGAGCTTTATCCAATCATCAGTGTTGCCAAGCTGCGTTTTTTATTTAGCCCAAAGAGTCGTGCTTTCAAATTTGGCAGTAGAAGAGTTTCCACTAATATTTAGTTGGGAAGAATTTTCATTGCTTACTCATCCTCAGGGGCATCTGAAAAAACAGGGCGTAACAGATGACTCATGGATTACAGTGTAGTACACCAGGGTCTTTTCTTTCCACCTTACAATCGAGTTAACTTGTTAAGTACTGAGACAAATAAAGATTATGAAGTAAAGTATAATGAAGTGAGGTGTCAAGTGTCTCCTAAATTAATTAACTGACTGTTCATGCTCATGAAAATGCTCATACCAAAAGGAGATTGTGTCAATTTTAGCTACACTGGCTGCAAGACTCCATGACAGTCAATTACTCCACCGGTTTGGTTCAGATTCAAATATCTCCACAATATTGGGACAGATTGCCATTAAAGTTTGTAAATCTAGTAAACTACTGACATTCCCAGCAGTCAGACTTACCCTGTGTTAAGTAGTAATTAGAAACTGTTAGGAGGCTACACTTCAAGTGAGCATGGTAAACATGATACCTGCTATCGTATATTAGCTTGTTGCATGATCACTGTGAGCATGTTTGCATGCTGATGTTAACATTTAGCTTAGAGCACCACTGAGAACAGCCCCCCAGAATCACTCGCATGGCTGGTGACTTATTGAGTCTTTGTAAAGCTACTTGCCTCAAATCGATCCTTGAGGGACGAATAAAATGTTTTATCTTTAATTGAAAATGATCTGTGTCTAATCTATCATTCAGAAATGCTAAAAAAAAGGGGAACAAAATACTATATCCATTTTGGAAATAAACCATTTCAGTCAATGTTTTTCTCTGTTTACAAAATCAATATAGCACTTAATAACACGGGCTCTCATTTTAATATCTATTTATTCATTTTTGTGTACTCACAAAGTCCCAGTGAATCCATCCCGACATATGCACTCTCCGGTTGCTCTGTCACAGGATCCTCCAGTCCCACACTTGCACCTCTGCAGACAGCCCTTCCCGAAGGTGCCTGCTGGACAGGACTCCTCGCAGTAGCGTCCAATGAACCCCGGAGGACACTGACACGCCCCCTTGACGGGATCGCAGAGAGCTCCGTTCTCACACCTGCACTGCTGACTGCAGCCTGGACCCCAGTGTTTGTCATCGCAGGCTGAAAGGTAATAGGACCAGCTGTTATTCATTGATTATTTATGAAGAATATTGATCCAGACTATGCTGTTTAGCCAAGACGTTGAAACTAATTCTTCTGATGTATTCAATCAATGCTGAATTTAAAAATGAATTGTGACTTTACACTTTTGGTTTATGAGATTTGCTTTGTATCTTTCTTATATCTCAATCTGCAAACACAACCATCTGAATTTTCATTCACTTTTTGCAATTTATTCATCCAGATATTTTTTTTCAGTACAGCCACTACTCCTGTTGTTAAACAGCTACACATATTCACAACAGGGAGGTTCTGGCTTCATTCTGGTTCATTGACCACATTTTCCAATGACATAAAGGGGTCCGCTTCCAGTAATACGCCTGCTACTCTAAACATTGAGTCAAACCTATTCTGCAATGGTGGAAATTAAATAAAAAAAACACTGAACCAAAATAAGATTACGCTTGATTAGTTTAACTTGGTGCAAGTATGGTGATTTTGCGTTAGTTTTGTTTTTCCTCATTCAATTTTCCTCCCATACACTGTGGCGTGCACTTACAGCAATACATGATGTCATGAAAAACAAATAAACAGAAGATCTGATTTCAATTCAAAGCGTTCAACAGCTGAGAGAAGAAGAACAGAAACGGGGGAGGAAGAGTGCCTGGGGAAGACATAAAGTACTGACTCTTCCACACATTACTGTGGCTCTACCTCCAAATCCTCCCGTTTAGCACTGGAGTGTTATATTACCGACAAATAATTTCGAACTGGCAGGGAGATTTGCATGGAGCTCACAGGACGGACGAGTTTTGAATGGTTAATTTTACAGAAGCCCGACAATCGGCTCCAGTGGGTCAGCATGCAGTGGAGATTCACACAAGGTTTGGATTTCAATTCATGATGAAGAGATCTCGGTCCACGGGGTCGTGTTATGAGAACCCAGATTAGTCATGGATGCATTCTTCAAATTTCTCATCAATAACTTTGACTGTCTTGGACATTAGACCTCGTCGAGAAAATGCGATATCCAATAGCACTGACGCAACACATGGATAGGCATCAGTTATCTTCTCTGGAGCTAAAAACCATTCCAACAATTTCATGCTGACCTCTGAATCATCTTTTTTGTGGAAGCAAACACACATTCGTGCACAGAGTGCAGCAAAGTTTGAGCTACACGTCATGTGTATCCGGGTTCCCAAAATCCCCCCACCACCTTTAGTCTCTGCTGCACATATGCCCTGCCACAGCTTTGAAAAGTACAAGGACTGCTTTGACAATAATTACACAAAGGGTAGAGCAGAGCCAAATTTGGCCTGGAGCGAAGCACGTTGCCATGGCCTGTAGTGTTTATTGCACTAACTTCAAGCAGGACCCTTGCCTCTCTTGTTTAAATGAATCATAACTTCACTTGTTCTCTGTGTGGGCATTGGAGAAGGGTTCTGCTGCAGTGTGTCATGTTGAGTAATGAGAAACTCAGCTGGACCAGTGATTATGTTTACACAGACATTCTCCAGGAGAGCAGGGGAGATTTGCTGAGGGGTCTGCATGGCTGTCAGCGTCAGAACTGTGGGCCAATACATTCAGACATTTGATGAGTGAATGGGGCAATTTACCAGATTTGACGTTACATTTTTGAACAACCAGCTGGCAGCTGCCAGGCCCTCCACTGACCAACATAAGAACTCCTCCCATCTGTTTGTTTATCTGCAACAGACATCCTCTGACAACGCAGTGTTGCTGAGCTTCATTAAATACTCTTGCCTTAACTTAGTGTGTCTCACTTTAAGTCATTTAGCGTAATGACAAACACTGATCAACCATTCATGGCTGGTTTTCCCTCTGAGTGTTTGCATCTGTGCATGATGGTTCAGTGACCTTCAGCATGTTTGATTATTTATCACAGACACAACAAAATAAAGTGGCCCTTAAGTGCAAACCATAACGCTTTGGAAAAACCACTTTTTGGCCACCCAGACACAAGTTTACAAATCACAAAACATGACGTTTTCCTTAACAAATAAACAAAACAAACAAAAACAAAGCGATATTATAAAATGACCAAACTGCTGTTCCCCATAACTTCCAACCAGACTAAAATGGAGCATTGTTGGTTTGTCAGTTTATTTTGTTTACTGTCGTTGTGGTTTTTCTTTTCTTCTTTTCTGTTTTCCGAAACACTGTTGAAGTATGCACTTCCACAGCACAATACGGCAACATTGTCCTACAAGTCCCTGCTATTTAAGTTGCCAAGACAATTCACATCCTGAGTTGAACAAGTGAAAAATCATGACACCAAATCATAGGTGTACGCTTTAAAGTCCCTTAAACAAACACCTCTGAACTGGGGATGTCTTGTTTCCACTACTTTGCAAATTATTACTGAAATGAACTGCAGAATAAAGTGATGGTAGAGTCATTTATCTGAGGGTTTTAGGATCTGCCAAGTAATATTTTGGATAATATGTGTTGAGGTCATCTTAAGTTGATCCCAACAAGAGTTCCTAAATGAATAAAGCTTAAGTGGATTTCTGTGGTGGAGATATGAATATCAAAATGGCCTCTACAGTAATACAAACCAGTATCTGTAATACTGCCTGCATCAAAACCCACTGACTGACACACAGTTCAGAACTCGCATCTCTTGACTCTTTTTTTTTTTATGAGGAATGCACACTGTTATGGTGGGAACATTCTTCCTTTTCCCCTGACAATTGTCCAAGCGGTGATTTGGGTTTTGATTGCATCCAAAGTCCACATGATCTCTTGGGCATGCAACCAGTGCCCACCACTTGTTTTTGATTTCAGCTCTCTGCATCCCTTTATCAGAACCTGCTCTGAAACAAGGCTTACGTAATTTTCTAGCTCCCAGTAAGCTAAGTAACATTCCTGTCCTTCTCGAAGAGGATCGAGCACACTTCTCCCTCCTCTCTTCTATCCCCCATATTCATTTGCAAACAGTTGCAAAGAGTGCTCAGTATGAAAACCTCAGGCCCCTCTCCTCTTTCCCATAGTTAGATAGCTAAACACACAGGCATCCAGGAAGTGTCAGGGCTTATTCTGCCAAAAAGACTCCATTATAGGACGATACAGTGGAGCCAAGGCTGGAGAGAGGGGGAGGAGGAGGGGGAGGAGGGGGAGGAGGAGGAGGAGGAGGAGGAGGAGGAGGAGAAAAAAGAGCAGAGTGAACGAGTGAAAACAAAGAAGAAGGGTTGGGGGAGAGTGTAAGGAGAGATGGAGAGAACTGGGCCATGCAAGAGAGAGAGAGAGTGGGGTAACATTTTCCATTTCCCCTTCCCATCATCCCCCTGTCAAGACATCAACCGCTACCCGTTAGAGCTTAGTCCTTCTCTCTGCAGAGGAATAGGGGGAAAATGGAGGAGGGCTGTGTACTATTGACCCAGCTGACTGCGTTGAAACGGGCTGAAGGTAGTGGAAAACTTCATTTCAGTGAGGGGAACAGCAGCCCTGCGAAATGTGGTTCTGGTTTCACACTCCACTTTGTTTGAAAGATCAAGTTTAAGGAGATTTCAGTCAAGACAAACAGGGTTAGACTCACTGCTCTGAGTTTGTGCCTTGAATAACTATTATATAACCACTTCTGCTGACTTGAGTTTTGTCATAAAGGGTAAAAGGAGCAGGTTTAATGTGTCTGTCTTAACTCTTTTTTATTGAGTATGAGTACTTTCAGTATATCATACTGTATTTAACTTTTTGCTCTCGTGCTATTTAGTTACATATTTGTTGGAGTTTGACTTTCAGAAGTTTCCACTTTATTACGCTTGATTGCTTTATCCCTCTTACTTTGGAGCACTTGTCAATGTTACTAAGGAAAGCTGCTCCAGCTATTATCATTATTAGCAATTTGATGACCAGTAACTATGAGTGAGAGGTGGAGGTGCAGCTCCTGCCGGTCTAGTAAACTGCTTTCTGGACTGAGGCTGACATCAATGACTCAGTGCTGCGCATGCTGTAATGCTCCCTTGATGTTTCCATTGGACAGGCCGTCTGTGTGTGATGGAGTGTATGTGAGCATCGGCCACTTGACTAATGGCCAGTTGTCATTTCCTGTTGTGTATGTGAGGTTTATTTTTTTGTGTATGCGCACCTAAGAGAGGGAGAAAGAGGGAGAGAGAAAGCGATGTGGAAGAAACCAAATGAGAGACGGTGAGGAAATGTCTGCGAGCGAGAGGAAAAGGCTTATTCATACCGCTGGAACAGTCGTCGCCTCGCCAGCCTCCCTCACACTGGCAGCGGTCTGGGGCGACACATCGACCGTGGACACACTCCTTGGTGCAGCGAGCTGTTGACGAGAAACGCCCTCCATAAGAAACACACAGACCCAGCTTTGTAGAGAACCGTCGCCTGAGGGTATTCAGTGGATGACATGCAGCCAGGTGAAGCTGCTGCACAGCACAGAGCAGATTCTATAGGACCCCCCTTTTTCTCATGCACCCCCACAGTCCATTAAGATGAGCTCAAGCAGCCCTTCGTCAGCAGCACCTGCCATGTTCCAAATCTGCTGAATCAAACCAACATCTAACACTGAAAGTGGATATTGTTACAATAATTAATAGTTTTTCACTCAGGACGGTAATCCAGGATAGTTTGTGTTTAGACTTGGTCTCTGTTCGTCCATGCCCTCTGACACTACATACAAGTTTTTTGATCTGATGTCCTTATCAGCAGAACAGCATCGTCTGTGTGAGCCTTCCAAATCCGTAACAGTGGTTGAGTTTTGCTTAGATTTAGGTGCAAAAGCAATTTGCTTGGGTTTAAGGAAAGATCATGTTGGGTTAAAGGTTGTTACATTAGGGAACCCCTAAAATAAGAAACCCATCATTAACTCTACAGTCTTTCCATATGCACACTGGTAACTGCATTTACCAGTTACCCCTCTGGAGTCGAAGTGCGCTTGGTTGTTAATCACTGGTATTATCACTAAAGTCTATCAGCCCAGTGAAAATCAGTAATACTTTGAAACGTCTCCCTGTGTAATTCAGAAGGGCTTTTCTGCAAGATTAAACACCAACTGTAAATTCACTTTATCTACTTAAAATATAATTCATTTTTCCTTCTACACAAACTTCGTGTGTCATGTTTATGTAGTGTGTGTGTACGTGTGTGTGTGTGTGCTGCTTTTTCAAATGTGAAGCTACAGATGTGCTACAGAGATGTGCACTATTATTTTCACTAAAGACCATATGTCTGTTTAATCTATTTCAAGAGTGCACAATTGCAATCAAAAACCTATTTAACTGAATAGCATTCTTTCCCTGTAAATGTTTTCCACCCATCATAAACAGCACACGGGCTGCCAACCACACAGCTGGGCTCAACCATGCAAGTGAAAGCACCATTCATACGGTCAAGGATCTTCCTCCTCCACAGAAAGTCTTTGAGTTGTGTGTTTGCCAGCATCATAAATGACTCTGCTATTAATTAAGTTAATTCAAACACGCATTTATGACTGAAGACCAGTAATTCTGCCAGATATCTCTTTTCGTTACACTGGACAAGTGTTTTCTAACCATTTGCCACTGAGAACCATGTGCTTCATATGCACTTTTTTCCTCTCCATCCAAACACAATGAAGACATATTTCCACTGATTGTTTCCTCCTCTGTAGCTGAAAGTATGGGAGGACTGGAGGCTGGAGATGATGGAGATCTAAGAAAAGGATAACGTGTCATCAAATGAAGGAGGTAAGTATAATTACATCTAATTATATGTATTTAAAAAATAAAAAATATCATATAGAAAGTGGGTTTAGGAGGAGTCGTAGATGGCATGCTGAAAGCAGAGATATTTCAATTATAAAACTCAAAACAGCCATCAGCATTCTCCATCCTGGCTTTACTGATGTCTGTCGGTAAAATCAAAAGCTTTTGTGTTTGACTACAAAAGAAAACAAAGGCGTTTAGTCTCGTATGAGACTGCCGGGAATGGTGGCTCAACAACAAGTGGCCAAAAATGAATATAATTTCTGCTGAACAAAAAAACATTGATCTCACAAATGTCAGTTTTTGAAGCACAGAAACCGTGTTATTACCGTCATGGATTTCTGAGATCATCCAGTGATGTAAGAGAGGGTTTGTAAAGCTGAGGCAGAATTTTCTCGACCCATATGAGGCCATGTACGGTTTCACTTTATTTAAACATGTCAGCACTGACTGTCCGCAATAACAGTGTGTCAGCAGACTGTTGACAGCTTAATCAGTTTGGTGTTTTCAGACAACAACAACAAACTATTAGTTTATTTCAGCTACTGCACCCAAACGTTCATCATGAGCTGCCACAGCTGCCTTATACTGACAATTAACTTTGCGTAACTTCCCTTTTAAAGAACATTAATATTGGACTGAAGTTAGATTTTTGATGACTTCACATAAAAAAGCTCGGTTTGTTAGGGTGATGGAGGGGCATGGTAACTGAGTCACAAATCAAGCCCATGTGTAAAAATGTTTTTCCAAAGTCCAAAGGAGAAAGTGATGACATATATTTCCACTATGGTCCCAAGATATTAGAAGACAGGCTTAAAACATGTCCCGTAAAATAAAATTGGGATTATAACAGTACGAATGAAACCAAATCTAATTGAATATTTACACTAGAGCACGTCCACTGACACTACTGCTCATATGACCTCGTGCCTGTTGGTCAGGCAGCAGTGCCACACGCCAAGTCATCAGTAACAGACTGATGGAATAATACTTGATGAAATGATGTAAAATCCTTGAACTGAAATGAAAACAAGACAAGTATGAAGATGGGTGTTTGAGGGTTTCCACAGTGTCAGTAACACACAGTTTAGTTTAGTTTAAGGTTCCAGTCGGTACAGCCAGTATAGAAGAGCCTCAGTGGGAACACAACCCAATAATTGTGGTTATTCCAGTGACACATGCAATTCATACTGACTGTGCACATTGCATGGAAAAATAACAAAAAGGCTCTTCATCAGGTACAGAGGAATCATGCAGACTCTTTATTTCTAGATTTTCCTAGTGTATTTCTTTCCCATAATTCTGTTGATCATCAATGTTAGTTTTGCAGTCTACTGCTGATATTGTTTTGAGTGGCTTACAGGTTTGTACTGGCCATGTGGGCTATTGGGCTTTGGAACTAAATCTAAATGCCTTACATGTGGGAAATATGAAAACATTTGAATAATTTATATAATAATAAATAATAAACTTAGATTCAATAATAAACTTAAAACTGCACAAACTTCATTTTGGGTGACTTGCCAAAATCCTCTGAGGGATGGGATGACAAGGGGGAGTTTACTTAGACTCATGACGTCAGTCTGTCTAAAATCTTGGCTGGGACAAGACTATTGTGTCTGTTTGGTACCTCTGTAGTTGATGAAGAGACAATTTGGAGATTGAAACACACTCTTTCCGTTGTGAGAAAATTAATCAATTAATGAATTAAAGTTCAAAAACTTTAAATATATTTTACAACATTCAACAGTGTTCGAATCTTGAGGAGTGAAGTAAACAGATTAATACAGTAGATATAATCATGCTGATTAGGTTGTGTTTACTTCACCTTTCAAGCTCTGTACAGGCCGAGCATGAAAGCAGGTGTGGGCCTGTGATTCAGTGTATTCTGGTGTTTATTGTAGTGATGGTCCATAAAACCACAGAGGGAAACGTCTCTGAACTCTGACGATTCCCTGCTGGCCGAGGACTGAATCTTGCCAAAACGTTTCTCCTTCTCCTCCACTGATTCACTGTTGGCTCTCCTATTGTCTGTCCCAGTAATAAAACAGTATGCAGGCATGTGGATTGTTGAAAGTTTTCCATATTTACTTACGGACACATTTGTCTCTACTCTCGTAATAGCCCGGACAGCACTGGTACCTCTTGCGGTAGTCTGTCTTCACCGCCTGCCTGTAGGCCGTCTTGTAGGTGATCCTGAAAGAATAACACAGTCAAACAGGACCCGGTGACCCTCCGCCGGCAGGAACAGGAAGCCGACCCAACAGGAAATGAGTCATCAGGCGGCTGCTGCTACCTGTGGCGGGTGCATCTGTAGGCGGTCCGAGGGTCCGAGCAGGGCTCCTCTGTCACGTGGTCGTAAGGATGCGAGTAGGACTCCTTCACTGAGGTGGTGAAGCTGAAAAGCAGAACAACACGCAAACCATTAATTAATTCACAGCCAGCGGAAACAGAAAAGTTATCCAGTGATGTGAAACAAAATAGATCTGTTCAACTTTTGAACAAAGACAAAGAGTTATTGGCCTGGAAGAAGAGTTTTTTTTTTGTCTCTGGCTCTTTGGCTTCTAGGCTGATGGTCGAGTAAAACAAGCATCACCTTCAGCGGGGGGAAATCATTACAGGCATTTTGAACTGTCTTCTGACATTTCATAGATAAAACAGTTAATTGC
Source organism: Pempheris klunzingeri (assembly GCF_042242105.1). Taxonomy (NCBI): domain Eukaryota; kingdom Metazoa; phylum Chordata; class Actinopteri; order Acropomatiformes; family Pempheridae; genus Pempheris; species Pempheris klunzingeri. The sequence goes on along the minus strand of NC_092019.1, from coordinate 22,461,615 downwards.
CTCATTGAGAAAAATAATGGGCAGATTTATCAGTCATGAAAATAATTGTTGAAGCCCTAGCTGAATGCTGATGACTGGTGATCCTCTGATCCTTTGCTCTAGTGCCACCAAGAGTGTGCAACAACTATTGGGGGGATTCTGATGAAATGTGGCATCATGCCGGCCTCAGGATGAACTGTAATAACTCTGATGACCCTCTGGCTGTTCTTACAGTGCCATCATTGGGTCACAATTTAAACTTGCCTAACACTTTGCTTTATGACCATATACCTAACACCCGATGGCTCCCATCGGCCTCAGCTGCCTTAGCATCTATCTTAAAGTACCACTGTGCCTAAGTACAACCTCACAGAGCCACTAGCATGGCTGTAAACTTTTAATACATACAATCACATCAAATATTTCATCAGTTTCACTTCCTGGTCCACTTGTTATTCATTTTGCAAATTCATGAAATGGAACAGAATTAGCTAGATGTAAATAAAAGCCTGGTCAATGCTACCAAGACATGCTAAGATGCATCGTTTCACTTTTCTTGGATTTGAAAAGTGAATTCCTTGAACTGTTGGAAGATGTCCTGATCATATCTCAGGTTGGAAAATAGCAATCATCACAAAGTGGTTTTGAATTTAGATTTTGGTGGGGTGATAGTTTCCTCTGAAGGGCAGGTAACCAGCCATCAGCTTCCCTGGGAAAGCAGGAAAAGTGGCTTTTTTTCTTAAAAATCATTATTTATGTGATGGATGGATGTCCTGACCAACCAGTGACCTCTGTTAAAACCCTAAGGTAAACTTTCACCAATATGTTTGTAGCACCGTATGAGAGAATATAATTGATTATATAACGTAACAACAGCAACATTTATTTATATGTCACAGTCAAACAGGCCCACCTCTCCCACAAGCTGCACACATTGGGGTCTCTTGGGTTCAGAGAGTAGCTCAGACCAATCAGGAAGGTAAAAAGCAGCAGGACGGCGGAGATCTGCAGAGTCGGCATGATCCTGGGGGAAAAACGACAGACATTTACAGAGAGATGCAAAAACCCAAATATTTTGGCAAAGGGCCAACACATATTCCTATTGTTACAGGGGGAAACAAATACAGAAGGCGGACAGAATAAAAGTAACATTTGTGCAAAGCAAAACAATGTGGTTCTACAACAAAGATGTACAGTGAGCTTTTAATGCTTTGCTGGCCATACAAAGGAAGTGTTGTTTTAACTATACGGTGATTTCTGAGGTTGTCTCATTGGATTTTATGATATTGGAAATTATTTACAGTAATGTATCCTTCTCATGCAGATGCTCATTTACATGCCTTAATGTAAGTACGATTTTGAAAAACAAAAGTGAGTAAGTGACAAATCTGAGCAGCCTTGAAACACAGCAATAACTCTTAATAAGTATTCTGTGAGGCCTACAGTGGAAAATGTTGCACACAGATGGGAAAAGCACAAAAAAGTTCCATTCCTGCTCTCCAACAGATTTACATTCGTTGTTTTTGTTTTTCATTTACTATAATTAACATTTCACAGCATGGCGGATGAAGGATTCATTGAAAATTGGTCCGCTGTACCTATAAATGGCGGTTAAGATTTACCCTGACCGTAAAAGAGTTCATTAAACGCTCAGCGGAGGTGAGGCATAGAGCCAGACCTGAAGTGGTACGCTGTCTGCTCCCCGCCGAGCTCCACGCTGTCTCAACAGGGTACATAAAACACAGGCATCAGGAGACAACCTGACAGCGGACAGGATAGATAGGGTTGAGTGAGAACATAAGAAAGAAAGAAGACATGGGAAGGGGGAGGGATCAGAGTCAAGAAATGTGACTCCCAACTTCATCCTGACCCCTATCAATCAGCGCTGCACTGAAGCCTCCACGCTCCTCTGCTGTCCCCGTCCACACTCCAGCAGCATCTGGATCCGATCAGTGCATCGGCCCAAGAGAGAGCCTCGGCACGGGGACCCTGTTGGGCTCTCAGGGAGCAAAGGGAAGGCAATTTTTTTCCCCCCTTAAAAATGTCCCATGGAAATGAACAGAAGTTCAGCAGGCCAGTGGTGTGAGCCCTCTGGTAAAAGCATCGTGGGAATGTAACGGCATTTCTAGAATACGGGAACGTCATGTTGACGTAGAATCAGTCAGGCCTGTGTCCCTCTGTTTTCTCAACAAGTCCCGTCTGACAGAATTACCGTAGCACAGCTTCTCATGTCGTCTCCTCATGGCCTTGGGGAGATTTCTGATATTTTGGGACAGTGACATCAAAACCACTGATCAAGATTATCTTCTCAGTGGAAGGACAAAATAGAAATTTGATATAATTTGAAGTAAATAATGACTATAGCTGCTAGTTTAGTAACAATTAGGGTAAGAGTAACTTTGGTAAGAATTACAAAAAATTAAGAAAAGAGTCTGATTTGAAGATTGTCAAACTGCGTGCTGCCCTCACGTCATCCATTTGTGGTCAAGAAATATTATTTTCTTCATTTTTAAATGTGCACATTTATATTTTGATCGTTTAGGGGAAACCAATTCTGACACACGCAGAAGAAAAGATCAGCCTTTCTTCAAAATGGGCATGAATATTTAAACCTAGATTGTGTCTTTTGTGAACTGTGTGACCACTTTTTACTGGCTGTTGTCACACAAGAGGTTAGTAAGTTTTGGTGACTAAATATTTGGTAAGAATTGGGATGAGACTTTGGTCAAGGTTATGTAAGATAAACTCAAAACTCAAACCTAAATCGGTTTCTGGCAGTAGATTCCACTGCATCGTTTCGCTGTCAAACGACTCTCTCGCTCCGTCTCCTTCATGTCATCTGTTTGTGGGGGAGAAACATATTTCTGCCACTGTTCATGCACACGTTTGCATTTGAAATTTGGGGAAATTTCCTGAGATGAGAAAAAGATTTGCCTGTGGTTGGTTGAGTAATGCATGCCTGTAATACTGCAAGGGTCAGCGGTTCAAATCCCATCAGAGCCACTTCATGTTTACAAAATGTGCTCTTTCTGGTGCTTTGGACAAGATAAAACCTCAGGAGGATTAATAAGGATTAATTGATGTGTTTGTGGAAGCAGCCCACCATAAACACCTCTGCAATCAATCAGAAGCTCATTTAACAGATTTACATCTACATTAACTGTCCAGTGGCTGGTTATCACTGCTGGGGATTTGGCATGGCGAAGACTGCAGCATAAATCAGTGTGAGTGCACCGATCTTCTGCTTCTGATAAACTGTGTCTTACAACTCTCCTACTACCCACCATCAGGAGTTAATTCACTTGCTGGCACAAACGCCTAAGAAATCTGTGCCACAAAAACAGAATTTTATGAGAGCAGGCATATGGCTTTTATTAAGAGGAGTCATCAACTTCACCAGCCACTTCATTGGACTGGGGGTAAATATTTTTCATTACCTTCTTTTCATTTTAATTGTGCTTCATTAGAAAAAGGCTACAAACCGCATGGGAATTCTTAACTGCTGAGAAAGGGAGCTTAATGAGTGCAGCCAGAGCTGTTTTGAAGTAGAGCTCAGCTGATGTTTGCATTGCATGTTTTGGTTATGTTTTTTTTTTTTTTTGGGGGGGGGGGGGGGGGGGCAGGTAGACGTCTGGAGCTCCAGGTGGTAGTGTCATTATGTGGAAACTGGACTCTTTCAAGGAGGCAACCCTGATTTTTAGTGGAATGAAGGAGGGCAGGTACAATTGAGTTTTTCATGAAACTCCACCACAAATGTGGACTGACTGATTCTTCCCCCTTTCCTCCTTTTCACATAATAGCCTTCTGCTACAGCCCTAAGCTATCATTATTTCCTTCTGAGCTTTTTCCAGGCCGCCGCTCTGAACCTCTCCACTTGGACAAGCTTGGCTATACAGCAGAAAAGCACAAGTGGCGCGATGGCGCAACAGTTTTTCCATTCAGTTTTGATGTATTTACCTAACAGCTAACTGGCAGTAATGTATGCACACCTCCACAGTTCACATCCACTGGTTAGGGAGGTAAAGTCTGGACCAAGATCAGTGAAAAACCACAATAGTAGAGGTTGTTCCAAAATACTTTGGTCTTGTTTGTAATGAAAAAAGCAGACAATCTCATCCAGCACAGTGAAACTTTCATGTGGCTCTATAAACCAAAAGAAAATAGGCAAAATACTCCAGAAACAGGCAGAAGTGCATGTGCATGTACACTCAGACACAAACACACACACACACACATGCATACGCACGCACACACACACACACACATCCTCCACATGTAAGCACATGCACACTCCACCAACCACTACACAGTCCGTAACTCCTTCAAGGACTGATCATGTGTTTTCATGTTCTGGAGACATCAGACACACACACACACACACACACACACACACACACACACACACACACACACAGACATACACACACACACACACATAAAATGAGTCCCATACGCTGAAACAAGTTCAGAGAGAAACTATTTTTAGTGCTGAGGACATTTTGCTAATTCTAAGAGTTTCTCTTGACTCATACTGTCAAGGCCCAAAGCTGCCGCCCACGTATACACGCATCGTACCAACAGAGGAATGCTGTGAGCTGTTTAAGGGCCCCGCAATGCTCTTTCCAGAACCGCACAGGGGCTTCAGTGAAAACAAAGCCCAAATGAAAACACATGCACTGGTTTTATATTAATCTCACTAGACACTAGTACCCATGTTATTACCATATTTTGTTTCAATCAAGAGCCCTTCAGGATGCATAAGCGCTGACAACTAAAAAATTATTTTGATTCGATTTCATGCAAGAAAGCCATTTTCCTGACAAATGAGTATTCCCAGTGGACTGCGTGTTCACATTAGTAAAACAGTCGGGACAGAGTCTACACCCATGCAGAAACTTCTCTAATGTGATAATTAATAGCATCAAGTAACCTGTTAAAAGGAAATAGGCTTATTTACTGTCTTACGAGAGTTCGATCAGAAGATTGATACCCCTCTCGTGTCAGTCTGTCTCTGGTTTCTTTGTGCTAAGCTAATCGGCTGCTGGTTTCTGTTTCCTTTTGAGATATGACACACACTGTATGAGAATGACATCAATCTTGTCATCGGACTCTCGCCAAGAAAGTTTGCCAAAATGTCAAACTATTCCGTTGATAACAGCAGAATAACTTTCAGAATTTCAGCAGCAATTTAAGATACCTATGAATCAAGAAATACATACAAAATTGAATGATTTGCAACTACAACTTCTTGCAGGAGGTGTGTTCGATGATTTAGAGGGTTTGAAAACATCTAGTTGTTTAACAAAATAAAATATTAGCTGCAAAGCATTACCGGTGACGGAGCAGAGCAGACCAGTTACCATACACTAAGTATTTAATCACTTATGAGCACTAAACACGAAGCACAGCTGAGACTGATGGAAATGTCATTAGTTTTGCAGGTATTTGGTCATAATTGGTTCATTTTTTGACAAATCAAAACAGATGATGACATTGATTGAAAAATCAGAGGATCAAACTTCTTCTGTTGGGAAATTTCACTATAAACCACAAACTCCAAACTCATGGAGGCATTACGTGAAAAGTGAATGGATGTCGGTAGAAAATTGATGGTCAGTAGGATTCATCCTCTGGCGACAATGATTGTCTGTACAAAATGTCATGGCAGTCCATTTCATAGTTTTTTCAGTCCATTTCAGTCTCAAGTGGTGGACGACCCAAAAATATCAACCAAGTTTTTTTGAAATGGTTTCACTTTTTTGATTGTATCCTCTTCAGTAGGGTTAAAACTAATAACAGGTTCCACAGACAGGCGTCTTTTTTTTTTTTTTATTCTGGTGACATTTTAAGCAAAGCACATGGCACTGATCAAACTGTTTGCTTCCCTGGTTCCTTTCCATTTAACCTCAGATTTCTGTCTCTCTATTTATTTCTATGCAGTTCTAATAGAGGTAGAAAATATTAGTCACCCACTGGAAGGGAAAGTCACAGGGAAAAATAGAGAAGACGGAATAACGTATTGGCTGGGGTGCTAAGAGAGACAGCGAGAGAGAGTAAGAGAGACAGTCCTGCCAAATACAAGTTCATTTTCATGTCGAGGTGCTCTGATGTCAGAGTCAGACAGAGAAACTACAGAATACGTCTCCGTCTTCCAGACTCTTTTTCTCTTTTCTCAAAGCTGCTTCTGAGCTTCTCTTGAGGTTGCAGACTCCGGCAGATTCTTCCAGAATCAATAACATAAAAACTTAAAATGCCTTTGTTGTGTGCACTATTTTAAAACTCAGACTAAAGTCAAGGAGGCTTCCATACAACGCCCGAATGGTGAAATATTGTACGTTTTCTTAACTTTCTGCTCTTGAGTTATGACATGTGATCCTGCAGGTGCAATGCATTCTTCTGTGAATCAAACTGCAGATCATTCATATGTTGTTACATGCTATTCTGGTAATAAGTAACATCAGCACCAGATCCCCACGGCAGTTCAATGTCTGATGTAGAAAAGTTCATGATAAGGTCACTAATAAAACATGCAAACATGACAATGACGGATGTAAGATTAGAGCAGAAAGCTTGTTTTCTCTTGAGAGAGTATTATAATAGAAAGTGGAAGTGGATATTGTAGTATAATGGCAAATTAGAGGCATTCAGTGATAAAGATGCAATGATTACTTCTGGGAACACTTGAAATAAAATCATGAAGTTTGGAGGGAGATTTAAATGTAGGCAGGGTGTTTTGTGTTTTAAATATGATATCAATTTCCTGATTTTTGTCATAGCAGTGCAAATAAAAAATGAATGGCTGCAATCAGAAGCAATTTTTGAGTTTTGGTAATGCAGTGGAAGACAGTCTCAAACTAAAAGTAGCATGTCCTACCTGTCAGTATACAGCTGAACTTTGGGGAGTGATTTGGGAAAGGGAGCGAGCAGTGGTTCCCAAAGGGAGGGATAAGGAGTGGTTAAACTCCATTATACTTCCATTAAAACAATGAAAGAGCAGAAATACAGAATCATTGCTCTTGTATCAAACAACTCCCACGTCCTCGGCCCACCCAAAGTGAGCTCTGTACAAAGTAAGATCTAATCTAATTGAGCTCTCTGAGACAAAATCTTAGCAAACAGGAATAGAAGATAGGAACAGTCTGGGGCTTAATACAGGCCATTTAAGGGGCCCCTGACATGAAAAAGTAAATGGGAAACCAGTACACTTCAAAATTGTGAGCATTATAAATTGGCAAAAACCTCTTGCATCAGACAAAGAAAGAGAGACCAAAGGACAAACATCAACTCAAATGTTTCCTGGCAATAAGATGGTCACACTGCACATGATTAAAGCATTGCTGTGCACCATTACACTTTAAAGTTGGCCTGTAAAGCTGCGGTGTGTATCACAGCCGTAAGGAGATTTAAATGAACACCCTCTGATTGTGATCATCATGGGTATCAAAAAAGACCCTCCCCAGGAGGCTAGAGCCAAGGGTTTGCATCACAAATTTACAGATCAAGCTCTTAGAATAACAATTCTATAAAACTGCTTGAGGGCAGAAACTGACAGAAACTGGAATAAATTAGCCAGAGTCCTCCATGTGACACATCGACCGCAGTCCCCTCTCCCCCTCTCTCCCTCCTCCCCATCCCACCCTCACATTAAACCAGAGTTACTGTAAACTGAATATAAAACCCATAATCCTTTGCATCTGGGTATTCGTCTTGGCGCACATGACGGGTTTGACTGCTAGACCGCAGTTAGACTGGCACACACTCCCCAGTTGCTGCTATGCCTCATGTTGGGTGAGTGGGTGGTGGTGAGGGGGGGTGGCAGAGACCCTTAACAACACACTGAGGAGTTGGAGAAACAATTACATGCCACACCCAGACATGTAATGTGAGAACACACATTAAACTACCAAATAAACACGCCCACATAGCTCATGGTGTTCATCAATTTTGCCACATTATCAACCATATCCCGTAAAAAATCACAATGCCTACATCAACATGTTTCACTCTGTTTACAGTAAAGACATCATATACGGCCAAAGGTGGTATGCAGCCACAAAAGCTGAACCCCCACACTGGAAAAAGCTTTTGAGTGGAAAACTCTTGGCAGCTCAAATGCAGTTGACGGTTCTCGGGGGAGTTGCGTGACAAAAGGATGATCTAGCAAGGGAGAGAGGAGGGGGAGGCCCTGCACAGATCTTGGAAATCTGAATTTCGCTGAGTGAGCTCTGCAGTGTTTGCTATCTGCAAGATTTATGCAAGTGAAGTTTGAATTTATGAATTTTTGACCTTTTAAACTTATAGCAACAATGCACACCTTTGCACTTTGCAAAGTCGGTTTCTTCTGTCTTTTTCAGACAATTAAATTGCCTCAATTTGACCCCTTATAAGACCCCGGATAAGATACAATTGCAGAGTCTTGTACCTCAAAACCCAACATAGACAGATGCACAGTGCAATCTACCAATCTGTCCTTGAGTTCAACTAATTTAAAAGCTCTGTTAATTAGGGGGATACAATGGAAAAAATACCATCTCTACAGCAACATCAGGCCAGCTTTCATTTGGCAATCTCAGGCACTGTGGTCCATAGATCCTTTACCTAACTGAGAAAAACAGGCTACACTATGCGCCCCCCGTTCCTGATCCCCCATTAAATTCATTCAAGTTTAGACTGCAGAAGGAACCAGTGAATGTGAGTTGTACAGTCTCCTCAGTTCACTTTATTGTCACCTTGAAGCCAATAAAAGATAAAACTTAAAACATACTATCCACATAAATGAGCTGCAGGCTGCAGGTATACACTTGTACACAAAACCCCAAAACACAGCTACCATGAAAAAGACAAGACGCCAAACCAAAGTCAAGTTAACAACTTGAGAATTAACCTTAACTACGTTAATATAAAAGCAAAAGCAGATTTAAGACGAAGGGATTCAAGAGGATGCAGTGTTGATGGCCGCACCTTTTCCTGCACTGGTAAAACACTGGTAGTTAAGCTGGAGCTTGTGTGTGTGTGTGTGTGTGTGTGTGTGTGTGTGTGTGTGTGTGTGTTTATGTTGGAGAGTGCCTTTATGAGTGAGGTCAGAGGGTACAGGAGCTCACATGACGGCCTCTGTCCCCATGGTGATGGAGAACAGAACCCGTGGATAACAGTGGTTGGGGTGATAAGGTCACCATGGGAACGCTGTTGTTTTGGTCCACATGAGGACATCATCACTAGTTCAACATAAAGCAGAGGCCAGGCTGGTTTTGTATTGACTCCTATCTGCAACCATTAGGAACTGCAACAACACCGATGGAACTTGAACTGAACATGTTATACTGGAACCCTTTCTGGCAAGAACAAGTCATTTTATTTGTCGTAAATCCAGAATACGACTAGCAACCCCTGTTTTTTTCAGTGACTTATTAGTCTGGAAAACATCCATTAAGAAGCTGGAAGATGGACCTAGCAGTGATCTATGGGGCTGTATTTTGAATTTACGTTGCCCTCTGACTGGCCATCTCAGCCCTGATAAACATTGTGACTATCCATTTAAATATGACATTGCAGGTCTAAAGTTACGTATGACCTACGTTGCACCCAAAAAGTCCTTAAATTAAATTATCATTTGTAACTGCCCTTCAGTACAACACACACAGGATTTGATCAGTTTTGCTCTTCTTTGTCAAAACTGTGCTGTGAAGCAGACTTACTTGGGTCCTCCAGCACTGAGCTGTGGTATGTGTTTGCAATAGCTTTAAACAAAGTTAAAGACAGAAAGTGAGTTTTAAAATACAGACATTGTCACCTAGCAAAGTAATCGTGGATTGCAGAACCTCCCCATCAACTTATTTCATACTTAATATCATACTTTTAGATCCTTTAATGCTTAAGAACAATGTTGTGCATTGACCCCTATGATGTAACATGATACAATATGATATAACTGCATGGGGAACACAATTAAAATAATGTGTCTTTGCTGATGGAAAAACAAGTAAATAATCCTCGTTTTCTTCATTCATGAAATGTTTACTTTTTGCAGATGTGTGTGATCAGATGTGGTTTACACTGAATTTCTCTCCTTTTTTGTTGAGCCAGGCTTCCTGCCAGCTGGAGGCCTTTGCATCACTCTCACACGTTTGAGGCTCGTGCGCTCTCGTACACGGACCCACAGTGCAAACTGCTGCCTGGTCCTCCACACTCCAGACCAAAACCACAGGCAGGATGGCTGTGGCTTCAATGGTCAGGGAAAGCGGAGGGGTCCACAAAAACAAACTTAAACCCAAAGACACTGGGATAAATACACCAACTCAACTCTATGGAGAAGAATAAACAAAAACACAGACTTAAACACCTTGAATTTAAATCCTGTCTGGTCTCTTTAAACACGCTTTTTTATACAAACTTTAGTGAGTGAAATGGTAGAAAACCCAAAATGGAGGCCCTGGCTGAGGTTTCAGAGGGACATGACCATATAGTGCTGTAATTATATGTGCTGTAATGCTTTGTGGATCATACTGGTGCAGAGACACATTGAGTCCTTGTAAAAAAAAAAAAAACTCAGCCTTTCCGCAAACCATGACCAGAAAACATAACTCTGCATTGTAAACACTCACAGTAAGAGCACAGACGAAAAAACCTCTCAGTCCACAACATTAGAAGCCTGCAGCTCGTAAGAAACATCAGATGTGTTTTAAAACAATTCACAGCATGTAGAATCACCAGATAATAGTTCTGTTTTATGCAGGAAAAGGCAATGTTAGCTATTGGTCACATGAGCCATCTGCATCAGGAACATCAAAGGTGAGTGTCATGTATACTGTGATTAGCAGCAAATCAGCTTTGGACGTGGACAAACTGTGAAAACCTAAAAGAGAATCAGATTTAGAAACATATCCACAAGAATTTAGTATTTTACGGCATTTTTCTGAGTGTAGCAGTTTCTCCCTTGAATCCTTACTGACAAAAACAAAAAAACAGCATGTGATAAAAACACCTATGTACTACTTTTGGTTTTTCTTGGCAACTAAGCATTTAACAACCAAGTATAGTCATTTTGCAGGTGCTTGGATACATTAAACTTTTGATCTGATGATGGTGGCAGAAAAGTTATAACAAATCATCCTGAACTCAATTTATGGCAACCCTAATGTCAACCTCACTATGACACCAGAGGAAAAGTCAGGGGATCACCAAAACCAGCTGGCCACATCATCTGGGAACCGTGAACGGCCATAAAAATGTTTGTGCCAATCAGATGTTGAGATATTTCACTGAATATTTGAGAAATGCGACCCGCTGATGGCACTGAATCCAGCAGCGGTCATAGTCAAGTTTCATCCTGAGCCCTCGGCACCATGAATGTCTGTACAAAATTTCATGTTAATCCATCCAATAGTTGTTGAGATTTTTCAATCTGGGCCACACAGCCGCCCCCAGCACCATGCTGCTAGCATAGCTGAAAATAAGAGCTGTAATGACCTGCACGAATCCTTTCATGAAAAAAATTGACAACATAGTAGCACAAGAATTTCAAACACTGCTGACTCATATTCTCACTATTTGATCTCAGACATAACGAATCTATAAGCAGGATATTTCTAATGACTGCGACGCTTGATTGATCTGTTGGAATGTCCTTTGTGCCATTGTTTCGGCTTGAATCACAGGCGAGTTGTTGATTCAGACGCACACTTCCTCCTCATCTCTTCCTGTCCTTCACTGTCTAACTGCCTCTCCACCGCCACTCAGGAAGCTCTCTGCACTCTGACTCAGAGTCGACTTATTCTCTTGAATTTGCCACATCAGTGTACTTCTAAATGATAAGGCCACGATGCTTATAATCTGACTAACAGAGAGTTATGAGTCATTACTTCCTAATCACAAAATGAGTTAACAGTAGTAAACAGTAAAACATCAAAATGTCTGTTGTGCTCTGTTTTCCAATGATTTGTGAGACAGGCTCCCATTTATTTGTTATTATTATTGATTTATTTTCATTGTCTACAATTAAATTTTCTCAATTAATCAGTTAATCATTTGGTCTATAAAGCATCAGAAAACAGTCACAAAACCAAATTTTCATGAGCCCAGGCAAAGTCCGACATTTGAGAACCTGGAACCAACAGATGTTCTGCATTTTTTATTCAAAAATTATTCCAGAATTGTTGCAGATTAATTTTCTGTCAGTTGACTTATCAATTAATAGTCAAGTCATCACAGAACTCACTTCAGTCTACCCGTGAAGTGTTTTGAAAGAAAAAATTCCAAATCAAAAACTATTTGTTTGCTAATGTTATAGATCTATCTTCGGTCAAACAACACTTAAAAATTATTATGTACAGTAAGAGACACACAGCACTGTTTGCTTCAACAGTTTGCTTTAAAATATGTAGAAACATCACCCTGAAAGACATTTTCCTGAGCCTTTAGTCTATCCTTTCACATGTCAGTGACATTTAATTACGGCATTGACCTGTCTGACGTTTTTTGGTCCTAATTATTTTTACACTTCAGAGCATCATCTTCATTTTCCCATCGTGACAAGCATGATGCTCTATTACTTCTGTCCTCCTCTTTAAGGGTCAGAAAGTTGTGGGAAACTGCTTTGAAAAACCAGAATCATGAGGAACTTTGGTCACTATGCCTTCAGCTGATCTTCCCATGATAAAACTAAGCAAAGCAAACACTTATTCATCCATATTTATTAGTAGAGTTCCTGAAACATATACAGAACAGGCTACGAGGTCAAGAGCCTTTGAAATGTTCAGAGGAAACAGAAACAGCCTCCGCTGAACTCTTACAACAATCATAAACTGTTAACGTTAGCGTTTCTGAGCAGAATAACTCTTTCTTACCATTCCAACAGCAAATGATGCCTCTGAATTTTTGATTTTTATCCTCATTAACACAATCAATATGGTATTCCACCTGTAGAAACCTGTGTATGCAGACTGTTCATGCTGCAAATGTAACCGTAGTTTATTCTTTTATTTTTGTTTTTAAGTAATTCTGGTTTTGGTCTTGAACTGATCTCAAACCCATCTGGAACTCTGCTTGGACGACGTTTTTAAGCTGCAGCCACAGTCAAAGATGAATACAGTTTTTTGAATTGTTTAGCCAAAGCCTAATGCAGCTTATTCCTCTGCTCCTTTTAACTCGATTGTTGTTCAAAAGTATTAAAAACACATTGTTGCACTAAATGTAATGACCTGCACCTTTGTGATGATGAACATGGGGCCTGTAGTTTATTTTGAGTCAATCCTACATTCATACTTAAAAGTCCACATTTAGCTGAAAATAGTCCCCAGCAAATGCACTATTTTATTTATTATTTATTTATTCTACTTTTTACTACTTTTATTTGAGTGAGATTTACTAAAAACTACACTACCCATCTGTTTTAAGAATTTTTGCCTGTTTTAAAAAGTGTGGCCATATCTTTGGGATCTGTTTTTTTAAAAATATTTCTGTCTTCAGTAGAAACAGACGGTTTTTAGGCACAGACTTTAAATCTATAGCTGAAAGGTATTTTACTAACATATCAATAATCATTTAGTCACACTGTGATTATATATTGCCTCACTGGCGCAAAGACTGATACATATAATGGCTGCAGGGTGTCACGTTGTGCACATCTGGATGTACTTCAACTGTGGTGACATACGCAAAAACAATCTGAATCTATTTCGTAGCTTTGCCAGACTTTACAGTCTGTCCCTCACAGGCTCGTCCATCACTGGCGTTCGGTTCTCCAATCGCTTGTTTCACTTGTAGTTTGTTACGAGGGGAAACAGGCGATCTGACTGCAGCCGCTAAAGTGAAACTCTGAACCACTGCAGGCGGCCAGAACTGCCAAGTCATCACAAAACTCTGTATCAAACACGGACATAAACACAGATGTGCATACACAGACCTTGCCTGTTCCATGTACCTCAACACACACACACACAGGCACACCGCTTTCTTTTCTTTCCATTATAACCTTTGTTTTGGCTGAGGACCGTGCAGATTGCTTACTCTAGTGGTCTTGACCCTCATGGTGTCCAAACCCTGTAGGAGAGGTGTGAAATCAAACCTCTGCTTTAGGAAAACCTACAACGAGCACAGAAGCTGCATGAACAACGTGTCTGCAAAACCCAATCATAAACGTATTTGAAATAATTTATGCTGCGCTTAATACGGATTTTCTTTTCCGAATCGAACGAGGACTACTGTACAAAAACAGCTGTAGCAATTCAGTGCTCTGTTGATATGTGTTGGGTATAAAAATGGGCTTCTTGGGGGGTCTATGGCGACTAACACTGATCCCTCTGAATGTCTGCGGTGTCTGAATAATATCACGGGAAGCATCATCTTTTACTGAGACACAAGGTTTAAGAGCGACATATTTCATATTGCGGATAGCGTTCCCATGCAACAGCTTTAATGTGAGTCTTTAAGCCATGGTTGTATGAAAGAGAGAGCAGTTTACAGTAACAGACTTTAACCACGCTGCATCTGGACTCGATTAAAACAACACTTGAAATGTGACTGGATGGTAGATGTTTTTTTCTCTCTTTGCAGCTGCTACAATACAGCAAGCCGGGAGCCATTTGAGCTGGTGAGGCCATCTTTCTCTGCTGATGTTTTTTTTTTTTTTCTTATTTTTTCACATTTCTCCAATAGTAGTATTTCTGCTCTGAGGAAAAACAATGTTGACACCTGATTTACCAAAAACTAAAGTGTTGTTGCCGATGGGATGGTGCAGCCATTATGCAAGCAGAGTGAGAGCTGAGCACTGGGAGACAGATGTGCATCTCAATTAATGCCATGTGGTTAAGCATCTGCTGTTACTGAGGCACCTAGATAACCAGGAAGGACTGGACAAAACATTAACACAAGCAGCAGCAGCAGCAGAAGAGGAAGAAGAAGAAGAAGTTCCAAGGCAGGTGGAGTTCACCTCAACAGTTATCAGTTATTATCTCTATTGGCTTACTTTCTCTATCTCTGTTTCCAGGAAATCCAGCCTGGGCCAGTAAATTCCTAAAAGTTAAACCCCACTGATTTACAGGCCTACCTCTGGCACATGGTGTGCTGCCTTTCTGGAGGACGAGGTGGAAACCTGCAACTTATTACAGTGATCATTTTAGAGTTTTTTTTTTTTTTTTACACGTAGCCCCAAAAGCTCATTCTCCCTCTCTCTTTCCAGATGGGCCTCATTCTGTAAGCATCTGGAAGTTAAAGCCTTATTTTCTTCACTCAAAAACTTCAGCCACGTGTGCTACCCTGAAGGTGAACCCTCAGAGATGTTCCTTTACTTAGTCTCTTTCTCCATGCTTCTCCCAGCAGTGTCACTAGACTGAAACAGTTTCAAACCCCACAGGTGGTGCCATTAGTTCACTTTGTTAGACTGCCTCGTGGCTACAGAAAGATGAAAGTGGGCTCTGAAGAAGTTAATTGAAAACCCTGGCCTGTTTGTCTGTATTGTGCAACACGTGAGGCTCCAGGGGCCTTTTGGTGTGACACCTGCGTATCTGTCCAGCACAACAGGAAGACGGGGGGCAAAGAGGAGACGAGAGCCAGACACAAGTCACCACACAGGACATCCTGGGCAACATTGTGGGTGGGCAAACACTGCTGATGGTTAGAGAGAGACTGAAACTGGTCCAGGACCCTGCCATCTTGTTTGGGTATGACGTTCCATCTCAAGGAAACCAAGTGGAGGGGAAACTGTGGACACTTTTTTCTCTTTCTAGATCCCCAGAGGCAAACAGAAGCGAGGGGCAACACAGCAGGTCTTCTGTGAGTCATGGAAGCATATTTTTTTTTTATTGCAAAGAGGCCTCTCTCGACTTTTCAAAATCTGTTGCAAATTGCTTTCAACTTTTTACCATCTAATGAGCAAGAGGGCAATTTTGTTGTTAACATATTGCAAAAGCAAAAGTTACAACAGCGTATCTTGTCAGCACTTTAATTGACAGTGTCTTTGAAGATAACATGCTTTTCTCATTATGTTTTAATTGACTACAACTCCCTGGTTAATTATCATCTGTCTCCAGCTAATAATTTCATCTCTTCGGCTGATTTTCTTTCGATTTTATTCAACACTGCAAAAGAAAAACAAGTTTTCAACTAAATCAAACCCTGTCCCAGCAGTCCCACGGGTCCAGGTCCTCTCCTCATCTCCACTGATCTTTGCAGAGCACCAGGGGAATTAAAACTGGGACAAACAATAGGAAGCTGATAGGAAACATCTTGCATGTACATCCAGGTCTGCATCTCAACATTCTCTTCCTCTGACATGTAAACAGAAGGGAGTTGGGAATAAAATCAGGAGTGTAAAAGGAAAAGTCCTTCAGCGATGCCATTAGACCTATACGAGCTCTGCTCTCCACTTTTTTTCCAACAGCAAAACCTCTTTTTGGCTTCTGTGTCCATTTTTTTTTTTTTTACAAAGTATCCTTTTTATCCAAACAGAGCTTGTGTTGTTTTGAGTAATGGGGACACTGACAAATAGTGATGATCTGTCATCCTGCCTTTCCTGAGCCTAGGTTTGTCTTTCACAAGTGGCCTGGAAAAATGCAATACAAAAAAAAAAGAAAATACGTCCTCTCATAAAATACAAGATGGACGACTCAGAGTCATAGCTTAACGCAGCTGGTGGAGTGGATCTGCGTCTGAGCTCAAGAAAAACATCAAGAGTTCTAGCAGTTCATGTCCACGTGGTGCCAAGCATGACACAAAGGCCATTTGTTTTTCACATGCAAAACTCACATCTTGGATGGTAAACTCGTAATATTTCATCTCATAACTGACAAAACAAACATTCTGTGCTCCATCTGCATGACCAATTTCACTTGGGCAAGTACTAAAACAAACAAAAACATAAACATAACCCCATTTTCATCACAGAGATGGAAACAAAAAGCGAGAAGCCCTCTGGGCCTAGAATTCGGTGTTGTATTTCCTCTAATTCTACATCTCAGGTTTCACTTGGTTCCAGTCATCCTGCATAGACACCGCAGCAAGACATAGACACCAATGAAAGCCCCCGAAATCTTAATGAACAATGTCTCCACTGCTGCTCCACCCACCACCCCTAACACCACCCACCAACCACCAACATAAGCAACTTCAGGAAAGACCCTCACCACAGTACAAGTACTCTGTGGTCACTTCATCAAGCCGCTGCAGACTCCTCCTTCTGTTCCAGCCCCAAACCCCTCGACCTCTGCTTTTTTATGATTGGTTATTTGAGCCAGAGCCCAATGAAACTGTACATGTTCCACAGCCAGAGCAGAGCGAGCGACCCAAAACCCCCGAGCTGGAGGACTGCAGTCGAATCTGCTCCAAATTACTTGCACGGCTGCAGAGCACATGGGGTTGAAAGGCTTATATAAGCCTGTGGTAGGATATTCAGCCCATGTCACCTTCTTTTGAATTCCCTGTGCTCTTTGTCTCTCTCGTCACGACCATTTTAGCGTCAAAAATAGAAGCTTGGGGAGTAGACAAAGGTCATTTACACCAACTAAACTTTCACAAGGAAACTTTGTCACTGATGTATGAAAAGAGTGGGAAGAACAGACACCATTTCCAGTAACGTTATGCAACATTTTACACATGGATTTAAGTCAGTTTTCATATGTGCTTCCCAGTACTACCCACACTGTTGACAAGAAAAATGTGGACACACTACAGAAATGCACCAAAAGTAACCATAACTAAAAGAAAACAAAGCAAACAAACAGGACCAAAGATGCTCTCAGTGTGTAGTTGACACCAGTGTTCTATATTTTGTATTGGCAGCTGCCTCTGCAGCTCCCTGGTACTTCCAATCCTACTAAACACCTATTCCTTACACTACCATAATCCCATCATGCTGCTAAATCCATTTTAAATTCAGGAACTGGCTTTCAGTGTAACAGAGTTAATGTGCCTTTAGTAGTTAGTTGAGACTTTTCACTCAAAACCTATAATGTCAAGCTGATGGTGGCACAGAGGAACAGTCGGGGACTGATTTGGTCTGAGTGGGCTTCATCTTCTAGGAACCATGACTGTCTGCACAAAATTTCACGGGCCATCGCCATTGATCAATAGATGTATTGATATTGATATTTCAGTCTAGACCAAAGTGATGGACCGACTGCCTGACCAGCCCGACCCACAGAGCGACGCCTCAGTTCTTGCTTCAGAGGATAACACAAACAAAGACCTCAGGCTGTGATCTCACTTAAATAGCCCATGAATGGTGTGTGGCCAACGGGTATAAACTTGTCAAGAAAAAGTGTGGCCTTCAAAAGACAACACGCAGACACTCTGGGTACCCTGTATGGCGTTACAATAAATTTTAAAATGTCCAGGCACTGGGGGATCAAATTAACACTAATGCCTCTTACCTCAGCTATACTTCTTTCAACTTCTAGCTCATCTCTTTGTGTCTCTGGCCAGTGTCATCTTCAACCAAAACATATCCAATAGCCAGCCTGAGCCTGAGCCCTCTCCTGGACAAACAGATGGTAAGTCAGCCAGATCTCCAGCTGTCAGACCAGAGACGGGTTTGTTGCTCGACCAGACAAAAAATGGGTCACCGTAACACCACCGAGTCTGGAGGAGGGCAGACACATTTTCAAGGGGGAGATGCTATTTTCCACTAATGAGGATCTCATATGAAGACACTGAGCAAAAATAGAGACAGTGTCAGGGAGGCACAGTTGTGCTACTTTTCACATGAACAATTCAACTCATGAAACCAATAAATGTAAATAATGGCAGATATAAAAATGGCACAGTGCGTTCAGTACTTGGAGAAGGACAAAGGAAAGTTCAGTCTGCAGTCAGAGAGACTTCCTGGTGATTTCTGGTTGCCAGAGCAGATGTGAGGTCAGGAGTCCAACCCAGGTGGCAGAGATTTACTCTGATAGTTAATCATATCTTGCCTTCCTCACAGATGTTTTTATGCCTTAAATGGTGCCAGAGCCTCCTCAATCAAAAGGCATTCATTCATAAGTCACAGTCAATAAGTGTATAAGTGCAAAAACGCTGAATTTACTGGAAGAGTTTACAGCTCCACTGAGGCGGATAAATGAGGAGTTTGTTTCCAAAACAGTATGCTTCGATGTACAGCACTTTATCATTTTACAGCTCTAAACTTACAGACGATCAAGACTGTAAAAGTGTCAATTTGTGAGCAAGTGACTATGAACAACCTGGTGATATGCAATAGTTTCTCTTAAATTTATGTTTATTTCTATTGAATTTGTCAAACGCCTCTTTAACAATTCCCTCAGATCTTGGACTGCTTCCTAAAAAACAGTCCATTTATGACGGCACCTTATCAGTGGGCCCTTACATATGAGAGTTTTGAACACAGTGTCACACACCCTTCTCTGACACATGTGCACAAAACAACAAGCCACTGGAGCCTCTCACATCTGCTTCACCTGATTAACTCCGCAAACAGGACGTAAAAGTTGAGTCACGCCATCACGGGATGTCACACAGTTGTATTGGCTGCAGCCACCTCGCCGCCACGTTTCATTGGCTTGAGTCACAGCACCTCTGAGACCCAAACACAGAGCAAGAGATGGATCCAGAACTTTGATGAGGTCTTAATGACTTAATGAAAATCAAACAGAGCGGAGGAGGAGGAGGAGGAGGAGGAGGAGGAGGAGGAGGAGGAGGAGGAGGAGGAGGAGGAGGTGGTGAGCGCTGAGGAAACAGCAGACCTACTCCCAGAGACTTCCTCTGTAATGAATCGATAGAGGAGGCATGCCAGAGGAGACAGCTTTTCTGAGTCACACTCTCTTGATAGTAGCTGGAGACATTTTCAAAGCAGAGCCAGAGATGCCAAGAAGCTCAGTCAGGCAGGAAGAATACAGCAAGTGCACAAAGTGGTGACACAATGCCAGGAGTCCACTGGAACAAGTGGTTTAATTCACTTGCTGATGAGCACACAAGTGGTTTTATTGTTATGTATGAGTCTCATATCTCGAGGGCCCCTCACATAGAGCGTATATCAATGAAGCACCAAAACACCAAACTATGATGAGAAATCTGCCAAATATGGTATTGAAATGTGGCACACGTCTACACTACACACTTCCATAACCAGTGGTGGAAAGTGACTAAGTGCTGCTCATAATTTTCAGGTATTTCTAATCATTGTATTTATTTGACTGCTGTTGTTACTGTTTGTTTTACACTCAAAACACGATTGTCTTCTATTAATGACACATTGTTATATCAGACTACCCGACAGCACATACAGTAGTTGACAGTTGCTCCATCGCAGCTCGCGACAGTTAAACACTGTCAACATATTAAGGGATCAATAATAATAGAACAATATCATAATTTACATAATACTGTAATGTAACAGTATCAAAGCAGCCGTTCTGCTTAATGAGTACTTTTACTGCTGTGCACATTATGCTGATAATACTTGATGGTGTAGTCACAATTCCAAACACTTACTTAGAGCAAGTAAAAGTAATAAAGGTGCATTAAAAATGTGACTTATTTAAAAGTTTGCAAGTTAGTTGGTTAGTTAGTTAGTTAGCAAGTTGTTCGTTTTATGTACACTGTTGCCCATAAAGTTGGAATAAAATGTTTTTTACCTCTTCTCATGAAATGATTGTGACAATGTGATTTATTCTTGATAAAGAAAGTCTATATCTTCTCAACTGTATTGATCAAACTCTTCCAAACATATCACAGTGAAACTTAAACCACAATTGACCTTTGCAAACTGTGTATTTAGGCTTTAACAAAATTGGGGCTATTGAACAATTATTCCAACTTTATGGGCAACAGTGTACTTAAAGATTCAAAATAAAAGCACTGATAATTCAGAAAAATACCCCTGATCGTGTTATACTGTTTCATAATAATAATTGTAAGTGTTGTAACTGTAACTCTTGCAGTGAGTCTAGGTGGAGCTCATTTTAATCCGTTTCTTCATCGTTGGGTAGTTTTAATCTTTAACAGCATCACATTTCATGAGCTGATCAAGTGTCAAAGTGATATTCCCATCTGGGTTGTAGTGCAGTAGAACTATAAAGCAGAGGACAGTGAATACAGGCCTACTGATGTGAAGTCGTACTTACAGTTCCTGAATGTACTTATAGTTTCTTCCCTGCACTGCTCCTCTGAAACGTTTGGAACGCAGGACTTACTACTAATGGGGTCATTTTTCATTTCATGTATACTATTTCAACGTTTTTAACTTAAATACAGGAATACTGAGTACTTCTTCCACCTCTGATCACAACTATCCAACATATATGCACCATCTTTGACAAAATGACCAATACAAGAGACCTGCAGGCTTCCTATAGAGGTTCTACAGGCTCACAGATGGATATTGTCAGAAGATAAATCCTCAAATTACCTCATGTTAAGCATTTGAACAAATTAGGTGGATAGAAAGTGAATACAACATTCATAAAAGTAACTAACCTGAGCCCCCTTAGGAGGATTTCTGCTTAGATTTTCGAGGTGGTCTAAAATTGCATCATTAACCCTTTCGGGGCCACTGGTACACACTGTAGCTCTCCCACACTACTGAGGAACAGCACATTCCCTCACAGCCAGCACACACGGTTCAGCATGTCGAGCCTAGTGACCAGTAACATGTATCATCAAACCCGTCTTTGGCTTTCAAATAAACTTTCAAAGACAGCCCCCCTTTCTTTTGCTATTTTCAATCACTGGCAGGGTTTTACTCACCTTGCCGGCCGAAGACTCCCGGATTATTATTTATCGCTCTCGTACTGCAGATGGACACCAACTTCCCGAGGATGAAATTATGAAGAAAAGAAGAAAAGAAAAAAAAGCCTCTGTTATAACTGCTCACACACTTCGAAAAAATCCTCAAGCGGTATAAACACAGAGGAGAGAGTAAAAGGGAGAGAAAGAGGCCAGTCGCATCTGACGGGGGAGGGTCCTGAAGTGGAGCCAAAGAAACTGGAAAAACTGTGACAGCGAGGGGACCAGAGGAGGAGGAGGAGGAGGAGGAGGAGGAGGGAAGAAAGGAGGGATGGGGCAGAGAGCAGATTTAGGGAGGTCAGGGGGAAGCTTCAAAGTGTTGTTTTTGTCTCCATCAGGCCTGCACACATTGATGTGTAGGTGTGTGTAGGACGGTGGGATAATACCTGAGAGAAAACAGGAACTTCTGCCCCATTTTAATGCTAGATAGATAGATAGATAGATAGATAGATAGATAGATAGATAGATAGATAGATAGATAGATAGATAGATAGATAGATAGATAGATAGAGATTTTCTATCTTGCTTCTAAGATAGAAGAAAAAATAAAGATTTATATTAAACTATACTTTATATGCCATTTGTGCTTGTTAAGAATCTCATTTCAAAACCGTGGCTGCTAATCTGCTGCTGCACCAGCCGTCCCTCTTCTGGTTTCAGGCTTTCCTCCTGATTTTGGGACGTTGCTGCACTGATTCGATCCCATTCTGCCGTTAGTGAGGTCCAACACTGATGTTGGGCAATGAGGCCTGACTCGCAGTTGGTGTTCCAGTTCATCCCAATGGTGTTGGACGGAGGTGAGTTCAAGGCTTTAAGCAGGCTTTTTTGGTTCTCCCACACCTAATTCAGTGAGATATTTCTTTATGGACGTGGATTTCTGCATGGGAGCAGTGACATGCTGAAACAGAAGATGGACGACTTCTCCAAGCTGTTGCCACAAAGTTGGAAATTTACTATTGTCTCTATCTGTGTCCTCTTGCATGCAACATTTACCCTAATTGGTTTTAATGAGGCTAGCCCAAGCCATTAAAAACTCTTTAAAACTCTTTCTGTCACACACACGTTTTATTGACAGCTGTGTAATAACCTCCTCTGAGATAACAGTCAGCCTTTGCAGCCAGCAGTCGGAGGGCTTCCTCCCAAACAGTGGGCCTGCCATGATAACCAGCCTGCTCAGGACGGTGTTTCCCCCCCCCCCCACTGGGCGCTGACACAGATAAACAACTCGTGGATGGAGGCCTGGTGGAGCAAACATCCTCACTGCACGGAAACCAGGGGCAGGGGGAAATAAAATTGTATCCTGTGGGCCACACAGAGGCAGAGTCATTTGAGTGACCTGGTAAGGTCCTGGATGTAACTTTTTATTACACTCAAACCTCAAACAAACATCATTCTTAGCATTCAAATCCTGAATCCTGATTTTGATTTCTTCCTCCTGGAAAAGTGCCGTTAGCATTTGCAATCAAATAGTGTATCCGGTGGCTATTTATGGCTTAAAGATGACGGTTTGTTTCAGATGGTCGAAATGTCAGATCCACATAGGCTGATTCAGGAAAGAACAAGTCACTGAGTGAATGAGTTTTGGGAAGGGCAAGCACAGACCAAAAGGTTTAAAACATCATGTGTTCTTTAAAAGAAACAGACTTTATTGGATGTTCTGGAGACATTAAAAGGGAAGAGGTGACATTAAATGATTAATAATAATGCAATATGTCTGTTTTTGGATCGTTGTCTGAGAAGCAGTGAGCCTGAACCTGTTAGCAGTCAGCTATGATACAATCTGAAGCAGTGAATTGGCTTGTGACCAGGAATCTCATAAAGGGAGATCCTGAATCCTGCAAGTCATTTGCTGAATAATGCATCCACCAGATATGTTGTGATCAGAGAGGAGTGCAGCCATTAGACCTACACGCAGGTCTAAAACCTGTAAAACTCCCCTCATTGACATACATGTTTGCATGTGGCTCATTTGATGTTGATGTAAACAGCATTGCATGTGTGCACCTGGGATGATTTGAGATTATCGCTATTAAATATTCTGTATATATGATTTTCTGGTGTGAAATACTGCCATCTACTGACGCCCTGCTTGTTTAATGGCTACTGTGTCTTCTGCTCCAACATTTTGTGAACGTGCATCACTTTATTTTAAATTCTAGTGGAGAAACAAATATTTTCAAACATATCAGACATGACAGGGTGAATTTGTGGGACCTTAAAGGCTCCTTAAAGGAAAGAAGGGAGGAAGAGGGGCGTTTAAAGGGCTGAAGGAAAAGGGGCTTCACAAATTTATTCAAGCAATATTCACTTAAAACACAGTATATGATATTTGTAATGGCAGATTCATTGATTTTCACTCATAAAGTAGAATCTACCGCAGTGGGCAGCTCCTCTTCTTTTCTTCTTCTGTGATTGTTTGGATTCAGTCTGGTCACTTTAGTGAGAATAATCTCATCTGATTTAAACAAAAAAGACGACCACAAACTTCAAGTAAAAGTCAACCTAAAACATTTATTTTCAGGTTTTACCAACAGGCCTACATTTATCTAAAGTGCTGCACTTAAGTATAAATTTTGATAATTTAATAATGAATATTTCTAGCTGTAATTATTTTTTAGATAAAAAACTTTTGAAAACAATAATATGAGGATACATTGTGAAGGGTTTATAAATGGTAATCAGCTCCACTTTGACCCGCTACAACACTAATAGTGATGTTAAAGTGATAATACCCTGATAGTAAGGCAGCCTGCTCTGCTGCTAAATTACACAGAGAAGAAGAAGAAGAAAAAAAAAAAGTGCAGTGACGTATTTCCGGTGTCATGTCAGCCTAGTGCAGCAGCCGCATGGCTACCGACTGCTGCTACATGTTATTAGATGTTTTCCCGTCTGGCGGCTTTAATGGTGCAGTTTTAATGAAACAAGACGTCCACAGGCAGGTCGGGTTTTGTTTTCTATTGCGTGAGTGTTGTGTGTTAAATCAGACCACTCTCTGTTTTGAGGTGTTCCAACTTTTGGCTTCTATGTTAGCTGTTAGCTGTTAGCATCAGTCCTGTCAGCATCAGAGGAAACAGACCTGAGAACCTTAAAACTGGAGTTATTCACAGGATATGCTAATAACATTTGGCTTGAGTATTGACACAGAGCAGGTTAAAGCTGACTGCTAAAGCTACAGGTGACTGCAGAGCTATACACGTTAGTGCTCCTGGGATTTAAAAGTAAGCTTGACAAGAGAAAGGGTAGGCACGTTTCTCTAACGCAGGTGGCTATTTTCATTGCAGTCAGTCTGTCAGCTGTTTCCTTCTTTAATTAAATAACTAGTGTCAGAAAATAGAGAAAAAAACCCATCCCAAGTTCGTAGAGTTCAACGTGCTATTGTTTGACCAAAATTCAAAGAGATTGAGACAAAAACAGCAGAGAATTTGACTTTTAAGGCGCTCAGGTCAGACAGTTTTTGGCTCTTTTGCCTGATAAATGGCGAAATTGATTCTCAGAATAGTTGTTGATTAAGTGTCTGTTGTTGGACTAATAGATTAATAGTCTAATTGTTTCAGCTGCTGTTCTTTTCTACACAGAATCTGCTGTTTTCAGTGTTGCAGGGTGTCCCAATGAAATCAATTTGGGAAGATACTTTAAATTCTGTAACAGGAACCAGGAGCATTTGTTCTGTAACAAGAGTTAAAATCTCAAACGGTGTGTGTACCTCCCATTAACTGAGAGGCGTCTGACATTCAGCCAGCTCCAAACAGACTCAAGAAAACTACTGTACTGTGCAAAATCAAAAGCTTATGTCCATGACATTGAAATGTACACGAATCATTCATAGTCAGGTTGTTCCAAAGTGTTTGTGCAGTACTGAAAGATGTTGTAGCACAATGGTCCCCAATCTCTTTGACTGGACACTTTAAATCGCAGCCACAACCTCCTCACAGGCTGCATGATGTATGTGTTAAAGTTGTGACTGTGAAAAGGTCAAATAAGTCAGTAGTTCACAAGGGAAAAAATGGACAAATCAAACAAAACAACCACGCAAAACATAATTATGTGTTTTAGAAATAACTGTATTCTGCTTTCCTCTCCAGTGATCACCTTGGGATCCCTGAGATTTAGTTTTAAATCCTTGGAGGTGTCCTAAGCCCAGGTTGGAAACCGCTAAGCGAACAGATCGCCAGATGTGAGTGTGTACCCGTACTTTACCAACCACTGTCACTAAAATCTGAAGTGTTTCAGATGCAGTTTCCTTCTAGTTTCACTCTAGTTTGTCCTGCTAATGTTCTACAAACTGTCCTTTATACAGATGGCAGAAGTTGTACAAGAGAAAAGTCGTGGCTTGAAGTTTGCAGAGCAGCAACTCTTGCGGCACGGCTGGGAACACGGTAAGATACTCTGATCTCTTTTGTGCAACAATTTAGCCACCACAGTGTGTCTCAGGTGCACATTACCTATTCAGCCCACTCTGTCCTCAGGTAAAGGACTGGGGCGAGCTGAGAATGGCATATCAGAAGCTATCAAGGTCAAAGTGAAATGTGACAAAGGAGGGGTGAGTGGCATTTTTTATGGCCTATTGGTGCACAGCTGTAATGGTTTTGGTCTAAACTCTGTCTAGAAAGTTTTGTCTGTAGTAGCGTCGGACGATTGTTTCTATTTTAATATTGTCCAATAATGGTCACTCGAGATCAGCAATGGCGGTGTAATTGGCAGGGTGTGGCACAGCACACCAGGAAAATGGCAATGGCTGTAGTATAATCCTTTAGGGCCTGTCAAAGTACATCTAATAAAAGTGCTTGTTGTACTGGAAGTCTCAGATTGTTGTTTGTGTGTCTGAGAGCATTATGGAAAGGATTCCTACACACAAATCGAGCTGTAAGATCCTTGTAAGTTAACCAGAAACAGCTGTTATACTGCTGTCTTTAAACCTACCAGACTCCATTGACAAAAACAGTCAGCTTACTATGCAAAGCACAGCAGTTGCCGGTCTAGTGCTGTCTTGATCAGTTAGTTTGTGTGTGTTATTGTGTGTTGCACAAATATTGCACTGGATCTGAGCAAACCCTTTAAAAGTCCAAAGTCACACAAAAGTATTAGTTGTATTAGTATAATATTTTGGTCTTTAATAACTTCACCACCACGACATACATCTCCAAATGCACAGTGTGGATCAGATCCTAGAGATTATGACGTCGTACTCGTGATAGTAAGTTGGATAAAATCGCCTTAATATCAGCGTAGGAAAAACCATTCGTCAACCATGTACGGCATCGGTCAGCACACGTCTATTTTGTAGACTCACGTGTTGCTCTTCTCTTCCAGGTTGGCCACAAGGAAGGGGAGCAGTTCGCCTTCCACTGGTGGGATCATGTCTTCAATAAGGCGTCTTCCAGTCTGCAGGTGGAATCCGACCCGGTAGGTCCTTCGTTCACAGAGCTGAGCACAGTCAGACTCTCACAGCTCAACACATGATCAGGGGACTGCACGTTTTTAATCAAAGATAGTCACTGATGTGTTCTGTGTTGTAAAAAGCTATTCAGGGCATTTTTTTAATTTTTTTTTTTACATCCGATGTTTGTACTTTTTTTGTGCTAACAGGATGACTAATTTCAGAATGAGGAAATAATCACTTGTGATATTAAGCTTAAACATTTGCGGTGGTTTCCAGCTGATTCACAGTTGTGAAAACACTCACTGGTGCACCTCCTCCACTTGTGACTGGAGCTGTATTTAGACACAGGCGTTCACACATCGGCCTAATGTGGGAATATTTCACCGGGCTGCCTGGTGGCTCAGAGCAACAACTTTGAAGTGTTAGGAAAGCTTTGTTAAGGTCCTTAAATTCTGAACTACAATTAACTTTAAAAAACTGAACTGAACTGAAACAGTTTTAAGCACTTAAGCAGCTGATTACACTTCCTGCTCTCTTTGTTAATGAGTGAAATCAGCTGGTTTCGTCTTTGACAGAGGGTCAAATGTTTTCCGGTTTTCTCTGTGATCCAGAATGGTATTCATTTGAAGAAGACGGTGGAAGAAGATGAAGAGGATGGAATGATCTCTAATAAAAGGCCACGGAAAGCTGCGCTGGCTAAAGCTAAACTTTATGGATGTTTTGTCAAGGTAATTGTTTGTTTGTTAAATATCAAGGGCTATTTGGCAGTGAGGAATAAGATATATGAGGCTTTGGCTACATGGGCCATACTAAGTTGGATCAATTTATTGTTTATTTATTGCTTTTCATGGGATTTTTCAACAATAAGGAAATGAATCCACCACTAGAGTGAATTTCTGAACATTTACTGTATTTTCAAATATGAGTCTGGTCTGAGCGGACACTGACCGACTCAGTTTCTTTTTATTTCCATGGTTCTCTCCCAGTCGGCCACACTGCTGTCTGGTCAGGAGCAGCCAGAGCCAAAGGCTTCCAATTCAGACACCAGCAGTAGTTCAGACGAGGAGGACGACGACCACAAACTGGATCTCTCCAGCACCATCAAGTAAGACCTTCACCTGAGGCAGCCTTGGTTCAGGTTTCTACTTACTTTTTCTCAGAAGCTGCATAACATTTTATCACCGCTAGCATGAATACTGCAGAGCACTCCTTGGTTATTGGATTACCTCAGTCAGCTTTTATTTGCTGTCTGTAAAAGCCCTTTGTAACAGTATTTTTAACATTGCTCTACAGTGTAAGTTATTGTTGATACTTGACAGGCTCACCGATGCTGATCTAATGAAGGCTTGTGGAGGCCGCACAGCTCACAAGTAAGTTAATTCATAAAACTCCCATTGAAATCAATAAGGCTGCCAAAAAATAGTTTATATATTTTTTTCAAATCACAGCACAAGTATTTTGTAATATTTCAGAATAAGCAACGTTTGGTGAATGAAAATGATTTGATTTTCGATACATCTCTGTCATGTTTCTGTAGAGGAGCCAGGCACGGCTTGACCATGAGCGCCAAGTTAGCCAGGCTAGAGCAGCAGGAGGCCGAGTTCATGGCTAAGTATGGCAAGAAGAGCCAACCAGCTACAGCGTCCCGAGCTTGTGCAACAACAACTCCACCGACCTCCCAGTCAGCTGACCAGAGAGCTGAGAGGCAGGAGGAGGCGGCGGCCAAGGACCCTCAGAGAAAAAAGATGAAGAATAAGAGATCCACTGGGAGCTTTAATGATCTTAATGGTGACGAAATGTCGTCTGAGAGTCCTGAAACGGATGTTAAACCGAAAAAGAAGAAAAAGAAACGGAAAGCCAATGTGGACACTGAGGAAGTAACTGGCGCCGTCCCCACCGATGGGGATGTGATCTGTGCAGAAAACGGTGGCATTTTTCACAAAACAAAGAGGAAACATAAAAAGAAAAAAGAAAAAGCAAAGCAGGATGTCGAGGAAGAGAGCAAGAGTCCCGAGGAGGCCGCTGAGCTGCACACTGACACAAAAGCGAAGAAGAAGAGGAAGAAATCCTCCAAACAGCACAGAGAACCTGCAGAGGAAGAGGAAAGTAATGACACAAAATCCAGCCAATCGGAGCCGGCCGAGGACTGCGCTCCAAAAACCACACAGAAAAACTCTGCAGTTGCATTGAGGGAAGCAGAAGTTGCAGAGGAAGAAGTGGCCGTTAAGCAGAAAAGGAAAAAGTGTAAAAAGGACAAACCAGCTGTAGATGGAGATAACAAGGAGGCACTTCCTCCAAAGAAGAAGAAAAAGAAGAAGTCCAAAGAGTAGCATTGATAATGATGTTTTGAATATTGATAATCATATTTTTCTTGGCCGGTTGGGGAAGTTTGCATTAGCTTAACTAAACCCTGGTGACGTATGTGCCAAACATGGACCTCATGGAGGCTGTGCTCTTTGACAGGCCTGTAAATGAATTTGGACATTTTCCATCGATTGGAGAACATCTTCATTTATTTCTCATCTTAATTAGTAATTTCACTCCAGTAACAAAATAATGACGTCCGACATTCGTGCCTCTCTGCCAGCTGTCAGATTTATTGTAAGCTGCCACAGGTGACTGAGGAAACCACGTCTGTTTAGTTACCCGCTGGTGATGCAGACATTTTAAGATTGACTGTGTTCAAGATGAAATATTTGATGGTACAAGTCTGGGATTTGACACCTCAGCACCCTTGGTCAATCCAAACGGTGCAACCAAATCCAGTTTTTCTAATCTGAGAGGAAAAATCAAGTATTTTTAGGTTGGGGCATGATGTCAAACGACTGCAGATCGACAATTGATTGCTGAAGTTGCCTATTTTACATGAAAAGATGCATATAAGTGGGAAATGAATATGAAATGTCAGGATTCAGTAGTTTCTACATGATGAACAACTCCTGTTCAACTGTGCCATTATTTTACTCTAAGGAAAGAAGACCTGGAATTACACATCGTATAGATAAATGATGGTGTTACATGAAATTCTGAACTTCATATGCAAATTAAACAATGAAACAAATCAAGCTGCTCTTGTGATTCTTTCATATGGACACATTTTAATACGACTAGCACTTATTATATTATCATGTTTTTGATCAGTTCTGTCCTTATTTAGACTCTTAGTCCCAGAAAATGCCAGATGAAGATCTCCATCTCTTAAATATAGGTGATTAACTGTATTTGCCATTGCTTAAGAAAAAAAGCATTCCAAATACATTAATTTTATTTATAAAGCACAATTTATGCGGTGAAATTCTTGTGAAACAAGGAAACAATAAGGAAAGCACGAAAAAGTAGAATAATTCTGAAAATAAAAACAAAGGTAAAAAAATAGTAATGCAAAATTGCAGAAATAAAAAGCAAGAAATGTGACACACGGGATGAAAAGTATAAAAATATGTTAAAATGTCAAGATTCTACATCGGCCACAACAAGTGAGCGCTCGCTGGGCTTTTTGTACGTACATATAGTGAATCTGATCTCCAGAGGGAATCAGAGGCAGGCACTTGAGAGAGTGAATACAAGCACGGTGCAAACTAAGGTGACCATATCAGACCTTCACTCTCACAGATGAATTTGTTCGCCATTACACAGTCTGCTGGGTCCCAGTTGGCCTTAAGGTTCCTGTCGGGGATCATCAGTCCACATCGGCCATGGTTACCAAGCATCCCCTTCGCCCAGAACCTTCAAACACACGGCAAGAACACCAGGACCTTTAATAGCGTTTCTACTACTGCCAATAAAATACCAGTGTGATGAGTAGGGTAAAAGGCCAGAGAGGAAACACATATAATGAATAAAACCAAATAACATAAATGAAGAGTCTCATTCATCTTTATTCATATGACATCTACTGGGATTTGGAGCTTTTGGGGCTAAAGATACTGTTGATTAACACAGCCTTAACTTTCTTTTTAAAGTTTAGCTCAATAAATCAGTTTTAAACTTATATTTTAGTATACACGTTGTTTTGGTCAAAATGCTACCCAGTAGAAGGTGTCCTCGTCATACTGTGCACCCATGACAAGCTATTAATCGACTCCTCATGGACACAGTCTCACAGCTTGCAGGAAATTCATTGCCTTGCTTAAGTGCACCGCACCACATGCTCCTGAGCAGCCTTTTCAATATTCCAAGTTACAATCCAATGTTTATTGGAAAAAAAAATGCTTTCTTACCCTAGAGTGTCATTACGTCCATCAATCCAGTTCCAGTTCTTCCCATCAGATTCATATAACCCCAGCCAGTATCCATGGAAGTGGTCGTAGTAGAACTCAGTGTGATTACTGATGAATTCCTGTAAGTCATGTTTGTGGCACATAATCAATAACATTGAAAACAATAATGTTTCATTACCAGAAACTTTCATCCACTGGATTTTTTAAAAGCTCAGGTTGTAACGTGAATGCATTTTATTTGTTTCCCGGTGACTCTTAATTTCTCCTATAATCTCTAAATCTGAACTGAAACATGGTCCAAAACTCTCTGGAGTTACTGTGAGGCTTTGCCGTGCTGGAGCTCACCTGTTCTTGCAGAGTTTCAATAACAACCAGATCTGCAGCTGTGTTCTGGCAGTACTTTCGGCTTTCTTCCCATGTCATCCAAGGAGCCTTCTCATTGTAAAACAGGTAGCACTGCTCTTGGAACAGAATCCAGCCTGTTTGACACGGCTGACACTCTGCGTTCATCAAGACAGACGAAAAAAGAACGATGTTTATTTTAAGACCTAAATATACAGAAGTGTGACGGCGTCACAAAAGAGAGAGCGAAGTACGTGTCATGTTTATCTTTCGTTGATCTGAGTTTGTTGTTACTGTTCAATTCATTTTTTTACAAAGTCTTTTATTTCTTGTTTGTAGAATCTCATCTTTTTTTCTGATTTGCATTCCCTAACATTGAATGTTTGTATTTTATCCAGTACTTTCTGTTTGTTTTCAGTTTCAAAATTCATTGCAGTGTGTTGATGCCGCTGCATGGCTGTGCACCTAGAGACATGGTGAATGTCTAATATCCCTGTGTACTTATGTAAAAACTAATGCACCTATTCTCAGTAAGTTTATATTTGTGGGTAAAGAGCCAGCCATACTGTATGGTCAACATTGCAAGAAGCACTTACTCTTCTGTGGGCAGTATTCATTCACTGGGAAGGTGTTAAAGTTCATGATGACTCTCAGCGTCCTGTTGAGGCTGTCTGTGACTCGGCTCAGCTCCTCTGTCTCTCTCTCTAGGGTGCTCCTCTCTGTGATCAGCTGCTGATTTGCTGCTGTGAGGTTGATGAGTTTTGCTTGTTGCTTGTTCAGCACCACACTGGCTATAGTGAGAATGAGAAGAAGACGGTCAATCATGCGACGGATGCACTCGCTGTTGTCAGAGAAGCGTTATTGTCCATAAGCCCACGTGATTTACTCCTGTACTTTCCTACCTACAGTAACCTGGCTTTCCGTGTTATTGTCATGTGGTAGCCGGACACAGGGGCTTTTTAAACACACTCCGTCATCCACAAACTGAAAGCCAGCTGCTGAACAGCAGTTACAGTATGCTGCACACAGTTACAGTGAGTTACAGTACGTTGTCAGTAAATAACAATTATGTATGTCAATGTAAACGCTTCTGAAGCTGCCAGTGTGCCTCTTCAGAAGTGCCTGTCAGATGGTTGAATAGCTTAACCTCATCTGCTTAAGCATAACCTGATCCTTAGTTTCTCGCTTTAAAAAGGTTACTTGTCAGCAGCCAACTCTGGACTCTCTCTGATGTCAGATTGTCCTTAAACACAACAGCAGGTGTAGCTTTGGAAAAGGCCTCTGCTTACCGCTGCATCACCACATGATGATGACCAAACTTTAAACATAAAAGTGATGAATTTTCACTGTGATTGATTGATATTTTGTCTTAACCAAACAGCCAAGATCTCTAAAAACCTAAAGTTTAGAAACGTACATGGCATTTAGTGAGGATAATAAACGTGTTGTATGAATGGACATTTGATATCAAATTGAATCATTAAATAGATCAGAGTGTGCCAGTCTAAAATACAGACAGCAGACACAGTTCAGAGAAAACAGATTACGTTACTGTTTTTCCGGTTGGTAGCTGACATCCCTGTCTGACTCAGTTGGTCTAACTGTGATGTAAGATGCTGTAATTGTTAATTAAAATGTGCTCAGTGTGCTGACATGAAACTTACTGTAGGTGATGGCGCTGACGCTCGCCACCAGCAGGACACACACTATCCCCAAACACACCGCCAACACACAGAAGTGAGTGTGTGCGGCTGCTTCACCACCTGCTTGTTATGAGAAAGATCATATTCAAATAACGAGTGTAATTACAATCACGTTACATTCATTATCAGCGTTATTCCGGTTGTCTGGGAAATGCATTGTCTTCTTGTATCGTGATACAGTTTGTGTTCAGTTTTTTTTCTCTTTTCCTTTGGAATTAGAGCGACTGAAATAAACCACTGAACTGTGACTCATTCCTGATGACCAATATGCGCTCTTACGTATCATCACTTCTATAATCGCTCTTCTATAACTAATAGAAATTACTGATGGAGCTTTAGGAATACATTTTAGCAAACATACACGCACGAGAATCAGAATCAGAATCAGAATTACTTAAATAATCCCCAGGGGGTTACACACAGCTCCAAAAGAATAAGAATAAAAATAAGAATACACTTCAAACACAAAGTAAAATATAAACATATAAAAGTATGAATAAATTATTAAAAATTATTATTACAAATTATTACACAGAGGTAAATTACTGCACCAGGTGAGTCCAGAGTCTTATAATAATAATAATAATAATAATAATTATACCACTACTAATAATACTACTAATAATAATACTAATAAAAATATATAACAACATGCACAATCATAGTAAGGCGCTGTACTATACCAATAATACTACTACCACTACTACTACTACCAACAATAATATATAACAACATGTACACTCAAGATGTATCATATAATACTAATAATACTACCACTACTACTACACCTGAGAACCATACAGCAGTCAAGTTCGATGTTGTCAAAAGGCTCCAAGCAGGACAAAAAGAGCACGTTGAACTTTAATTCCTTTTATTTTCTTCTTTGAGAAGCACTTTGTAATTTGCAGTTGTTGTTTTTTTTAAGAAATTCTAAAAAAATAATAATTCAGAAATTGTAACATCACCATGTGTGACGTTGCACCTTTTCTGTAAGTTTTATAAAAATAAGGGTACCACTTTACAGTAAGACTACCTATATAGAGGATTTATAAAAGGTTATAATTAGGTTACTAATTAGATTGTTATCATTAATAAACAACTATAAACAAGTTATAACACAGTTTTAATACACCACTGAGGATTCACCATTTGGAAATACCCAGTTAATGTTTACTACTCATTCATGTATTAATAATGGCAGCTAATATGCCACAATTTCATATACAAAGGACAAAGAAAGCTAAGTAACCAGTGAAATCTGAGGCTTAACAGGACAGATAAAGGTGGGCTCACTATTTGGCAAGCAACAGATCACTGCTGCCCTTTTTATCTGGTATGTTATAACAGCTTGTTGAATACTCATAAGGTGTTTTTACATTATAAGGGTAGCCTCAAGTATAAAGTGGTACTGAATAAGAATAAAGAATAAGACACTCAACAGACTGTATAACTCACCTGGTCCAGTAGCAACAGGCACTTTAGGTTTAACTTTAGAATAAACTGCTGTGTCCTCTTTTTTCTCTGGATCACAGTAATAAGAACGCAGGGAAATGATGAGAGAGAGAGAGAGAGAGAGAGAGAGAGAGAGAGAGAGAGTAATTATGACGAAATAACATTGTGATCATTTATGTAAACGTCTATGTTATGAGATTTCTTTTTTTATGTCTACTGGTGCTACATGAAGTGAGTTTCTCCATTAATTTGTTGCCCTTCTACCAACTGCTTTTTAAGACTGCAGATGCTGCCAGGTGGTGGTCACAACATCCAACGTACACTGTTGCCCATAAAGTTGGAATAATTGTTCAGTACCTCCAATTTTGTTAAAGCCTGAATACACAGTTTGCAAAGGTTAATTGTGGTTTAAGTTTCACTGTGATATGTTTGGAGGAGTTTGATCGATACAGTTGAGAAGATATACACTTTATTTATCAAGAATAAATCACATCGTCACAATCATTTCATGAGAAGAGGTAAAAAACATTTTATTCCAAATTTATGGGTAACAGTGTATTTACTCGACCTTTAATAATTTCTGGTTCTCTTCACACAGTTCTCTCTGCTTTTCACCCAATCATCATACAGAAAATGTGGCCTGCAAAACACTCGAGTGCAGATTTCCGTGTTGATCCCGAAGAAATGCGTTTTGACTCTACAATCAGTATACATTTGCAAGTAAAGTGAACCAAAGACATCATAAAATGCAGGTGTGGTGTAGGACTGTGTGGCTATGGAGGGGCAACAGCTGTCCAGTATTAATACTGCGTCATATTGGACAAAGTGAGGTTCCATCAGGCTACAGTGCAGCAGGAATATAAGGAATATAAGCAGCATCTCATGCTTCATCAAAATTAGATATTTTGTTCCACATGGCTATGCTAATGTACATGTGAAATCATGTCCAGGTCACACACTCACTGAGGCTGAAAAATGTGGTGTTAAACTGGTGTATATCCTGCCAAACGGCTAAAACAACTCATATTATTTGCATGTCCGTGAGTACAAGTTTCACAGTGCCATTCTTCCACACACAACCCTTAGACAGGTGTTAAGTGTTCTACAATAACAGACACTTTGAAGTCCAATACAAGATATGCTCTAAAAAAGCAGGAGTCACCTACCCTTTGGGGGTGGAGCACCATTGCTAAAAACCACAGTAGAATAGCTGATTTCTTCCTCCATCCTTAAAGTCACACTGTGCCGTACTCGCTTCGGTGCACAGAATGAGGCTGTGAGGCTTTCACAGCTGTTTTATAGGTGTGGCTGAGCAAAGTTCAATGAAGAACAAATGAGAGTTCCCCCTCCTGTCTGACCCAACGCACTGCTGCAATACAAGAAGTTGACACATCATGCAAAGCGCGAAGTGAGTGAAGAGGTAGGTACACTAGGTACACTTGCACAAAGTCAGGGATTTTGCTGGATCATAGGATCACTGTCAGGTGTATGATTAACCAATTATACCAAACAGGTGCTAATGATCATCAATTTCAAATTTCATATGAAGGTTGAAACTCGGTCATTAACAGAAACAGAAACAGCTGTAGGAGGCTTAAAACTGGGTGAGGAACAGCCAAACTCTGCTACCAAGGTGAGGTTGTGGAAGTTGTTTCATGTCACTGGTCATCATGGCAAGACTGAGCCCAGCAGCAAGACACCAGGTAGTTATAGTACATCAGCGAGGTCTCTGCCAGGCAAAGATTTCAGAGCAGACTGAGATTTCAAGATGTGCTGTTCAAGTTCTTTTCAAGAAGCACAAAGAAACGGGCGACAGTGAGGACTCAAATCAGAAGATGTTCAGCAGTGTCATCAGCTCAGAACCAGCAGAAACCAGTGGGACCTGGTACACCGTCTGCTGTCCGTCTGTCTGCTATGCTGTAAATTGTACCTTAGTGAAGGAGCCAATTCCTTAGTTTCTATTCTTTAATTTTTTTACATTACCCAGTTTGTATGTGGGAGTGTGGTGTTGCCATCTGCTGGTGCGCCTGACTAGAAAGCATAAACTCTTAAGACCTTAGGCTGCTCCTATGACCGGGCTTGCTTGCTTATTTTGCACCTTTTGTTTATAATGATTTTAGCATTTTTTTCCCCCCCTTTAATGCAACTGTTGCAAAAGTGTGGAGCAAATAAGCAAATATGTTTTATTATTACAGTGAATCTGATCACTCCATTCTTTATCAAGCAAAGCACAAACGTCTGTTAATCTCAGTCAGTCCAAGAGGGACTCACACAAATGGATTTAAACAATTGGATATCATAGTCACTACACTAGAGTTCATAATGTTCCGTTATGTGTAGCATAATTAAACTTGTACTAGACGACATAATGTTGGTGTTTCTAATTTTTTTTTTCCATTTATAGAAATGAGTGGGGCAGAATATCACAAACAGAATAATGCAGTCCAGTACAATATCACTAACTGTAGCTTCAAGTAAAACATGTAGTTGAATAAACACAATTATGACAATGTCAAAAAAACATCATTACACTGTAGAGGTGTATCTAATAAAGAGGCCACTGAGTGCTTATGTCAGAGCAATAGAAACTGTTTATAACATTTACTCAGCACAAAGACGACAGGTGATTATTCAATACTTATCTCTTGAACGTCTAGTGCGTTCAAGCCTGTTACATGCAAGTCAAATGTGCTGATGTAATCTGCAACGTTTGCAGACAATATTTTTTTTTCAATAAACTAGAAAAAGATAAGAGAAAGAAAATGTGC
The DNA here is from genome assembly GCF_042242105.1 of Pempheris klunzingeri. Taxonomy (NCBI): domain Eukaryota; kingdom Metazoa; phylum Chordata; class Actinopteri; order Acropomatiformes; family Pempheridae; genus Pempheris; species Pempheris klunzingeri. Next base: position 22,424,039 of record NC_092019.1, on the reverse strand, counting down.
TGATATTTGTTTATGTTCTAAAAACCCTTTTGACAGAAACAGATCTGAGAGAAAGACAGATACAGAATACATATTATTATCAGTCTTAGATGTTGAAGAACCTATTCGGCTCATCCGGTTTGATCAAGGCTCTTGTTTCACAAATCCAGCGGTTCCTCATCTCACAGCTCGTTTTTTGCCAGTTGGCCAGAGGTTCCGCGTGTGGCAGAGTAAGAGCACAAGATGCTTTGTGGCCACCTCGTTGTGTCGTCCAGTACCTAATGAGGAAAAAAAATTCACAGGACATCAATCTGCGTGTCTGCTCGACATTTTGGGAAACACGCTTGTTCGCGTTGTTCAGACTTAGAATATTGATAACTCTCTCATATCTGTACATTAAATATGAAGCTACAGTGAGGAGCCGATCAGTTGATTGATTATTAATCTGATTACCCCAAAATGTCGAACTATTCCTTTAATGCCAATGTAAGCTGTACAGTTGATAGTGTCGGTTGTTCTCTTTGAGTGGTGTGAGAGTGAGTCTCTGTACAGGCGTCAGAGTCACTGTCAGCTTCTACAGTTACAGTCGACAGTTTAATTGAAGACATTTCCCTTTGTTGCCTCCCTCCTCTCGGCCCTCTTTGGATTTTCCCAGAGCTTTTCACTCTTTTCGCCATCTGCCACTTTAAGAAACTTTAGAATTTTTGCTTCCTTCAGGTATAGCGCAGTGACACAGAGTGTAAAATGGAGCACATTTTGTTTAAAGTAAAGACAAAGTAATGTCTCTGTGAGCTACTGTGGTCACGACTTAGAGGTTAAAACGAGGTTAAAACAGCGTATGTGAAAACATGTGTGTTTTTGCACTTACATCACAGTGACGTTGCTTCCATCTACCCACATCCACCTGTCTGTCACGTCCTCGACCCTCAGGCCAATCCAATAGCCGTGCTTTACATCACTGTAGTCTGTTGTGTGGTTATTGATGAATTCCTAAATTTGTGATACAGGTGTCAATTGATTCATGTCTTTGCCTCTGCAATAATGATAATAATGATGGACATCATGTATCTCCTTCTCGGTCTATAAAGATGGAAAAAGATTTGCTCTCCATCTTTGTTTGAGCATGTAAATGCAATTTAAACCAAATGAGTCTTGCCTGCTCCTCCTGGCTTTCAATCACCACCAGGTCTGCATGCATTTCTCTGCAGCGATCACGGCTCTGCTGCCAAATCCGCCAGTCATTGTAATAATTAAAGTTCAAAAACAGGTAACAGTTGGACTGAAACAGCACCCAGCCGTCCAGACAAGGTTTACACACTGCGACACACGGACAAGACAACAAAGTGACAAACACGGCCATTTTCCTTGATGAATAAAATATATAGTAGAATTAAACAAATTAAATTAAACACTACTTTTTCTTTTGTTCCTCTCTTTGACCAGGTCATTTATTTTACTCAAATAAAAAAAAACTGTGCCAGAAAGTCTAAGCTCTGATAGATGAATCATGACATAACACACTGTTCATATGCAAAAATGGACAAAAATCAAAATGCCGTAAAAGGTAAAAGTGAAATGACTACATTAAATATTAAGGAGCTAAACAGGACACCATGTTTTCACCTCTCTGTGGGCAGTGTTTGTTCACCGGGAAGTTGTCATATTCCAGGATGACTCCGACAGTCCAGTTGAGTCCATCTCTCTCTCTGGTCAGCTCCTCTGTCCGTCTCTCCAGGTCCGTCTTTTCTGTCCACAGCTGCTGATTCTGGGTGGTCAAGTTGATGTTTTCTCTGTGCTGCTCTGACAGGACTGTGTTGACTACAGTGGAAACATGGGCCGTTACTGTTGGACTCTTTTGTCACTCTCAAACTGCCTTGAAAGTCCTTGAAAGCAGGTCGACAGACTTACAGCGGATGCTGAGGGCGATGATGGCTGACACCAAGCTGATACAAATAACCCCCAAACATGCTGCCACCAGATGAAGCAGAGTAAACAGCGGAGCTCTCTTTTCATTCCCTACCCAGGACAAAAAAAACAACCCACACAAATATATAGTATATAGATAGTTAATTGTTATCATATTTTGTTTTTATGGTGGATATTAGATAACCTGTTATGACAGGATTTGTGTTCCATGCCTGCTGCTTCTCAGTCATCACCTCATCATATATTATCTCCAGGTCATTAAGTTTTTCTGCAAAAAAAAAAAAAAAAAAACAGGAAATGAAATGTTTCGTGACTTTCAAAAGTCACTTCCTGGTCTGCAGTCTGGTATTTCTACATCCTCCAGCAGCATTTTCAGAGAGAAACACTTTCAGTTTACCGACAGCAAATCTGGATGTTTACTGTAACACTGAATATTTCTCTATCAGACAGCACCATAGCTACTCTGGAGGTATGCCACTGTGTGACTGATTGTCCACGACAACGAACACAAAATGAAACTGTAAGACAGACGAGTAGCTGATTTCCAAACTGTTACAAAAATCTTCACGGTGCAGTTCACAGATTCCTTTTGTTGCTGTTGGGCAATTCAAAATGCTGCAATGCCGGAAAGTTGCAGCTGCAAACATCATCCATCACAGATCAACATCACTAAGTGAGAGGTGACAGAAATGTTATATGGTGAAAGATAAAGTTATTTCATGAAGGAATGAAGATGCTTAAAAAGTAAGACAGAGGTTTAGATTACTGTATTTTTTTTACAGGTATTTCTGTGTGTGCAATCAAACATAGATACATATGTAAATCTGGGAGCTTCCTTGTTGAGTAACCTCCTCAAAGGCCAGTGGTGGAAGAAGTCCTCTTTACTTGAGTAAAAGTAGGAATACCACAATAGAAAACACTGCGGTAGTAAAAGTCCTGCATTCAAAATCGTACTCAAAAATCGTACTCAAAAAACGAGCATTAACGGTAAAATGCAGCTAAAGTATAAAAGGTATAAGTACTCATGTTACATACGTCATTATTACTTCAATGTAGCAACTAATTTAAATCTTTATGTAGGACAATGAATCATATTCTGCTTTGTGTGTAAAATATTACCAATGAATAGTAACTGTATCTGTCAAACAAATGCCGTAAAGTCAAAAACAATATTAAAATAGCAGGGCGTAGTAAAACTCAAAGAGTAAATGTGCTTCAGTTCAGCAGACCGTATAGCTGCGCTCCTAAAAACACAATACACGACTCACCATGTGCAGGAATACTGTCAGCCCTGAAAGCCACTGCCACGTAATTCAGTTCCTCCTCCATCATTTCATCAGGTTTATGATGGACAGTATTCTCCTCGTGTCAGAGACACAAATGCAAACTCAAGCCACCAGAGTGAATGGCGGTCACTGTGAGTGCGGTTTGGTGTCAGACTGAGAGAAACCTGTGAGTCATCTGCAGTTCTCCTTTTGGGCAGAATGATGGGTGTGATGATGTCAGCAAACACTGGGCATCACAGCTCCTTCTTATCATTAGGAGTATGAACGAAGCAGAGGTGGCAGTGAAGTGGCCTCCTTCTTTTGGTTTTAATAACTTGCGCGTGCCTCAGCATGCTGGAAAACCCTTTTTATCACAGCAGGCGTCATGTCACTGATGGTTCTGCTCAAAATGTGACCAGCTGCATTTCTGTACCAGCATGTTCTTCCTGTACTGATATGCCTTTCTGTTAACACTTTTGTTTGATGTGTGAAGAACACTACTCTTATTTCTCATGTCTTTAGCTATGAACAAAAAATCAGTCAAGTCAATCAGTCAACATTTCTATAAAAAAAAAAAGTTTATCACAGCTCCTCTTCCCTCTGCTGACTCCCCGGCTCAGTTCTTCAAATACAATCTCCTAAATGTTTGTGATCCAAATCCATTTTAACCTCACATTTTTAACCTCACATGTTTGTCACACTGTTTGTCAAGCAGATGGTGATCTGAGACCTTATTTACAGACAGCACTTATGGACCACATCCGCCCAGTTCAAACCAAAGTGCTCTAAAGCAACAGTCCTGAAACAAATCATAATGTTCAGGTTCACAGAAGGTGCATGACGGGACCTTTTTTACTGATATATAAACACTACTCACAAAAAGTTAGGGATATTCGGCTTTCAGGTGAAATTTCAGGATGAACCTAAAATGCATTCTAACCTTTCCAGGTGAACTTAATGTGACCTTCTCTAAACCTTTGAATGCACATGTCCAACTGTTCAGTGTTTCAGTACTTTCTGCACAAGTTGCTGTTCTCTAACAAGAAGCTTAACAGCAACATTCACAGCAGGTTTGATCCATGAATCCACCAATACATTTCCTGCTTCAGTTAGAATTGGTATTTAAACAGTCCTCCTCATCCTGCTGTTCACATTCTGACATCATGAGACCAAGACGACACCTAACAGTTGATCAGCAGCACCTCAACACTGGAGGCTTCAAACAGGAAGTCCTCAGACGGAGGTGTTCACTGAGCTTAGAGGGTCACAGAGTGTCATCAGGAGGTTGTAACAGTGATACAGTGACTGGAAGAGTCACAGAAAGGAGAGGAGTGGACGTCCTTTGGCCACATCCCAATTTATTGAGACACTGAAAATGTTTTGTTGTGGTATACCTACCACTGTTGTTAGATTTTCTTTCAATAAATTGTTTAAGATGAATAAAATTACCATTGCATGCTTCTACTTAAATGCCCTACTTTCATGATATAATATCACTGTAGCTTTCACTTTTTACATTTTCCATATATTTCACCTGAAAGTCGAATATCCCTAACTTTTTGTGAGTAGTGTATATATTTACTGATTTAAAATTTGGCACAAATGGCTCAATTACTGCACAATATTAACACCAAAACGTGTGAAAGTCACATGAATTACATCGCACTCAAACACATATTCGATCCAATAATTTTTGTTAAACTTGTTTATTCGTGTGCTTTCACATCTCAATATCTTCTTAATTAAAATGTTTGTGCGCCGCCTGTAGTTCGCATGTGTGGCCACAGGAGGGAGCTGTTGAGCGCAGCCACGATGCACGACGGCAGATTATAGACCGGCTTTAATTAATGTGGAATTAATCCAAGTGAAAAAACGAGCATATATTTACAAAAATAAATGAAAGGCAAATGAAGAGGCCGCTTTGAGTGACCTTGCAGCTGCGGTGAGCCAGTGATCCGTGCTGACCTGTGAGTGCCAGCAGAGAAACAGACACCTGATGGAGGCAGGGAGCGTGTGTCAGAGCAGGCTGACTAATGAGGCAGCAGGAAACGGTCCCTGAGCTCTCTTCCTGCTCACAGGAGGCCACAAGGAGCCGGAGATCCGGAGTACTGACGCACACAGCAGCGATGGTTTGCGGCGGATTCATTTGCACCAAGAACACGCTCAGCGCTCTCAATATACTTTATGTTGTAAGTAGGAGTTTATTGCTTCTGTGGCGCTGCAGATGTCACTGATTTTTTATTTTTTTTAAAAAAAGGGCTTCCAGAGTTGGTGCTTCTTTTGTGAGAGACGCAATAAGAGAGAGGGTTCAGTGTTTGGGCTGATGTCTGAGGAGGAAACGCCACAGCTGCTGGAGGAGGGTGATCAGGTCCAGCGCTGGTGGGGTTTATTATCACTAATGCTTCGTGATTTAAAAAAAAGAAAAAAGGATGAACTCTTATTTGTCCGCCAGAGAAGCATCACATTCGTAAATCATGAACAACAGATAATGTGAACAATGTCAGACTTTTTTCTACTTTTTTCTAACCGTGGAAAACTCCAGTGAGTCTCTGAACAATCCGTGGAACCAAAAAGCTAAAAATCCCTGTTCTGCTTAGTCCAATAAGTTCTGCTTAGTCCAATAAATTCTGCTTAGTCCAATAAGTTCTGCTTAGTCCAATAAATTCTGCTTAGTCCAATAAATTCTGCTTAGTCCAATAAGTTCTGCTTAGTCCAATAAATTCTGCTTAGTCCAATAAGTTCTGCTTAGTCCAATAAATTCTGCTTAGTCCAATAAATTCTGCTTAGTCCAATAAAGCTGTAAAAACAGATTAAAGTGTACAAATCCAGTCACGTGGACAGTCAGACCTCAGCCAGTAATGATGAAAACAACTAAGATGATTTTGTTATTGTTACTTTTTGATAATCGAATGACTTTTTTTTTTTTTCTTAAGCCAGAGTGTCAAACACTTTCTGGTTCTAGCTTCTCAAATGTGAGTATTTGATGCTTTTGTTTGTCCTATAAATACAGTAGTTGAGTGAATATCTTTGGGATTGTTGATTGAAACAAGGCATATGAGGACGTCTCCTTCGACCTGTGGGAACTGAATCGAAGATGATGACAATTGTTGGTTGTAGCCCAAGATTTAATGTCATGTCCAGGTGGAGAAGCAGCTCCTCACTGCACTCATCCACTTCTAAATACACAAAACTAGTAGCATTTTAACATTTCACACACACACACACACACACACACACACACAGCACATTTGTGATTGATGTAAACTGTTGATGGTATACAATCTTATGATTTAAGATTTGTACTTTTGGAGTAAAGCCTGCAGCAGAGGCTCCACCGTGAAGGAAAAGGAAGCTTTAGGCAGCTGAGAGTGAGAAAAGGTTCATACACTGTGGAGACACTTTTGGGAAATGGCATTAAACTGGATGACGGGCTGAACCGGACAGAAAAAGATGCGTCAGTATCAGTGACTAGCGATCATGTGTCACACCCTCAGCCAGCTGGTTCCGGCTGCCTCATTAGAAAGGTGCCTCTGATTGCACTTCCTTCTCCTCTCATGCCGGCGCCGTTTTCTTCCTCCTCAGTTGGTGAGTCTGCTGCTGATCGGAGTGGCAGCCTGGGGGAAATGGTTCGGCCTGGTCTCCAGCATCGGGGTGGTGGCGGGCGTCATCAGCGTGGGCATCTTCCTACTCCTGGTTGCCTTTGTGGGGCTGTGCGGCGCCCTGAAGCACCAGCAGGTCCTGCTCTTCTTCGTATCCTTTGGTGTCTCTGTGTGGTTTGTTGGTAGGAGTGACCACACACCCTCTGATGAACAGAATGAGAATTAATTTAGCCTACATCTCTGTCGAGCTGGAGCTTTAATGGTTCTTGTGTAGCAGCAACATGGGGGAGATTTCAGACTGTTTGCATGATTTCTAATCCAATGTAACCTTCCTGAACTTGGCCCAGTACATGATGATCCTGTTCGTGGTGTTTGTCGTGCAGTTTTCGGTGTCCTGTGCCTGTCTGACCCTGAATAAAGACCAACAGGTGTGTTTACGACCAGCCGCGACGGTGTGGCTGCTGTTGTTTTCACCTTGTTAGTGTGTATGTGGGCGTGTGTGTGGCAAAATGTCGTCCTACTGACGCCTGTTGTACCAGGAACTACCACAGATGTGGTTGTGAGTACTTTGTCAGGTTTTTAAATGTCATGAAATTTCACAAGTGAGATCACAGTGAAGGTCAAGTTTGGAGAAGGCTGTGGTCCAAGCAGGGGACGGCTCGTTTTAAGTCCTAGATCACTGTAGCACTGTCTGATCCAGAGTAATCTAGACAACACTCACTTCACACTTCATTATAAAAACACCAACTAACTCCACACATACTAACACAGCGTTTTGTAGGAGAAGGAGCATTAAATCTTTACATGCTGAACTACATTCAGTCCAATAATGATGTTCTTTTGTCCTCGGATGAGCATGAATACTAGGATGTTTAGTGATCCTGGCTGTGTGGTTTTTCTTTTCTTAGGAACACCTGCTGGAGGTTGGATGGAACAAATCCGAGGCGACTCAAAAGGACGTAGAGAAAACGCTCAACTGTTGTGGCTTCTCATCTGTCAACTACAGTGGCTCATGTGCAGCTGTAAGGAAGTCACCTGCGATATATTCTCTTTTTTTTTTTTTTTTTTTTTCGCTCAGCTGCAACCTGAACCTCTTGATTTTTAAAAGATCACATCTCTGGCAGTTCACGAATGCTCTCCTCGACTTCCTCTTCCTTCTAGATGTGCTTTGTCAACAAACCAGCGACTTGTGACGTGTGCTCACACCTTATCCAGCAGTATGCGGGAGAGGTGCTTCAGTTTGTGGGTGGCATCGGACTCTTCTTCAGTTTCACAGAGGTCAGTAAAACGCCACGGCAACAAAGCGGATGTGTTTCAGAAATGTGACGGTTGGTGTGAACTGACCAGACTGTGCTGGGATGAAGTTTATTGTAAATTCAGACAACCGTTGTTCATTTATCTTTCCTTTCAGATCCTTGGAGTTTGGCTCGCTCACAGATACAGAAATATCAAAGACCCTCGATCAAATCCTGGAGCCTTCCTATAACCGCTCGCAATTCAATAAACCAAAAGAATGCACTGCTGAATTCCTCTTAACTTTGCAAATCACAGTTATCTCATGCTGAATAATTACCATTGTAGCCACGAGTGACCACTATGGGATGTCATCTGCTACCGTGTGACAGTAGCAGATGACAGAAAGGTCATGAAGGCGAGTGGGCAAACTGACTCCCGGCTTCTATGTAAAGTTAACATTAGCCACTGATCACACCACACCAAGTGAGGCTGTAAGTACAATACTGGTATGAGCAAAGGTGGGTTTTATTGTTATGTCAAAGGTAAGAAAATCCACCTACCAGCACCTCTGAAGCTCACTAATTGACTTGATTATATCTTGATTATTTAAACCATACAAAAATTGCTATGTAAAAGTGTTAATGGGTTTGTGCCGGAGACTGAACTACAGACAAAACAAAGGAGCATGATGTGAACTATTCCTTTTTTTTAAATTAAACCTGATACATCCACGCATTGCTTCTTAAATTCTAATCTTTGTTGGAAGTCAACAGCAGCTGTGTGTACTCACCATACACACACCTTACTCAAATAGAGAGCAGCATAGCAACATGACGGCCGGGTGACTGTGCTCACTAATCCCAGACTAACTATTCATGGGTGACCACACACACACACACACTGGGTTTGGGTGTTGGGTGTCCTAACAGCAGGAAAAGATTAAGATTAAATTGAGGTCAAACCTATTGCCTATTGATGCAGACTGTTATTAAACCAGGTCTGTTTTTGTTTTGTATGTGTATTTATTTGTTTCCTGTTAAATACATCTGAATAACATGAATTCTGGACACTAAATCACAAGTCATCTTGTTCGTTGTGTCACGGCCGCCGTCTTTTTTTCCTCCATTGTGAAACATAAACACGCTGAGTTGCTGAACATGTAGGGAAAATGTTGTATTTATGCTTTGCTTGTGAGATCCTGCACTGATAAAGAGACGTGTCTTCACGCCGGCGTCGGTAACTTGGTGCCACGTGACTCGTTAACATTCCAACAGGATGTCAACCAGGAACTGCGCTTGCTGTTCAGATTCCTCCTGAATGGCCTACAGACTGCTCAGGCGGTCCAACCTGTCCACCAAGGTCACTGTGAACTCAAATAGCTCAGCTGCTGCACTGCAAACTTATAAAATAAAGTCATTGTGTGCACACTGAATGATTAACTGCATCCTATATTTGGCTCTATTCATTTTCTAAACATGGGGTTTGTTCTATCCCAGCATGCACTGGCAGGGTTCGAGCCTATCAGGTGGCCTTGTCTAGACACTTTGAATATGCCTACAAGTTTCTGGTTGAAAGACAAACGTACTGATTGTTTGATTGTCAAGCAGGTTCTTCTGGTCTGGTCATGAAGGGTTAGGAGTGTGTGTTTAAGATCTACATTTCTTTACGTAGTGTCAGGATTATTATAGTATGTTGTGATAAAATGTTTTAACATTTGCTTTGGCTCAGTTTTCACGTAGTTGTTCATTTAGTTTTAATATGTAAAACTGCTTTGCACCTCATGTTAGCACACATTTTCAGGCTCATTACAAAGTCTACAGTTTACAGAATTGAGGACATTGATGGCTGCAGACTTTTCACTTATAGCCCTAAATGTCAGCCTCAAGGTGGCACTAGAGGGAAAATCACACAGATTGTATTGATTCATCCTTTTTCCATCCATTTTAAAGGCCATAATAACTTCTGCATAGGGTGAAGCTTTCTTTCTCATCACTGCAGACTTGTTACTGTGCATAATAATAACAATAAAGCTTATTTAGAAACTCCTCTTCAAAACCAGGCATGACACTGTTCCTTGGAGAAAGGGGTCTAAGTTGGAGGAGACTATTCTTTCACACAGATTCACACACTGAAGCTGCTTCAGGAGCAGTTCGGATACTTTGACTTGCAATCTTCCAATTGACACTCTACCTCTGAGCCACAGCCGCCAGTGAAAAGTGTAAAGTAAAACATTTAAAAATTGGGAATGATCATTTTGATATACAGAAGAGATTCAGATTCAGTAATGAACAGTGCTTGAGACATCCCACTGTGTGATGCATTACTTTATGTGCTGTGAGATTTTATAGTAAAAAAGGAAAAGCTTGGAAGCGCTTCCAGGGTCAAAGGTCATTTGGGGGGAGAAGCAGAGAGGAAGCACATGGTGAGTGTGTTGCTCATGAATTAAAAAGTTTGTTTCGTAAATCAGATAATTGAAGAGACTTGTGATGAAAATATTACTGTTTAACAATTTCTGACCCTTTCGGTGGTTAATGGTGATTTGATGCAGCAAGACCAGCAGTTAATAACGACATGAAATGTGCACAGATGGTTAAAACGGTTTCAGATGATTGAGGAGTTGGCATAGTAAATGTAGGCTTTGACAGGCAAACCATCTGGGCCCATCTATCTTAATCACCAGAGGGATTAAATGAATGGAAATACTCCCAGACTGGACTGAAGTGACTTTACATCCCGACAAAAGTCACTGCGAGTCCTCGGTCTCCTGGGTCCTTCTGCACAGTGAGCAGGCTGCTTTGTGCTCCACCACAGCCGCAGTGAAGTTAGTTTTAAGTGGGATACTGGACAGGCATACTCCGCACCCAGCAGCGCCTTCTTATTTAGCGGTGGCAGCAGGACAGTAAGCTCCATCAATAAATCCCCAAAACAGTGTTATTCCAGTACATTCATGCTGACTTGACAATGACTGAATGATTATTCTAAGTTGATTTCATGTAGCACACTTACTTTGATTGTTAATGTATATGTATTTTGCATAAACATTTCAATAAAAAGTAACTGCAATGAATTCAGTAGCGTCCATGTAATGTGAGGCCAAATCAAGACGGAAAGTGGACAAATAGGACACGGCTGTTCACACTAGATTCCAGTGCATATTTAACATTTTTTAAATATTTTTGGGCAGATTATATCTGATACATAATAAACATCTTTGAATGTAAGATGCAGTCAGTCTGGAATCTGCTCCGATCAAACCGACTGACTTTGGCAGCTTGAGAAAGAACATAGAAACCCCAGAAAAATTCAAACTTGTTCTCATCCTCCAGGCATCTATGGAAGACCAAAACCATACTTGCATTTTTTTAATACGGTTTTCTCAAGATCATTGTGTTCGCTTGAGAAAACAAGCTATGTTGTCATTAGATGATGAGAAAACAGAACAAAAGGTCTTTTCCTCTTATTGCTTATAATGTTTGTCAGATGTGAGGGGTGGCCTGCCTGCAGGACAAGCAGTCAATAATCCTGTTCAACAGATGAAAGGATCAGAGAGAAGAGTCTGTTACAGTCTCCACCTAATGTGGCAGCCTGTGGTTACAGGTGCAGCACCTGTAACCACAAACACTCCACTGCTGCCCCCCGCTGGCCTGGCCGTGATCCGATACTGATCCATTTGCATGGACAGACAGACTATTAGTGCCAAACACTGCGAATTTTACATCAGCAGGAGATAAATACACACAAAAAAACGATGGGGCCTGGCATTGAAATTTCTGCCTGTGTTAGACTTTGACTGTAGTAGGTGCTACTTTCAGCCTTGATCAGTTAATACAGTTATTAAGAATTTGTGTCGAAGAGGGAGGAGTGGATCAAAAATTGCAAACAAACCCCGACATGTTAAACACATATACATACAGTCTAACTTGCAGTATTACAGGGCTTTGTTGAATACTCGTTACTGATTGGTCAACAGCATTCATTGGTCTGTTATTTCTGTATAGCAGACCGATGCTCTGGACACAGTTCTGGTAGCAAAAGCAGTAAATTAATTTCTAAATCCATTAATCAGTTTTAAGACATATAAAATATGACATTTTTTGTGTCAAGTAACTGATTTGTTTGTTTAAGAATGGATGTCTAGTGTCCCTGACAGGGGGATGCAGGATCCCAACATGAAGCATCCTGCATCATCCTCTCAGGGTTTATTTGGCAATCATGTGATCAGCTCACTAAACATTATCCCTTCCATAATAAGTTTATTTGCCACGTGTCTGTGCAAGGCAGCCAAAGTTTCTCTTGTGTGGGAGGACTGTTTGCAACAGTTGTCAAGGTGCCATCTATACATGAAGACATGGCACTCCTGAACTCTGATGAACATTACATGTAATACAAGGAAACAACCTTTTGTTTTCCCATGATAACGGCCTGATTATGTCATTATCTTGAGATAACAAAGCTAATTTTCTCTAGAGAAGATAATTAACTTGTGATCTCGATATAACAGTGTTAAAAGAAAATAATTGCAAACACAGTATTTCTGGGCTTCCTTTCTTACTGAGTAACAGTGCAACACTCTGTATGACCATACAGAGGTCTGGTCTCCTTCACACAGATTGTTCCTGATGAGCCCTCAGACCCCACACCATCTTTTCACAGTGAAGATGGACCCCACCTTAAGGCGTAAGTAGATATGATCAATCATGCCAGTCACAAGGGTTGTTTTCTGCAAACAGGTACTTTTATGTTCAGCACTATACTATAATAATATAGCTGATAGTTATTAAGGATCTGTGTACTTCATCCACCACTGCTTTTCTCCTTTCATACACAGTGGAATGATCCTGCATTTCCCTTTTTCACCTTTAGCACCGAATGATGACAAACAGATTCCACTGAGCAGAGATGAGATGAAGCAGGACAATCAAGGTAAGTGAACATCAGCTGGAAAAAAAAGAAAATCCTTAATTTCCTTCACATCGAGAATTGAAGAACAACACATAAAAAGATTATTACAAAACAATAGTAAAAACGGATTAAACTTCTGTAAAAAAAAAATTAAATGAAGAATGGTAGAAGAAAAATGCTAAATGTATAATGGATTGAATGAATTTTAAAAAATGTAGGAGGGTTTGGCTTGTGCTGTGATTTTTCCCTTTTTTAAATAGCATTGCTTTGTGTGCCCATCTGTGCCACTATAACACTCAGTGTTTCCATTATCAGTGACATTTCTGCAGGGGTCAAAGCTGACATATGGTGCCACAGCACACGTCTCATATTACTGTATTTTATACTGTAATATGAGCTTAAGGGCTGTACTTAAAGTTAATGGTACAATGATGCTTGTTATGATTAATGCCAGCAGAAGACTAACATGATCACTTCATGGGTGGAGATGATTCTTCACGTATAGAAATATATTTTTAACAGTCAGAGGCAGTTCAGATATAATTTTTCTTTAAACTATATGATAAAGAAAATCAGAGCAACTTCCAACTATCAACCAGATAATGACAAAACCTTCCCTTAAATTGTAATTTAATAGAAATGTAATTCTCCCTCCCAAAAAACTGACCATTATATAGTAAATACTGACTTGTGGTGCTCTCTGGTGGACAAACTATGTAATTACAACAGTTTCTGAACCATCACATAGTGCATTTTATATTTTACTGCAGTTTCTTGATATGCGCCATCACACATATGTACCAGTACTGATAAATGTGATGAGCTAATATCAAAAATAACCCAGACACAAAATGAGCATTCTTTGACTGTATCAAGATTTTTATTAAGCTTACTGTACATTCATGTACCAAACAGCATGTTCATCACATGAAAGTGTCCTCTTGCGCTAAAGAGTATTGAGAGTGAGGCAAAAGTCCACTAAATAATAAGAATTCAGGCTCCATATTAACATAGCTACACGAGGATAAGAGGGCAAAACAAATACAGACATACACGTGTATCCAAACTGAAGTAAAGTGACCCGATTTAGTCAAACTTGAGTCTGTGCTATCACTTTTAACAAGGAACGTTCTCTCAGTAAAAGTTGGACCAAAATAAACAGAAAGAAATAAAGAGGCACTGGGGAAGCAGTCACATTAGCATTAATGAGTCAAGCGAGCTGCTAACTGCTTAAAAGGCAAACAGACAGTTTTGGGGGGGGAAGCTGTGTTGAGTGGTAGTCAAATGAAGATCTGAGAAATAATAAAGCAAAGCTGGAGATGGAAATGGCTAGTCTTGCAGATTTCTTATCAGTTTTACTTGATTATGAGTCTGACGAAAAGGCTCTGTGTGCGTTAGGACACTGCTGGGAGTTGAAATCCGGGTCTTCCCTCACTCGTTTCTTTAGGTCTGCTTTAACCTGAAAGGAAAGAGAGACGATCATTTTCATGGTGGGACCCACAGGCAGCATGTCAGACACTGACTTAGTGGTCGGAGAGGCAGTCATGTGGTCACAGCTTTGCTCCCTATGAGCCGCAACTGAGAGCCGGATAGAGAATCTTAGCTTTGTTTTTAGCAGTCTGTCAGTCAGTATACGAACACCATTTCCCATAAGCCCCTGATTATTGTGGGCTAAAGGTTGTGATTAGTTCAGAAATGTCTGTAACGACAGCAGAGGGGTGGACTACAAAACCAGATAGTTCAGATTAACTGGCTGATACAACAGGAGTGTTTGGTACCAGTCTGACCACTTTGTGCTTTCAAGACACGCCCTGCAGTGGGACCATGTGTGTGCGTGATAAACATGCTGAGAGAATGTTATGCTAACCAAAACTATGAAAACAAGAGGACCTAACATATTATCAGCCCGAATCATGTGCACCGTGTCCCTGACGTGTGCTAATGTTCGAGCAAGATGCAATTACCTGTTCTGCATAAGCTTCCTTCAGCTCCGGAGTCTCCAGATCGTCTTGTAACTGCTCAGCCGACGTGATGGGCTTCACTCCTGCTGTCCTGGCTGCTTGACTCACTGCGTCAGAGAGGGAGAGGAGGCTTCCACCACTCAGTCCTGTCTGAAGACGCAAACACACGGACACTGTGAGGATGCTATGGACTGGTGACACTCATTAGGAATAAGTAAAGTCACAACTGATCTGATTACCTTCCTGCGTTTAGCTGGCATGCCATGCAAATATGCATCAGACAACGGCGGCTGAGCCTTCATCTTCCTCTGGGTGATCATATCACACCTGATGATGGGCACCCATTCCTACAACACATACACAGCACATAAACGGGGAAGATCTGGATTAAGAATTATGAGAGGTATCTTTTAATGATAAATTCACTTTTTTTTCAATTCTGTCTTAAACTTTCCTCCACTGCAGCTCAGCAGGGAAACAACGAAGAGAGAATGTTTGTAATAAAAGCACTGTAACTCTATAAAACACCAACTTGATTTGACTAAGTCAGACTGCAGAAGTGTCAAAACATAAACTTTGGCTTAAGTTCAAAATGAAGGCGAGTTCGGAGGAGATCTCAGCGTCCAGTATGAACACATCTGCAGCAACTAAAAACGGTTTAAATGAACATATGGACATGTAAGACGGACTTGCAAGAAGATCCTAAATCTCAAGCTGATAAAGATCGAATTTGTGGAGCTCACGACATTAAATTTAAACTCTATCAATGTGTCCTTCCAGAAACAATGTCCCAATTACTGTGGATAATCAACAATGTTCAGTATGAACAGTTCTACAGAGGAAATGCTTCCACTAAACTGTTGACCGTTTGTTCAATGGATTATCCAGCGAGAGGAGGATCCTGTGCATGTGAAACAGAGTGGCGCTACAAAAACGCCAGGTGTTGTCATGAAAACCTTTCCCTGCAGTTAAAAAGACTAATGTTAAAGGAGTAAACAAACTGTGGGGGCTCTCACAGGGGGAACAGCAGCTGCCCAAGCCTCTGACTCTCGAGCAGACTCCTCACTCCCTCCCTCGGCTCCTGCCGCAGCCATGTCGCCACCCAATGGTGCGGCTCCTCCCGAGGCTCCCAGATCCCCAGGCAACACCCTCGTTTCCCGTGATGACGCCCTTGTGTCGTGTGACACCGACATGGCCTCCTCTGCTGTGGTGGCTGCAGCTGGCGAGAGGGTGTCCCCAATCTTTGGAAAAGGAGAACAGCGAAATTAAAGGACCACTGCAGTACTTTAACTGTCGAACTGAGTTAATCTGAAAAGGATATTAAAGACACACCATGCTTACCGTTGCACTTTGTGCTCGTTCAGGCTCTTGTGTGCCAGTGGCAGAAGACTGATCTCTCTGTGAAAGAATGTCATCTAATATTTATTAGCCATTACAGACGTGCTGTCGAAAGTAACAGGATACATAACAGCCATCAGGTAAGAGGGAAACCTTGCTCTGCATGTAACATGTTACAAACACATGCATATCTTGTTCCACAGAAACCATTCAGTTTTAACACGTGAAAATTCAGAAAATAAAACTGAAATCTACAGTTATGGGAAACAAAATCTGGAGTGTAACTGATCATGTCAGTTGCAGGTTTGATTTCCTCCAACTGCTATTTTCTGGGAAGGAGCCACAGAGGCTGAGAAAACGTACAATGTTAAAAGAAAGACATGCGTTCAGTCAGTTACCTGTGTGTGAACGATGTAGTTCTGGATCTGTTCCTGCGTGACGGGGATGTGCTCCAGAATGACCTGCAGCCTCATCGTCATCATGCTGGTCATCCAGTTGACCAGACTGGGGCTGATGTCACTGGACATCCTCCGCTAGAGCGAAAAGAGGAAATAAAGCTTTTGCTTCACATCTGATGTTTCTTCTGTATTTTGTCATCTTGGCGACATTCACTCTCTTTGGACTGTTAAAACATTTAGCAACTTTTGTTTTGTCTCCATATCTCTTGTGTGACCATTCATCCATTACAAAGCCGTTTTAAGGGCAAAGTAGGTGACAAGTGAAATATGAGGCTTGTTCATTTTTAATGACTCACTGTAAAAAAAAAAAAAAAAAAAAGGGGTCATTTTAAAATCTAAAATGTGATGTAATCACTACTGAGAATAAAGTTCACTTTAATTATCCATGACACTTCTGAAATCTTGTGTGGCAGCTTAGAAGTTCATTTTACAAACTAATTCTGACTCAGTGGATGAAAAATGACAAAATGGTCGAACAAACCTCTCAGCAACACCACAGGATTTAAGTGGCATGGTAATGAATGTAAATTGGAACATGAAATGAGAGTTATTTATGAAGTGGACCGGTGAATTAACTGGAGGGACAGTACAAGTAAATAGCTGCAGGGTGGAACAGTACACCCCCAAATGAAATGCGTTTTCTTTTCATAGGAAGGGCAAAACATGGCTAATGGCTTAACAGGCTTCACTTGATGCAATGTTGGCAAGCAGATGAGGCAAAATAATAGAAACATTTGCAGCCTCCCATAAACGGTTTCCTTCAACTGGTTGTCTGGCTTGTAGCTACGCCCCCAAGTGACACTGATGCCCACTGGATATTGACATGAGTGTACATTTGCACAGAGCACCTAAGTTGACATTTTTTGGAAAACATGCTAAATTTAGTTTGATCTGGCGTCTACAGTCTGCCACAAAGAGAGCAGAAGCCAAGCAGAAACAAACAGAGAGCAAATCAGGGAGAGATTGTATACTGACTATTCGGTGGTTGATGACCGCAGTGAGGGCTCTCTGGTCTCCTCTCAAGCAGTGCAGGTTGAGGGCAAGACACTCAAACAGTGCCTGGTTACACATCTGTAGCAGCCGGGGCCCAAATGAGTCATCTGGACGAAAAGAACAATGACATTCAGTCCTGCTGAGACCGTGACATTTAAGATTTTTAAATTACCTCACAGCAGTACTCCAAAGACATAATACATACATGATCCAAATATGATCTCTAGTACCGCAACCTACACGTGAGCACAAATGGAGGCTAAACTGGAGCTAAAACATCCACACGTAAACCCAATCACCAAGACCGACTGACTCGTACTGTTCTTAAGGTTTACCAGTGCAACGCAGAATATGTGTGGCGATGTGCATCAGCTGCTGTCTGAAGAAGGACATGTTGGTCTGGGTGACGTCAACGCCCTCCAACACTGTGACTGAAGACTCCCTCTGTGGGAGACGAATGAAGACGTGCCGTCAGTACATTTAAGATTGAAAAGGGCCTCAAGTAATTCAACTAACAAAATGTGTGTTGACTCAGGTCTTCACTGCTGATGACTCAAGTCATCGACTTTCAGGGGGCAGAACCGCATCTAATTATGAACCCTTTTGTATTTTGACAAAACTGGAGGAGGAATGAAGGACTTACAAAGCTCTCAGTGATATACTCCTCCAGTTCATTGACAAGACTGTCAGCCGCAGCCTGTGGGGATGGAAACAGGGGACATGAGGAAAAACAAGAGAATGATGGCACATAAAGGGAGAAGATGACAAAAATCCAACAGTTATTGGTCAGTTACTCAAAAGAATAAAAAAAAAAAAAAAAAAAGACATCATACCATCAAACATGGGACCAATAATGAAAAGTAATTAGCTCTATCTGCTTTTCACTACCCTCAAGTATTAAAAAAAGTGAAAACAACATTTAGAGGAAAAACAATTCCCCTCCGAATGGTGAGTGGTACTAACAGCAATGTTCTCATCGGTGGGCTCTCTGCCGTTGAGGTAGTTCTGGGTGAAGAACTGGGCCAGTTGAGGCTGGATGCGGCCAAGGGGCTGGTGCTGGCCATGAAGCAGCATCACCAGATCAGACATAGTGAACGTCTGGCACACCAACATCAGCAGCTCTCCAAAAAACCCTGGGAACCACAATTAAAAAACAAACAAACTAAAGAACACAATCGAGAGGGACGAAATTTAGTATTTTCTAATATGCTCCTTGACTGAACGACTGTCACCCTCAGCTGCTGTACCGACAACATATTGTACTTGTGTGTTTGTTCTTACCGGTAGGATCCTCAGGACTGATGAAGATGTTGGTTGCTTGGGACAGCCTCTGCATGAACTGGGCGATGCTCTCTGTGTCGTTCTGGGCCTGGCCCAGAGAGCCCATCATGGTGCTCAGGACGCCACGGACGATGCCAGTGAACAGCTCTGGGTTGAGGGCTTCCGCTGCCCCAGGGGGGTTGGCTGCAGGGTTGGGCCCTGCAGCATGGGCAGGAGTGGTACCAGCGGGAGGTGGGGGTGGAGAGAAGACGGGCTGGGAGGCCTAGAAATGGCATTAAATGAGGAGTGAGGAGTTAACATAACGTTGCTTTACTTGAAATGCAACTGATAGATGGATAACACAGACAACTCATTCACTGTCAGACTATCTGCCCTCTGGCGGGCCATTAGGAGACATGGTGATAACATCATTTGAGCTGAAAATGTAATGAATAGCAAAACTATTTTATCCATTTAACAAAAGTCACATTTCTTAAAACTTAAAAGTTGTCCAAATACAAGCATTTGTTTATGAAATCTTTTCACATGAATTGTATGCCGGTGATACAGTTACTACAGAAATGACATGGAAATCCTTTTCATGCAAAGTCTGTTAAGTGCACTGACGTTAATCATTCAAACACAGACCTGCTGCATGAATTCACTCACTCCCTGGATGAAGGCCGGGACACCAGATGTGGTGACAGTAATTGAAGGTGCCCCCACAGGACCCACGCCAGCGCCGCCGGCTACCCCCAGGAGAGAACCGAGGAGCTGGCTGAGGTCTGGGGGCATCTCCTGGGACTGGGGCTCACTGGTGTTGGTCTCAGGTTGGTTCGGTGGGCCAGTAGTGTTTGTGGTAGGTGGAGGTGTCGGACCCGAGGTGGAGAAAGAAAAGGAGGAGGAGGATGAGGAGGTTTGAGAGGAGTTGGAAAATGAGGAAGAGGCAGACGTGGACGTGGATGAGGAGGATGTGACTGTTGATCCACCTGTAAAAAAACAAACAAAAAAAAACATAACAGATTGAACTATCACTGGTTGACAGCAGTCCTTGACCAATGTTTTTATATTTTTAAGCTATTATAGATACAGAAAAATGCTGCAAATAAATTCCAAATCCAAATCCAACACTGGAAACACGTACCCATTTGTCCTGGCAGCAAAAGCTGTCCAACCAGTCCACTAATCATCTGGTTGAGAGCAGCAGGGTTGAAAGCCTGTGGAGCAATAGTTTTAAAATTACTCTCAAATGTTCAAAATGTTGACGACCAGCCTTAAAAACAGGAACCAGTTCAGAAAACACTATTCCCACCTGTCCCGGCTGCTGGCCTGGCATGGCAGCCCTCACGTTAATGGTGGTTCCCCGGGTGCCAAAGGCTTGAGGGGGTATGTTGGGTGCAAAGGGGGGACGGGTGAACACGACCCTGGCTTGGGGCTGGGGGCCAGTGTGGGGAGGCGGAGGGGGAGCAGTAGGGGTAGTGGTGGGTGTGTTAGGGCCCGTGGTGGTAGCTGAGGAGTTGGCTGTGGAGCTGTAGCCAGGAGGGGTGGGTTGGGGTGGGACTGGTTGGCCGGTGGCAGTGGCGGTGGCGGCGCTGGTAGCTACGGCAGCAGCATATTGGCTGATCTGTTGCATGAGATTCCGCATAAAGTCTGGGGGGAGGCTACCTGAAGGGGCAAACAGAAGCCAGTGAATAACAGTAACATGGTTTAGTATCATTGACTAGTCGGATTTACTTATCAACCCCTTGATTACTCTCTCTTTTATCTACAGAAAATGAGGGGAAAAAAAATCAGGAGCCTGAAAAAGAGGGCATGATCAAAACCAATATTCAGTATTTGCATTGCAACTGTTTGTAAATTGGATTATACGATAAACTGGACACAGATTGTATAAACCAAGACTGAGTTGTGCAAAATACATGCCAAGTGTACAATCAGCTGGCCTTTACCTGGAGGTACAGGTATTTGTTGTCCAGCCGCAGCAGGGTTTTGACCTGGGCCTGCACATACACACAAAAACAACGCATATATGGTTTGAACTCATTTGTACAATCCTAAAGAAGTTCACTGTGTATTAATCTCCACAGAAGTGCATCATTCAACAAACATCAAGAAAAAAATCATGTGAAATGTGAGCATGTAAAGTAGATACAGTCAAAGTTCCTGTCTTCTGATCACTCAGCAAATGCTGGTGGTGGCGGTGCACAGTGGATGCAGTGGTGTGGTATGTGCGATCATTATTCATCATAATTCTGACACAAGTGCTGCCGAGCATTCAATCAGTGGCGGCTGGGGACAACACACCGTCCGTGTTCATCTGCATCATGACCACCGGGACTGCCTGGTGGCTGATCCTGATGACCCGGGGGCCAGTCTGTCCCTGTCCAGCCTGCTGATTGGACGGGGAAGTCTGTTGGGGGGAGGTCTGTCCCTGACCTGCCTGTTCCGACTGGTTGGTCGGGTGGGTGGGCGGAGCTTGTCCCTCAGTGCTGTTAGCTGTAGCAGTCACTGTGGCACCCAGGTTCATCTGTCGTCGAGGATGCAAGAACAGTCAGTGTGATCAAGTTCAAAAGGTTCACGTCAATAACTTTTGAGTAGAATATGCTTAGTTTCACGTACTTGCACTGGGATGTGGTGGTGCACAGCTCCAGGCAGGGTGACCGGGGTGGCATAGTGGGAAAATGGCCGGACAACGTGTAGGTGGCGGGGCACAGGGCTCATGAGATTCAATCGCAGGTCACTGAGGGCCACAAGGGCGTTGCCAAGGAGACGGAGACACTCCCATGTTAGGACAAGAGTGCGCTGGTCCTCCTCTCTCTCCTGTAGCAGAAAAGAAACCAGCTTGGGCAACTTTTTCACAACTATATAATCTGTATTAACTGTCCAAAGACATCCTAATTGTTAGTTCATTATTATTTGGCTGTTTGAGTCCTACTGTATTATTGTTGTATTCTGCTGTGGTGGCCGTCTCCAGGATGGTGTGAGCTCTCTGGATGAAGGGCTGCAGTCTCTCTTCCACCCTTCGCAGCTCGGACAACATCTCCGCCAACTCAGCTGGGCTGGGATGACTGGGAGAAGAAACGTGGGCAAAGTCAGCCACGATCAAACAAAACACAGACATACAGTATAGCCACGAACAAAATCAGAAAGATAATGGCATGTCTCAATAAAACATCCAACCTGAGAGGAAATGACTCTCGCTGTGGCCCACGAGGTGTTTGCAAAGTTCAGAAATGATGCATTAATTCTATACTACACTGTAGTATGTGGCATTAACCACTGAGAGAGATGGTGTCTCACTTGGGTCCAGGTTGGGGTGTTGGTCCCTCAGGTTGTGCTGATGAGGTGGGTGGAGGAGGGGGAGTTGTTGGAGGCGGGGAGGTGTCCATGGGCTGGGCAGAGGGAGAGGGAGTGGAGGTGGTGGACGAAGATGAGGGAGGTGGGGGTGCAGAAGCAGCAGAAGCCGTCTCTGTTTGGGAGGCTGAGTCGCTCGGCCGGCCCTGAAAAAAGATACAAGAAAGCGAAGGGAGGTTGTTACTGATGAGGCAGTTATTACTCTGGAGATTTGCTACTTAAGTAATCTGAAGGTTGAGCTCTCACCTCCATTCTCTGAATTACATCATTGATGTCCCTCAGCAGGTTCTCAGCCAGCACCAGCCGCAGCCTGGGCTCACTCTGCACTGGCTGGTCCATATCAATGTGCACGTTCACAGATCCATTGCTCTGAGATAGAAAAGGTGACGACAAAAAACGACATGTTATGTGAATGTTATGCAGGGTTCGCACAGCTTTTAAAGAGTAAAATTCAAGCACCTTCAAGGTACCTAAAACAAAAAGCCTCTCAAAGCCTTTATCAACACATCGAAATTGTTACTGTAAATGCAACTGCAAGAAATAAAGTTTACAGAATTCCAACAGCAATCGATATCTTTTGTCTTGTTATTTATTTTACCAGCTGTTCATATTACCGTTGTATGTTTTGATCATGATTATTTTCTGGCGTGAGAAGCCAGGAGACAACAAACAGCAAAATATGACTGGATACAACTGCATATTTTTCCTTTCAAGTATTAAAACATTTGTTGGTTTAAATGGGCGATTGTGTAAATGAATCACCAGATTATGTTGAAAATCAAGCATTTTTCAAGGAATATATTAGAATTCAAGTATATTCCTAACCTTGAAAACATAACAGTTAAAACTTAGCATTTGCCAAGCCTTCTAGACTTTGTACAAACCCTGGCTATGTGGTTGTATGCTATCAGCAGGCATCTTACCCCAGTGCTAGTTGTGACTCTGGCATTCCTGGCATTCTCTCCCATGCCGGACACCATCTGCTGAACTGACATCTAAATGGGAAGGAGGACAAAAGTTAAATATTAATAACTGACATTGTAAAAGAACAAATAAAGGTATAAATGATCTGCACATCTGTGCAGCAGAAACGGAGATGTAAAGATGTTTTACTCCACACATGCTTCTTCCTTGTCAAAACCTACCTACCTACATTACCCACAATGCTACTCAACTGCCAATAGTTTGGTCTGACATTTCCTAAATGTGTCACAAAGCAGACCCACCTGTATCTGCTGGGGGTCCATGATGTTGACAGGGAGGTTGAAGGTGCCGAGCATTACGTAGCTGTTAGCGTTGCGATCATGTGGAGGCACTTGTGACGTTCCCTGGGAGGACGAGGAAGCCCCGCTGTCGGCTGAAGTGCCTCCTGACCCAGAGCCATGCTGGGAGGGCGGAGGGGGTGCCCGCTCCACAAGGTGTATCACCTTGCCACCCACATCTGGGAAAACAGTGGAGAACCACAGTTACATCTGTTCACTAACAACAGTGTGCTGACTTCACACTTTTGTTTTGAGAAATAAGAAAATATTCTAGCTTGAAGTTGTGGCCAAGTTATGGAAAATTACATTTGCCAGCATTGCCAGGACTTTTGGAGCTCAAGTGGGCACTTCAAAGCTAACTATAATATACAACCATTACTTTCTCCTCATGCAATATTGGTCCACCACAAAAGCAAAATAACACCAAGGCAAAAGAAAACCTTAAAATAAAATACAAAACCTCAAAGTAACTTATTTAATCAATGTGTGTAACCCAAATGTGATCAAATATCAAGAACACATAATGACAAATAGATAACCTGCACTAGTATTATACCCAAAATAGCAAAAAAAAAATCTAAAAGTGCCATGAAACACGATTAAATCCCGTTCAAAACTGCTTTAACTATCCCCTTGATTACTTACTGTAGTCTGCCAGTGTCCTTTCATCCTGTAAGACTCTGCCCTGGTAGATCAGCCTCTGTTTGTCCACAGGGATACCCACTGAAGGGGCAATGTGCTCCTTGAACTCTTTCACTGTCAACTGCAAAAAAGATGGGACAGACATGAGTCACAAGACTACCACAAAGGCTGACTGAATATGAGAATTCAGCCCAGTGTTTGCAGTAGGAACTGATGAATTTACCTGAGCACCAACAGTGTAGGTTCTGCTTTGGGAGTCTAATGTTTTGACAGTCACCTCTATGTCAGCAGTTTGTTCCTCCATGGTGTTCCTGTATCACAAAACAGCGTGTTCCAGTAATGATAGCCCAACTGAGTCTGGATTCAACAACGCCAATATCAATACTTGAGTGTTAAAAAAAAAAAAAAAACTGATCATATTGTATCAGCAGATATTCACTTCTTAACACTGAACACCTCACATAAACAACCCTTTTTGATACTGAACAGGACATTTTATATTAGAAAAATGAACTCCTCTGTGCTTTCTGGTGGACAAACTATGCATGTTTCTAAGAGACCTCAGACATATCTTTGGTATTTACCTATCGAGTTTTCTTGGTTTCTTATCTGCTGCCATACGCACTGATAGAATATATCAGTAATAAGTTTATACAGTCCAATATGAAGACGAAACCGATTAATTGGTACTGCTCCAGCCCGTAATCTGATGCTGTCTTAATCTGTAGTTTCTTTTCATTAAGTGAATAACCAACGAGTGTATAAAATGTCAGAAAATAACAAAATATAGAAGAAAAAAAACAGAAAATTAAAAAAACCCAATGATGTTCCTGTTTTCTAAATGGATTTGCTTCTCCCATCTCTTTTTATCGACTTTGTAGTAGTTTGATCAGACATCATTATGGGCTCTGAGAACTTGGGATGGCAGTTTTCCACTTTTCCTGCCATTTTTCTGCCTAAACAACAACTCAATTAATCAAAAACCTTACTGTCAGATTAATTAAAACACAATTAGCAGATGACTCAATAATGAAAATCATGGGCTGTCACTTAGACACAAGTTAGATTTATCAACAAATTATTGTTGAATTACATATTCAAAACTTCAATATCACAAATAACTGATGTTTCACTCTGGCGATAAATAAAGACTTACAGCAAAAAACAACACAAAGAATAGCTCAATCTTTACCGAGTCGGCAAATCATAGCTTCCTTACGGTCAGAAATATAATAAATGCAGCAGCTGCTGAGAGAAATATCAACGTGTAATCTTAACAAAGCCAAGCCGAGCAGATCAACCAGAGGAAAGTAGCTTGTTGGAGGAGCAGCTTAAGTTGGCTGGTGTCGCTTGTTAGTAGTTGTGTGATAACGTAGTTAAGCTAGCGTGAACTACCAGCTAAGAAGGCTAACGTTAGCTACATTAAGTTAGTTATATCCCGTTAGATCAGTCAACGACACATGTATTCAAAATTTTAGCAATATTTTAAACAATTTGAACAGTTAACGCTAAAAGTGATTAACGTTACGGATAGCGTTAGCCGGCTGTCGTTAGTTAGCATGGGTTAGCTAGCAGGATTTAGCTTAGCTTGGCTTGGAAACCAGGCAGACGTTAGAAACGAAGCTAACTAGTAAGGAGGCTAAGCTAATGCTAAATAACCTCAACGTTTCAAAAAGCTTATATCGAAGACAACCAGGCATTTCGTTTCATAAGGCGTTGTTCATCGGTTACCTTAAAAGTTACACTATCCTTTCAACTTATCCAGTGTATGCAGCTGTTTCTTATCATCAAATAACATGCAGATGACTTCCTAGTAGAAGCTCTGGTACTCGCCAGAAGCTACCAGGCTGCACGGATGTGACGGCAGAGAGACACCGGAACCGCTCAACAGGGGACAGAAACATGGCGAATCTCGTGGAGGCGACGACCCAGCAGCAGTTTGAAGATTTTTTAGCCAAAGCTGGAAAATGCCTGACCGTGGTGCATTTCCAGGCGGCCTGGGCCCCTCAGTGCGGCCAGATGAACGAAGTGATGGCCGAGCTGGCCAAGGAACACAGGCACACCACTTTTGTCAAGCTGGAGGCGGAAGCGGTGCCAGAGGTGTCGGAGAAGTATGAGATCGCCTCTGTCCCCACTTTCCTTTTCTTCAAGGCGGGAGAGAAGGTGGACCGCCTGGACGGGGCCCATGCTCCGGAGCTGACTAAGAAGGTAGAGCGCCTGGCAGTCAGCGGGAGTCCGGGCGAAGCCTCGGACAGCGGCCCCACAGACCTGAACCAGCGGCTGAAGAAGCTGATCAACGCGGCCCCCTGCATGCTCTTCATGAAGGGGTCCGCGCAGGAGCCCCGCTGCGGCTTCAGCAGGCAGATCGTGGGCCTGCTGAAGGAGCACAACATCCAGTTCAGCAGCTTCGACATCCTGTCTGACGAGGAGGTCCGACAGGGGCTGAAGACCTACTCCAACTGGCCCACCTACCCTCAGCTGTATGTGAACGGAGAGCTGGTGGGAGGCCTGGACATAGTGAAGGAGCTGGCAGAGTCTGGAGAGCTGGAGAACACGTGCCCGAAGGCTGTCACCTTGGAGCACCGCCTGAAGACCCTCATCAACCAGAGCCCGGTCATGGTGTTCATGAAGGGCAACAAGGAGGCTGCCAGATGTGGCTTCAGCAGGCAGACTCTGGAGGTTCTGAATGGCACCGGCGTGGATTATGAGACCTTTGATATTCTGCAGGATGAGGAGGTGCGTCAGGGGCTCAAGACCTATTCTAACTGGCCAACCTATCCCCAACTCTATGTGAAAGGAGAGCTGATCGGAGGTTTGGACATAATCAAGGAGCTGAAGGAGAGTGGAGACCTGGTGTCGGTGCTGAAAGGAGAGTCTTAGGTATATTTTTCTCGCCACCAGGAAGTGGGAACAAAGAAGCTGAAGCACAGGCCCGGATCAGCCCTCTGTCACTGATGTAACATCCAAGAGAAAATGTATGAACTTAAAGTAGATTTAATAATCAGATTGTTCACTTACAAACCAAATTATTGGAGCATTTGGACAAATTCATGTTCTGGTTAAAGTCAAAACTAGTTAACAATGAGAAGTGACCTCTGGTTTTCACTCTGAAATGTCATGAATGTTAATGGAAAGTTTAGCTTTTCTTGAAAATACATCTTGAGAAAAGTTCGCAGTGAAATCTAGTAATCACTGCTCTTGGCCTAATTTAGTCTGACTGTGGGATAAAATATACTGACAACAGTCGGCTTTAGTTATTATCACCTACATTCTGCTTTGTTGGGTACATCTGTCCTTCCAGTACTCATAGACTCACACTGGTTCATTGTCTGCCGTCCTGTTCACACTGTCTTCACTGAAATTCAGAAAAATTGTCTTTACTTCTGTCCAATAATCACTGGTTTAAATACTTAGAGCTAATTCTATGTTGCACTTACTGTTGCTCTGTTCAATAACATAATTAAACAATTTAAAAATACAAGCTTTGTTGGCGTTTGTGTAATACTCCATTAACTAGCTGTGTGATGTAACATTGCAGACTGCCTGGGCAACTAAACAAATCCCATATTCAAAAACGGGTATGCAACTAGGACTTATACATGACATTTAATAACGTTGAAATGCATTGATTTTTGCTATAGAATAAAGGATTACTTGCTCTGTCTGTTGTCCTGCTCATTTACTTCACATGCGAGATCTGCGTTTGTAATGTACGTCACCATCGAGAGCGAGACGAAAACCTGATCTCTGCATGTTTATCTCACGATAACAGAGCTGAAACGATGAGTCCATCATTCAGTTAGTCGATCAAAACAAAATTAATCAGCGAATATTTTGATTGCTGATTAATCACTGCTGATTAAGCAAAATAGGCAAAAATGGCCTGGTTTCAAGTAGCGAAGATCCTTCAATGTGAATATTTGCTGGTTTCCCTTGTTTTCTACAAAATTAAACTGAATATCTTTGGGACTAAATAAGCACATTGGGAGTGTCAACTTGGCCTGTGAAAAATAGTGATAAGCACTTTTTTCTTTTCACTTTTTCTGGAGGAGCAAAAGATTGAATGACTAAGTGAGAAAATAATCATGTCAAGTCAACAGTTCTGATTCTCAAATCCTGATGAAGACAGACAAACACCAGTGTAGGATGACAAAAAGTCAGAGTTATATAGTTAATGATTCTTAGTAGACACATGTTGACAGACAGTGTGTGGGACACCGTCAGTCAGGGCACCACAAACTCAAACATGTTAGCGATGCTCTGTTTTTTAGATGTTTTCGAAACAGGTTTTTGAGGTTGGAGGGCGTTGGTTTACTTGTCAATAATAAGAAACTTTCTATAATTCACTACAGCCATGCTGAAGTAATTTAAATAGATACCACCACCTCCTACGTGATGATGACTCAGTAGGCCTCACAAGGAAAAGCTTTTAAGTGAGTTTCTCCTTTGAGCAGATTTTGGAACATGATTAAAGCTCACCGTGTGAAAGAATGATTCATTTTACTATAAGTGTAATAAGTTTATCCCAAAGCTGAGTCTTTACATTAAAGGACAAGGAAGCCCCGTTTTTAACCCTTTATTGGTATTATTTTAGCTTTGAAATTTCAAGGGAGTTACAGCCAAACATGTTAATAATTTACTGACACCCACACTATTTTAAAGTGGAACATTACACAAGTTCAGTGCCCTGAGGACTAACGCACATTTTGATTTGAATCATTGTCAAGTATCAGCTCTGCGTTTGCAGTTATGTTGGATCAGATGTTGTCATATTTTATCTATTTATACGGTTTGCTGTATCAGGCCATAGTTCCCTGCACGGTTCCTGAGCTGTTGTCGGTCAGCGCTGTCGACCATCAGCAGGTGAGAAACAGATTTCCTGTTTTAACAGACTGCAAAAGGTGCTCACATACTATAACCTAGGATGACAGAGTAATAATCACTTCTGCACCTGCACTCTGCTTTGGATGGCCTGCAGGGAAGCTGAATGATTTGACAAATGTTGTACTTTGTGATACATGCACTTGAGCTAGTTTTAATGTTAGTCCAAATACATACCTGATTAAGTGCATCTAGTGAGTAAATAATGCACTGACATTTCACACTGATTGCAGATACAGACGTTTACTGACATATCTAGGCTACACAGACACACTTTCCACTCCCTCTGTTCTTTCCAGAGGGGGTCTTTGCCGCAACCTGTGGGTTTATATCTTAAAATAGTTCAGTGTCTGTGCCGCCGATGCTACCCCACACTGTTTTGCCACCTCTATGTGTCTATGTGTTCTAGTATCTGGGGAAATGGTACTTTAAAGCAGCAGTCAGTCACAGAGAGGCTGACATCCAGCAGTTCACAGCAGTGGACAACGTTTTGTTCACCATGGAGGAGACATCCAATGACACACTGCTGCTGACTGGGCATATGCGCGTGTAAGGCAGCAAGTACACGCTTGCGAATACACACACACATACTACCTTATAGGGAATAAAACCCAATTTTCCAGAACCAATATGAGATGTAGCAAGAATATTATAATACACCAAAATATGAAGCTATTTTCTCTAGAAATTAGGTTTTGACGTGGCATTCATGGTGATAGTTGACCTGAAATACACTGTTAGGTGAATTACTACATACGTGTTTGAATAAGTCAATACAGTGAAGTATATTTTTATTATTTTTTTATTATTAATGTTTAGCCATTTTCAGAGGTAGTTTGCTTTAATAAAAAAAATTGTATAACTTACATTTTGTGGGACTTTTTGAACTCAAATTAACGTCATATGCAAGTCTGGACTGGATCATAATTCTATGCACCAACAATATCCAGTGGTGAAAGAAGCACTAGTATTCTTTAAGTATGTGAAAGTACCAGTCCCATTATGTAAAATACTCCATTACAAGCAAAAGACTTGCATCTAAAATCCCATTTAAACAAGAGTAAAGCTTTTTTAGCTAGCTGCTCGAGCTGCTCGAGCTGCAGCTAGTTTTCACTGGTTTAGTCTACAGTAGTCCGTATAGTCCAGTGGCTCACAGGAGTCACTACTGCATAGCTTTTTTATTCTATTTATATCATATTCTACTTGCATAAGCATCTGTTGTTTAACATATCTCTACACTGTTGTTCTTTGCTGCTGCAAATTTGCAAATTTCCCCAATGTGGGATGAATAAAGGTTTGTCTTATCTTATCTTATTACTAGGGTAGGAAAGGAAAAACCTGGCCTCTCCTTTTTGGTGGAATCTAACTTGAATAGTGATTTAAAAAAACATCTGAGGGAAAATCGCTCACAAATAAACTTACAGACTTTCTTGTGAGGGGGTGCACAAGCCAAAAAGGTTGGAACCACTGTTTTAATCTTGAACAATGTATTATATTTTATTAGCTTATCATACATTTATCACACAAGTAAAATCTTAATGTGGAAAGTAACAAATAACCACACCTATCAAATTAATTGGAGTAAAAGGTACAGTATTTCCTTCTGGACTTTACTAAGTTAGAGTACTTAGTTACTTTCCACCGCTTACAGCATCAAAGTCGATTATAGCTCATAAGCCCATATACATGTATGAAAGTGCTGGCACTATCACGAGAAACAATAGAACCAAGAAAACCCAAGATCATAAATAGACACCAGAATTAGGGAAGTGGCATCTGGGAAGTGAAAATGTGCGAATGCATGTTTCAAAAATGAAAGTCACATCTATGTTATGATGTCATATGATGAAATATAACACCGCTTCATACTAAATGTGTATTTATGTTTAAAATGTTTTTTCAGAGGAGATAACTGCTTGAAAAAAACCTGGACCTATCATATACATCCCGAGAGGGATGATTTGGAACTGGAAGGTAACTACAGCACCATCTGTTTTCACTGATGCTCAGAACACACACACACACACACACACACACACACACACATCAATTGGTATGGGTTTCTGAGGCCCAAAGCCAATTTTGTCTTTTTAAGAGACACTGCAGATGGGAATTTTGTACAAGTGTTAAAATTAAAGAAAAATAACTTAAAATAACACATCAAAACATTTTCTAAAATTTTATTCGGAGCACGATTGGAAACCCCCTGAGCCTGAATGGATTTTCAGCTTTAAAATGTATACCCCTGAATAAAATCAATTAACAAAAACACTAAATCTATTCAGTTCCAAACTTGTCAAGTCTAACGTGTCTATACTCACATTGTCTCACATAGGGCAAGTAGATATTAGTGTGAGGAAAAAGGTTGTGCAAAAAATCATGAAAAATCATTTTCCTCGCACTGACACACGGGAACAGTACACTACAGACTGTTCCATGTAAACAATTTTATGGAAGTTGCTGGGTTACCACTGCCTTGTTAGTTTGTTTGTGTTATTGTGTCACTTTGGTATTTTAAAGGGTTAGTTCAGATCAAACAAAATACGTGTGTATCTCCTCCCTTCTCTCTCCTCTTGTTTTCCTCCCCACTTTCTCCCCCACTGTAAACGGAATTTCCCCTCGGGGATTCATAAAGTATTTTGATTGACTGATCACACAATAACACAAATAAACTAATTAATCGAGGCATCAGTAGACCAGCAATTCCTGTGTTCCGCAAGGTAAAATTACTGTTGTTGTGAGTGGAGCCTGGTGGGTTTGAATAGCACAATACAACGGCTGTCTCTGGTTAAACAAAAAGGATCTTACAGGTCTCTCACTGTAGTGGTCCTTTCCCTAATGTTGTCAGACACGTTGGATAACAATCTGAGGCAGTCAGTGGCAAAAACAAACACTTTTACTGGAAATACTTTGATCAGGCACAATACTGTCGTATCTTCTCTGATGATGATGATATGCAGTTGATGAAAGGAAACTTCCGCTGACAACGACTTAGTGAATAAAATAGGTTTATTGCAAAAAGGTCAGTTGTCTAACAGGCACCATGGAGGCCTGGGAAAACGTTCAGCCAATTGTAGGAACAGACAGCGTAAACCCCGGCCGAATCTGCTGTCTCTCTGTCCTCGTCTTCCTCGAGCCACCTCTCTGGTCACTTCTTTATACCCCCTTGACCATACATCCCAACATCTGGTTTTCATCCATATGACAGGTCTAGTCTTTGTTTTAGGGGTACAAGGATATATTAGAAGGACACCATCCCCCAGTATCTAGTAAGGGGGAGCAAAGGTCAGATCTCCCCTGGCCAGGTCAAGCAATTCCCAGCCTCTCGTCTCCAGGTAATTGATCACAGATCCAAAACAGAGAAACACTGACCACTGCTACATCATATGCCCTAAAGGCACATACCAAACACCACATTCATATTTATACTCACTAAAGGCACATATCAGACACTACAATACCCCTGTAGGACTACATTGCAGCCATTAAACCCATTAGCTGCCTGTTCACAGCAGCTGGCTCAGGCAGTCTGCGAGACCATTTCCAAAACAAAATTAGTAAAACAAATATGTAAAAATAGGGCCCAGGTTTAAAAATACTGGAGGTATCCTTTATATCAGCTGATACTGTGCTTCTGTGGTGCATACATGTTCAATGAACGATCAGAAACGTGGAGCTGTGCGCTTCGCCCAGTAGGTAATGCAGCCCGGACCAGTCCAGGACCATCACAGTCTACTGATCAACTAATAGAAAGCAGCCTTAACACAAAGACACTTCCGTTAGTGATGATCTTTGTAGCCTTTTGGGAGTATAGTGAGCTATGTTTACCTCGTCCTGTGTGACTCACTGATCAGTACGGTTGCTGCTTTACTGGTGTTTTAATCCAGGAAGGTCCAAGAGAAGGAACTTGCTCTGGAACGGCAAGTGGGCCAACTGCTCAGAGTGCATCATTTTCCAGGAAATAGAGCCGCCTCTAAACGAGACTGGCACTGAGGACTCCCTCAACAGATTCATGCTGTATGGTAAGCCATCTTAAAGGAATAGTTCACCCAAAGCAATCCTCATTTCAGCCCAAGTTCCCATAAAATATCTGCAAACAGCCTGTCCTGCATAATCTGTGTTTTGTACTGTGCCCACAAAGGCAGAGAGCAGTAACTAAGGAAGAAGTAAACTGAAAAAAAATTTGTTAAAACTTTTTGGTTTTGGTTGATCAAGAACTTTCATAATCATAACCCACATTAGATAGAAAAATATGGACTATTTACAGCCTTTGTTCACTTGTGTCTGCCTGTTCTTTACTTGGAATATTTACAGTATATTGAAATAGACAATACATTATCTTGCTATTTTAAATTCAGCTCTCCTGCCTCAGCCATGTAGTTAATGTAGCTGCATCTGTTGCATCCTGTCTTACATCAGTATTTGACCAGATGAGTCATTACTATGGCGAGGCCTAAAATCCAATGTTCAGCTTTTTACCTTTAACCTGCTGAGCCGCTGCTGACTGCAGCAAAGTCCAAGAAATGGAAAAATAGAAAGAGAAAAACTGGATTCTTGGTTTTATTTAGCTACACAGCATAAATAACAACCAATCCCAGAAAGATTCACTCAAATGTGACTGCTGAAACCATCTTTTTTACTGTTGATTGCCTTTCACTGTAGCTCGCCACAGTGACATTGACCCTGAGGTGGTGAAATCGTTTCTGAAAAACTCAGCTTGTCACAACATGTTGGCAAGCCTCAGACTACCTCACGAGAAAGGTTTGTCATTTACACTTTTTTTGGGGGGGGTGGGGGTGATACTTCTGAATCTTGATATGTTTCTTTATGAATCTAACAATTATGTCTGCATTTATAGAGTTTTGCACCTAAATACTAACTCTGAGGTAAGCATGAATATTACATTTTATTTTCATGATTTTTCATTCTTGGTCTGTCCTTGCTGATTGAAATCACAAGCTCTTGGTTTTACACATTTTCAGGATGTTGCTGGAGCCGTGGATGTCCTGGGTGGATTACTGCAAAACAAAGCAAAAGCAAAAAAAAAAAAAACAAAGTAAAGCAAAAATACAAACAGACAAGGCTTTCCATCAGGAAATGTATAATTTCATTCATCTTTTGAAATAGACAAACAAACTGCAATAAAAACTAGTGATTTGTGGTGTCAAAATTATGAAGCTCAGATGAAAAGTGAAGCCATCCGTGTCACTTTCAGTCCAAATAGGTGCAAAAGCTTGAGTTGAGAAAGAAAAACACCTTTTGTGGGGGAGGAAACCCTTCACAACCACCCTGCAAAAACCCAGGGAATTCCCATGATGCCACTAACAGAACAATCTCTTCATATAACTTGAATGAAGGCAGCGGCTTCACATTTCACACAGTTTGCTGGTGTCTGATGACAAATCCTTAAAGAAGCATTCTTTAGAAACTCTGTTAAAGTAATTCTCAGTACGAGTTTCATATAAATACATCTTGTTTCCCTCATTCATACAAAGTTTATGAATTATGTCTCGTTATAACACCTTGTTTACATCCAAATCACAGTTTCATCAGAATAAACAGATGGGATGCATGCTATCACGACTGTGCTTGTTGTTATGCTATCACAGCACACCTAACACACTTACCTCACCTTCACTCGCTACATGATTGTGAAATCATTGCTGCTCATTTGCTGCTGAACGTGTCACAGGCAGGGTGACGCATCCCAACTGTAAGACATTATTTCACAATACGGTTAGTAAACAAAGCACAGTCACTTAGTAACATACATATTTGTGAGGTTGGTCCGGAAATAGAGAAAGCAGAGGCTAAGCTCCCTTCATCAGCTTTCTCAGTCTGGTTTCCCCTCAGTGGTCTCTGACTGAATAACAAACTGCAGTGTGTCATCTTTTTTCACATTGTGTTATTGGTACTTTAACTGAAGTTAAATTGCAGAGGTATTATCAGCAAAATGTACTTAAGGAATCAAATGTAAAACTCACAATACAGAAAAATGGCCTCTGTGAATGATATTTTATCATAAATGACATTATTAAACTAGAATACTGAAGCAGCAGGTGTAAGCAGCATTTTACTGTAGTAGCTGGTTGAGGTGGAGCAAATGCTAATACCTATATATAGATATGTAGACACTGCTTTATCATAAGGGTTCGCAAGCCAGAAAGGCTGTGGTGGGTTTACTGGTTTCATCTTTAAAAATGGCTTCTATTTGATAATGTACGCTGATCTAACTGATTCTAACTAGTAACTCTAGCTCTCCAAAGTCCAGTTAACTAGTTACAATCTATTCCAACATGACCGACAGCCACAGGATGTTTCCTGCTTCACTGAAAAGTCCATTAGTCAGTGTTTGTGAACTGAAAGTTTCAAGTTTCTACATCCCACTTGTATAAGTGGCATACCGGCATACACAATTGGCTCCCAAACTAGTTGTTATTTCACAGCATCACAGTCGTATGTGTGGGCCAGGGGTGTCCAAACTTTTTGCAAAGAGGGCCATATTTGGGAGGTGAAAATGCGTGGGGGGCCAACCATTCAGCCTGACATTTTTTGAACCATCAACATTAAATGCAAATGAAATATTTCATGAAATTTTTTTTATTGCAAATGGCATACTTTTCATGTCTTAACACAGAAAACAAATCTAAAGTTTTACCAAAATCACTCTGCCTTTCATATTTGAAGACCACATAAAAAAGGTAAAACATTACATATTATTCACTATGAAATGCTCACTATGAACTTCTAAATTCAAACATGTGAACAGGAAAATAACACTAACAGTTACAATTGGATAATGTTCATTTGATAACGTTACTTTGAAACCGACAATTAAGTAAGAAAGCATGGCTTTACTTTGTCGACATGTTTCGACTGCATCCGTCTTCCTCAGAGCATCATCACATGACGCTCTGAAGACTGTTTTCTTACTGAATTGTCGGTTTAAAAGTAACGTTATCCTACTAACAGTTATATTATACAATAGTACAAAACATTGAGGGGTATATGAATCCCTGTATTACTCGTGATCAAAAAGGAGAAAGGCAGTGTTTTTCATTATTTCAATTTTAGACTCAAATCAAATGTCAGATTTAATGTCA
Organism: Pempheris klunzingeri; assembly: GCF_042242105.1. NCBI lineage: Eukaryota > Metazoa > Chordata > Actinopteri > Acropomatiformes > Pempheridae > Pempheris > Pempheris klunzingeri. The sequence continues at coordinate 22,387,880 of NC_092019.1, read as the reverse complement.
GATGAAACATCTTCAATTCTCCGTACCACAGTGTTACGGGCCAGGCAAACATTACCAAACGACTGCCTTTTCTCAGGACAAATTTTCTCCACAATTTTCATCATGCAGTCTTGATGAATTCACCCTCAGTAAAGGGTTTGCAGTGCTTGGCAATCAGCGTTGCCACCTCATAACTTGCCTTTGTGGCATTTTCATTCGATTCACAGGCTCTTGTAAAAAAGCACTGCTGTGCCGTCGAAGCAGCTTCCAGTTGCTTCAATTTTGCGCCACGTTCCTTCCCGGTTAGCTTGTCGTAGTTAGCGTGTTTCATCTGGTAGTGCCTCTTGATGTTGAACTCCTTGAAAACAGCCACAGTCTCATGGCAAATTAGGCAGACACAGTTGTTTCGTATTTCGGTGAAAAAATACTCCATTTCCATTTGTCTTGAAAGCGGCGGCCCTCGCTGTCAACTTTCCTTTTTTTATTTACAGTCTCCATTTTGCTCTCATGCCCTTTGACCCTTGTGACGAGGGTCAAAGTTTCCCGCGGCGAGAGTGTGGCCACAGGTCGGTTGCCATCTTCTGGTAAAATAAATAGTTTTTTGTACACTGTATTTTATACTGTGGTCAACAGTGCTGGCGGCCGCATATTATTGATTTTATGACAGAAGCCGCAGGAAATTTGAACACGGGCCGCATTTGGCCCGCGGGCCGGACTTTGGACACCCCTGGTGTAGGCCTTCAACAGGCTTTCTCCCTTCAGCTGGTAAATGAGAAAACAGCCTTCAAGTGTCAAACATCATTCTGCACGGTGAAGACGAAGCATCAATATGAAGTAACATCAAGAAATGAAGTAACGAAGATTGTGTTTGCTCTTGTTTTTGCAAAGCTGACTTGAAGTAAAGCAATGTGCTTGTGTATGTGTTTACTTTAAAAATCATGACTGGATTTTTGAAGATGAAATATCGTCATCTGCCTCAAAAGTCCTGTATCGGTTGGGGCACAGTGAGGATGAAACATCAATGTGAAGTAACATTAAGAAAGGAAGTAACAATAGGACTAAGCAGAGTGCCATGTTGGATGGATGTTCTCACTGGGCTCAGTGGAAATTTGACACGACTCTCAACTTTTCTATTAACTTTGATCAAATCTAAACATAATCAGAGATTAGCTTGGTCTCTATTCATATGCAAAGGTGTTGGGCCAATGATGGGAGATTATGTGGAACTGTGCTTTCATCAAACTTGTATCTATTACAGATGAGACACACAGGGGACAACAGGGAACTGCATGTTCCCTTTGTTTGAGTGGGGACAGCACCCAGCAACCCACATCCAGCCCACCTAGTTTTCATGTAAGCACATGTAAGTGTGCGTGTGTGTGTGTGTGTGTGGGGGGGGGGGGGGGGGGGTTGTATGTGTGTGCTTGACAGAGAGAAGGTAGGAGAGAAGGTAGGAGAAAGTCAGTGACATTTACTGATCCAGGAGAACATAGACTGGTTTGTTGGGGATGCCCCATGGAGCATGAAACCAAACACAGGAAAGTGAAATGGCAATTGACCCACACTCTCTGTCTCACAGTGCATTCATCACAACAGCTTTCACTACTGTTTTCATACCGAGACTTCTCATCCTCATTCCTACATTTACATTTGATCTACTGTAATTTTGTGCTTATGACCATCAGTAAAGTCCACACTTGGGTCAAAACAGCGTTTCAGATTCTGAGAGCTCCACACTGTTGACAGGAAAAATCTCTGTACTGTGCTCTGTTAGCCCATCATAGATCTAATGTATGGAAAAATGATCTGAGATGTGATTTTAGTGATAACCAACGGGACATTATGTGAACATGTTCACACATAAGATAAATAAACCTTTTTTGTCCCACACTGGGGAAATTTGCAGCAGCAAAGAACAACAGCGTAGAGATAAGTTAAACAACAGATTCTTATATAAGTAGAATATGATATAAATAGAATAAAAAAAGCTATGCAGTAGCCATTCCTGTGAGCCACTGGACTATACGGACTACTGTAGACTAAACCAGTGAAAACTAGCTGCAGCTAAAACAGTAAAATGCTGGCTACACACTGACTTTTGATACTGCTTTACTCCTGTTTAAATGGGATTTTAGATGCAAGTATTTTGCTTGTAATGGAGTATTTTACATAATGGGACTGGTACTTTCACGTACATAAACACAACAATAAAAACAATTGGTTTAAAAAAACAAATAGAATAGAAAAGCCATGCAGTGTATACAAATATAACAAAGAGATTGCACTGTAGTAGAATGGATGGTTAGTGATGAATTATTGCAGAAAAACAGTATTGCACATCATTGAATAGGTTTTTTAATACAATAATTGAAAAGAACTGTAAATGTATGCACAGGATGTACCTGTTAAGGTGTGTCTGAACACATCTTCCTGTTGTAAAATATGCACATATTCACTCGAAAAAGGAAGAAGGAGATATTTATGGCCTGACTGTCACTGTTTTGGACTTTCCTTTGAACTTAACTGCAGTAAAATAACTCTTTGGTACAGAACTGGACAGGAAACTAGACCCCACATCTGCGAAGAGGACTGGCACGAAACCAGATGCAGCAAAGAAACATTTAAACATGTCCAACATTTAGTTTGTTCAGACAAATGCTGAACAAAACATTACAACAGGAACAACCACTTATATTTTGAAAAGTTAGGGTGGGGTGTCTGTCTGAGAACATGGACACTTTTGACCACTTCCTCAGCACAGTTGGACGTGCTTCGATTTTACTTAGAAAAGAGATACATTACATGTACTGAATACGTTTTTTCTCTTTAAAAAAGAACAGCATTTCTGCAATAAAGTCTTATTTTATCCTACATTAACACCAGCTCCTCTTAACTGTTGATTAAAACTGCTTTCAGGATGTGGGTAAAAGTAAAAGCAGAGCAGCTTCTTCAGTGCAACTTGAATAGATTCAACATTTTTCAAGCTTGACTTAAAATAACAGTCATGTGCCCATATGTACACTGAAACAGATTTGGGTCGCTGTAATCGCTCATCCTGTTCATACTGGTTGTTCTACTACCCTATCCAATTATATTGTGCTGAAAAAGAGTTTGGGGTTTGCATCTGGACTGTTGTCTGTGGTTAGCTTGGGGAGAGGTTGTGGTTTCAGTTAAATGTGTCTCGAGTGATGAGGACTTTTTCTATACTAAACCAGACCACAATCTTTCCCAAATCTTAACCAAGTGCAATGAGTGCCTAAACACAACCATAGCAAAGTTTAATAGTGCTGTAGTCACAAAGAGTGGATATCGCATTGCAAGATCAGATATTCTTAAAAACATTGTCAGTGTTACATCAGTGTAATGATATGTTCACTATCAAAATTTCTGCATCTTGCCAGATACTGACTACTTATGGTTAGATATATGATGATACAGATGCGTTAACAGAAAGCGTAAATTCCACAAATTAGTAGTATATAAACGTTCTCTTTCAGTCTGAAGTCTTCTTAAAGTTCCCCTTCATATAGCTTTCAATGAACATGATGAGGTATAAAATCCACAGTTCTCGTTCTATATGAAAACGACATTTGATAGTTAATCTGTAGCTAATTTCAGGGTTCAGTCGGTGAATAACACGCTTTGTGTTAGAGAACCTCCACAAGAGGGAAAAACAATAAGAGAATTTTACACTAAGAAAATGGTTTTGTTGGATGATGAGCTGTCAGCCTGCTGAAGATCATATTAGCTTTGGAATACAATGCAACAAAGGCGACATGTGGATTTTGTCCCTGATCACTTACTTTGAAAGCTCATGAGGAATGAATGTTTTAATGGCAAGTATGAATGTAACATTACACTTAACTTTTGTAACTTGTATCTAGCCAATGTTCAAAATATTTTGTAATACCCCACTAAACCCAAGAAGACATGTTAAACTACAAAGTATGTACACTGTTGCCCATAAAGTTGGAATAACTGTTCAATACCCCCAATTTTGTTAAAGCCTGAATACACAGTTTGCAAAGGTCAATTGTGGTTTAACTTTCACTGTGATATGTTAGGAAGAGTTGAAATAGATATACACTTTATTTATCAAGAACAAATCACATTGTCACAATCATTTCATGAGAAGAGGTAAAAAACATTTTATTCCAACTTTATGGGCAACAGTGTATAATTTCATTAATAGAATTATATGAATCATTTCATAAATATCAGCAACATAATGTAATCTACAAAATAAATCTCCACTATATTTATATCATCATACATACATTATCTTAACATGTGCATCATGGCTTTTGGAAAATACTGCCCAGTGATAAGTGCTGGTGAGAAACTAAATGACCACAAACACCCACCACAACAAAACTAAACAGCCAGAGCATTAGAGGCAACAATTTAGAGAAGGGAATTTACACTCTGGTCAGACTTCTCATGTGGCATATCTTACTCACACTGTTCCCTTAGTAGGTTACAAGAACCTAAAAAAAAACCCATGCCGGTGTTTTGCTCTCTTTATGTGCACATTTTTATACCGAGTGAGATCAAACCACCAATTAGAGCGTTAGAGGAACTTGCAATGTGTCTCTTAACTGATTAGTCAAACAAGGAACAGAATGAAGGTGGCTGAATTTCACCTTAAGATGGTTTTCAAAGAAATGACCAAACTTACTTGAGTATCTAAATTTGAGGTGTGTACCAGCACCTCATGAAGCTTAAATGCACTCTTTCTAAGCTTTCTTAAATCTGTCAATTTTAAATCCACATATACATAAACACTTGTTTAGCTGACATTGTACATCATCAAGACAGGAAGTGGATTTTCTCATCACACATTAGTACAAGTCAGGTTAAATGCATGGTGTGAAGAAAAAGTCCCTGTCATATTTGTCTGGGTGTAAAACTCTGACCTATAAACATGGGAAATCACAAACACCACCCACAACACTCACTCACTCACACACATTTATTTCTTTACATCTTGTTTGGCATTCATCACAATTTCTCGTAAAATGTTTTACTATTACTACTATTTACTTATTAAAACTCTCATTTTAGGAGAACTGAGGGCGATCATTTGTTCTGGATCAAAGTTATACTAGCTTATATGAAACTGCACTTTGGTTTCATTAATCAACTCTAATGTGTGGTGTGCCTTTCAGTTTCGGCCCACATTTTGCGGCCCATAAGTGGAGCCACCTACATCAGAGCCTCCCTCCTCCTCCCTGTCCAACCCATACTCTCTCTACAGAGGAAAAAAAAAAACGCTATCTAATCTACACCCATGTAAAAGGGAAAACCCTGTCAATCTGACATGTCTCTCAGAGAGAAGCAGCAGATGAATTTGGACACTGAGAGGTCAACACACACCAGGTGAGTCAAGATTCAGTGAGCGAATTTGATGTCAAGATATTGTGTTAGATTCCTGTGACATCTCTGAGAATCCTTGTGTTTTTATCCAGTGGTCTGTGGTTAGGTCGCTGCCAGTGAGAGAAAGGTGTTGAGATGCCGTAACTCTGTAACAGATTTTCTCTTACAATTAATCAAAAAGGGGCAAAGCAATTATCCCAATTTAACTTGCTGAATCATCTGAGATGGGTTACGCCTACAGCTAATAATACATCATAAGCATGTAGCAGAGCAACGTGTGTAAACAACCATGATCAAGCACACTGACATGCAACTCTGCACAGGACCCAGAAAACCTCCCACTCCCACTTATAATAGTAATGACAGTGATAGTAATAATTAGTTAGTAATAATGTCAGCAGTAAAAGTGGCAAGGAACTGGTGATGTTATCATCACTATATCTGATAAAAATGATGCTCATGTCATGAAAGTAGAAACTAAAAATGTAATGGTCAGGACGTAAAAGGGGTCAGACTTGATATTACGTTGAGACCTCAGGAAAGTGATGAAAATAGGCACAATTTCCTCAAGTATACAGCAAATTTAATGTGTCTGTGTGTGTATTTGACAGAATGGAGTGTCACTCGAGGTCCTCTCATAAGTACCTGTTGCTGCAGGTGTGGTGTGGTCTCCTCACTGTGGCCATGGTGGTTATGGCTACACTTCTCACTTCAATCAAGCCAAAGTCAACTCAGGTCAGTACATCTGACATAAGACGACTTTTAGATTCATATTCATTCACTGCGGCTGCTTGAAGTTTCATCTATGATCAGACAGGTTACGTTCTAGTGGCTTTATAATAGTAATATGATTCAGTCGGAGTGGTTTTGGGACATGTCACACTCCATGTGTTTTCTCGTGTAGCTGACACATGTGCCATGAATGAACTTGTGTTTTTAGAAGTGAATGCCAACACGTGTGAAGTCATACAAGTTTAAATAAAACAAAAAAAAACGTAAGCTATGAAAATATATTAACTACATTATGTGCAATGTGCATCATAGCTGTGGTGTATAAGGTCCTTTGCTATCACAAAGCAGTTCATAATCTAACCTGCCTTTATGAGTTTGCTGCTGTAAGTCAATGCCTCTAGGTGGCAGCAATGTCATGATTGACAGGATCTGGTAGCTGGAGCAGAGCTTCAGGGATCTTCTCAGGTGCCTCAGTGCAGCACATGTCCACTTAACGGGTGGATACTAAAAAAAGAGCACTTCAACACCTCTTTGACATAAAGTCGGCTAGTATTTACTGGAGTGTATGGGATTACATTATATTGTATAAGTGTTCCTGTCATTGCGTCCATGTCCGTGCTGTGACATGTAAAACAAGAGCAGTAGTTTCCTCATTTTAAACCCAGCACTCTGGTTTCCTTTTTTTTTGCCTCATAAAAGCCTCCAAAAACCTGTTGAATCGACTACAAAATGTAAACAAGGCTGTGTCATTGTTCACAACTGATATTTTGGGAGACACAAGGTTAGATGCTGAAAAACTGTAACCTGTCGCTCTCTTCTGACAGTCAGACGACAAAGTAACCAGGATGATGAGGATGATTACGATAATAATAACGCAGACGATGAAGGTTTGTTTTCTATCTTTTCAAGGATGAAGTCTCTACACTGAAGCAAGTTGATGTCACTCCACCAGGTACATTGATTACGAGTATTTTAATGAAAACATGACATTTATATGAATGAAGCTGAAGCTTTAACTCTAAAAGTTTTCTTTTGCCGTCAAGACTTTTGTGTCTCACTCAGTAGGTAAGTTAGATCATTTTATTAGTATTATTCTTATTATTTTATTTTTATATATATTTAATATACTTAATACTTGAATGTCAATATACTTTAACAACATTCTTAAACTTTTATTAATAAATTACAACAAATTTAAAGATACTAGATACTAGCTTAAACAGTTAAATGCACTGTGAACATTTCCACAGTAATTTCATCAGCAACTAACCTTATGTTGCTTTTCAGGATCCTCTCTGTCATACATCCAGCTAATCCGCTGTAAGTACGCTTCTTCTGATTAATCGTGTTTAATCATGTTTATTTTCTTTGCTTTGTCTTATGTGGTAAATTGATGTGTTTTATTAACACACATATGTTTAGAGTTTTAGGCAGCTGTAAAGGTCATCTGTCTGTGGTTGTATTTTCTGAGCTTCAGATCAAATCTAATCTAACATGTTGCGTTTCAGTCACCTGTTCTGCTTTTTTCAGTTCCATTGTTAATTTCCACCCAAAACTGGTCAAGCAGAAAAGATCAGTCGTTAAAGTTGAGACATTTCCAATGAGAGCAGTTTTGGTGCTGTCATTATGATTCTACTGGATGAAAACACACTCGACTCCTCCAGTGACTGAGTAGAACAAGTTCAGACCAGGTCTCTCAGAGCTGCTGAAAGTCATTCTGAGAAACGTAGGAAGTCTTTCAGCGAAGAGGGCAGACTGAGGGGAAGCAACAAACAAACAAAATGACACCTGATTTAGATTGTTCAACTGTCATTTTTAAGTGAGAAGTTCAGACTGACAGAGAGATCTCAGTGGGTCTGTTTGGGTCCTGTCAGGTTTCACCATTAAGGGTAAAAGCCCTGAAAGCTTCTCTTCTGAATCAGCTTGCTGCTATATATGATGGGGTCCTACATGGACACACAATTTTCTGCCAAAGTTAAGGGCTCACCTGAGTTTGCCATGGGTTTTTGGGTATTGAACTCTTAACATATAACAACTAAAGACGTTATTTTCCAAACTTACTTAGTTGCTCATTTAGTCATATAATATTATAGACCGCTTTAAATTCTAATTGTCGCAAATATAAAAAGGTGTCTACTTTTACTCTTGTGGAGTAACATAAACAGTATTTTGTCACTCTTCACTTGAATAACTATCAAATCTGAAAGATGCACTTACAGGCCCATTACATTCACATACAATTCATACATACACATAGTCATGCTTAAACCACTTATTGAGACAGACATATAGCCCCGTCATGTTTCCCATCTCATGCATTGTGTTCCACCCACTAAACTGCCTTTTTTTCCTGTGTGAAGTGGGCTCCTAAAACCTCAATAAACCCGAAGCAGGGCTGCAATGTGGGCTGCACAGACTTAAGGTATAATTACAGCCCACAGCAAAAGACATCATCAGCTTGTCAGGGGACGCTTACTCTGCCAAATGGAAAGAAATTAGCCATTAATTGAAAGATTAAGTTGGTTTGTCTCATGTCTTTATTCAATGTGAGATGAAAATTTGAGTGTGATGTTTCAAAGGGCCATAGACTATAGAACTATGAAAGGCCATTTGACTTAACTTCTTAACACAGTTCCATAGGTGAAAGGTGCCAAATATCATCACTTTCCACGACTCCATTTGCTAAAATAAAAAAATACTGTAAAAAGCTGAGTTTCGACTGTCCGGACGCTGTTTTTACATTGCAAAAAGCTTTACAACCTGTTGCTTTTTATGGCGCTCTTGCAATTTTAGATTAAAATGCCACTTCACATACCATGAAACCCTGCCAAAAGCACTGATTTTTACAGCGTTTTTTTTTTAATAGAGAAATGAGATCTTCCTTGTGTTTTGTATAGCCAGCAATTCCAAAGTTTCTGTAAACAATCTGTGGCATTTTTGGTGTGGTTTTTAAGGTGTATTGTAAAGTGGCATTTTATTGTTAATCTCTGTTCACCATAAAAATTACCCCCATAATGCCATTATGCTATTATTTTCATTTGAGTGTTTGGTCAAGTTAACGCACAATATATTTACGCATCAGGTAGATTTTCTATGCTTTAAGATATTACCTTTTGGCATGATAACACCATAGACTGTATTTAAGCAGTGGACGTAGCCACTGTGTGTCAGAAGCGATGTTGTTTAGTCACAAGGTAGTCCCGCCTTTGGGTGTCCAAACTTTTTTCACTGAGGGCCACATACAGAAAAACACACAAAGGGCTGGGCCACTCACTAGAAGTGAGCTATATTACTAACTCTAATCCACTACAGGTGATGTATATCTCCTCACCTCTAGTGGATTAAAGTTGGCAAAATCAATCAAATGGAGGTAAATTCAGCTTGATAACTGAATATGATTCAAGAAAAAAAACAGCCTTTCCATTAGTGGGCTTTCATTTATTAGTTGTGGTCCAAGCTGGTCTTTGCCTTGTAGGCTCTTGTTCAGGTGATCAGTGAGATCCACTAAAAACAGAGAGAGGATCACTGAGCTCATGAAGAGCTCCTTCTCTCTCCAACACTGGTCCATTTCTGATCTCAGGGAATCAAACCGCTGCAGCACAGAGCCACGACTTAGCCAGCGCACATGAGAATGCTAGAGCACCTCGAATTAACAGCCTTACCTCCACTTTCTTGCCCCTCGGTGGACACCGTAGAGGCCAGTCCACTCACCTGTCCCAGCTGGAGCTCCATCCGTCGTACCTCCACACAGCTCCTCCCATTTAAGTCCCATCATGCCAACTGCATCTGGCACAGCTTCAGAAACATCCTCACCCGTCGTGGTGCTCTTTAGCCTGCTAACATCAAGCAGCTCCTCCTTAATGTAAAAGTGATCTTCATTAGTTATCAGCTGTGCTCTCATCGCACACCACGTCTCAAACTTTCTACACTCACTTGCTCTGTTACGTTTCCTTAATTCTGCCATTTTGGGTCACCTGTAGCACATTTCTTCTTCGGTTACTCATTTTATAGAGAAGCTCTCCTCGTTAAAGACAGTTACTCCACCTAGCGGTGAGACTAAGAAGTACAACACAGTCCAGCGCAAGTTCCATGTGTGGGCCGTGTTACAATACATTTTTAGAATTTCCTGCGGGCCAATGAAAATTGCTTTAGGGTCTATTTTCCTACTAAATGAACATCATGCTGTGTTGAAGACCTGAAACTACCAACTGAGACCATAAATAGGAAAATGTTTACTGAGGTAATAAATCAAGTGAGAAATAGGTTCATTTTGTCATAGACCTCCATTCATTTGGACTTCTTTTTGTAGCCAGCGGGGTCACTCCATGCTGGTCATTAGAGAGAAGGCAGGTTTAAAGCACTTGTGCATTGGCTTCACTTTTGAGATCCAGAATCTACGTCCACTTCCTTTCCACACTCTATGGTTAACGCACAAAATATCTAAACCACAGCCTGGCTTTTGTTTCATGCACGCCATTTCCTTTGTGGTGTACATAAGTGCCTGCAGGGCGCCTCTAACAAGTGTGTAGACAAGCACATGAGACAACACAATGCGCTCCCTTGCATTGTTTTGAACATCACTGATGTAACCCACCATATTAATACGTGAGACTGCCTTGTGGCCACAACAAGAAAATGCACATATACATGTCAATTTCTATTGATGACCAAACTCTGTGTTGTTTGTTGTGTAAAGACATTTCTAAGGCGTTATTCGCTCAAATGGCCTTCTGTTTAAAGTTTCACATGTGAGGTTGAAATGTTTTATGGATGAGCAACTTAAGAAAAGTTTGTCAAATCTACAGCTTCGGACAGTGACTCTTGGAAAGACTCACCCAGATGTGACTCCTGCTCCCTCTCCCTGCGCAACAACTCCATCCACTGCACAGAGCACAGCCTGTACTTCATCTACGCCCAGGTCACTTTCAACAATCTCCCTACTCCCTCCCTAATGGCCAAATCTGTGATTATGATAAGAAATGCCACAATTGGTAAAACTGTGAAGATACTGGTTGAGGGGATCTACCCAAACACAACAGTGGGCTCTGTGTGGGTGGCCACGATTGTCAGCCTCACAGCGGGAGACAGTGTCAGCTTAGAGATCAGAGGTGATTTTCGAAGAGAGAACACATTCTGGGGTGCTTATAAGCTTCATTAGCACTGCAGGCACTGGGATTTGTTACTGTGCTGCGAGTTAAAGGTTGGACCGTTATGTTATTAGTAAGCCTATACTGACATATTTCAACAAAACCTGTTCATCATCTCTATCTTGGTCTAATATCTTAACATTCAACTGTGACAGTTTTATGCCAAGATGTCTAAATCACAGGTATTCAGTGATGTTGAGGAGTTACTAAATCTTAAGGTTTTTACCACAGATGTTACTGACTTTAATAAAAGGTCACATCTGCACACCTTGCTGGTCTATGGATCATATCAGTCTAACCTAGGCAGAGTTTCTACTTTTAAGTATGCCAGCTAGTTCTGACACCACACACTTGTGTGTCAATTAATAGTCTTGTAAATTTGTAGGCTAGCTCCATTTTAAATTAATGTATACTGTGACTGTCATGGGCATGAATGTGTTTTTTACTGCTATGTTCTTATGTAATTTATAAAATAAAATTATATTGCTGTGGTTTGATTTCAAGGGGAGGGAAATGAAAGAGGAATAAAAATTGTATTGCTTGAAAGAGTCAATTTATTGACTTCTTCTTTTCACTGTGAGCTGCCCACATGAGGGTGCCAGCATCCTCCAAATAATGAAGGTGTTACATCTGTCCCTCTCTCGCCATTATTTCCCACAGATCACATTACACAGCCTCATAACTCGTCCTACTGTCAATCAATTAAAAGAAAAAAAGCTACAAAAACAGTCCACGGATACCTGAGACACCTCAAAAGTAAAGTTAAAAAAACCCAGCCAACATAAAAACTGGTTTTGCGCATCTTGCTGGCCTGAGGCTGATACTATACACACATACAGTTCCTACGTGACATGGTACAACTTTAATTAAGCTTTGCATCGAGGAGGCAGGAGACACATGTGCAAAACAGGAAGCCACATATTTGGTGCAATAGCAGTCACACTGCTTCCACTTTTCAACATGTCGAATGCACCTAACCAGTCATAGGTAATGTGTACTTTTCTGACTGCATGTATGTACTGTGGTCCTTCAGCTGTACACTCATTAAACTGTTGATATGTCACTGCACCAAATGCACCACAACAATTCCCTGTATACTTAGATTTTAACCAAACTGACTGCAGTTCATTTGCTGAACTGAACAATTCAGTCCAATTCAGTGAACAGACACTGCTTTTGAACAGCATATAAGCCCAGAAGCCCATTTAAGTGCTGCTCTCAATTATTTTAATGCAAGTTAACGGGTGAGAGTAAAATGCTTGATCGTGTTTGTACCTCTATACGCAGGGGAACCCTAAAATTATCAAGACTAAGACTCTACAGCCATGCAAGCAGCTCAGTGAGGCTTCTCTGTTTGCTTTGAGCAAAATGTTCACAGAGGCTGACGTGGGCTGTGTCTACAATAACACCTTATCTGCACTATATTTACTGTCCATCATTTTATTTGAGTGTCTGAGTGTTTATATCATGTTTATATATATGTATATATAACATAGAGCCCGCGTAAATAAAAAAAATAAAAAAAGTACACATATAACATGTTTATCATGTTCACTATCTTAATTCAGCATGTTAGCTTGCTAACATTTGTTAGACAAATTCAAATTATGACCTGATATGGAGCCACATAATTCAATTCAATTCAATTCAGTTCAGTTCAGTTCAGTTCAGTTCAGTTCAGTTCAGTTCAATTCAGTTCAGTTCAATTCAATTCAATTCAATTCAGTTCAATTTGTCATTTTTATGCACAACACAAAAACAAAATAGCATTTTTTCAAAACCCTTGTAAGTAAACCATTTGAAACATTTAGTGCAACCTATATAAAGTACGTTTAGTACAATGGTAGAATAAATATGGGTTTGAAACATGTTTAAAAGTCAGTGCAAAATAAAATGCCATCATAAAAGCAAGTTTACACACTGAGGAAAAAGGTGACTGTTTAGGTGTTACCAGTCAGATAGCTGTTCTGCAGTCTTGTCTTGGAGCAAGTGCTCCTGTACATTTTTCCCTGATGGCAAAAGAGAGACCAGGCAGGGGGGAAAAAAGGTTATGGGATCATCAATTCATTATAATTCATCCCGAGGGGGACATTTATATCAGGACCAAATTTAATGGCAATCCATCTAATAGTTATTAAGACATTGAGCTGAAAACTACAATTCAACCCTGTGGTGGCGCTATGGGAAGAGTCAGGTGAGCAACAAAGTCAGTAGGTCCTCTGGGAGCAATGAATGTATATACAAAATTTATGGCAATCCATCTTATGATTGTTGAGACATTCCATCAGCCAGCCTTGCCATCCATACAGCAATGTCACTAATCTTAAACACTAATCACAATATCTAAACTGTCTTCACTTCCCAGGATGTCTTTACTCTCCCAGAATAACATGATTCACAGAAAGACTGAAGTTCATGGGTACAGATATACATCCATGAACACACAGTCACGTGCAGCTGATATCTCAAGAATTTTTAAATGGCTGTAAAAGGGTCACCAATACTTTATAAGCAGCATTGACGTGACCTTTTATGACGTAGTAAATATTCCCTCTGTGTAAGGCCCACACTTGCCCTTCATCTTATCAGTATTCACACAACCTGCGGGCCACATTAAGATCAGGATTTAGTGAAAGCGGGCAGCATGACATCACCTCCAGCAGGTATCTTAGGCGGCTGACTTCCTCACACATTCTCTACAACACTTGCTCCTTTGTTCTCCTGTGCCTTTGTAGTTCTGAAGGATTGCTTGTCAGCCTTGTCATTTCTGTCGGCCTCTTAGTCGGGACTCTGACAGCACTTACAGAGAAACAGAAATGTTGTTGTGTAAGTGTCGTAATAAAATTGGCTGTGGCTTGAACAGAATCAAACACTAAAAGACATGAAGATATTATCAGATATAGCGAAACAAGTTGAGGTGGTTTCTTCGTGGAAATGTGGGAGAGATTAGCAGTAGGAGTTCAATGAAATAATGTGACAGATGATGAGCATTCAGCAGAACTTTCTGATGGGTTTTATTTCATTTAAGAGTCTGTAAACCATTATGCTTAATGTGCAAGGCATCTTTTGTCAGGGCATTTATCAAATAATCGCATTAGCTCTAATAGCTGTTCATGTTCCCAAGGTCTTCTTACCAAGTTAAAGTGTCAAGAGCCACATATCAAATTAGGTTTTATCTGCCAATGCTTAGAAAATGCAAATGTTATATATGTGCAGGGGTGGAGGACATACGACTGAGATCGGTTAATTAAGTAAAATAACAATATTTCAATGAAAAGGATACACCAGTAGAAATCCTATATTCATAGTCTTACTTGGGCAGCAGAACAGAAATATTAACAAAATGTACAAAAAGCAGGATGGCCCCTGTCAGTGCACTTTTTTTTTTTTTTATAGTTTTGGATAATGAAATCAATGTGCAAGTAGCTGACCAAGGAAGAGTTAAACGAGTTACTTATTACATACTGGAGGGTAGTTTAATTTGTAAGAATGCACTTTCATGTTATAGTACAGTACAGCAGTACAAGTACCTCAAACTTTTAACCTAAGTATAATAAATGTACTTTTGGATGTGTTTTTGGATGTTTTCTCACGGAGGGAAATTTCAGTGTTACAGCAACCAAGTCATATGAGAAACAAATAGCGGTACAAACTCAGGTGAAATAAAAATAAACTAAAACAGACTAACGTTTTAGTTGAAGCACATAATGATTAAATAATGCAGCTGGATTGAGCCATCGCATCAGTCTGTAAACATGTAATGATATAAAAAGATATATTATCTTTTGTGCAATGCATTCGTGAATGAAAACCCTGAAAAAGTGCATTTCCTAATACAGCACTGTAACACTTCCTGCCTCGTTTACACCACCATTTGATGATTTCAATTGTTTTCGTTTGTGTGATTCTGTTGCTTCTTGTTCTTCTCGTGTAATAACACAAAAACAGGGGAAAACCTCCATCATCACTTCCTCTGTCTAGTCAATGATACTTAAATGTCAAGCACTTGACTAAGTCATGTTGACTGGATGTACTTCCTGTATTCAAGTGTGTTTTTCTTCTGAATATATATTTTTATTATTTATTCAGATGTAGCATTAGTCACATGTGAATGCTCATGTTGAACCAGCTGTTCACCATGTGATAGTGTAAACTGCCTCAGAACAAATATTAGTAGCTGGAACCTTAAAAAAGTGTGTTTTTCATTTTAGTAAGAGGCTGTTTGAGTCTGGTGAAGGAGAAAGAAAGGTGGATAAAGGTCAAACTGTGTAGTCCTCAAAGATCAATAAGGCAACAAGTGAAGGAGGAAATTACTGCAAAACACTGAATTTATGTAATGCAGGAATTAATTCCCTAAAGATTAATGAAGTGGACCTAGAAGTGGAAAGTGAAATTCGAATCCCCAGCAACTGGGAAAATCTGAAAAGTCAACCACATTTTCTGCATCCCTCAAAAAATACTGTTTGGATGGCCTTTAGCAAGGCACTTAACCAAAGTAAAAGTAGATGTGAAACTACTAGCCTGCCTGCTCCGCTAGTCGTTAAAGGTCGAAAAGAGTGAACTCTACTGTAATGGTACTGTATGTCTTAGTCACCTTCTAAACTTCTTAGTCAGTGACTCCATCTTCACAACTCCTGTTTCACACGGAAAGGACAGAGTTGATTGGCAGTTCAAGTTCAAGATTATCATTGAAACGAGTCACCTGTGCTTTGAAACCCCGTATTAGCTTAGCTTATTTTAGGGGTGCAAAGCCAGAGCAATTTTACTTGTATCTTTTAATATTAACAGCTGTAGAGTAATGTTACTAGCACAGGTGCTGTCAGCATCATGCAGGGCAGGACAGTGACAGAGAGCCTAATAATTGCATAAAAATGATAGCCTGTTAAAGAATAGCTTGTAAATGGACCCTGCCACTAACAGTTAACTACTGGTTGGAGCTCAGTCCACACACTGACTGATGTAAGTTAACCTTAACTTATAGGCTTTAACGTAACATTAGCTGCTGTCAGAGCACAACACTGTTAGCTAGAATACTGTTAGTAGAGCAGGACTGAAAAGTAAAATATTTCCATGGTAATTTGCCAACCTGTGGACTCAGTAAGGTAAAAACAGGTGTCCACTGAATGGAGTTGTTGACCTTAAAACACCAGCTTGATCCTGGAGAATAAAGGGACATGACTGAAAGTGGATCAAATGAATATTTTCTGTGTATCTTGCGCTTTCTAGGTCAAGCAGAGTTGATGAATATTTGTGTCTTCAGGTCATTTATAAAATAATTTAATACAGATGGTTTTCTGTTTACATTAAGGTCTATGGTGGGTGTCGTTTGTTTTCCCCCAGAAAAGGACGGAGACGTGTTGGAAGCTCAGATTCCCAGATGTGCTGAAATAATTTTAGTTAAAGGTTAAAGATTAGATCATGTTATCATGATCTAATCATTATCATGTGCCAGATTTACCATTCCTCTCACTCCCACTGTCTAAAAAGTATTTAGTCAGCCACCAATTGTGCAAGTTCTCCCACTTAAAAAGATGAGAGAGGCCTGTAATTTTCATCATAGGTACACTTCAACTATGAGAGACAGAATGAGAAAAATAAAAAATCCAGAAAATCACTGTCTGATTTTTAAAGAATTTATTTGCAAATTATGGTGGAAAATAAGTATTTGGTCAATAACAAAAGTTCATCTCAATACTTTGTTATATACCCTTTGTTGGCAATGACAGAGGTCAAACGTTTTCTGTAAGTCTTCACAAGGTTTTCACACACTGTTGCTGGTATTTTGGCCCATTCGTCCATGCACATCTCCTCTAGAGCAGTGATGTTTTGGGGCTGTCGCTGGGCAACACGGACTTTCAACTCCCTCCAAAGATTTTCTATGGGGTTGAGATCTGGAGACTGGCGTGGCCACTCCAGGACCTTGAAATGCTTCTTATGAAGCCACTCCTTCGTTGCCCGGGCGGTGTGTTTGGGATCATTGTCATGCTGAAAGACCCAGCCACGTTTCATCTTCAATGCCCTTGCTGATGGAAGGAGGTTTTCACTCAAAATCTCACGATACATGGCCCCATTCATTCTTTCCTTTACACGGATCAGTCGTCCTGGTCCCTTTACAGAAAAACAGCCCCAAAGCATGATGTTTCCACCCCCATGCTTCACAGTAGGTATGGTGTTCTTTGGATGCAACTCAGCATTCTTTCTCCTCCAAACACGACAAGTTGAGTTTTTACCAAAAAGTTCTATTTTGGTTTCATCTGACCATATGACATTCTCCCAATCCTCTTCTGGATCATCCAAATGCTCTCTAGCAAACTTCAGACGGGCCTGGACATGTACTGGCTTAAGCAGGGGGACACGTCTGGCACTGCAGGATTTGAGTCCCTGGCGGCGTAGTGTGTTACTGATGGTAGCCTTTGTCACTTTGGTCCCAGCTCTCTGCAGGTCATTCACTAGGTCCCCCCGTGTGGTTCTGGGACTTTTGCTCACCGTTCTTGTGATCATTTTGACCCCACGGGGTGAGATCTTGCGTGGAGCCCCAGATCGAGGGAGATTATCAGTGGTCTTGCATGTCTTCCATTTTCTAATAATTGCTCCTACAGTTGATTTCTTCACACCAAGCTGCTTACCTATTGCAGATTCAGTCTTCCCAGCCTGGTGCAGGTCTACAATTTTGTTTCTGGTGTCCTTTGACAGCTCTTTGGTCTTGGCCATAGTGGAGTTTAGAGTGTGACTGTTTGAGGTTGTGGACAGGTGTCTTTTATACTGATAACGAGTTCAAACAGGTGCCATTAATACAGGTAACGAGTGGAGGACAGAGGAGCCTCTTAAAGAAGAAGTTACAGGTCTGTGAGAGCCAGAAATCTTGCTTGTTTGTAGGTGACCAAATACTTATTTTACAGAGGAATTTACCAATTAATTCATTAAAAATCCTACAATGTGATTTCCTGGATTCTTTCCCCCCATTCTGTCTCTCATAGTTGAAGTGTACCTATGATGAAAATTACAGGCCTCTCTCATCTTTTTAAGTGGGAGAACTTGCACAATTGGTGGCTGACTAAATGCTTTTTTGCCCCACTGTATGTGACTTAAACCGAGCCTGTTTGTGTCCCATTTACAGTGCACAGACCTTTTCCCAGGACTTAGCAATTAGCATCTAAAGAAACATTTCCCAAATGAGTTGGCAGAGGTCAAAATAGAGCTAAAAATAGAGTGAATGTTGAACTTGTAATACTTTTTAATGCTGTTATTGAATCAATTATTTTATTATGTTGAGAACGTGAGCTTTTATTTTTTACAAGTTAATGAAATAATCAAAATGTTACCACAGAAACCAAAAGCCTGTTTCCTCATCACTTAAACCGTGCTAGACCTTGCTCTAAGCACAGTGTGACGCGTAGATCAATAATGTGTCATAATATTCACAAATTGTGTTTGGCAGTAATCTGTTTGTCAGTGTAAATTGATCAGTGTTGGATCCTGTCCAGGCCAGTGGGGGCAGTAGAGCGAGTCTGATTTCTCCTGTTTAACAGGATTGTTATCTGGCTGCTTGTCCTGCCATTCAGGATCTACAACATATGCATCCTGGCATGGCACTCCTGATGAAGTAATATGAGGAAACAACCTTTTGTTTTCTCATGATAACTTGTTGGTTATCTTATCATCTCAAGATAACAAAGTTATGATATTATAATAGAAAATGTATTAATTCCACTGATGCAAATTCCTTTATGTTAGTGTTAACCAACTAGCCTCTGGGTACAAACCTCATCAGACTACATTATCATTTTGTTTTGGAGGCATTTTATATGCTCTCACACACACATTGAGTACAGCATCTATGTAATCTGCTCTAACTTTTATTATACTTATCTCAAAGGCTTTTTCTCCAACCAAACCACCACATTTATTTCTTATCACTTAGTTAAATTGACTTCTTGGACCACGTTAACCTGCCCGCTGAGTTTGGAATCAGCTAATTTCATGGATATTACTACGGGATAATGGAACAATCCCAGACTCAGATAAGTACCCAATCTAATATATTGGTTTTTAGATAAACTCCTGACAAGTACAGTAGGGAAACGAGGAGGTAAAACACCTCATAGTGGGTACAGCGTAACTTCTTTTCAGCAAAGCGGAGGTTTGTAGGCCACCAGACTATACAGTCTAGTGGTAGCGGAAGCCACCTTGCATTTGTGGTTAAACCTTGTCTCGTCCTAGTTTATTCCCTTACACATCAACAGCTCCCACTGAGGGAGTGATGAGACAGAAACTAAAACCTTGTGATGTGGATTTTTTGTTTCTTCAAAAACTGGCACCTGTGATTGTGTCGCCAGATAAATCTGAAAATGAAGCTCATTGCATCTCATCTTGTTTGCCCACAACAGCTTCCTTCCTTCACTTCTTACCTCCTCTGCCTCCCACCCTCCTTTCCTTCCTGCCCCGGGGTATAATCTTTGTCGGCATTGTGGTTGAGCTCCACTGCGTGATGACCACACAGTCCTGGGATTTCATGATGCAATCCACGCGCAAAATAGGCAAAGAACAAAAGAGGGTTTATTCAAAGCGGTCCAGATATGGCAGGGGGAGTTACATGTGGAGAATATGTCACCATATAATCAGGAGAGGACTGATAGTGATTCAGTTAGAACAAGAAAGGGAAAAGGAAAGGGCACCCAGATATGAAGGCTCAAACTCAGGAGGTTCAGTTTCCAGTGTTATATTCCTCTATGAAAAGAGGTATTTGTCTCTGGGAGGAATCCAGTGGGAGTTTATGAGTTACATATTACAGATGACCTCTGACTGGGAAAATGTGCTTTTTTTGTCAACTTGGAAAGGTCCAACAGATTGTAGAGCATGATACAAATCACTGTATATAAAACCAGGAAATAAAAGAAGAACGAGAGAGAAAACAAAAAGAGGTCTTGGCCTATTAAATTTGTGTCTATATTGTTCTTTTGATTTATCCAGATCCAGACATGACAGCATCCCCGTTTTTAGCAGTAAAGATCCACTTTCCATCACACATATCCTTTACTATGTCCGTCCACTGTGTAAGACTGGGAGATCCCTTTTTACATCTGCAGTTACCACTTTTTGGGCAAATGTTGTAATTGTTTCAGAGGTACAGATTACATTTTAACACGTCTGCTGTTATCAATCCAAGATACAGTATCTTACTGTCTTTAAGCATTTCAAAACCTAAAATGTCTCAAAGGATTAAATATATATTCTCCTGAAATATTCTAATCTTTTCACACTTTTCACAGAAAATGTAGGAATGATTAGCATTTGTGCGCCTACACAATCTCCCGGCACTGCTGTTAGGTACGGAGTTGTTTATTTTTAATGTGAGTTGTGATGAAATTTACCGTGGATGTGCGTCGTGGTACGTTCATAGAATATCAATCCTCCTCTGATATTTCTGCTTGACTCCAATTTCACTTTGACACACACAGAATATCTTCATGGATCTCCCCACTTCATTCTTTCAAAATAACCATGATAAGGTGCAGACCCTAATCATGGTTATTTTGAAAGAATGAAGTGGGGAGCGTAGCCTGTATATGTGGTTCCTGTACAGTCTGATGCCACAGGATATCACAACCAGAAGCCTCATTTGGTGAATCTTCTTATGAATAATCGAGAGGCAGTGGGTGAGAGAGCAACAGGAACTGCAAAATAGCAGTGTAGATATTTGTTTGTGTGTGTGTGTGTGTCATGTGGGTGCATATCATGATGGTGATGATATCATCCTGCAACATCTTGCGGTCGGTTAGTGTTTGCATGCTGGAATGAAACAGTCAAAGCCAAGAGGTGCGATTACACACACGAGAATCACGCACACACACACGCACTTAAAACTATTTTTTCTATCGCAGCACTTGAGTCCTTTCAGGTTTCCAAGATACACAAAGAGTTCGCTCACAAAGTCATGCTGCACTCTGAGCAAACAAACAGAGCAATCAGTACAATGCAAGGGAAACTGAATGAGAAAGAGATCTATAATTGGTGCCAAAAACAGCCACTGCCAAATAAAAACAGAACTTGCTGGACATTTTAGGCATGTGTGATGAAAAACCCACACATTTGAATGTCAGGTGAGAAAGTGAAATGGGGAAACGGAGGCAGAGACAGCAGCCGATAAGGAGAAGTGTAAAAACTAGTTTGTTGAGTGGTTTGAACTGAGTTTCATCATCAACCTGTTCTGAAACAGAAAGGCGAGAGTTGTCAAGTTTTCTCTTTTGCGCCTGAGGTAGTTTTCAAAAAGAATTGTCTTTATGTAAAGGTGTCATAAAGAACAAAGAAAAAAATCTCCAAAATCCACATTATGGTGTTCTTGGGACGTTCTCTTCTATTCTTTTATATAGCAGCTAACACGCTGTGATGTAGTTACAAGCAGATATAAATCTTTACTGATTTAATTTTAATAAATGCTGTAACTTCTCCTTTTGGCACCCTAAGTGCAGGCTGGTGTGTAGGCAGATACTGAATGATAAGATAGTCAAACACGTCAGACATGTCCTTATATCTGCTTACAGCTACATCATAAACCGTTCACTAAGTATTTATACTGTGCTTATAAATGCTATCAGGCAGTTAAAGCAAAGTGCTGCCAAAATAGCCGATGAACAGGTGGATTGTTTACACGAGCTCACATTTTTGTGGTATTTCAAAACATCTGGTCTGAAGTGACCTCAAGAAGCCGGTTAACCGATTCATTTGTAATCCTCAGCACTTTGAGACAGAGCTTACATTCTTTGGGTGGCTCGAGTCAGTAATGAGCTCAGTATGTCTTTATAACTTTGAGCCTGCCTCAGTGTGTGTGTGTGTGTCCAGTATTTGTGCTTGTGCATGAATGTCTTTGTCTGTGTGTTACAACATCGTGTACATTTTTTGAAACCCAAAAGAAGCGACCAACCACTTTCCCATCCTGAAACCGCGACTCCCATTGGGTACGGCACTCTGGTAAAACTCCACTAAAATTTCTGTGACTTCTCTTTCCCTTCTGGTCGCGGCTCTTTTCTCTCCATGGCCCAGGTCGCTCTGCTGCTGCCTCCTGCACTGTCTCCGCTTACAGAGTGACATCACTGGAGTTTCCCTTCTGCAGAAGCAGCTGCCACAGCATAAATACTACAAGCTCTCCGGCAGAAGTTCATTCTAACACAATAGCAACACAAAGAGAGAAGTAACACCACAGAGCGCTGGAAGCACCTGGAGACTCAGACAGAGCATCCAGTCGAGTGGTTAGTTGGTAAATATTTCTCATCAGCAAGCAGGGAAAGCTCTTAAGATCAGAGCGCACAGCATGGCGGCGTACACAACTGCACCAGAAGACGTGGAGATGGGCCTCAAGGAGAGGATGGTGGTTTTGGTCGAAAAGAAGTCATCTACAGGGTTGATATGGAAGGTGACCGGGGCCCTTCTCGTTATGGCCCTTTGTTTAGGAGGCATCCTGCTGTTTGCTTGGTACTGGAATGGAAGGCCAGAAATGATGGTAAGGACTTGCTTTTATCTGAATCCTTTTAAAACCCTACGATTTTCAGGCAAAAAGGACATTTCTGTGTTTATATCGCTAATTAGTTTTTTTCTCTTTTTACAGACAAAATCAAGCTACACGGAGGCACTAATCGAGAAGGACACTACCGAGAAATCAGGTGATTACATGCATGGATGCTCATTTAAAATGCTCACAGGTTTTGCGAGATCCATTTGAGTCTTTGTGGATTATTTGAGACAAGCTCTGGTTTGTCTTCCTCTCCGCAGATCCACACTACAGGCTGAGGCGTATCAGCAGCAAAGCCAAGGCAGCCATCCATTTGGAAGGTGAGTCATAGCTTTCCTTGATTCGGCCCTCAGGAAACAATGGGCTCATAATCTTGGCACTCTTCCACTTGGTGGAAGTGGTATTTGTAGCATGCTATTCAGAAGTTCTGTAGTCAGGAGCACCATAAGGAAGTTGCTGGATAACTTACTCATAAGTTACTCAGTCAATATTTCCTAAAAACATACAGTTTATTATTCGCTCCCAAAAGAATCAAGATTTTTCAAGACTGTAACAGCGCTTCTTCTTCATCTTCCAGGTAGCTACGAAGAGGGCGAGAGTTTGAGCGACCAGATAGAGTGGAGAAACGGTCAAGGCCAGGCGTTCGCTCAGGGCGGCTTCCGACTCGAGAACAACCAGATCGTCATCCCACAGACCGGCCTCTACTTCGTCTACAGCCAGGCGTCGTTCAGAGTCTCCTGTAATGATGGCGACGAGGAGGGAGCGGGAAAACGCCTCATGCCTCTAAGTCACAGGATCTGGCGCGACTCAGATTCCGTAGGCAGCAAAGTCTCTCTGATGAGCGCGGTGAGGTCGGCGTGCCAAAACACTGCTCAGGAGGACAGCTACAGAGTCGGACAGGGCTGGTACAACGCCATCTATCTGGGCGCAGTGTTTCAGCTGAATAAAGGAGACAAACTGTGGACGGAAACCAACCAGCCATCAGAGCTGGAGACCGACGAGGGCAAGACGTTCTTTGGTGTGTTTGCACTTTGAAATGACTTTTTGCTTTGAAACTTACAGAAACGATACAAAGCTCCGCACTGTGCCATGTGTTTTGGCTTTTTAAGAAAAAATATTATGTATGTATTTTTTTATTCCTTTTATTATTCATCTTCACGGTGATGGAGAAATGTTTAAATCTCAATGGAGATAAAGCTTGTTGCTGAACAGGCGCTGCTGATTTTTAAAAATCCTATGAACTGTAACAGTTTGTAACATTTTAGGCACTTTTTCTACATTATTTATGCTGACCTGAGATTGTAGCAGACTAGACTTTCTCTGCTGTATCAGATGATGACACAGCTCTTCCCTGGAGAGTTTAGGTTCAAGGATTATGAGGATTATGTTCAGAACTGTTTGTAACTAACTTGTATGTATTTATTTGTATTTATTTATATTTAACTGTTGGGATTAGGTGTTGAAGATTATATTTATATACTTAATGTGCACATAAACCTAAATAAAATACAAAGAAAATCATGTTCTTGTTTCACTGCAAAGGATGAACTCATTTCATAGCTGAGATACCAAATAGAAATTTGCAGCTGAGTTGGCAAACAGCCAGCTAGGGCAGTAGTTCTCACACACACGAACACACGCACACACACGCACACACACACACACACACACAGAGGAGTGGGCTCGGACCATTATTTGGCAAAAGCTGCTATGAAATTCCTCTACAGCCAGCAAATACTTCCTTTGTTAGATCAGACAAGACGAGGGGAATTTCCTACTTTTTTGTGTCTTGCCGAGTGCTGTGTCAGGTGGAGGCCCGCAGAAGCCTCAGCCCAGAGCGGGTTTTCCCCAGTGACACCCCCCCACACACACACACACAACCTCTCTCCCACCACGCACACACACCCTACATCCTCCCTCCTCCCCCACGCCACCGACCCCTTCCCTCTATTACCACATACCTCATCTTCAGTCAGCTGGAAAGAGACATGACATGAGAGGGAGTGTGTGTGTGTGTGTGTGACTGCAGTCTGTCTGTGATTGCATTTAGTGTGTATGTGTGTGTATTATGCGATCATGGGACTGCAGCTCAGCGGGTTTTGACACATTGCCATCATCTAAAAACACACATTACACAAATATCAGATGTACTTGGGCGTGATTTGTCTACTTTTATCTACAAACATCCGCTTATTGTCTGAGTAACGAGGCTCCCACTGGCCGTCACAGCTGGTCATTGAGTTGAAAACAGCTTCCCTCTTTCCTTTAATGATCTCTTCTCCTGGGTTTATTTGCTCTTTGACTCCCACGGGCCAAACTGGAGAAAAGTATCAGGTTTCACTGACAAATAAACTCAGCCTGACAGAGTTAATTGCTCAAAAGGTCATTGTGAGTCAGGAAAGCAATAAATAATTGGTGACATCTAGTGGATGATGTAAACATGCTCGGACGTGTTATCCACACAATATCGAGACTCGAGACAAAATTAGGGAGCTGTTTGAAAAAATGCACGTTTTGTAAAAAGCTAAACATTGTAGCTATAAATTGTAAAATTGTGGTGCCTCAGATGTTTCAGAATTGAGGTGATTCAGTGTTACCTGAGCTGAAATTTGGATGAAAACTTCACTATTTCATGTCATTTCAGAGGTAATTCAACTTTCATTTTTGTCTCCGTTTTTTTTTTTTTTCATTTTTGGAAATGAACACTGTAACTCCCTGTTTGTTTATCCTGCACTTCTGCTGATGCGAAAGGTATCATTGAAAAACAAAAATACCCAATGAAAAAACAAGTATTTTATTTAAGGTAACCATATATTTGCATACACATATTCTGAAATATATTAACATTTAAGATCTTAGATATAGTGAATACAAATATCCCCAAATCCATGTATGTTGTCGTATATGTGCAAGATAATAGAACATTTCCTAAATTATGTCTGCATTCATATGTTACACTATCTGACCCAGGTACTGTACAGTTAATAAATATGGCCTATTTCATTCATTTATGTCCTGTGACTGTCCTTCTCCATACCCTGAGCTGAAATGTATTAGAATAACAGCAACTAAAGTGGAATAACCATAGTTTCAGTTCAGTTTAAAGTGCACACTGAAATATACATATTTAAAAATATTTGACAGTATTGAAGTATTGTTTTACCTGCTGATAAAGCTGTTCAGGTATCATTGCTTTATAAAATCTGGAAATAGCTCATGAATGAAATAGTACATCCAGATTAACTGCTGAATAAATACAGTATGTCACATTACTTCATGTGTTTCCTTCTTTACAACTTATCCAAAGGCAAAATGGGAAATAAAAACAAAAATAGCATCCATCCAGATTGTCTGTTATGGAAAAACATTAAAAAAAAAAACCTTCCTTTTTAAAATAAAAAGGCTCACAAGAATGACGTATAACAGATCCATATGTATAAAAAACTGTGCTTTCTCTGAATATTTACAGAAATAGCCATCGTAGAAGCCCCACATCTCATCACGCTGCTGCTGTAGAAATATAAATTGGCTTTCTTTTTCAGCAGGCAGAAAGTACAAATTACTCCTCTAGCACGTTTTAGATTTTAACCTTTACTACCTACAAAATATGAGGTTCATTTGCAGTGGCTGTGGTTGAAGCAGCAGGCGATATCTGCAAAATAGAATTAGATGCAGTATGAGGGAATTTTTTGATGGCTACAACTGTACTATACTGTTCGATAGATCAACAACACAAATCTCAAAAAATACATTGTAAAACATTATTTCAAATGGCGAAAACTATAAAAATTGTCCCTATACACGAGCAAGCTCTCACCATTTTCTCCTTTAAAATGTGTCTAATATTGTTACATCAGCATAGGACTGGATTTTTAAGATGCAGTGTTGTACTTGAATACACAGTCCTGACAACAGACATCCACACATGCTAAACTCCTCAGTCCTTCTAAATTATGGCTATTTAATAATGCACATCATCACTTTTCAGTGAAAACATTATTCCACCCAGTCGAGCTCGGCTGCTCTCCAGAGGAAACATTGGGAAAAAACTGTACATTGCTTTGTCCCTTGGTAAATTTCAAATTTTCGCCACTCTCCTGAAACATAAACAAATAATTTAACAACAACTCCATGACGAAACAGATCAGATACTACAGAACAATATAAACCACTACTGTATGTGCTTGTCTAGTCAACAAACTCGAGAGACAAAAGGTGGAGACGATATAGCAAAGACACGAACACAAACGTTTCCTTTAGAGATCCATGATGCGGTGTCTCCACAACAGAACGAGAGAACAAATGAGGGAGAGGAACGATAAAGAGATCTATGACCTTTGAAGAGACCTCAAGTGCTGCTAGTCTGAGATGTGCTTGTCGCCACGTCGTTGCTGGGTTGAACACAGTGAGATCAAAACTGTGAGCACGGGTGTTACCTGCGTGACTCTCCGCGAAGCTGCCAAGTGTAAAGCACTCCTGTGCGCACATCTGTGCTTCCAAGCTGTATTTTAAAACAGTGTCACCACACCGCCGTGATCATCGCAGAAACAAGTGAAAGTCAGTGTCTCTTTGTGTTTCGTGTCCCTCGTGTGTTTTGTGTGCCCACCCCCTTCCCCGAGCCCCCTCCGTGCCTCGCCTATTTGTACAGCAGTGGGATCTGGCTGTTGTGACAGTGGTTGCGGCTCATCTTGCTGTCGGCCGGGTACAGGTTGGAGGAGTTGGAGAAGGAAGGCGGGAGGGAGTGATTGTCCATGGTGGGGTTTGGGTAGCCGGGCGGGGGAAGCAGAGACTTGGGATCCGGCTGGGACGACGGCGGCGGGGCGTTGTGGTTCTGATTCTGGCCTGTGGAAGGTCGGCGGCGGTTGCGTAGAGCCTGTCGCTCAGCCAGCTGGTTGCGGAGAGCTGAAACCCTCTCTTCTTTCTAAAGACACGAGAGGGAGTGAGATTTATGGAGCCGTCGTGTCCATAGTGGTGCAGCTGTTTGTCAATCGGTCAGCAGAAATCAAATGAACCAGCAACTATTTTGAGAATCATCAATTGACTCATTTCTTACACAAACCCAAACATTCTCCGGTTCCAGCTTCTCACATATGAGAAATTGCTGCTTTTTATAGCAAAATGAGTAATGAGTAAATGAAATATATTTGGGTTTGGGACTGTTGGTCAGGCAAAATGAGACATTCAAAGATGTCACTTGAGGTTCTCGGAAACTATGATCAGCGTGTTTCACATTGTTTTTTAGCAGTATGTAGCAGATATGTATGGTTTGTGATGTAGTAAGCACATAATAAATGTCTATTCATGCATTTGTGCTGACTTCCACTGTTGTAGGAGAAATCTCCAGCCTAGACTAACAGCTGTACAAAGCCATTCTGGGTTTTAGAGCAGAGGGATCTTCTAGCACAAAGCGTGGGCAGCATGGGACCTCCCAATCAACAATTATCCCAATACATTTATGAATCCATGCCCAGAGTTTCAGGACTTATGCATAAATCCATCATGCATGAATTAACATGCCGTCTTTGCATCTCCAGCAAGCAGGATCCAACTCAGAGGGCGTCCAATAAACTCTATTAATATTTTTTAAGCGTATTAACCTTGTACATACATTCCATGACATATGCTTGTTGCATGTTGCGTAAAATATTAACCCAATGCTGCCTGGAAAATACAATAATCCATGTCCGTATAATGAATGCATATTAATACATGAATGTGTTTTATCTGTGTGTCCATGAATATATATAAATATATTATACAGTGTCTGCCTCCAGGATGAACTAAAATGTTAACTAAAATGGAAATGTACATTATATGCCTGGCATTTGGATGTGCATCTTTAATAATAAAAATAATAATAATGTGACTATGTCTGCATAAGACCGTGTATGTAATGTCTTCACCTCCTGGATGATCTTCTGCAGCTCCCTGTTCTCCCTCTCCAGCTGCCTGGATTTCTCCTCGTCGTTGTTGTTGGTGGACGAGCCGGTCTTCAGCGTGTCCTGCTGCTCCGACTGCCACTCGCCGCGGGTGATGAGACGCCGCATCTGGACCGCCACAGGAACAGGAAGTAAATAAATAACAAAAACAAGCCTGAGAGTACAGCAAGCTGAATGAATAATACATCTATTGAGAACACCTGGTGAGAACACATTTTTAATGTTTGCAGCCCTTTCAGCTAAATCTCTCCAATTATCTGAAAGCTTCAAACTTCTTTCAACGCTGAAGTCCATTTTTTCAGGGGTTCATTCTCTAATTTTTCTCTTATTTAACTTTATTTAATCTTGTACGGTGCGGTTCCTGCACAGCCTCTCAATCAAACAATGGTAATGATATTGTGAATTTTTTTTCCAAGAATTTTATGAAGTTTGAATTTCTGTAGGTGGCACTCTTTCCTCTGTCTGCAGCAGCTCATGTGCATTTCCCAGCTCCTCTTCTATTTATTCCAAACAAATAATTATAGCCGCTGCCAGACATGTAAAATGTCTCACTTAACTCGTGCCAGAGGGATTTTTTCACAACACCAAATGTTTACAGCAGCCACACATCTAAGAGCTTGTTATATTAAGCTTGATTAGCTTGATGGTGAAGTCACAGATCTCAAGATTATAGATTTGATCATATAAGTAGCCTTCTTATTTGATGTCACAGCGAATTCAGTATAGCAGTATTGCACAAAGAAGCAAAGAATATTTCCGTGATTTTTAAAATGCAAAGTTATCAGATTTAACTACTTTGAAGTTTAGCATTTTCATGCACCACACAGTACAGACTGGACTTTCTTCCTAAAGAAACCGAGCGTGCCACGTTTGACCTTTGATTTTTCTGCATTACAAGTGTACTTTTCAGTGTGTGCAGCAGTTCTTAAAGGTGTCGGTAAAGAGGCAGAGCACCTTGGGTACAAAAAGCACCACCAGAGTGATGTAGGCAGAGAAGACGACTGCTAGAGAGGCAAAGGCAAAGGAGGCGTCCTGCTGTGAAGACAGGATCATAGTCACCGGAGCAGTGATCAGGCACAACACCTGCAAGAAGAGAGAGGAAGACGGAAACAGAGGGAGAGAGGGAGAGGAAGAAGGAAAGAAAGACAGGTTGAAACAAAGGACGAGTAAGAGTGAAGTACAGGAGAAAGAGGGAGGCAGGGGGTGTTGGAGGAGAGGAGGTGGAGAATAAAGTGTGAGTGTGTGAGGGAGAGAGAGAATGAGAGGGCAGGAAAATCACATCCATAAAAGCATTAGGCATCTGTTTATCATTCCGGGGAGGGCTCCCATGTGAAAACAGCATTAAAAAGTCATGACTGAAGTGGCAACAGCGCGCTGACAATCACCACATTGTCATCTCATCAGGGCCTGGAGCTCACAGCTTAGCAAGGGGGAAGGAGGTCCCTTTACAGACACCATTAACTATTGAAACCATCATAAAACTGAGATGTGTGTATCATAACATAAAATAATAACATTGTCTCACATTATGGAACCATGTGATGAAATGAGCATGCAAGCTGCATTTAATGCTCTCATAAATAACCACGAACGATGATCAATGATAAATCCTCTCGTCGCACGGAGGAGACAAGATCAATCCATTTACTAATTACATATCCACAAAGCATAAGCTGATAAATGCTTGGATGCTCATTAAGATGCCTCCTTTTTTATTTATTAATGAGAATCCAGGCGAGCGCAGGAAATTCAAGCAAAATGGCTGTTAAGACTAAAAAAAGAAAAAAGAAAATGTTTGACTGCCTTTTGATCAAAACAGAAAAATTCCTCTGGCAGTTAAAGTGACAGAAATGACTTTTTCCAGATATTTTACATCAATTACAAAGTTACCCTGTGTCAAGAGTGTCAGGAAATGGCAGTGAGTATTTGTCTAAAGTGGCTAAAGTGAACATAATGGCAGCTATTTCAGTGTAAAGTGCATCCTAGGTGCCAAGATGATTCACTTGCTATTAACAGCCACTGAAAAATGTTTATGACAGACAGCAGTGTTTACCACTGTACTTTAGCACCTAAATGGGCACATTTTTAAACCTACTCCTGTCACAGGACAAGGTAAAAGCTCCATACCAGGCAGAACGTATGTGATCTGTGCCATCTGCCATCCACACACAAAGACAACACATAACCAACAGATTTCACAGCATTAAAGCTAAAGCACAAAGCAAAACTACAGTTTTGCACCTTAGTACAAAACTAAGGCATGCTTGAGTTGCATCAGATTGCAGTACAATAAAAGTCTGAGATGCACCCTTTAGTGTTTTATTGATTTTATTTAACATTTATTTCACCAGGAAGTCCCATTGAGAACAAGTCTTCATGTTAAAATGGAGACCTGAGATATGATAGCTGGTTATCGTAACACCACGGGCACCATAAGCATCATCATTCATGATTTATACAGCAGCTTGTGCTGGCAGTATAATGATTTGGACAGAAATGCATCCGGGGATCTGAATTTTAGAGAACAAAATCTCAAGACGTACTTGAATGTTTTATGTAGGAGCCTGTTTCTGTGTCTTGTAATCCTCCAACCAATCATTATGTACTCTTCCGTATTTTACACTAGATCACCAGTCTGGGGTGTTCAGCACACCCCAAAGGTTGCATTGAGAGGAAAAGCACTCATTTATATCCCGTTGTGCCCACAATGGACTTGTTGCTCTAAGATTTTTGAAGATTGATGCAAGATGGTGAATTTAGAAACCATTAAAAATCTAATTTTTACATTCCCTTGCAGCTGCACAGGAAGTATTTCATTGTGATGTTCTGTCACGTTTAGCCAGTTATCTACTCAAATAAGGAAAATACACCACAGAGGCATTAAGGGAGCATCAAGTTATTTATGAACTCCATTAACTTTGTAAACTGCAAAGTGAGATTGAAGCTTTTAAGCCTTTGCAGCTGAAGTGTCTTGACATGCTGGTCAGTTGCCTGTTTTGCTATGAAATGAGCAGGAAAGTAGCTTCAGGAGGCACCAGGCAAAGCAATCGTGGAGGCACTGGCTCGGATTAACTCCCTACAGATATACTACGGCCATTTTGTTCTATGGGGCAATAAAAATCGTACTTATTGCCCCGTTAATGTTATTCAGCACGCTACAGAATACGCTTTGCAGAGAAAGCAGAACAGCAGAAAGGAGAGTCGCCCAGAAACAAGAGTTCAGGCGTGAAGACGTCATTTCTTTTTTGGACTCACAGCAACGTTGTAAATAGCCATCCCAACGGCTCGATGGTCATTGATCTTTTCTGTGGAGACAGACTTGGTCTCGTAAGCCAGAAATATGCCCAGCAGCAGCAGCAGACCCTTGTAGCCATAAACCACACCTACAGGAAGAGGGAAACAGTGAGAGAATGCAGCTGACAGAGTGAAAGAGTGAGTGAGCAGCTGCGTTTGCATGAACATGACAGAAAATATAAATATAATATGGCATGTGTAACGCAACTGAGGCCTATATGGATCATGTAAAAGGCTCACCATGGCTATTGCTTGCTTCTAGTGTAAAAGAGAGTGAACATTTCAATGTGGATATTGAGGGAGTATATGAGTATGACCATCTTGTGCAGAGGTAGAAAATCAAAAATGTTGCCACAATAGATTCTATAGTGCAAAAAAGGTTAAATATGTTCAAAGTCAGTCGGAGGGAGGCAGACTGACAGAGAAAAGAGAATAAAACCGTGAAAGAGAGTGAAGTGGGGAAGAAAAGAGAATCTGTGACGGAGTAAGTTCGACACTTCTCCAGACTGCCCATTGTTTCTTTATACCGCCTGATATTAAAGCACCATCTTTTCTTCTCTGAGAAAGAAATTGCTATGGGGCAATGGCCCAGTTTGTGACCCACATTATTTGAATTTCAGCACCATTATACTTTCATAAGAGCTGCCACGCTAAGAAAGACAGACAAGAGAGACAGACAGGGAGAGAGAGGGACTGCGTGGGCCAACAAAAAGAGAAGCAAAGAGGGAGAAAAGCAAGAGAGAAAAGACGAATCAAACCTAAGAGGGTGGCGGGGGCTGAGGGAGGAGGCTGTGATATGAGACCTGTTTAATTCAGAGTGAATGGCAGTGACGTGTGTGTGTGTGTGTGTGTGTGTGTGTGTGTGTGTGTATGTGTGTGTGTGTAGGCATATGTGTCTGCATACGTCCATGTGTGTGACAAAGATATTCAAAAACCAGAGCAGAGCAAAGAGTGATAAAGAGACAGATTGAGATATGAGAGGGTAGGAAAAAGAAAAGAGGAGAGGACCGATACCGAGCCACGTGTTCATCTTTTCTGAGCTGCAGTGCTCCAACAGGGGCTGAATCAGGACATCCAAATCTTCTTTAGGGGCCTCCTTAGTGAACTTCTACTCACATGGCAGATAGAAGAGGAGGGAAAAGGGATGGAAGGATAAGGAGACGGGAGGAAAGAAAGAGAGAAGGGGGAGATAATAAGAAACGATGAGACAGCAGCACACTGGAAGAGAAGGCAGAAATGCGCAGTAAGCAAAAGCCCCAGCGCACGGTTGATCCCCTCGGGTAAATAGGGTCTTCCCATAAGTCAGATATAGATGACTGAATTAAAAGGCTATCAAATATCCAATAAATATGAAATATAGCTATCGAAAAACTCCATATAAGGTTTGAGTGTAGTTTAAGTCAGTGCTGTGCAGATTTGGGCTGATGATGACATATAGCTCTTGCTCCAATGCACATAATGAGTAGAATTTAATATGTGCAGTCTACATGCATCTCGGTTTTTATGTCTTATCCAGGCTTTTGACGGTGTCTAAACAGTGTAACTGTTTCTGATTGTCCGCCTGCAGCTGTGTCTTGATTCCTGAGCATCTTAGAGAACGATTTCTGTTGTGATTGAGCGACCTAAACAGTTGAGAGTGACCTCAGTTTGCTTTCTGTGTCTGAGCTCTGCAGCATGTATCACTATGCTTCATGTAGCTTCTCTATCTGATGGAAACAAGAGCGACAATAAAACTTGATCTGCGTTACTGAAGTCAGTCATTTATGCATCACTTATCAGCATATCTTGTAAATTACAATGTAATTTGAGCCAACGACACACCTGCGCACATAGCAGACAATGAGAAACCTGGATAAGGTGTTCACATGCCAGAGTATCGCAGTTTCTACCCAGCTAGCATCCAGGATTCTCAAAACTAGGACAAGGGCTTATCCACGTTTGTGAAACCAGGATATGGTGTTTACATGTGTAACACATCACCTGGATGATCCCACAACCAGGTCACATGGAAGCTCTTTCTTTGTAAGCCACTTTGGACAGATATGTCTGCCAAATACACGCCCCGTAATGCAACGATGAGGTTTCACCTTTTTCGCACACAGATTTCACATATCAAAACGCACCCTGTAGGGGTCTTGACCGTTCGTGGTGCTGTGGAGCACTATTTTGATGAGATGGCTCCTACATGGTTTTTATCTGGAGTTCAGTTCTGTATTGTTCCACCAATATATATCAGTTTTTTAGCTGCTGTCGTTAACATCGTCTGTCTACCATTTGATGCAAGGGGGGTAGCGTACAGTGGGGCCTATGGGTGCATTTGCATTTACTATTTTGGAAACAATTGCATATGAATGTTGATGAAAGCAACTCCAACTGCACTAAATGTGCTATAAATCCAAAACAATGAGTGAAAAGAGCCTAAAATGCACCACAGAGCTGCAAACTTGGTTGATAATTGTACGTTTTCTGCACTGTGAAAGTGAGCATGCAAGTCCCTGGATTCAGTGTTAATGCTGAAAATATCAATTAATGCAAGTTTAATGAATTTAAACATACAATTTAATGGGGAGGAAAAAATAAATGTTTAATGAAGTTCAATTAACATGTTTGTTTCCCGGTTTGATGAATGTGGAATTTTGTTTACGCCAAATTCCACAGGCTGCATTTTAAAAGTGCTTACACTATCAAACACAAATAAACATAATTATTCATCTCATAAATGTGATATGTTATAGTACTGCTGTTCAGCCGAACTTTGTGAAATGACATGATATTTATCCTTGTTTCGGAGTTGTAAGATGAAACAAAATGAAAGAACATTTCTACAAGCGAGGCCCGGAGTCTCATTACTGAGTTATTGACTGATGACAGTGGCTGAATGGTCTGTGCAAATGGGCGATGACACACAAATTATCTCATCTGTCTTGCGTACTCTACCTCAACTGTAATGTGCAGAGGATCCACAATCTGCCAGATCATGAGTGACAGGAAGTCGATAGCCAGCAGCACTCCAACTGTTGCGTAGAGTTTCCATGGCTCCAAGTGTTGCTGTGAGTTTGAGCAAAGACACACACACACACACACACACACACAGAGAGACACACAGACAACAGTCATCACTATCCAAGGGCATCACGAGCCGGTCCACAAACAAAGACAAACAACCAGGATAAATAATAAGACAGGCGTCCTTGTGATTTCTGGATGACTGGGCGCGAATTGTCTTTCTCAATGTGTGTCTCTGAGTGTGTGTACAAGTGTGTCTGTCCAAGTATATTTTAGGAGCAGCAGGAGTTGCGTGTGTGTGTGTGTGTGTGTGTGTGTTTCTGAAGGCGACACCAAGAGCTGCAGTAGCTATATTTGTGCTGCCACCTGAAATCATCATTTATACACACTGCTGTTGTGTGGACAGTTTCCGAGGAGACCGATATCAACTTTATTATTGTTAACTTAAGCTGTTACGGAGGCAATACACCCGTAACCGAAAACAAGCAACCAAAATGAGCTCTCCTACTGTGCTCCCCCCCCCTCCTCTCTCTCTCTCCACACATCTTTTTTTATTCGACCACGCTGGCTTACTCACAGCACCTCCAACATAGTAACAGCCATTCAAGCGAGCAATGACTAAAACTGAAAAATAAAATAAAGGAGAAAACACATTACACAGTCCTGAGCGCCTCCTCACTTGAATTGCATGAAAAATGATTTGAAAAGCGCTCATTCTCCCTTGATTTTGTGAAAGTTTCTTTAAATACTCAAGCAGAGCTCTCTGGCAGAATGCCCTTCTGTGGACATGAAGAGAGTTGAAAGTCAACCCGATTCGTTGTGCTTTGGCTCAAATAATAAACCCCCTGAAGGTTGGATTTCTGCATAGAACTTTAATACTCATCCATATTCATAAATATTCCATAAATGGCTTAATCTCTTATTCTTCTGATTAGGTCTCAGAAATTCCCACAACACATCACAGACTGGCAGTATCTTGCTGACTCCAGGATACACTATCTTCAAGGGGAAGCACACACACCCACACACACACATAAACACATACACACCCACTCTTAAACACACCAGCATGCACAAAAAAGCTGATGGCGTGGGTATCAGGGGCCTGGTTTGTGTCAAAAAAGTCTGCATGTGCCTGTTTCTGTGCATAAATGTTGCATGTGTGCATGTGTAAAGTACAGTATCTATGTCAGTGTGTGTCCAACACCCTTATCCCTGCACTGTCGCTACAACCCCGCCACAGTGAATGATGCCGAGCTGGCCTCTCAGAAGCTTATGTTAGGAAGCCTGCAGAGTTTTCAACTAAACTTTTTTTTTTTTTATCAGCTGGCACCACACACGCTGCGTGGCCTGGCCTCCCTCTCCCATCCTTTCTCTGCTCTCCTGAGACCGCTGAGAGGCTTATCCCTCCCTCACTCAGCCTCCCTACCTTCTTCTTCTCCTTCTTTTCGTCCTTCTTCGTGATGAGGGTGTGGACCCACCAGATCTTGGTGAACATGCTGCCATAGGCCAGGCTGAAGCCGAGGCCGAGGAGCCACAGGCGGAACTGGAGGAGTGGGGGAGAGAAAAATAGAGGGGAGGGAGGGTGAGGATAAGTGGGAAAGAGGGGAGATGGGAGGAGAATTTTAATTCTAAAATACCTTTATTCAAGTATGGGGGTGCAATTTTCTCTGTAAATGACACTATGATTTAACCTGTTACACTTGCAGTATATTAATCTAAAACTTAAGAAATTATGATGACGCTGATTATTGTGTTGTCTATACTATTGGTAGTATATGAATAAATATATATACAAACAATTCAATGTTATTTGAGTTTAGCTTCATTGTTAAAGAATTTTGCTACAAGGGCTCTGTACTTTACCGCCTCTCCTGTAACTGATGTTTTATTGAAGCATTTTGTTGTTGTTTTTTTGAAAAGAGAGTATTTACTGTGAATAAAAATAGAGGTTACATCAAAATGTTCTTTATTCAAAATAACACGTAGAGGAGGTGGGAGTACTTTTTCAGAACTGCATAGTGCATGAAGGTTTTCTTCCTTTTAGGTTGCGCGCATCCCCAACAACCTCCAGCCTGTGACAGCTGGCAAAGTGTTCGCTGCAGCTCATTAAGCCTATCAGTGACTCAGATGAAAATATCAACATCTTTATCAACTCTTCTCTTTTGTCATCTGGAGTCTAAAGGAACATTAAGAAATGTGTGCACATACTGCCACATATTTCAAATATGCATATGTTTATTCGCATATGAGATAGATAGATAGATAGATAGATAGATAGATAGATAGATAGATAGATAGATAGATAGATAGATAGATAGATAGATAGATAGATAGATAGATAGATAGATAGATAGATAGATAGATAGATAGATAGATAGATAGATAGATAGATAGATAGATAGATAGATAGATAGATAGATAGATAGATAGATAGATAGATAGATAGATAGATAGATAGATAGATGTTTGGGGAGATGTAGAGATTGCAGAAACAGGAAAAAAAAACCTAGCCAGAGCAGGAGGTCAGAGGCAGAGTGCAGGAGACAGAAAGAACAAAGCATGAAAGAGAATGACTGGACAGGGACAAAAGCGCAAAGAATCGACAGAAATGGAAATCTCCCTCTCGCCTCCACAATAAAGAGACCCAACATGGGTGAAGTACTCCCACTCCTCATTAGTGCTGGGATCCCATCGTCTGTGCTATTCTGACACCCAGCAAATCATGTCTCCACCACTGAATACCAAAATCCATTCAAATACTTAATGAATTATGTCAGTGTTTAAACTTTCATCATCTTTCATCCACTAAGTGTGTGTGATTGAAATCCTGAAATAACTGATTGGCTTGCAGGTGTCAGTTTGCCACAGGCAGGAACATCAAAACTATCAGGGCATCACAACACACGAATGAGGGTTTGCTTAAACTAGGTATGCAATTTCACAGTAGAATGGGGATTTACTAAAACTGACAGGTGTACCTGCAAAGTGCAAAATGAAATAAAAACTAGGTGCACTTTTGTGGTCTGTGGATGTTGATAGTAAACTTTAAGATGCAACATCTTAACCTTCACTGACCTGCAGGAGAACCAGTCAGTACAAAATAAGCCAAACAGTGTTTGACC
Organism: Pempheris klunzingeri; assembly: GCF_042242105.1. Classification (NCBI taxonomy): domain Eukaryota; kingdom Metazoa; phylum Chordata; class Actinopteri; order Acropomatiformes; family Pempheridae; genus Pempheris; species Pempheris klunzingeri. The sequence continues at coordinate 22,349,776 of NC_092019.1, read as the reverse complement.
CCTCAGAACTCTATTTTAAATTCAAGTTCAGATCCACAAATTTAAGATACCAAACATGTCGGGATACATTTTGTGGAAATGTGTATAAAATAATAAACAAGACAATCTGACAGCAATTTCAATTTGATGGAATAGTGCAGCCATATAAAAACACGGGTTTATACACATTTCACTCAAAGTATACATCAAATAGCTTTAATTAAAAACTTGAATAAAATGAAACACAGTGTGTGCAGTATGAGACACTGTCAGACACCATGAAATAAGATGAAATACCCAACCTTTAAGCTAATTACAATAAACGATGAGGTGAACTATATGCTAAAATCCAACTGAAATGAAATCATTTCTTTTTTTCTGCTACAGACCAAAAGAGACAAACTCATATTTCATATCTTTTATCTTTATGATGGCATCTCCAAGTTCTTCATCTACATGGATGGGGAACTTCTTTCCATACAGCCAATCAGATTGCTTCATTTTAAACTATATTTGCATAAGGCAGTAACATCATGTGACCATCTGTTACATAACAGAGAGTCACAGACTTTGAACAACAACCCACATTAGCTTTCCTGCTAAAGCCTCCTTCTTACCGAACTAACTTACAAACATATAAACACGTTTTGTCCTGATAGGCTTTCGTCTTGTTGAATAAGCGCCCAAGCAAACATTGACCAGGGAACAGTGCAACGCTGACACCAGTTCACAAGTTTTAGTTTGTCTCCTGCTGGGGCTCAGCCTGCCAGCAGCTGTTAATCAATCAATCAAAACCTCCTTCTGCAAAAACTGATGACTAAATGTAAATTCTTTTGGATTTTAAAATCTAACAGGATTGGCCTTCAATGTAATAGTTTTTCATCAAACCAAGGTCTGAAATTTGAATTTCATTTTTATCTGCTACTTTTGAGGCAAAGACGGAGAACAAATGCATACAATTTTTAAAAATCTGAATTTCATTTCTTTTTTGGATTACATCACATAATACATTTCTTTTCATTTCTGTTTTGGTACTAGGATAAAATTAATGACCCTGATATTTGCAGACAATACCCAGCCCTGCTCGTCTCTGCCCCTGTCTGTCACCCCCTGTCTCTTCTCCTGTTACCTGGCAGACGACCGGGAACTGTGATCTGTGGACGTGGTGGCCATCAATCCCCAGTGGGAACACTGCAGCCAGAGCCATCATACAGCCCACCGCCGTCATGTTGTTGAGGTACGGCTGAGAGTTCTGGATGTAGCTGAAACAGTGAAAGATTGACACAGGGACATATCAATAAAAAAACACATGGTAATTATTATTACTGCTTGAAGGTACAGCTGGTGAATTTGTGGGTAAAGGTGTTAATTGTGTTGGTGGTTTTGCTGTCAGTTCTTAGAAATGTCATCAATTGTTGTAAATTGCTCTCCTATTGTTTTTTAATTAAAATTTTATCATTTTATTTCCTTGTTTAAACAGTCTGGCTCTAGGGGCTATTTTTGGGTGACAAGACTAAGAGTCTACAGTTATGCATCAGTCTAGTCTGCAAGTAGGGACGCTTTGGTGCAGCAGACATTTTCTATTTCTGTTTGTGAACTCTAATTGCCAGTGATATTCCATAGTACGTACTGTACAGAATTAATATGTTGTATGGATTTGGGACACAGTGATAATGTTTTTCATGTTCACCATCTTAGTGTAGGGTCTAAGTATGCTAAAATTTGCAAAAAAGACTAATTACAGCTGAAGCTGATGAGAAAGTTGTTAGTTTGCAGATATTTAGCCACACAAAGTATTGGAAAAATATGAAACCACGACATGATGATGGTACAGAGGAACCAGAACATGTGTAGCAAATTCAATGGCAATTCATCCAACTGTGTTATAGACATTTGTGAACCTCCTGGTAGACGCCAGACAAAAAGTCAGCTGACACTGACAATGAGGTCTGTGGATTATCCAGAGTAGCGGGAGATTATTTCTGGAAGGACACATTGCTGTTGACATTTTAAAATGATATCATCATAAACGAAAGCGCCTTCTCCTCCACTGTGGAGTGGTGGGAGAGACTTACACTACCTGCATGGCTAGATCCCATTGGTGGTAACATTTTGTAATTTAGGTGAATCAGTCCTTTAACATACTACATGTGCTGTATCATTTTGCCATGGCAGCAACAATTCATTGTGGGTGTCTTAAGCTCCTTATCCATATTTTTCAGCCCACACCTTTGACATCAAATGGAAGTTTTGAAACGTTGTCAGTGCGCTGAAGCGTGGCTGAGGTAATCATGAACACTGTATGTTAAGGTAAAGATGGGAGCTTAGAGGATAATAAGACAGAAAGTAATTACCATAATAAGGAAGAATAAGTACAGTGATTTCTATCTATGTGTTTGTATAAATGCTACTTTAGAGACAATCTCAGTATTACAATTTTCTCAAAAACTCCAGATTTAAGACCTGTGTGTTTAACATAATCTGCTCTGTACCATAACTCCCACCCACCCAGCCTTCCTCTGTTCTCCAGCGCGAACTCATCCTGCAGCAGTAGGTGTGTCTTTTATTCTTTCATCCCATTGACCTGCCCTTGTGTTGCCCCCGAGGCTACGCTGCTTATTTACTGTACAGCCACACACTTGTGCGGCATGCATACAAACACACACTGAAATATACACAGTCGTACATGCACACTGGCCCCAATCCAACCTTTCATACCTCTGAAAACCTTTAATGCTGTTACATACCATGAATATATGATGTTCTTTGCACTGCAGGAGTTATTTTCTGATTTAAAGTGCTGCTCTTATCACGTATGCACCATGTCTTGTGGTTGCTTTGAATTATGGTTGATTGGAGCAACTATGTGAAGAAAAACAGGCATCTTTTTTCTTGAATGAATATTTCTACCTGAATTATTGTTGAATATTTTTGAGTGAAAGAGGTTCTTATGTGAAGGACCAAGGATCTGATGTTTGTAGCTGCTATTCTAGTTAGAGCAACGCTACCATTCATTTGGAGTTCTGTTTCTGGCCACCTGGCAAATTTAAGTCCAATGTTGACACTCTTTTGGCTCCGTTGTGGTCTCCACCAATGCCTGTAATGAGCTGAAACTCATTATGAAGCTTCATAAATCTGACAGAAGCAGCAGATTCATATGGTAATTCTTTTCATGTTCAAAGACAGAAATGTGTAGGATCAGCGACCCCTTTCATACTGTCATTTGATACATTACAGCTGCTTTTAACGGCGTCTTAGTGTTTCTGAAGGAATCTTCCTTTAAAACTGTGATTGTGTTTGACATTCTCTCGTTTTAAAAGTGGATTGGTTATGTATTTTTGTCTTCTAACATGGCAGTTGGTGGCAAATTTGTTTAGTGAAAACAGCTTACTGAATAAATATGATTTGATTTGATCTGACTCATAGTGTTTTGGCTGCTGAGAGCAGCCCTCGGTGAAACTATGTTTGAAATATAATCAAAGCTGGAAAAGGGCCTGACTGGCACACTGGAGCCAGCCAGAGAACCCCAAAGGAACAAACCTCTCCAGCTTTCCGCAAAACTCCTGATAAGCTCATGGACTTATGGGACTTTAAATCACTTTGACCCGGGTCAAACATAAAAATACTATGTTAAAAAGGCATCAGAGATATGCTACGCCGGGTTCATAGACATGTATTAAGCTTAGAAATCCAAGATCAAAAGGCATTTTTAAAGGAAGTCTATTTGCATTTGGTCTAGGGCTATGCTTAAGCTGCGACAATGAGACCAGCTGCTAGACTGAGAAAAGCCACACCCAAATCACTAACTTTGTAGTCCATACACTCAAGACGCAGAAGTGCCATTCAGCAATCACATAAACCTTAAAGAGGGAAGGATCTCTGCTGAACATGTGAATTATTTTTTCCTGTGTCTCATTTCCTACAAACACTTACAGCCACAGTGAATGATCAGCTCTGCTGGAGCAGCTGAAGGGCGCTACCGGAGGTCATTTCTATTCACTACTCGGAGCCAATGTAGCTCCTCAAACAGGTGACTTTCATGTAACAAAACTGTGGCTTTAACCTCTGACGTCCCGTTTAATTCATCAATCAATACTCATTATATTCAGTTTTTTTTTTAATCCTTTTAAAAATGACCTCTCTCTCTGTGGAGGACAACTTTATTTTCAGGATTGTATAAGAAATCCCTCATCACTAATGCCTTTTGGAAGGACAAACTTGAAGTGTGGAAAAGCAAAAAATCTACAATCCTTAAAACATGTATATAGGTAACTAGAGTTACCGCCTCGCAGCTGTGCGACACCAAGTTGCAGTACACATCCACATCTGCCCAGACCCAAGACTAGGTACCAATTCAGTATCCAAACAAAGGTGAAATATGGTCCCAATCTCCCCCTCCGTTCCTGAGTTATGGTGTTGAATAACGGCCAGAAAAGTGTTTTTGCAGAACATTATGATGTCACTGCGAAGGTGACCTTTGACCTTTTGGATATAGTATTTGTATGAACCGTTGTCACAATTAGCATAAGCGTTCTTTTTGGGCCAAAAACGTGTTTTGTTTGGGACACAGTGACCTCGATGTTTGACCATCAAATTCTAATCAGTTCATCCTTGAGTCAAAGTAGATGTTTGTGCAAAATTTGAAGAAATTCCCTCAATGTGTTCCTGAGGTATCGCATTCACAAGAGCAGGACGGACAATCAAAGATGTAATGCCTCCAGTCACAGCTGACAACAAAAAGTTAAAATGCTGTGTAACAAACACTAATAACCAACAATTGTTCAAATTTTCATTTGCCAATTATTCTTTCAATTCAGTGATTAATTGTCTGGCCTATAAAGCATCAGAACAGATTCCTTGAGTCCAAGATTGTCTCATCAAATGTCCTCTTTGCTCAACCAACAATCCAAATTCTTCTATTAGAAAAGCTGAAACCATTAAAAAAATGGGCATTTTAGCTTAAAGACTGACTAAATCAACACTTGCTGATTTATTTTCTGTCAATCCACTATTAGATTAATCGACTCTGCAGCACAGGATCTTTGGTCTATCAGTGTGAGAATGAAATGACTCATTCAGCGTTGGTGAACTCACCGGACGTTGCCATTGTAGATGTTGAAGGTCAGACAGACGATGCCGAGCAGGATGCCGAGGCCGGCGAAGACGGACACAGCTGCAAACAGCTTTTGAGACAAGAACCTGTACTCTTCGATCACCACTGTCCGATCAGCCGGAGGTCCGGCGCCTAAACGGAGAGAGTCAGAGAAAGAAGTGTGAGGAAAGAAAATGCTTCTGGTGCCAAATGCGATATCAAGGACACACCCCACATCTCACTGCATTAATGGGATGATGACTTTTAGTCTGTCTCTCAATACTTTACAACTTCATCCTGTCTGTAGTTCTTAAGTTATAGTTTAGAATTTAACCTACTAAAAAAAGACTAAATAACTCAGATGTCTTAACTGTTACCTAGTTAATCAAGACCTGTAAGGCCAATCAGTAGTAGAGTACAATACAAGAGTACCTGGATATTCTGCAACTGAAAACACAGAACTTTTTATTTAACCAGGGAAGCATTGCTTAGAGGCAGGATCTCTTTTTTTTAGGAACATCTTGTTCGTACTCACACTGTTACACACATCGTGACACACACAGTCCTATCCAGCCACTGAGCATCTCCACTGGAGTAGCAAGGGTTGAGTGCCTTGCTCAAAGTGTCACAGGATCAAACTAGCAACCATCTGATCACAAGGTTACTACTCTAAAGTGACTTAAAATGAATACACAACCTGCTCAGGAGCAGAAAATGTAAAATCTGAGGAATTAGCATCTAATTATCAGAGTACTAATTACTGCAGTTAAGTGAAATCCCGTCACTCTGCACAATTTTTCATGATGATTGAGTCACTGAGTCAAGAAGACGTACATCTGATGCACGTTTGACTGATTCTTTAGAGACTGCTGCATGCAATATCTGGTCATCACTTTGCAACTGGCCTGCAACTGCACTACAGTACACATCAGAATTACAGTAGATACTGTGAGTGCCAACCAAAGTGCTCTCACCTCATATGATGCTCTCATGTTCTCTCTACTTCTCCCCCTGTTGCTTGTTTTTTAAATGAGTCAGACAGGTGGTTAAATGTCGTTTAAACGCCAGTGTCATTAAATCAAATCGCTATCAAGAAATGCCTGTTTACCAAAGCAGACTGTCTGACAGGCACTCAACAGAGGTCAGAGCCAGGCTGACCCACTCAGATCATCACGATACTGCACCCACATCATACAAACAACCAGCGTTTGCATTAACATGTGGAAACTGCTCTGTATATGTTTGTATTTAAAATTTCCAACAGCTGGAAATCAAGACACCTTTAAGCAGTCAGTGAAACTCCTCAGAAGTATCTTTCATTTCATACCCACTTTACGCTGCAATTGGCCGCTGTGCAGAGGTGAGAGGGGAGCCTTCTCTCTCTGGCTCACTTTTTTCCTTCTTCCTTCCTGACACAACTATTTCTGTCACTTTTCATGTGAGCAACCTAGTTCAACACTATGAAAACGATGCGCAGTTATCTGTATACTTGTGTATTTAAAGACCCTCTATGACCGGGTGCTTTTCATTCTGCCTTTCAGTGTGGTCATTCAGAACAACTATAAACACTTCTGATTTCAGGCACGGTCGCACAACATGTCATTAATAAGTACTGTTAGAGCACAACTCGACCTTTAGATATGCAAGTGGCTGAGTCAACAGCAGTCGGCAGCTCTACATAATCCGTTTTATAAAAAGGAAATCATTGAAGAGTTTCCCTCATTTAGGGATGCGGCAAGTTAAACAAAACTTTCATCAACAAGAACTGACTATGCACTATGCATTCATGATTCTCGCTGTTTATTCAATGCCTTAAATAAAAATACTACTTGGAATGATGCCACAGGCGTCCAGAGTCGCTTCTCATATTAGGAGCAGACAGTAGTAGTGTACACATGTAAATAGCCCACAGGTAAGCATCAGCATGGGGGCTCCACAACCTCCATGCTGAAGCACAGAGAGATAAAGTATAAAACTCTGACCAATGATTCACACTTAAACATCAATTTCAGTGGTTATTATACTTCTACTACTACAACTACTACTTCTTATGTAAATGTCATGTAGCAAGCAAGCAGACAAATTTGGTGTTAATTAAGAGTTGCAGCTTTAGGGCTTTAAAATGTGTTTGTGTGTGTGTGTGTGCGTGTTTGTGTGTGTGTGTGCGCGTGTGTGTGTGCGAACTAACTACCCAATTATTCATGCTTGTGTAGCTTTAAACTAGAAGAATTCCTCAGTGAGGAGGGTTCAAAGAGGGGCAGATGGACAGGGAGCCTTTTTTTTTACCCACAGCAGCCTCTGACTATCTGTCTGCTTAAATATGGGAATGTTTGCAGGTCCGTGTGTCCGCACTCCCCGAGTATACGCATATGCCAGTATGGACTGTATATATTCTGTATGCATGATAACCATGTGGTCTCATACAGTAAGCATGAGTGAGTGTTCAAGAGGGTGCATGCGAAATAGAGATAAATGGAGACAGAGTGTGTGTGCATGTCACAGAGGATGCAGAGCGGGAGTGTCAGCACCGCGTGAGGCTGATGTGTCAGACGTCAGAGGAAAGTGTCAGAGTGTCGCCTCCTCGAGGGTCCCAGGGTGACAAGACACCCATCATGCTCTGTTTGGATGCTTGTCACTGCCGTCACACAACTGATAACTATCTGGTGTCACCTGACTGAGAAAAGGTGATATAAGAGGATAATTTAAGCTTCTTTCAGACCTACAATTATTGACTATATCTATATCATATTTCAGTACCTCTCAGCAGTATAAAACACTAATTAAAAGCACTAATATGATTTATTACATAAATCTGACCTGGACCTCGATATGCAGCAGCAGGAAATAAATGAATAGATTAGACAAAAACCAGAATTCATTAAAGTTCTTTACTAAAATCTGCACTTCCACATTATGTGACGATGAGCTTCCAAGCCACTATAGTGAGCAGTGGTCACAGTCGACTCTCACAACAATCCCACTTTTAGTTCAGGTGAGGTCTATTGGATAAACTGTTATGTTAAGATGTACAGAGATTCCTTCCTTCATAGTTCGATAGGTGTATGACATCTCTGTATAACATTTTATACAACTAGCATTGCTGTCTACGGCAAGCAAGGGAAAATATTTTAGACTTTTATACCGTCTAAGGTTTTTTGTTTGAGTAAACTGAATTCAGTGCTTTATGGACTTTTCAAGACCTGCAGAGAACCTCTTCAGTAAAAGGTTTTCTGCATTGTCCGTGTGCCCTAAAAGAAAATGTCTCATTTGTGACAATATTTGGAGACCGAGAAGTGTTTTCTGTGCCACTTACAGTGGATCTAATATATGAAGCACATGACAGCACATCATCAGCATGTGTTGGTGTGTTGAATAATGGCGCAAATGTGCAGTGACCCAGATTCTTTACATACATATGTTTTTAAAGTGTGACACATGCCATATCCTGCCAGAGCGTTAACAAAACCAAGTAAAACAGAGAGCTGAAATGAAACAGGAACTTATGAGCTCTGTCCCCGTTGAGAAAATCTCATTAAAATCCAACTGACATTTTAGAACAGAGCGTTTCTCACCAGTACGTTGTGTGGCTGGTTTACTCTGTGTAGATAAGGATGTGTTGAAAAACAATCTATTATTATTATCATCATCATTATTTATTCAATATCGGAGCCAAACTGTTGGTGGGCGAATTGCATTGTGGGTAATGTAGTTGGGTATTGCATGGTATTAAAAACCAGATATCTCTGGTTCTGCTGCTTCGATTTAGATCCTTTTTTAAGAAATAATTATCCTGCAATGTTATGAGTGCAATGTTCAAGTACACATTTAAGAAACAAGTTTTTAACATCTCATGCGTTTCATCTGTCATCAAATGACTTTTTTCATTTAATCCTATTTTAAAGTTTATTCTTATTAATATATGCTCTTTTATTCTATTTTAATGTTTTATGTGCCAACTTTTAACTCATTTGTTAAAATCTTATTTTTTCAAATATATACACATTTTGATCTGAGGCACTTTGAGCTGATGATGAAACGTGCTATACAAATGAAGAAATCACTATAATATGATGCATAAAGGAGGACACTAAAGGCTGTGTATGTAAATGAATGAATGTGCAACATGGAACAGTAGCACATGTGTGCATGTCCGTGTGTGTGCATGTGTGTGTGTGTGTGTGTGTGTGTCAACTGCCCATTCAGTCGGTGCGTTTGAACCATTTAAACCCTCCTCCGTCCTTGATCAAGGAATCAGGACAGGGTGTTGCCATGGAGACCCAGCTCTATAACAGTTGCCACAGCGATTAGAAGAAGAGCTGAGCTGAAGTGGTTGTTAGGGCGACCATGAAGAGAGTGAGAAAGTGAAGCAGGGAGGCGCCCGGTAAACACACAGGAAAACAAGCAGAGGAGTTAAGTTGAGAAACGCTGTGTGTACTCCACCCTGTCAGCGTAGACAAAATGAAGCACGACCCCCCCGTCAACAAAAACTTCCCCAAACTGAGTCAGCTCCAGAGAGCAGGAAATTACTCATTTCCTCTCAACAAGTAGATGTCAGATGGATGTGTCTTTATTTGGCAAACAGCAAAAAATGAAATCAAGCCCCAAAAGAGGAAGCAAGGCAAAAAAGAGGTAAACAAATTTCACCTCTGACCAGCTGGAGAGCAAGTCAGTTTCAACTCAGTGGATTTTAACTGGGCCAACACAGAGCCTGTCACGTTGCAACAAGCCAAACTAAAGAGCTGGCAGTCGGCCTGGTGAGGAACATGCTGCCTACATGCATGCAGGTCAGCCGTCCCTCGCCGCAGATGCTGACCTGGAATCTCTACCTCTACTGGGTTCAGTTAAGCCTTGGCAACTGATCATTTCCTTAAAAGCCTAAAAAAGGCGGCTCTCCACGGGCCACTGAGGCGTGCAGGATTGATTAGTGGCACACTCTGTCCAGGCACAAGTATGTCACCTCTCCAGGGAGGGACGGGCCAGTAAACAACCACAGAATTGGTCTTGGTGTCTGAGGCAAATCAGCAGTAATAGGTTTTCACAGCAAACTAGAATATGAGCAGCAGGAGTTAGAGAGTAGTTTCTGGTTTGTGGGACATGCGCTCAAGCCTCTTCACGTAGCAGAGTGATGCAAGCACCAACTCTTAGTTTGGTTGGTTAGGTTAGCCCAGATGCTTTAGAACAGGTGCATGTTGGTATTCTTAAAACACCAGAAAGTTATTGCATTTGATTTGGCCCACTTATCAACTGGAGCTGCAGCAGTGGCTGCGACAAACAGCTCGTGGAGGCGATTATGGTACTTTAAAAACCTTAGTGCCTGATTGCTGCAATTTGCTTGAAAACCCACACTCCATCTCAGAGTCATAACTCAGGAAAATTTTTAACACAGAGACATGATCTTAGCTCACACATGTTTTTGACTGCATGTGACTTACACTCTCCGGAGATATCATCATCTCCAAAGTACATTGCGAATAAATGTCCATAAATCTTAAAAATCACAAAAAAGACACTGCTGAACTTGTCTGACAATTATCACATTCAATGTCTTTCAATGCCAAAGTAATTCAGTGACAGATGTCTTTCCACCCACGGGTACACTGCAAACAGGAACTATTAATAGCTACTTCGGCATATTTTCAATAGTGGCAGATTGTAAGAATGTAAACAAACCTGGGTTACAATAAGCCAACTCAAGTTGTAGCACACAAGTAACTCACCGGGTGACGGGGGAGTTGTCTTAATGTTGTCTGAGGGGAGTGTTAGACTTTGAAACCTCATGGGTTAGCCAATCAAACCTAGCCACAGCTCAGTTTGATTACTGAGCATCTGCTGCGCCATCATTTTAACACATGTTGGACAGTGAGTGTGGAGGCGGCTCATTTTGGGCGTGTGTCCAAATAGCTGGCTTCACCCAAACTAGCGGTTAGAAAAAAATCCAGTGTGATTATATGTCATTTAGAGAGTAAGAAAGTCTAAATTAAGCCACACTGAGGAGGTCTAATGTCAAAGCGCAGGGAAGGGACCCTGTTGACTCACAGCATGACAGACAGCACACAGACACAGGAAGCTGGGTGAAGACAGTGTCAAGAACTCCGTCTTACCTATCCAAACATCATTGCCAAACCAGGAGAGGTTCTTCTGAGAGCTGTCATAGTAACCAATCTTCTTGTAACTGCCTCCTATATAATTGCAAAAGAAAAGGCAAAAAAGTCACATAAAAAAAAAAATGGAGGGAGAGAGCACAAAAGTCAGTGAGAAAGATACAGTTTAATTAGTGTTGCTTGTCTAATTCATATCCTCCCCTGGCATTTTGAGGGGGATCGTGTTTTCAAACAGTACAACAAAATCTGACACAACTGATAAACATTCATATTCATACAAAAGCTATTAAGCTACTTTTCTATAATTCCTGTGCTTTCATATTAATGGAATGTGTCGCTACAAAAATATACACACAATGAACAGTTAAAAGAAATTAGGGATGAAAAGGTGCATAAAGAAGGACAAACAAAGAAGTACCAAGGGGAGAAGAAGGAGAAGGGGAAGGAGAAAAAAGGAGCTTATGTGGCGGTCTTGACCAGGAATACTGATGAGGTCCCACAGTGATTTAGCGATGCAAGTCAGGTCGTCTCATTGTGGATGTCAAATTACCTCGACACCACAACAGGAAATATGAGACAGAATGTGAGGGGAAAGGAGCAGGATTATAAATTCTCATCCTTTAGGACGCCAAAGTGAACAGAGGTAGAAAATAATCCTCAACCTTATCCTGTGCGGGGAAACTCATTAAGTCACTGGTGACAAATAGGATGCCATTTCCAGAAACGGCTTAAAATGAAGGCTTGTGCCCAATTAGAGTGAAGCCTAGAGTCAACATATTCCTGTATCAAGCCCATTCGAATGTACAATTGTAAAACATTGAGACCAATTGCAGAAAAGGACGCAAAAGCCCCCCGAAAAAAAGAGGCTTTGGTCTGAATTGAGCTGAAAGCAACAATCGATACACGGTGAATATGAGCAGTCAGCAGTGATTTTCCAGATGCATGAGTGACATTTATTGTTCAGACCATATTCTGTACAACACAGCATCTTAGGAGGAAAGTGTGGGGGTAGTTTACCTTGCAGTTGCTCGATGAGAGTCATTGCCATCCTGGAACCCTGGGCGTCAAACACCACCTGGCCCTGAGACACAGACGGGAGAAGGGTCTTTTTTTTTTTTTTACTGAAAATTATTACTCATTTGCTTTCTTGCCAAGAGTTTGATGAGAAGATTGATACCATTCTCATATCTGTACAATAAATATGAAGCTACTGCCAGCAGCCAGTTAGCGTAGCTTAGCACGAAGACAGAGATCAGCTAGTCTGGCTAGCCAAAGGTGTAGTTTGATACCAGGGTAATTGCTGAGATTTGGGACTGGCAGCATTATTAACATGATTGATGCTGCAGTGTTTCCAAATTTCAGCACTTACTCTGGTGAGTACAGAGTTAATTATCAGAAATGATGATGGCAAAACCTCCAAATTATTAATTCAATCATACTTGTATTATTATCTCAGGCATAAACCTGGAGGGGATCATGCGTTTGGTCATGCATGTGTGTGGGTGTGTGCGTGTATGTGTGGGTGTCCGCAGCTAATCTCACTTTTTTTTTTTGTGCACATTCATTACTGCACGCTCAATGACCTTTCATGGTTGCAATGATTTACAATTCCAAATCTGATATCTTATGACCTACTAATGGTTATGCACAATACCAGATCAATAAATCAATACTGTCTTTGCGGCCGTCTTGACCGTACGTGAGCCTGTGTAAACAGCTGGTGTCAAAGTCTGTTTCCCCCATTAGATCAGAGACACATAATTATATATAATTATAATATTACAATTCAGCTCAGTATCTCACTACTGCAAATTACAACCTCAGAAATAAACATATATTGTAGTTGTATTAACATCCTCTCTTAAAGTTTTAACTAAAACTGATCATTATGAGCTTCATAAAGGTAGAAAATGTGGCAGAGCTTTTACAGGTGAACCTAATGCACACACAACCATGAACAGAGAACATAAGCTAATATGCAGTAATGTGGTGCCACATCAAAGGGTATGAAGACTATGATCTGCTCTCACCGGTTACCATATTATTACTGTTATTATCTCCATTAAAACTAAAGACATTATTTGCAATGGTTAACATTATATATTGCCATCAGAAATATTTCAGCTCGTTTGAGAATTTCAGTGAACTGCAATATCAAACATTATTTTGCATTTGTTTCCTTCCCTTCACACAGATTTACATCTCACGCCTTTGCACACAGATCTAAAACATGTCTGACCGCATAGTTTGATCTGCTTGAAAAGTAACAACTGGAATTGTAAGCATCTAAAACACAGCAGTCAAAAGACCTGTAGAAAGCATTGCATATTGATATATGCACATTTATATATGATAAATACCGATGGGATACCAAAACTAGTACATAACCAGTTGCTTTCACCACTTTCCCCATCATTTTGCTCATGCTCTTCACTTACCGAAACACCTTCAAAGGAGCTCGTGTTGAGAGCCCTGTAGATCTCAGAGGTGATGTCATGGTTGTTATAATTGAAATCCTCCAGTCGTCGGCCCTTAGCCTTCAGTGGTGCCACGGTCTTATTGAGTGCAAGGGCTAAAGCCCACACTGCATCGTAGGCTAAAGGGGCCTCCTGAAACCCGCCGGTCTCTTCAGGGTTCTTCCCACCCAGACGAGACATCAAGGCAGCGATAAACTCCTGCGATGTCTGATGGAAAAGGGACGGAAAGGATATGAAAGTCTCTCTGAAGAAATGTAATGCTAAAAACAACAAATGTATATGGGCATTTTTTTAAATTGCTATTATTTGACAATATGCTGATTTCTCAGTTGCAAATAGGAGAAGACTGAAGAAAGGAAGCAGTGGTGAATCATCTCAAACATTTATAGCGCCACGTATTCAAAGGCTTTAAAGGAAACTGCTGGAAACAAGTGTGACACCATGACACTGAGGGGAGGGATCAAGCTCAGTCTGTCCATCCATCATGAACAGCATTCTGTTTGGCGAAATATATACAACTCAGAGAGAGAACAGTGCACATCGGGTTGGGGTTAAGTTCTGCCTCAACTCAAGATTAGCATTTCAGCTAACCAGTAGGGGGTGTCCGAATGCCCTTCGGCATTAAGAGCTGAGCCTGCGAAACTGTGCCTGCTGCACTGTGAGATCTTTAAAGGAATAGTTTAGACATTTTGTAAAATATGCTTCTTCGCTTTCTTGCCAAGAGTTTGATGAGAAGATTGATACCACCCTTATTGCCTGTACGGTAAATGTGAAGCTGGAGCCACCAGCCAATCACCATGGCTTAGCCTACCGATATAAAGTAATGAGTGGGAAGGGGGGAAAGTTATATTCAAGTTTGCATACGGGATTAAACATATAGAATATGTAAGACCTGTTAATGCTGTGTTATGTGCTGCACTACTTCATGGCCTGGAGGAAGGACGTCCTGAAACAGTCCAGCACATGACTCCATGTAATATATATAACTGAGCTTTCGAGGTGCTGGTCTATTTTTTACCTTTTGACAGAAGCTAGCTGTTTCCCCCTGCTTTGATTCTTTGGGCTGAGCTAAGCTAATCATTTGCTGAGTGTAGCCTTAGTGTACAGATTAAGCCCCCAGGAAGTGCGCCAGGCTTTGAAGCCAATTTTACATAGTGACCAAACCATGAAATCACATACGTCACGTGATGCCATTGGGCCCAAAGAGATTTTTTTTCCATAGACTTACATTGTGAAAGAGACATTTCTAAATAAGCAGATACATTTCTTTCAAAGTCACAACCCTCACAAAATGATTCGTTTCACCCTCCCAGAATTTGATCCATTCAGTCCAATGACATTTGGGAAGAGCCGCACAATTAAGTCATTTTATCCCCATTCAAATTGGCAGAGGGCTAACTAGAAGTGAGCCGGCAAGAAAGTGAATAAGCATCTTTTTAAATATGCTGCACTGACTGAAGGGCAGCTACAATATTTTTTTTATGTAGTTGTTAGATATAGAGGTATTTTTCCTCTAAAATGGCAGATAGTAGCCAAAGTTTGTGTGTGCTGTTTCCATATTGGCTCTGATGGACATTCATATTTCCTTGCTTTTAAAGGCAGGATCTGCCACATTTGAGAAACTAGCAAGAGTAACTAGATGTTGAAAGTGTCCAACAGAAAATATCCCACCCCCTCCCCTCAGGCTTTCTTCCAAAGCCACCCCCGCCCCAAAACACATGAATGCATGGCTTGACAAACCATTACTACTGGAGGACGAGTCAACGACAGTGATGAGAGGACCGGCCGACACCATCATTCGTTCTTTACACAATCGCTGACTGACAGCCTCTCCTAGTTTTTCCAGTCTCATGAACAAATCACTCAGTTGAATTCCACAATCATATAAACACAAGCAAAACAGCCATCACAAGCGTAACATTACCTATAGGTGGCTGCTCACTGGGCTGTGCTTTGTGTTTGACGAGATAGCTCCATGGTCGTATGGCTAGCCCACTAAATGAGAGGCTGTCACGGTAAAGAAATTTGAAAACCACAGCTCTTTCACAGTCTTCAGCTCAGTGGGTGTGTGCTTCATGTTGGTAACTCACAACAGTCTGTCACTGAGCCGTGATTGAAATTTTGCCTGCACCTTCCCTGCCATTGTAGTGCAACTGCCTTGCTAGCTTTAGCCCAGACTCTGGTTATGCACAATGAGCATGCATGCACACAGAGATAGGCAGGTGGGCAGACAGGTTGTCCCGGATTGTTTTCTTTTTTTGGTCAAACCATTTAATTCATTGATTGCTATCAGGCTGTTATGATAGAGCATGGTTCTAAAATAAGCTGCAGACCCTGCCTTTAACTGACATTCATTACATTCGCATCGGGGTGCAACCATGGGTCATTCAATCATAAAAAATGTGGCTCCAGAGCAAATATGACCAACCCTGTGGTATCTCTTTGCTTTGATAAACATTCAAAAGCTTAGAAGGGATTTCCAACTTTATATGAATGCATTCTTTTTCTCCAAAGTGTACAATTAAGCTGTTTATTATTTTTTTCCAATTAAACAACAATAAACATTATCTCTCTCCAAAAGCTGAGATACGCATGTGTGACGGGAGATTATTGCAACCAATCGTCGAGGTGTCCCTGTGGATTCACTGAGGCCAATTAGGCCTACACACCCCAATTCTGTTATGTCAAATTCATCTCATTGAAATTCCACCTTGGCATTTAAATCTGCCACTACCTACTGAAAACTAGCTGACAATGTGCTATTGCAAACCCTGCAGTATCGGCACGCTAGTTTCATCTGAGTGCTCTATCTAGAAGAAATATGCCAATTTCAAACTTGGAAATTGAATTTAAATAGAATGACTATGGGCAGGAGTTCTGGCTGTAATTCTTATCACCCGTTGAGCAGCACGTCAACAGCTAAATCAGCAGGTAGTGGCAGGTGCTGTATGAATATAAACAACAGCTGCTGATGAAGCGCAAGGGAAGGAGGGGCACGGTGAGGGGGGGGGTGGCGGAAAAGGTGGGGATGAGGAAATGATCAGGAGAAGGGAAAGGAGAGGTGGGTAAACAAGGAGAATGAAAGGCTGAGCCACCATAGACCAGCGGAGTCAGTAAAGGTCGAACAATGGGAGAGATGGAGAGAGGAAGAGACATTTTAAGAGGATTAGAGGTGAACGGAGGAGAGCATTGGGCGAAGGAAAAGCAGACAACGACTGCTACCTGAGAAGCTAAGCAAGGGTTGGCAAAATAATAAAGGAAAACGTTCAGAAAGAGTGTGACAGTATTAAGCATCCATTTTCTACCCTCTATCAGCAGTATTTGAAACATAATATTGATTCAATCATGCACAGTTCATTGGAGTTAAGACATTATTGTTCTCAGCTGCTGGTCTTTCCTGGAAAAATCTCATGGACATTGATCCATTTTACACGGATTGTTAGGGATACGGATGAGAGGAGCTGAATAGTTGTTAAGAGCAGAGTTGACCATGATGGATGAAATTCCAAGGAGGACATGACAGGACATCTTTTGAATGATTAACAAGCAATCACTGGAAAGTGCAGGATGGGAACACCACAGAAATAAAAAACTAGCAAAAATATCATACTTTCTATGTCTCGGAGTTTGGTCCCGAAACAAAACTAAGAATGCTAACGTTCTCACGACAATGACAACATCCTAATGTTTTATTGTGCGTGTACTGTGAAACCAATTTCACATGCACAATTTGTACCTGCAAACACTTGTTTATTTATTCTATTCATAATTAGAGAGACATGATCAGCATCATATTCGCACTTCATCCCCATTTTTGTTTCCACCTTTTGGGTGCAAAATACAGGCGATAATTGGTTGAGACCAAACTACTTCTGTGTATCTGAGTTTTTCTCCATTAAAATCAGTTAATGGATTTTATGTTTGTTGTAGGTACTGTACTTCATGGTGGTTTACAGATGCAAATGCTATGTTGTATTTGGACCTTGGGCCTTACAATGAGGGACTCCATTTCCCATGTGCACTTGTATGAAAAAGCACAGGTGTGCTCATTTCGACGTCATATAAGCTCATTAAACATGTGCATTGGTGCCTTAAGTAGTTCACATTGTGATGTTTTCTTCATAAGATGCTCTATAACACTTCGCTCTTTAACACAAGTGCAACTTCAACTTCAACTCAATTACAAGACCCAATATGTGGCGGTTTTAAGCTGTTGATGTTGCAATTGCTTGTCACTGATAAACATCAAATATCTCTTTAATATAATTATTACTGTGGTGGGAGAGACATTGGTGTTTTGTGTGTTCCCACCATGTTGGATACGCCGCGGACAGTCTCAGGATTCAGCATGACGATCTCGGTGGTCACATGTCCCTCCACCGCCTCCGTCATGTTCTCCACTGTACAGTTGATAGCTGGGTCTTTGATCTTGAACCAGTTGTCTGCGTACCAGCCGATCAGGAACCACACATACTTCTTTCCATAGAGCTTCTCCTTGAACACCTGCAGCAGGGACGGAGGGAGGGAGGCAGATATGGAGGGTGGGAGAGAATGATAAATAAGCATGAGGAAAATTATTCTCAGAGATGTGTTGAGCATGTTATATCACTGCCAAACAAGGCAATTCAGTCAGACATTCAAACAGCTCATTACAGAACTCAATTTCTGCTAATAGCCAAACAGGTTGAGTCTACTGGGATCGATCCAGTGGGAAAAGGTACTAACCTCGCAAAACACCTTCCTGGCTTCAGTCTCATAAAAGAGCCCCACGATGATCCTTGCATCTTGGCGCTGCGTTAAAACATAGGCAGAAAACATCGCTAAGTTACATCAGCAACAATACAACTTCACTATAGCACAGCTTGATGTAGCAGCGCAGCGTGCCAAAGTTCCTGCTGCTTCACACGACGGCACGCACTGCTGTTCAGGAGCTGCTAATTAGCATGGCGCATTAATTTCCTCTATCAAATCGCCTCTATGCTAATGGTATCGTGTGCAGCTGTGAGCCGGAGAAGGAAGGAGAGGGGGTGAGAGAGAGAGCGAGAGAGACGACCAGCAGCTGAGGTGAATTTTTAATCAAAGCACCTTGAGGTTCTTGACAGCGACAGCAGGGTCGGTGAGGAAACTCTGGCGAACGCTGATCTCGATGCCTGCCTCCTTCACCCTCTGCTCCAGATCGTCCAGAGTCTGCGAGATGAAAGGAAGGGACAGAGGGAGGCAGACAGAGAGAGGGGGGAGAGAGGACGAGGTTAGAGAGGCAGCTGAACAGATAGAGACAGAGAGAAGTGGCGGGTTGAGATTATAGACAAAGAACAAAGAAAAACAACCAAGTACACAATGGACAAAAAAAAACCTGGAAAAATCTGAAGTGTATATGAGAAATGTCGAGAGAGGGATAGACCACGCGGGGCTGTATGATAAACAAGAAAGGCAGCATGGGAGAGGATAGATTTTTAGACAAAGAACGCGAATGAAAAGCAGAAAAGGAGAATGTGAGAAGGGAGAGGAAAGAATGTGAGAGCGGGATCATTAACCTCCATTACAGGAACCAACCCAAGTGTCATGGTATCGACCGCCGTGCCTGGGAGAGATGTATTGCTTGATCAATAGTTCTCACAACCAATACTCCAACAAATTACTTCAAAAATCCTCCATTAATCGTCAGGAGAGATTGCTCGAAGGAGCATTGCATAGCCTGAGAACACAACAGCTCTCATAAACAAACATACAGAGCCAGGCAGGCAATCAGGCAACCCGCACTTAACTGAAAATGATGGGGCCAAAGTAAGGACATGGAGAAAGTGGTAAAAAATCAAATGAGGTATAAAAAAGGAAGAATAGGAGTTTGAGATAAAACAAAGGTAAAATTGAAGGTGAGATGAAAAAGATCAAAAGGTACTCACTGAGGTGAAGACTTCGGTGGTCTGCTGGATGGTGGCGATGCGGGTCCACTTCCACTTCTGGAAGAGCTGCACCCTGGTGGGGTTGTGAAGGGTGGCCGATGGGTGCGTGCGGAAGAAGGTGGGGAAACGCTGTCGGTTGGACAGGGCTGGTGAGCTGGAGCCATAGGAGAGCTGGGAAACATGAGACAGAAATGGAGAAAATTAAGAGTAACGCTGTGACGAAGCCAAGGAGGGAGATGGAGGTTCAGGAAAGGAAATGGAGAAACTGAGGAAAATACACTTCTGAAGGACCTTCCAGGCATCAGTTGTAAACAGACTTCAATCAAAATGCATTCAAATCAGGACTCTCTTCTTCTTCCCCTGTACACAGTGTTCTTTGTTGGGACCGGTTCAAACCGCAAACAACAGAGAGGAAACCCAGCAAAAAGACAGAGAACCAGAGACAATCCCTGCTCCCATTTTCTCATTTCATCCACATTCCCTCCCTCCCTCTTTTTAACTTCCCTCTGGCTTATCAGGTGTGCCGATAAACTCAGTAAATTCAACATAAAAAATTTGAAACACTGCATGCAGGATTTCCCATGCATATATTGCCATGAAATTTCAATGACACATTCTACTGCTATGAACAGAACAAATAAAAAATGATCTAATTATTGCTGTTACAAACAGTATCCCCAGTGATCATCTGTTTCTGTCATTTGGACTCGTATTATTTGAATCCTCAGGCACAATTCCCACAAGAGGCAGACTGCAAAGATGTGCGTCCAAAACGGCAGGGAAGAGGGGTGGTGGAAACTGCCAACAGAAACAGGGAGAAGGCTGTTCCACTAACAATTAGTTTCACAGTGACGAGTGAAGATAAAATCTTCGACAGGTCTCCGTTAAAATGAGGAAGTGGGCGTTTAGGGAACCATTACAGATAAAGACAGCCTATCCTCCTCCCCAGCTCTCATCTCAGCCCCATTGTACAGCTCTGGGATGTTCACCACCGGGAGCAAAAGGGGGCTTGATGATAGATGTCAAACGTCACGTCCAATGTGGACTTATCACCATAACAAATCCCTGTGGGCATAGGCAGGTAGACGAAGGCATCATACGAAAGAGGGGAAACTATACAGGGAGTGACAGATGATCTGGGTGCGGCAGTGAAAGATCTGGAGAAGCCAGCAGCAGCTTCTGCGAATGACACATGCTTAATAATAAACGCGAGAGGTGCTCATAACATATATGTGCGCATGCAGACAGTGTGACAGGAGTCAAATGACAGAAAAACATATTTTCGTGAAGGCGATGTTCTATACTTGATACTTGATGTAAACAAATCACACAAAATTGTGATCCTATTGCAATATATTGCCTGTGCTGACAAAGCTTTGTCACAGCTCATTTTCAGCTCCTGCGCTCCAGAGCTCCTGTAACAGTTCTGCACACAGAGACGTGGATTCACAAGCAGGATGCAGAGGCAGAGCAGTAGAAAGCAATCAATCATTTACTTAGTAAGAGTTCAACGCAGAGGTCAGCAACAGATAATCGGACAGCGAGGGCAAACTAAGCAGGCATGGGGCAGACAGGCGAAACGGGCAGTGGTCAGGATGACTGGGCAGCACATTAGACGGCCTGGCAAATGGCTGTGGAAAAGATGTCTGGTATATGTGCGGGGGGAGATTACGGTGAAATAGGGAGCAGGTGTACGGGCCAGGTGGGGAATGTCAGGTATCTGAAATGACAGTGGATATTAATACTTATTCTCCATTGCTGTCTATAAACACATCAGTGAGACAAACCATCGCACTGGGTGACGTGTTCCTTTATTACCATGAATGCGGTCATTGTAGTTTATCTTGAGCCAATCCCACACACATCCTCCTCCTGCTGTAAATAATCAGTAGAGCACCACAAGTTTTATTAATCCAGTGCATGTAAATGTAATTTTGTTCGTGGTGTTCACAGTACTGGGCCAGACTACAGCCACGATAGCAGCTCTGTGAGGCCGTATGTGGGCACAGCAGTGATTTGAGCTGAACGCTAATGTCAGCAGGCTAACATGAAGATGTTTAGCAGGTGGTAATTAGCAGGTATAGCCGAGGCTGATGGGGATTGGGATTATTATCGTTTCTCGGGTATTTGGACATAAATCAAAGTAGCCTATGGGACAACATGTAACTTCTGACCCTAAGATGGCGCCGGATGAAAGGTTGAGGTATCACAGTATCAAAGTTTTTAGGATACATTGAGTGGGAGACTGTACGAAATTAGATGTCAAGCTATTTCACAGCGTTCGTGAAAACTTTGACCTGCTGGAGATGCTAGAGGAAATGTCAGGGGATCACCAGAGCGTCTAAAAATGTCTCGCATACATTTCTGTACTAACATCTTTTTGTGTCCTGGTTAGTCTGGATAATTCACTTTGTCTTCTTCCACTGAACTACATTCGATGTTCGTCACTTTGTGTCAGTTTTCTGAGTGGCTGAGTTAATGCTCTACGTAGTACCCTCATATGTTCCCACTATAGACTAAAAAATGAGTGTCTGTGACATTATGAAGATGAGTGCAACAGACTGATCTGCTAACAATCCCACAATGCAATTTGTTCCATTTTATAGACGTGAAATGTACAGTCACGTGACACTCCTTATCTGTGATGATGAACAATAATAACAATGTCCAAAGGTGTCCAATCTACTGCTCACCGTAAAGTGAATTATCTAATGCCAATTATATGCAGAGCTTTGGACACAGTTGTCTTTTGACTTGCTGCTTTTGAAATTACTGTATAAATGATGATTTTCGATGCTCTGAGCACCACAAATGAAATCCCAATAAACTCACTTGTAGGCAGAGGCCAATATCTCAAACCCATGGCAAACAAAACCAACAAAAACAAACATGCCTCGATACCATCCGAGGTTTAGTGATTTAGGGGAACAGACCCTTTAAAGTCAACCAACCAAGCAACAACTAAGGAAAACCGAGGTGCTCTCAGTTTGGCCTGGATGTATTGTATAGTTGGTCTGATCCGGTTTGCACAGCTTTCCACCATGCCTGGTGGATTAATCTAACCAAAACCTGAAAAACACCAAACTATGAGCTGCAAGCATTTCTTTATGATACTCAAATAAACCTTCACAAGACATGAAATCAGTGACAAAACTGAAATGGAGCAAGAAGCTGCTGTGGCAGAAATAGACGGATGTAGCTGCACTCCACAACAGAGAGGCAAAGTTTCACATCGAAGCTTCCCAAAAAACCACAAACAATATCTCTTGATTCTCAGTTCGTCAGTTCTCCCTTAGCCTTGTAGTGGTAGATCAATGGCTGTCTATGGCTTACAGTGCTTTTAGAAAGGGATATGGGGCATCAAATTAACATTGTACCAAGAGGAGCCAATCGAGAGCCCCTCCTTGATCAGTGTCCAGAAATGGAGGTTGCTTTAACCCTCCCGGCGCTCTGATGAGGCTGTTTGACATGCGAGGAGGCTCCTGCAGGCAGGCAGCGTACAGAAATAATTGAGTGTGGCGGTTAGGAGGTTGTGCCAGTGGTGGCGTGTAGTAAAGAGAGACGGATCCCTTTGTGTGCGGGGGGAATCGACTGCTTGAGTTAAGGGAGCGAGGCGGAAATGAAGAGTGGGAGAGAAAGACGGTAGAGATGGAAAAGAGGAAGGAAGGAAAGAAAAAGGGGCTGACATAGAGCAGACCAGCTCCAGGCAGCAGCAGCAGACAGAGAAAAGAGGAAGGCAAAGACTCAAAAAGTGGAAACAAGTTTTTAATGATGAAGAACGAAAGGGTGACAAAGACAGGAAGACCAGAAACGAGAAAGAGGGGCAGATGCCAACCACTAGAACTGATTGTTCTCGATGACTAATCTCTGGATGAAACTTCAATTATAGGACAAAGCTAATAAGTAGAGCACTGTGAGTGACAGAGAGGCAGATCAAGAGAAGACAGAGAATGAGATAAACAAAATCAACTAACACATGAAAGCATGAGAGGCAGAAATGTTTTTAAAAAATGAAAATAACAGCAGCAGAAGACAATACCAGCTTGCTGCTTCAGAGATGTGGGATGTATTTGTGCGTGGAGTAAATGTATTATCGGGCAGTATATGAGGTCAAGCAATATGTTTTGTACTGAATGTGGAGCTGCTCTCAGTGCAGATCGACAGACACTGCTTTGTAAAGTGCCATTGCGAATTAAAAGTGATTTGTGAAGTAATCAAAAATCAATTAACAACTACAGCATTGATTTGGGGAACTTAGTATAATTACCACAAGCACAAAAGATCATCATTTAGATGAATGTCAGCTTCAAACGGCATCCTCAGGACATTTTACATTGTTTGCCTGCACAAAACAGAGGGACAATATTCTTTCAGCACAGACGGAGCCAAATATCTTGGTGTCAAGGTTTCTTATCAGCTCATATCCTTCATCAGAAAGAGAAACGTACGACAACAGGCAACACTGTCTTCTTTTCCGTTTGTTTGGCATCTAGCTCTTGTTCAGCTTTTATGGCATCAGGTTTTACGGCAAATGTGGTCCTTTCTAAATTGTTTAAACCATTGGGTCCTCTATTTACAGTATTTACAGTAGGGCCATGTGTGCGAAGAAATAGTTCATAGGATGTGTCATCTGAGAACAAAAGTAGTTGTTACTAGGGCTGGCTGATAATATATTAATAATATATTAATAAGATAAGCTATTAATAATATCTCAATATAGGATATATACACGCACTTTCACTAAAACAACATAAAGTAACACTGCCAATTTTCAAATGGCCGAAGCCAGAAGAAGAATTATATTAAGCAAGTCTTTATTTCTAATTTCCTCTGTTTGATTATGTTTGATCTACAGCAGTAAAATGTAACATACACAGTAATGCAGCAGTAATGTTTGTCCATAATGTTCAGATATGATAGGACAGACTGACAGGGAGCATTTTACTGCTAATAGACTGATGCTGACATACTTACATACTTTTACCTTTTTGAGATTTAGAATGCAGAACTTTTACTTGCACTGGAGTATTTTTGAAGTGGGGTATTAGTACTTAAGCTTCAAGTGGAAGTAAACAACTTGCACAGTGTAATGGCTGTAGAATAATGACATCAATGGCGTTTAGATTAGTTCCCTCACTTTTACTATGCAATTCTGGCTGCCACCGGGCATGATGTCCTGGGAGTGAAGGCTCAATTTATGGCAAAAAGGAAATGTGTCAACCGTTGCACAACAAAACTGCCATTGGGATAGCATGTTTTCCACTTGATCTACTTGACACAACTTGTCCTCTTGTTAATACAACCGGATGTTTTGCTCTGCCTTTACAATAGCACTGAGATCAGGGTTTGACAATCTAAACAATGACTATGCATTTTGGCGACGGCCTTTCTAACATGAGCTGTAGTGAAAATTACTATATTCTGTTATGATCAAGGAGTTAATAAGATGGTTGAATATTTGAAGATGTTGATCCAGTTGTCTTTTGCAACAGCAGTGCAATAATACCATTCGGGGGGGGTTTGAAAACTAGTAATGGCCCTGAATACTCTTCCATCTCTGGTTGTGGAGTCTCGCCCTTTAAAGAAGGTGGCCTTGTGGGTACCCTATGTGCGTGTGTGTGAGTTTGTATTTGATATCACATGGAAGAAATAAAAGTCTGTGTTCGTGTAATGTTACAACGGCATCCTCTTGTACTTTTCACAGCAGCAGCACAGTCGACGTCGACGTGCACAATCGTGAATAACTAGTTAACAGCTACGACTAAAGCTAAGGTCAATTAATCTAGCCTAAATACTGCCGGAAGCTGCACGTAGAGTTATGAACGCAATCAGATGATTTAACGTTTTGTTTTCTTTTATGAATGTCTTTTTGCCATAGTGGCCCATGACCAGTGGCAACTCATTGTCACAACTAGCCAGATTCTGGAAGGGTGAAAAGAAATGGGAAAAATGCAAACATTTATAGACAGTTTTCATTCGAAGTGATGCCCATTGTGTTTGTACACACAGATAATGGCAGAAATGCTTTTAAGATAGAAGTTCAAACCCTGTTCACTGTCACACCACACACGCCAGGCCAATTAGTTGCTGTATGAAGATGGTGTGATTGTCAGTCGCATTTTCTCACTTAGTCCTGCTAGAGTCTAGCAATGCGGGTAGTTTTGGTTTTATCTGTTCAGCTTGTAAAACATCTATTTCTAAGATTTCTGCCTCCACCTAATCCACCATGAGGTGAATACACAACATTTTCTACCAAAGAAAGAAAACTACTGACAGTGGGATCTGTGGGTTTTCAAAAGGAACATGGACACAGGACAGATTGGATGCTGTTGAATTTCTAAAAGTCAGCTCTCGATGCTGTGAATCTGACAAAAGAAAGCCTTTTTCTTTCTTCTTTTTTTTTTTTTTTTATGTGGATACTACTACAAGTGAGAAAATGTGGCAATCAGGGTGAACTGACCCTAAAGCACAGGCATTATTTAGCATTAAGTTATTTAATCAGTGCCCATTATTGAGATGTACTCACCACTATAAGGTTCCACATGCGAGCAGCTTCGGCTACCAGCGTGGAGACACCGCTGCAGCCGGGCATCAGGACGATCTTGATGGGCTCGGTATACAGAAGGTCATACAGCAACTTAGTGGCTTCCCCTGGGTCACACTGGAAGGACAAAATGAGAAAGAGTTTAGTGTTTGGACAGGTGAAAAATGGATAGGTGGATCAATAATGAGGAAAGGAATTGAGGTGATCAAAAAAGAGAGAAAAAGGGGAGAGATAGACATGGAGGAGTCAGAGGGAGCAAAATGGAAAAGATAAGGGCGAGGGAGACAGATGGAATGAGGACACAGGGTGAGGGGAAAGGAAGAAATGAAGTCTGGGACATGGAGGCGACTGTAAACATAAACAGAAAGAAGAAAACAGAGGGGAGTAGATAAATTAAAGGGAAATGACATAGATGTAGCAGGGAGCAACAAAAAGGTCAATTCAAATGTGAAGGGAACAGACAAGTGGGAGAAAGAAAAGGACAAGTAATGGAAACGAAAAGAACAAAACAGACAAGGTTAAGATACAGTAAAGGAAAATGACACAAAAGTTGTAGGGAGCAGCAAAAAAGCAGATGCAAATGTGACATGAAAAGACAAGCTGGAGGAGGCAAAGAAAAGATCACATCCAAACAACGGAGCCAGTATGTATCATCAAAGTACAACACGCTGTCCACAGATCAAGACGCAAAAGCACAAAGACAGGCTGAAACCAAACAAAAGCGAGCCCGACGACCAAAACAGCAGCCATCACAAGTCATTACAACCCTCCAATAAAGTCATTTACAGCATGTCTAGGTGGCGAGAGTGGAGCTGGAATGATCCATCACCGCTCTGTCAGCCAGATTACCGACAGGCCATCACCGCCGCACCGCTCATCAGAGTCATAGATAAACTGGCCTGACACATCTAATGATTCAGCATGGAGGAGGAGATATGGCTCGCAAACACAAATACACACATGCACATTTTAGAAAATACACTCCAGATGAGTGTCACAAACAATCGCACCGCAGCCGATGATGCCGACGACCAATGTGGCTCCTAATTGGAGTGTTTGCTCAACGACTGAGTTGTTTCTTTGAGGCAGCCCTGTGATTTTCCTGAAGAGGTAATCACCACTCAGGACCAAGAAATATGTGGAATAGCAGCGCTTCTTATTGAGCAATGTCTTTTCCATTAGCTCTATATTGGGTGGAATTAAAGAGGAGTCATGGATCAAAGCAAGAAGTCAGAATGTTTACATGCACTTGGATAATTCATTCTGAACCCAGTTAAAGTAGAGCTCTGACGTTTGACTTTCTCCCATAAGGGTAAGATATTCTGCTTAAACTCTAAGATCTCACTAATGTTTCTGACACTTTGATTTATTGGGCCACATTAAGAGCTTTAGGACATTTTTATTTAACCTGCGCATGTCAGTGTGATCACTGTAGAGCTGTAGACTGTGGAAAAACCAAGGTCACAGCATCTGTAACATTTCCTGTTTTCGATTCAGTGGGTGCTCAGGAGCATGGTCACCCACAGAAAAATAACACTGTGAGGCAACAGTATCAGGCAAAAAAGGCCAAGCAGAGAGCAGGCACAGCAGAGCTCTGACTGTGAGCAAGACCTGCGTCCGTTTCCTTTATTAATCTTTCTTTGTACTTTGCAACACTTTGTGAACCGCTGGCGTGTGACCTCATTAGCTCTAACAAGCGCATAATAATGTTCAAACCAAGGCTGTTGCAATTAGTTTAACACATCCCGCCTTTTGACTTACCAATGAACCTCCATTATCAACAATTTCACTCAACCACCGACACTTCAGTTGTAGATTCGGGTGTGTTATGCTAGTAACATATGCTAGCGGCTCTAGGCTGATGTCACCTCGAGGTCTGGTCAGCTCACTTCCTTCTAACTCCACACCTACAGATTTTTTTTTCCATTTTCAGACTTGTAGGCTTCAACTGTCATGTCATGTGACTCAACACTGACTCACATGACATCACTTGAGGCAATTTAGCAGCTTTATCACAGCTCCCTCTAGAGCAGATTTCACGCATGCAGAGGTACTTTCAGTGACCCGTGTACAAACTTTGATGTGTAACATTAGCACAGCTTAAAGCTTTGGAAAAGCTTGTAAGCATAGGTTAAAAATGTTTTGTTGGAGTTGGTCACGGTCAGTGAATCTCCGCTCTTCATTTGCTTACGTAGGTTTCAATCACTACAAAAAGTCAGTTTGGTGTATTTAGCCTTATGTTATAGCCTTATACTGTTATCACAGTAATGTACAGTTTATCCTTTAACCACCATCCCATAAAACATTCATGGACTGTTACGATGACCAAACGTTACATGAATATATAATATAATAACCAAATATATGTACCAATAGTTTGAAGTCTTTTTGGTCACAATGGTCATCTTCAAATAAAACCCCTAGAAATACTACATAAAATACTCCAGGTACAATGAGGAGCAGAGTATTCAACCAACACCTTAAAAATATCATCTCTGTACCTTCAAAGGTGTCTGGTAGTCCAGCGATATTAATAATTCAATTGAAATTCATCACAAGGGTCCAAAGATCAAAGATAGTTCAATTGTTTTAACTCAACACACCACCACAAAGGGCAGAGTGGCTTGATCACCTTAACCTGCAGCAGCTGAAGCACCAGGATAGCTGGCTTTAGCGTCTTTGAACTCGCTGACCAATGACAAAACAAATCTGCACAGGAATGCCATTATTTGTTGACATCAAAATATTGTTTATCTCCAGGCAGTGCTGAGCATTTTCAGTTCAGTGGGTTAATATCGTTAATATTGACTGGGAAAGCAGCTTCACAATATTGATGAGATCAATATAAGGATAGGCGACTGTGTGCAATGCGGAGCCGAGAGGCTGCAGGTTTCCTCTCCAATCAATCACCCGTGATGGCCGCACCTGCTGCCACACAGCTGATTTAAATGCCAGTGAACCTCCAGCACTCAGCTCACTCTCTGTTTAGTTCGCACACTTAATAGTTTACTTTCTCCGATTTCAGAGATCGCCTCCACCTCTCTGGGGTTCCTGGGTAAAATCAGCTGCTGCAGCTGGATTCAGACCTGCAGCCTGTTGGGCATCCACAGACAGCTGCTTGTTCCTCATGAAACAAATTGCCGCGTTATCTTCATGTGAGGGAGATGCAGAGTGACGCACAGACCTTTTTAAATACAGTCTTTCCCGAAGGTTGTTTGTGTTCTCTGTCACTGTGGCTGTGGGCTGGCTCCACGCTGAGAAGAAGCTTGTTAGCTTTCTGTTGTTACAGTGTTTTAGCTTTACCCTGATGAATGGTGATTCGTTTAATTATCATCATTTAATAATCATCTTTGAATTACTTCATTAATCTACCATTACTATTCAAAACACGATAACAGCTTGTTTTCATAAATTCTCCAAATCGCTCACTGCGTATATTGTGTAGAAATTAGAATTTAACCTTGTAGAGGTATTCATCCTTTAACTTGTTCAGTCAATATTCATTTTCTATATATCATTTTTTCATCAAACAGAGATATTTCAGACTATAATGGGTCAAACTACCCTCCGTTTGCAAGACTATGGAACAGGCAGCTGAAATAAAGACATCATTTTCCCATTAATTCCTGTAATCATACATGTCAGAGCTAACGGAGGAGAAAAAGCAACAGCTTGAACTTGACTTTGCCGAGGAATAAATTCAGTTGTTTTACCTCTTACTTGCATACTGTTGAGGTGTGATATAAAGGGGGTCTATTCTTGAACTCAATTGCAAAATGTCAGACTCCATAGTTAGAATCTTTCAATCATTCAACTGTTTCTATGCGCGTAAGAAATGAAACCTTTGGTTACAAAATGGGAACACGGTGCAGTAAGAGGTGAAATGGCACACAGTCCCCCTTATGAAAAAAATACAGAGAGAAAACAGGGGTGTTGGCAGGTATGCAATAAAGGATGAGGAATCACTGCTATTCTTGGAGGTCTGTCTTCTACAACCCTCTGGGGTCGTCACCATTTCCACTTGCATCGCTTGGCTCATGAGAGCTCCTGGGTTGACGCCCCCGATGCCATTCTCACATACACATTCACTGCATACACACTGACACACATTTACCAACACACGCTCACAGATTAATGCATGTGTGTCCACAGTCATAAAAATGCACTCACGCAGCTACACACACACACACACACACAGTGTGCATGACATAGCACCACCTCTTCTGTCACTGTCCTTGGTGCTGAAATTCCCTGAGCCAATATCAGTGTCGACATGCCTGTGTGGCCTTTCCAATCAGTCAAACCCAGCTTGCGAGAACCTTTGAAAGAAGCTGAAGGTTCCCTGGGCTGGGAAGAACGGGATAAGACACATGGCTCGTCATAATACACTCTGTAATTATACTCCAGATTGAATAATAAAAAATAAAGGGTGTGAAGAGGGGATAAGATAAGGGCCTGGGGGACAGCCTATGTCTTGAATCTCAAAGCACGCTCAGCTACATCTCCTAATTTCCTCATAATTACGTCTGGCACCCCACTCCAGGCTTGTATGCCAATGGACATGCATGAGGACCAGTGATGAATACTGGTTATGCCACAGCGGATGGGAAATTGTGTCACGGCTGCCAATTAAAATAAAGGGCGGAAGTGAGGGAAGCACCTTGCTTCACCATTTCTCTGTATCTCCACTGTCTCACTCCATCACTGTTAATAATTGATCAAAGTTTGCAGTCTCTGCTTTGATATATCCATGGCAACGGCCTGCGCGGAGAGCATGTGTGTGTGTGTGTGTGTGTGTGTATACGTGTGTGCGCGTCTGTCCATGTGTGTGGATCTCAGAAGGCTGTAAATAGTCTGATGCTGTCGCCAGAATAGCCAGAGAAACAAGCCGTTCTGCTACCACAGGGTATCTGCATCCATTAAAAGGACAGGCTGGGATTAAGTGTTGAGCTTCATGAATATTGTATGATGTTGAACAAGCTGAAGACATCGCTTGATACTCGCAACCCTAACGGTCACGAACCGCTGTGTGTGTGTGTGTGTGTGTGTGTGTGTGTGTGTAGACACCTGTTTCCCAAATTAAACTTAAACTTTAATGTATGTGCTGTATGTGATGCCGCTACTTTAAAGAAGCAATAAAAGTTCCTCATCGTGATGAATTCAGATCAAGAGAGCCTGCTGCATAATTACGCTTCTCCACTGTTGATATTGAGATGCAAGCAAACAAAGGGCCAGTTACGCCCTTGTCTTAATCTCACAGTTAAACAAAGAATTCACAAGGTGGAGATTTGCTCTCAGACCAAACAAGAATGTGGAGTGAGTCGTAATGACTGGATGTAAATATGATAGCTAATTAATCCCTTTCTCATAATTGCTTTTCTGCCTCTGAGAAGGTAAGATCCTCATTACTATTCCAGCCAGGTGAAAAGCGTTTGCAATCAGAAGGCAAAAAAAAAAAAAAAAAAAAAAACCTCTTTCCAAACACACTGTACCCAGAGCAGGAGCAATAAAATCCCCCCTTGACTTAATTCAAGGAATTAGCCGGCGTCACTCAGACAATGTTATACCAGCCTCTTTGAGCTCCTCTATTCAAAGGATCTGCATCTATTTCTCAAGCCGGAGGCGCCAGCGACTCCTGAAGCACGAGGAGTGATGTCGCCCAATCCCTATGAAATCTGTTCATGCAATTGCTTTATCTTTATGTTTATGGCAGCTACATCTGCAGCTGCCTGCCTCACTACACTTGTATACAGAGGGGACACACACACACACACACACACACAGACAGAGGCACACATTTGATCTGGTTAGCATTTGATTGCAAAGAACAAGGTGTATGCATAACAGAATGTGAAAAAGCATGCACTGTACTATCAGCTCTGCATACATACAGCATATGAATTTGCACACATATTTTCACAGAGCTGAAACCATATTTGTTTCTGTGGTTTGCTTCAAAAGTAACTGTGTTGCCATGCCAACTCTCTCTCTCGCAAAACACACACACACTCTCTCTCTCTTTCTCTCTCTCTCTGTCGCTCTCTCCCTGCTATTCTGTTTAACAGGATCCCAATGCAGAGCCTTGTACACCAATCAGAATAAAGCTCGTAGCAAATTTCTAACCAGTCCCAGCACAGTTAACTGTTTGGTGCCCCGGCCACTCTCCAAGCACCTGTCCTGCATCCCACTGTTGATAAAAAAACAATTGTTCCTTTTGGGGGGAGGGGGGGACTAGAGAACAACAATTAGGACATGCAGCAACAAAGAGAACGTAGATGTTCATAGATGAATAATGTGCTTTTTGATTCAGGTCTGTGTCAGAGTAGTGGGTGGTTAACTGGGGCAGTGAGGGGAAATGAAACCAGTCGTGGGCGGATATTGGATTTATAGTGGTTGATAATGCTGACATTTTAAAATACCACCATGATTAATGATTGATGAGCAACAGGCAGGAGGTGTGTTTGTTCATTTAGCACGATCCAGCTGTGTACATGGCGTGGCAGGCCCCTCTGTTAAGCAGAGTGAGGACTTGAGGGTCATTTATCAGTGGGGTGACCTTTCATGAAAGCTCCTCTTTGAGATCTGTGACTTGTGAGAATGCAGGTGTTCCTAAAGAGGCAGTCCCTCCTGTTGTTCTGACAAAGTAAAATGTAACACACCTGACATGACTCATGGGGAAAGTAGAGCGGAAAATTAAATAAAAAGCTCCAAAAAGCCAGAGAAGATTGTTTGGTTGCAAGAGGAAATGTCAAAATTAAACACAACAGCGTGACGAATGATAGTGAGCACACTTGAAATGCCACAACAGTCAGAGTCAGTTCCTCTGAGAGGCAGATCATTAGATCCCTCACTGACTGACACCACACATCACTTAAGTGCGCACCTCCTCTGACTCTCCTCCACATGCACTCACCATGCTGTCGTAGTGGATGAGCTCCAGCTCGTAGTCGGGCAGGATGTCGCTCCTGTTGTTCACCAGGTCCAGGGCCATCTGAGCGGAGGGCATGCACGCCTGACCGCCCGGCCAGCCTCCGCTCATGGGGAACAGCGCTCCGATGTACAGCTTCTTCTTGCCTGCGGACGGCCGTGGCCAGAGGAGGAGAAGGACGATGAGAGATGCCCGGAGGAACATCGCATGCCTGCGGGCTGCGCGAGTTGCCCGCGGAGGAGGACTTCTGCAAATTACCAGCATGGTTCAAGGTGAGCTGAACCGGAGCGAGTTGGCCCCGGTGCTGCAGCGGAGTCAAGCTGGACGAAGGTTGTTTTATGTGCGGGTTTTTTTTTTTTTTTTTTTGTGCAACAATATTTCCAGCGAACTCAACACGTGTCCGGCGCCTTTAAGCAATTTGGATTTGATGTTGAGCTCTGCAGGTATTGTGTAAGCCAACTATTTACTTTTAAATGCAAGCGTTTTGCGACTCGTTTAAATAATTTAGTCAACCTATAATTCAGCATAATGCGTGGTTAATTATGCATGGCAAAGCTGGATATTTTGGGGACAAAGTCAAACACAGGTCAGTCAGCCTTTACTTTGCGGAGATCGTAAGCGATCATGTGAGGACACGGTGCTGCTCGCGTCGAGATGCTCAGCAGTCAAGTTTCATACGAACCTCGATCCAGAAACTCATCTCATCTGTGCAAGTCCGTGCTATTGACTAAACCATCGCCTTTTACTTACAATAAAAAAAGGGACCATCGGGCAGCGCGCCCCTTACCCGCGACTTTTACGCAAAAACGACGCGCGAATTAGACAGTGGAGTACGCGCAGAACACGTCAACGGGGTCAAATGAGTATGGATTGGGAGCTGTAGCTTTAACACACACACACACACACACAAAAAAGAGCGATTGGAGTGTGAACTGGGAGCAGAAGCAGCGGAAATAGCGGGCTACATCTCCCCCTGTAACGCGGCCGTATTCCAGCAGATGAAACGATTTGCCGCGGAAAAGCAGGCGCGCCAGAGCTCTGCGTCTGATCCACTGCAGCACCGGCTGGCTGAGTGTGAGTGTGAGTGAGAGAGAGAGAGAGAGAGAGAGAGAGAGGAGAGGAGAGGGGGAGCCAGGACAAGTCTGAAATGTATGCTGAGAGAGAGAGAGAGCGAGGGAGAGAGAGAGGGGGAGGGAGGGAGGAGAGAGAGAGAGATGAGTGGTTGGGAGGGGGCTCAGGGCAAAATCTCCTCAAAGATTTTCTAATGAGTTACACGCTGAGCTTAACTTAAACAGTACATCCATTCCACAAAAGCCCCACACAACCTCATTTTGTCACATTTTCTTCTCCTTAGTCCCATCACTTGCAGCAGCTGTTTTATTCTGTTGGCTTCCGCATCCATAATCAATTTCTGCCCATCGCATGAATACAAGTGGGTAAATGGTGACGCTGATTAGAGCCGCACTTAAAAAAAATAAATAGTGAATACAAAAAGAATTGGATTTTTAAACTCCAAGTGAGCAAGGTAATAGTTATATATGGTGAAAATCAATAACACACCATTAATGATGAAGACTTCTTTCTTCTGACATTGATTGATATTATGGTTTGGACTGCTCTGTATTATCCACTTCCACAAAAGTTGCTTAACAATAATGTTCAGTTACGGCTCAGCTCAGTCTCACCCCCAAAAACTGGACCAAATTCTTCTAAAAAAAATAAATAAAATACATGTTTTTCATTTGTGATGACAACATCTTAACATCATAATCTCTGATCTGCCCATTAATTTATCTATTAACCCTTTAGTATATTAGATAATTAAAACATCCATCACAGCTCCCTGCAGCCCAAGGTGACATCTTCAGATTGCCTGTTTTGTTGGACAAACAGTCCAACATGCAAATTCATTTCATTCGAGGGACACAGAAAAGCTGTAAACCCACAACACTGACCAGCTCAAACTAGATCATGTTTGGCGTTTTCGCCTGAAAATGACCACAAACAATTAATCGACTAGTCTCCGATAAATTTTGGAGAGAAGGGGGCTGACGCACGCCGACCGATCTACAGCCTGGTGCAGTGCACAGAGACCAATGTTTTGACTCTATGTGGATTCATATTGGATTCATTCTTTATTCAAACAGATCGGAGCCTTTTAGTCAAAACGAAGAACTGAATTTGTCGTGTTTCCTCTGATTCATTCCACTTAATGGACGCAGTGCTTCTCCTTTCTGAGGGCAACGTATATCTTTATAACTTTAAGATATGTCAAATATATCAGTGGACAGATATTACTACTACGCTTTTGCCTCTATGTCCATTTTGTCTCTGAAGAAGACACAGCTGTGTCAAAACATTGGTCTGTTTTCATCATTACAGGCTGCAAATCAGTGTGCTCCAGTTCCCTTTTTCCCTTGGAAGTCTGATCTCCTCCAGCTGAGAAGCATCTGATTCAACTGCATACTACCAGAAGATGTGCAAACAACCATTTTCCAGTCGCTGATACATTTTCTGTCAATTCCCTAATCAATTTACCGACTTGTTTGTTAAGATCATATTAATGGCATTGCAATCATTGCACGCAGTGAGTATAAGTACTACAAGACGCTGCTGAGCATCTAATCAGATCAGTGCAACCAGTGGCCATGTGCATACATAGGAATGAATTAGTGTACAGCATGTCCATTACACCAATGTGGTAATACAGTGAGAAGGGATGTAAATGTTATTTGTATAAAATCAACACACTGATTGTGCACGATGAGTGAATGCAGCACTGAACATTAATGCAAAGTTAAACATCAAGCTAGTACATAATATGTGACGCATAAAATGAAGCCATTATGTAGAACTGAATATGATCCAAGTTAAAATGCAGGTCATAGGAAGAACAAGTACAGCAGGCAATGGGCCCCATGTAACCGCAGCAGCAATGGTGTTATAAGAGCAGAACAACCCCAAGACTGTGCAGCCACGCCAGCGGCTCTGTGGCGCATGCTAACATGCTCACTATGACAACGTTAGTGCTGATGTTTAGCAGTTATAAAGTTCACTAACATTTGCTAATTAACGCTAAACCCAAAGTAGGTATTTTGTCCATAAACCAAAGTGTTGGACAAAAAAAAGGAATTGTAGCCTGATGACAGCGCTGGATAAAAAGTTAATCAATGACAAATATTTTTACAATTCATCCTGAGAGGGATGTGGATGTCTGTACAACTTTTTGCTGGAAACACAAATGTGAGCCTCATGGTGGTGCTAGAAGAAAAGTCCGGGGTTCACCCCAGCCAGGAAGATTCATCATCCTCTGGGGACGATGAAAGTCTGTACAGAATTTCATGCCAAGCCATCCACAGGCCGACGCCGCCAGCACGGCCGCTAGTGCTAAAAACACAGATTCCACTTAGGACCTGCATGATCACCTACACTCAAATCTTTGCTAAGCTCAAATCCTCAACCTTTTAATTTCAACCAGATTTAGCCTGGTTTTAAGATGCATACAGTAGCTGCTGTTTGACCTGCAAATCAATAACCTCATGCTTACTGGGCGAGCACACACAAGCAGTGAGCAAGTGCTCTGTAACCACCTCTGCTAATCCATCGACCATTTCATTTCTCCCTCCCCTCCACAGCCAAGTCTATAAAATGCTACAGAAGCTGCTTTGAGAAATCAGCAGAAAATGTGGCAGCCAGCATCATTCACGACTTTATTTGCTCCGATGTCAAGAGTGGAAACATTGATGTAGTTAGGGTAGATAAGGGAGAGACTGGCCTCCCTGCACACCTGTTCAAACCCTCTGTTCACCTCAGGCACAGTCAGCCACTATTTGTAACTCTGACACAAGACAAATCAAACGTGTGCACACACACCTTCCATAGAATCACACACAGAGGCCCTCAAGCGTTTATAGTTCAAACTAATGATCACACAGCTGGTTTTCATTTGCACCCTCCGTTAAAACGAGTTTTTGAATACATCTGTCGACGTCATTTGATGTTGAGGAATCCTTTGAGGAAAGGAAAGTCATAACTAAAAAGGTTGGCAGCTCATTATCTAAGAAAACAATAGAAAGACACTGCGGTGCCAACGGTACTTTTAGCTATTTTCAATGTAGCTTATTTAGGTTATTGACTACACTTTTCATCCATTTTATGGTCATGTTTTTGCAGTTCCTGTGTAAGCGCTCTCGTTTCAATGTAATGTTAGTGTTAAAGTTCCCTTTTGAAAATTACTTATTGCAGCAATTGAAAAGAAGATCATTATTTCTCCAGTCTAAATTAAAAATCCTCTGTAGTTAGGCGATGGAATATGACTATTATATAAGCCTGGTTCATTACCCAAATCTCATTATCTGCATATCTCCATGTAGCAGAGAGCTATTCCGATCCAGCTGCTAACAAGCCCTCACAGGCTGAGGTGAGTGTAGTGATCATCTGCTGGCATTTGCCTTCCACTTCCACCTCCTCATCCTCTCTGCCACCCTGTGACCCATCCAACGCGCTATCAATTATTCAGCCGTGAACTTTATGTGCTGTTTCGCTCCATAAGCCTGCAGCCAACACTGGCAAGACGCACCAGCATCGGGTAGTGCAGTGTTAACAACCCCCATGGTGGCCAATGCCACATTCAGAGAAGAGACAGGGCATGGAAAAGATGCAATGGAGACCCGAGTGCTGTAGCATGTTGCTGAGCCGCTTTAATGAGGGCCTCGTACTGTATATCTGTGTGTCTGCAGTTTGCACACTGGGCATCCTTCAGGATAATGGCCTGTTTTCCTCCTGGCAGATGTGTTAGAGGGAAAATACAGTGTTGAATGTCCCCTTTTTAACAAAACTGCCAGCTTACATTGTCCTCCACCTGCAGAGCACATTTTTATTCAGGGAGCAATCCAAATCATTGTGAAAACGCTCTGATATGTTGCTCTGAATATGCTCTGAAAATATATTGTGTAAAATCAGTCTGACTGTTTCAATTCCCAAGACACTGATAAACTGTAGACGTGAGGTTTTTCCATACTGCCAGATACCGTACCATCATACGGGTCATATGTTTCGTGCAGAGATGCGGCTTTGGTCAAAGAGTATTTAAAAATCGATGCATGGTGGCTGTTTAACAAGATGAAAACTCGTGCATCATGTATGCATTACAGAGCCAGTGGTGTTAAATGACAACAATTTATAGGAGCACAAATGTTCATCATGAAGTAAAAAGCTCTAACTTCAATTGTCCAGCAGCAGCACTCTACATACTACCTTGTTTTCAATAGAACAGCAGTTATTATATCAGGCCTGAGTATCAGGGTGGAGTGGAGTTAAGAATAATAAGTTCATTGTTCTGGAAATATTCTGTCAATAGAGCACAACTGATGACCAATAGTGTATTTTTTAAGATTGTATAGTAGCTATGTAAAAGGAATATCATCAGCTACATCACTATCTGAATTTTTTTGACGGCTGAAACATCAA
This sequence comes from Pempheris klunzingeri, assembly GCF_042242105.1. NCBI lineage: Eukaryota > Metazoa > Chordata > Actinopteri > Acropomatiformes > Pempheridae > Pempheris > Pempheris klunzingeri. Next base: position 22,311,283 of record NC_092019.1, on the reverse strand, counting down.
TAGTCACTGATTATTGATCAATAGTCACCTTTAGAAATCCATCATTAGCACGTGTAAGGCTCACTTCAGCTCAACGCTCACAGCGCCTGCTTACACACGGTTTCCCTGCTTGTATGTTTTGCCATCATGTGATACTGTACAGATAACACGCATGAAAAGTTCAAAGCACAGCTGAAGTCCCACCGATACAACCAATCTCTTTAAGGTTGAGAGTGGCAATAATTTGTCTTTTGTCTGTCACCAAAGCCTAATAAAGCTTATCCCTCAATGAGCTCAGTTGTTGTAAAAAAAAAAAAAAAATTATTATTAAAAACACGCCAGTGAGCCTTCATTTGCCTTTATTACAATGAACATGGGCGCCGCAGTTCATTTTGAGTCAAACCGGCATACACTGTGCTGCTGCTGTAAATACTTCCTAGTGCACCAAACACACTATGCTTTAATCCTCTATTTCAATTAGGCTCTGACAAATGCAGTTTGTATTTCTCTTTGAGCGGCGTTTGCTCATTACTGCCCAGGGCTGCTGTAGGTTAAAAAGTATCTGCAGAAAAACACATACCCATACGTGCACACTTTTATCTCACTGACAGTTCTTCTTTTGTTTTACATGGACGTATCAATTTTGATTTGGAAGATGAATTAATGCACTGTTGGTTTTGGAAAGAAAGATGAGAAAAATATAGAATAATGCCACCCTGTAGTTAGCGTTTCTACGGCATCTTAATCATCTCAATAATCAGACTGATTATTAGATAGAATAATCTGAAAATACAATACAGAGTATATGTACATAGACATATGTATTTGCACTGTGCATATATACACATATACAAAGTGGTGATTACGTCCTGGCTGTTTGCTGCCTGCCTGTTTGTGTTCACTATGTACTGTGTACCAATGGTTTTGCTATAATGCACTTGGAGAAAACAGAAAGTAGAGATGCGATCCTACTGCATATATATGTGTGCACGCACACACACACACACACACACACACACACAGGGTAAAGCAGACACACGCAGACACAGACAGGAGCAGGGTATTAACCTTTCTCCCGCTGAGGAGGCAGTAAGTGGGTGGTGATGGCACATGGAGTGGAGAGAGAGAGCAGAGCCAGAAGGAGGTCAACACTGTGACAGTGGATGGAAATTTCTATTTGAGGAAACAGTGTTCTCTGCTGCTTTGTTAATTATGTGTTTGTCAAATCTGTACGTGACATTTGGAAAGTTTTTTTTAACAGCAATTTATGGGATTACTTGCATAAAACTATATATGGAGTTTAGCGTTGCGTATTGCGTGTGCATGCCCAAGTGTGTGTGAGTGTGTATGGACAGTATTTGGCTTGTGAAAAGCTAGTATAGGTCCATGCCTAATTCATCAGAGTAACTGTGCAGTGTTGTGAGCCTTCCAACGACTGTTGCGAGCGTATGATTCAATATCTGGCCAATTCCTAATGTGGTGACATAACTGTGCAAGAGGGTGAGGCATCCTGCAACAGTAATGTATTCATCACCACCGCCAGGCTTCAGATAAAATGGCTGCACTAGTAGATGTTTTGACCCTTCATTTTTTCCAGGGAAGGCTGACTAAGCACATTAGATCATTTTCAGAAATAACCTGCTGCAAACTCATACTGTTTTACCCTCATAGTAATAAGAACTTAAGTTATAACAGCACTGCGTGTAGGACTGGGGTAAGTGAGGAGAAAAGTCCACACCTGATTATATTCATACCTGCAGGGTGACTATTAACCCTCTCCTCTTTCAAATCCTCCTTAAGTCTTAGCGGAGGACAGAGGGATAGCAAAAATGATTAGCAACAGATGAATAAGAGTACACAGTTTCCATTAAATATTTGGAATTAAAATTAACTGTACACATGAGGGGGTTAGTTTGGATGACATGAGTGGGAAATGCCGCCTCGCTAATGATGCTTGTGAGCAAATTAAATAGTCTAAATCTTCTCTCTCAGCGCTTTGATTCATGAAAGAAGGATTTGCGCAATACTCTGGGATAGAAAAGTGATGTTCCTCATATGGTGGGTTGGTGAGGAACTGGGGGGGAAATGCTGCCAGTCCTGCAATATGCATGCGTTCTAATATTAGATATGAAAACTCATTTCTTTAACTTCTTTAATTGAGTTTACAACTTCAAATACAGTTAAACTATAATCTCGTTTCTCACAGCAATTGGACATATTAGGAGTTTCCTTTTCCCGAGAGGTCAAACTCTCCCTGGTGCTGGGATTTGAACCAAAGCCACTTGTCTGTTTTTTAAGCTACTGCTGCCCTCTTGTGGTCCCAGCATGCATTGCATCTGCCGCACAGTGTTGCCAAGCCCAGAATTTAATTAAAAGATAAAAGATGTCTGTGTGTGTAGGTACATCATCATCATTAGCTACAGGAACAGACAGATTGAATGTTCCCCTGAAGACTACAGGTTGTTTATTTTTTAGAGCTGTGTTTTATTATGAATAATTACATGATGGGCTGCAGTTTTTTGTCGTAAAATGTCTTTCATTTCTAGATAAATGGGTTTAAAAAAAAACATTTAAACGTAAGGGGACCTTGTTTGTGGAAGTTTTAAAATGAGAAATGTCAGAGGTTTGTGTCAGACAAATGTTTCACCACAGAAACTGCATGTTTGCATGTGCAAGTCTGTATGTGCTGGGTACTTGTATGGACATGACGCGGTAAAAACATAACTAATTAACTACTGTGGTGTAGGAGGATTCGGATACTATGGACAGGATAAGAATGAAAAATTCCTACCTGTGTAGTTTCTGTCATCTTTGGCCGGCGAACACAAAAAGAAGGAAAAAGAACAGCTGATTAAAAAAAAAATACAATCGAGGTGGAAACAGTGGTGGAACAGTTAACCAGAAGGAAAATATCCTCCTGCTTCAGCATTAAAATCACAGCTCTGATGAGTATTTCAATGACATAATTCCCCTTTAGAAACTGTAATTTGTTAAGATTTGGTGCAGTAAAGCTCAAAAGTCAGATTATTTCTCTCCACTAGGTGGCAGTGACACGACACCATTCCTGAGACTTCTTGTTGGATGCTGAGTACTAACTCTTGTAGATCTTATGTAATGCTGTGATATTTCGCAGGCGTACCATGACAACACATGGAAAATCCTTAAAATCTCATATAGTTGTGTAGTGCAGGGAACATAGAATTTTTCATAGAAACAACACAAGGGATTAAAACACTATCAGGGTGCATTATAATTAATTATATACAAATATGAGTGAACCATGAAGCATTCACACATGGTCTAGATTTTCTCATTACACAGTAAGTCACCTACTCTCAGCTGCCCAGTCCAACTGTGCTTATTATTCCCTCTTTATCCATTTTAATACTACCATTCCCATAGCAACTTTATTGGTTGCCATGCCAACCCCTCTGATAACCAGTTGGCAACGTCATTTCTTTCCGTTCTTTGTTTCATCTGTGTGTGTGTGTGTTTTTTTTTCTTCTTAAATCCTCATTTATTTGCTCAAATTTGGACAAATAGTTTCAGACAGTAGTCATGCCAACTGTTGTAACTGAGAACACTGTCAGTGATATCACAAATATCCACTCACACTCTCATTTTGTAGCCATTGAGTAATCCTATCCTGCATGTAGTTTAATGTGCAGGACATTAGCCCTCCACTTGCGTTTGGCATTTGTTTTACCTGCCTGTGGCGACGGTGCACGCTACCCTCTGTGGATTACACTCTGATTGGGTGAATCATTTATTGCCTAGCAACCGTGCTTCACTGTTGGGAGAGCAGGTGTTTGTAATTATCTGTCATCTTTAAAGCCTTATGTTCCCGTTTTTGCGAGGCAGGCTGCAAAAGCTAAGTGAGCCATGTCTATGTGACAAAATGGCACAGGATGTGTCCTGTTTGTCTGATTTCTGCCAATAAAAACCAGCTAAATACATTTACTGAGGCTGCAGCTAACATCATTTTCATGAGGGAATAATCCAACAATTATTTGTCAGAAAATAGTAAGAAATGGTAAATAATTTTTACCAGAGGTTCATGTAATGTCTTTACATGTGTTGTTTCATCGAGTATCAAATATAAGAAAGAAAAGCATCCAATGCTCATATCTGAGAAGATGGAACCAGAGAGTGACGGCATTTTTTGCTTGATGAATTCACTGACACAATTAATTGACTATCAAAATATTTGCATATAAATTGTTTGTTAATTTAGTAATGGACTGATTGTTTGGGTTCTAAAATTTACAGTAAGTCTAAAATACATGTATCTTTTAAACTATTCCTAAGTGGTGAATAAAAAAGGGAGTAAATTATAACCTCCAGTGATTCTCATAACACAATGAATCACCAGTATCAACTTAAGAATCAGCCTTTGTTTTATACTATTTGTTGTGATTGATATTATGAATTTATGATAATGTCAATGTCATTAATTGCTGAGTGTGTTGTCAGTTTGTCAGCGAGCCTGTTTAGCCTGTTGGATACCCCGCTACGGTAAATGCCATCCCACCGTATAACATCATTTTCTTAATTCTGCTCTAATTGGAAGCTGAATATAAAATCTCATTTAGTCCCACTGGCTGAGATACTCACAGAGGCAGGTGGGTTTAGGCGCATCCCACTTGCCCAGTTTGGTGCAATGGCTGATGTTTCTGCCCTCCAGGATGAAGCCGGCATGGCAGCTGTAATGTAGCACCGTCCCTTCCACTGGGGGCCCGGGGGGCTTCACCATCACCCGGCCATTCTCCAGGGAAGTCCACACCCGCGGGCACAGCAGCACTGGAAACACCAAGGACGACAAAGGAGAAGGACACAGAGACACAAAGAATTATAGAAGGGTACATGCATCAAACTGGGGTGGGGGGGGGGGCTGCAGCCACACAAATATCTCTGAGGCAAATGTGCTTTGGATGAGGGAATAATGTTGTTGGCAGGGCTTAAGGTTGTTAGGCACCATGACTGATTTCAGGCATAGAGCACTTTTGAATTCAAATACCGTAATGCTTAAATCAAAACATTGTACACATCTCCTCCTGGACAGCCTGTCAGTCTCACAAATGTTTTCTTGCTTTAATCCCCGTATTGGTTGTCTTAAAGCTCTCCAGGTGTGAACCAGCACAGTTTAGCTAACTGGCCGGATGTGAGCAGAAGCTTATAAAACATTACAGTTTCACCTTCTTGTGGTTAACAAGCAGATGCCTGTTTACAGTGGCGACACATCCAGCTGAGCATCCAGGGCAACATTCATCTGGAGTCGTGTTTGTGTCACACACAGAGTCCATCCATCCATCCATCCATCCATCCATCCATCCATCCATCCATCCAGGTACTAGTGGAAACGCGCCAATAGGGACAGACAACCATTCACACTCACACACACACACACACACACACAGACACACACACGCCTACAGACAATTTAGAGTCACCAATTATTTCTGTATGTTTTTGGACTGCAGGAGGAAGCCGGAGTAGGGGGAAACCCTCTCAAGCATGTAGAACAGGGGTGCACACACTTTTTCGGCTCGCGAGCTACTTTTAAAATGACCAGGTCAAAATGATCTACCCACATTAATAATGCTAAACATATATTACCTTCTATATACACTGAGTATACTTTATGTTTACAATATATGTTGGCATACACTGCATAACTGCAACTAATGTAACCCTTGGTGTTACACTTAAAAACTGACAGCAGTGATGCACATAGGTGACAAACAGTGATGGAACCATCAATACTGCACACAAGTGACCAGAAGAACTGGAACATTCAGTACATTTATGGTCACTGCCTTCCTCTGATGACTTGCACTGAATGGAGTAGAATATCCCTTCATATCCTGTTCCCCACTCCAGAGTATCCCTTCTTTAGTAGATATAAATTGGAGGGCTAGCTAGTAGCTAGCGCGTTTGACCGCGCATGTCCCTTCCCGGGACCCATAGGCCGCCCTGTACGTCAATCAAGTCGCGAACGTCAGACGTCAGGCGATCTACCGGCACTACCTCCACGATCGACATATTGGGCACCTCTGATGTAGAGAATATGCAAACTCCTGTATGGAGTTGTGTGGACAGTCATACACTCAAAATTAGGTGTATTGGCAAAATGTACAATCTTTCAGCTGTGTTCAATGAACAAGTCAAACAAGAACAATCTAATAGCTCATCACAACTAATATTGTTTCACCAAATTCAACACAATATGCAACTTTGCATGATGCATATCCAGACATCAGGTTCTCACAGCGTTCCTGAGGAATCTGAGCCCATTCTTCATGGCCAACAGCCTCCAGCTCTCTGATATTCTTGGGTTTATGTGCTGCAATCGTCTTCTTCAAATCCCACCAGAGATTTTCTGTGTGATTCAAGTCAGGCGACTGTGACGACCACTCTAGTATCTGCCAGGACTTTTTCTGAAGCCTTGGTGGACTTTTGACGTACGCTTGGGATCATCGTCCTGTTGGAAGGTCCGATGACGTCCAAGCTTCAGCTTTCTCAAACGGCCTGACGTTTGATAGAATCCATCTTGCCCTCCAAACGCTGCAGGTTTCCAGAGCCAGAAGAAGCAAAGCAGCTCCAGAGCATCACTGAGCCACCGCCATGCTTCACTGTAGACAGGGCGTTCTTTTCAGTGTAAGCCTCATTCTTCCTCCTCCAGACATACCGCTGATCCATATGCAAGGCAAGGCAATTTTATTTATATAGCACTATTCAGACACAAGGTAATTCAAAGTGCCGTACAGGGACATAAAACACAATAAAAACAAGACACAAAAACATTACCATTGCATGCAAAAGATAATAAAAGCGCAAGAAAATAAATAGTTCAAGCTTCAGAGAAGATGCATTAAAAGACAAGCATGTGGATAAATAATTGTAGATTAGAAGAAAGTTATATAGCTCATTCATTGGAAAGCCACAGTAAATAGTTATATTTTAATACCTGATTTAAATGCAGACCTTAGGTGTTCGGGAAGCTTGTTCCATAGGTGGGGAGCATAGAAAAGCTATAGAAAACACCATTGCAATAATCCAGCCTGCCAAAGATAAACGCGTGAATACGTTTTCTGTACCTTGTTTTGACAAAAATCTTCATCAACCATCAATCTTTTGATGGTTTCGAGCAAATTGGAGCAGACTTGTCTTGTGCTTCTGGGTCAGTAGTGGTGAACCTCTTGGAGTTCAGTCATGGAGTCCTTCAGTGTTCAGTATACTGTTACTGTAGAAACTGAAAGCTCACCGCCTGCTGCCACCAAGTCTTGCTGCAGGTCTTTTGCAGTCACTCGAGGGTTTTTGGCCTCCTGCCTCCTCAGAAATCTGGTGGCAGCCGCTGATAGCTTCCTCTTTCTGCCACATCCAGGTAGTGTAGCGTTAGCGTTCCTTTAGCTTTGGACTTGTGAACTCTGCTTCCAACAGCATCTCCAGGAACATTCAGTGCCTTTGCTGTCTTTTTGTATTCTTTTCCTTCTTTGTGCAAAGCAATCATCTCCTCTCTTAACTTTCTGAACAGTTCTCTTGACTCACTCGTATTTCTAACATGTAACCAAACGTCACTGTGAACAAAAAACCCCCGAGCCAGTCTGAGTATTTGATTTGAGTTTTCTATCTCAAGCACACCTGATGCAGCTAATGAGGCTCTTGATTAGTTACATCAGGTGTGCTTGAGACAACACCTGGTTTGTAAATGAGTCTCCTATGAGGGATTCTATTCAGGGGGTTGAATAATTTTCAGACTGCAGTCATTAAAAGTGGCATATTGTGTAGAATCTGGAGAAACCACCTGTAATATTAGTTGTGTTGAGCTATTTCAGTTGTTCTTGTTTGAGCCGTTCATTGAACACAGCTGAAAGTTTTGCCAATAGACCTAATGCAATGGGGTTGAATAATTTGGAGTAACTGTATACTGCTTTGTGGACTGCTGTTTGACCAGAGACAGAAAAGAGAGTCCTGCCGGAGAGTCTTTTCCTTATCTGTGTCACATGGGTTATGGCTCTGCCTGGGTCTATTCAGTCCGATGGGAGAAGTGAACATGATCACAATAAAGTAAATATTGGACCCATTTGTCACAAGCCACATATATAGATGGATATTGAAAATAAGATGGATTTTCAAACCAATCTGGAGTAAATTAAATTCGTTTGAGTCCTGCATCTGCCTCAGCAACATGCTCTATGTGTTGTGTTGTCTAATTATGTTGTGTTGTCTAATCGTCTCAAGCTGGAGGCTGTTGAAGTGTAGAAATCTTCACAAACAGTAAAAAATACGATTGTGTGTTTTAACATTAACCAGAGTCGAGCAAATGGTCTCGGTGTGTTTTGAAGCTGTTTCTAATGGAAACCAGGTTATTTTATCACCACAGTGTCGTCCAAAGCTAGTTAGCATGTACGCTAACAGCAGCAACAGACTGACAGTTCAACCTCTTTGTTGAACAACAACTAACCATGGCCTATACTGAGCAAAAGTCTGAAGCATATTAAAACAGCTATTGCTAAGCACAGGTCATAGTTGGTTGTTGTTCAACAATAGATTATTTATGCGCTCCACAGCCCCGACTGCTTCCCTCCATCCACACAATGTTCTCAACAAGGTGACCGCGCCCACTTAAGAAACAGGAAGGGTTTTACCATCTCAGACCGCTGGCATAGCCAGAAATCTTTGGTTTGGCATTAAAGGTCTATACATACTCCGCAAGAACAGAGAAGTTTGTTAGTTTTCTCGAGGTGGCAAGAACAAGAACAAAGTTCGTTCTGGCCAGGACATTTCATACTTCACGAGAACTCCTGGGAAGTCCTCATAGGGAATGACAACATTTCTGCTTTTCTGTATTAACCACACCCACTTAAAATTTCTGACCAATCACACAATAGTTCTTGGATACCAAACGAGAAAAAAGTTGTGGTGTCAAGAACAAGCTGCGAGAACTGCAAAACCAGGGCTGCAAGAAAAGAATGACATCATTTTTTTCTCGCAGCCCTGGGAGAGAGAACAAATTTCTCTGTTCTTGCGGAGTATGTACAGGCCTTTAGACTGTCGCCTTCTTGGTTTCCAAACCAAAGGTGACGTTCATTCTGCGAGGACTCAACATCTGATTGGTTAAGTTTAGGTAGGACACGCCTCTGATTAGTTCTTCACAAGGTCGTCCCGCCTCAAAGCATATCCTATCCTTATGTTATTTTCCTCTAAATGAGACCATGATTTACAGAATGAACATCATGCTGTTCTGAAGAAGACTTCAAACAAGCGACGGAGACCATAAATTCATTAGGAAAGTGTTTACTGAGGTAATAAAGTGAGAAGCAGGACACTAGCAAAAGCTACTTCCACATCTTTTACACAGTCTGTGGTTTCTGGGCACTTAATGTACATCCAACATTCACTCTTTGTTAGCTTTTAGGTGTTTTTTAGTTTTTGGTCTCCACCAACTTCTGAGGGAGATAACTGTCTCTTTAGCAGCTGAATGGTCCACTGTGTTTACCTGATAACATTAAAAATATTTTTGCTCAAAGCAACTGCCTGCTGCAGCTAGGCACAGGGTTGGTGAGAGCAGACAGACTCAATCAAAAAGTAGTGGGCCAAAAAGACGTAACAAGCTGGAACATGTTAAACCGCCTAGTGGAGCGGAAGTGAACTTCAGAGTTGAGTTGTAATTATACTGTGTGTGTCACAATAAGTGACATCCTTCACATTACACTTTTATTCACCATCTTGTTCATTGTTAATATAAAATGGTGATTAGTGCAGCGAAAGTGCAAAAGAAATAGCCGACTGAAACTACTACATTTCAGACCCAGTCCATGGTGTACTCAGAGGATGGAAAAGTCTTGGACTTGGCTCTTCATGTAATACTTATATTGTTGTTAACTGCAGTCTTTCATGAACCACGAACAATCAAATTATATTAATTAATTAATATTTTATCTATGCCCCTTGTTTGCTTTTTCATGGTTGTACCAAAATTGTAGATAAAAAGTCCACGATAAGTTACATAAGTTCTCAGGGAACAATATTAATCATGTCAAACTGATGAATGAATTGGGGGAAAAAGCAAGTGTCACTGAAGGACAACGTGGCTAAAAGAGTCTGCAGCCACGCCGGCAGCTCTGTGCAGGTGTCCTCAGGCACAGTAGTGTTGTGAGCTGAATGCAGCAGGCGAACATGCTCACAATGACAAAGCGAACATGCTGATGGTACACTGTTCACAGAGTTTACCTTAGTTTATTATGTCAGCATGTTAATACTTGCTAATTAGCACTAAACACAAGTAGTACAGCTGAGGTTGATGGGAATGTGAAATTAGATTTTCACTTTAGTTATTTTGTAGATCACAAAAGCCTCGGTGGCCAGGGCAAGAGCTTAAAAATGATCTTGTTCAAGCTTTTTCATCTCTTTACTTATTGCTGCTGTTGGCATTTTCTACACTGTACATGTACATGTATGAGTGATGTTGGCCTAACATGTTTCTCCAACATCTGAACAAGCAGTTCTACTCTGAAGAATGTACAATTTTAGGTATTAAACTATACAGTACAGATAATACAAAAATGATGAAGTTAGAAAGTATCTGTAATATAATATCATGATATAAGTGCCTGGGAAACCCTTTTCAGCCACTTCAAGGCTCTCATTTTGTGTTAGTTAACAGTGACAAATATATGAGACCACACTTTAGCCCACACTTATGATGTTAGATTGCTGTACTACAGCCTTCATATTATTTAGCATTTGTCCTCTTGTTTTGATATCCTGACAAAATGGCAAAGCTCTGGAATATAATTTGTTTAGCTGCCGAGTTTGTTGAATCTTCCTTCCAGCATGTGAGCACATGATAAAACTCCAATCTGCACAGTGCAGCTTGTGCTCTTACATAAGACAGAGAAAACAAAAAAGAGAATCTCTTGGGAAAAATAAATACCACTGATGTTAAATGTGAACTGAAAGAACAAAAACTGAGGTATGAACAGGGATTTGATTAGATCGCTGGACTTATTCTCAGTATTTTCAGGCAATGTAACTGTGATCTGAGTAGAAATTACAGTCAGGCCTCACCGTCCAATCAGACAATGATGGCTGTATACGAAACGATGCATATACACACAGATCCTTTATTCTTTAACTATAATCTAAATGTAAGCACTCCAAAGCAAGACCCAACAAGCATCAGCCTAAACTATTCTCTATGGGGCTGTCACAGATTCGCTTTTACTTTTATTCATTCATATGGGCGAGCCCTTCCTCAGCAATCAACCCGACACAGCAAAATAACAAACCAAACCTATTCATGGATCACAATTCAGCAAAACAAACTGTTTACAAGCTCTGGTTGGTGCCAAATGGCCTGTACAAGAATTCCACTGAAATGATTTGTAAATCCTAAATGTGTGACAAAATAAACTTAACGCGAAGATCCACTTTCTAGAACAACAGACGTACAATATGAAAACACTGTGACACTGTGAAGGGGGTCGCATTTAGGGATGAACCTTTATAGAATTGTTCCGTTTCAGCTCACTGGTTCACTCTCAGTGCACTCACAGTGCAGTTTCCTGCAGTTTCTGGAGATGGTAGGGACCAAAAAGCACCTAAACATAGTGAATATTAGACTTATATTCATCTGGGAATGTAGTATGAAGAGCAAAACAGTTTACTATGTCAGTGTTGATCTTTTTATTTTAAGACTGAGTTGACTTTATTGCTTTTCTTAAATTATTTTCAGTTGTCAGTTGCAGTTTGGTTAGGGTTAGGCAATAAAACTACTTAGTTAGCTTTAGGCACCAAATCTAGGGACATTTTTAAATATTTATATCCCACTTACTTAAACCGTTTAAAGAAAATCTGCTAACACCCAGGTGCAAAAAGCATCTGCCTAAAAATGATCATATCATATTATCTTTATCACATTAGATTGTTATAAAAGAAAAAAAATATGGCAGATAATGTAGGAAAAAACAACAATGAAAGGCTGTGGTATGATTTCATGTAAGCTCCATTTGAGATTTCATCACTTTAATTTACTCTGGATTTTCATATTAGTACTATAGAGTTGCACTGTATTTCACACTTTCCTCTGTGTGTTGTGTAAACGGGGAAGGCGGTAATGCGCTGTCAAAACAACTGAGACTTCACTGACTGGCTTTATTTTGATTTTGATTAACCCGACAGAACACGGTGAAACTGATTATTATCCGCAAGACTTGTCTGGAAAAGGGAAATTTGTGACAAGATAAAGGAAGGGAGGGGGGCGGGATGAAAAGGGGATGAGAATCAGACCAAAAAAGACTCACAACATCTGCTGTGCTGCGCCATGTCCGTCCATGTGCCGTTGGGTAAGCACTTCCTGACCTTGGGTCCCACAATCACCCGGTTTCCTCTGCAGATGTACTCAATCTCATAATCCACAGGCAGGATCTGCACACTGCGGATCTATAAGAGCAACACAGATGGAAATACAGCAGTTAAAGCATGATTGATGCTCTCTCACACAAGTTTCCCTCATTCACTTATAGACCCTCTCCATTCTGTCTCAGTGCAGTAGACTCCGGTGCCATATGGCTGTGACAATAAAGCTCTACAAGGAAGATTGCAATATTGTCTGAATTGATGGGCTGTCACTGTCTGAATCACACCTTCTCTCTGGCTGGGAGAGGAGAGAAATAAGCAGGATTGCCCAGGCTTTACAGTATCTTTCAATTTAATGTGATGTGTGTGTGTGTGTGTGTGTGTGTGCGTTTGACTCACGGGTACATACATCCATCAGTCAATTTCAAGCATGTGAATGGCTCTATTCGAATGGCTTGTTACTGCATCAGTCGCTCTTCTGATTTGAGTTTTGCTGCAGTACAGAATCCACCTCCTCTCAAAAATGTATTTTGCTTCTTGTTATTTCACCTGGATGTTTGACCTTCACTGAGCAGAATGAGCGATATATGTGCAGAGTTGGACACTGGATGACTGTTCTCACATTCATCTGGTGAAGTGGGAAAGTTTCTCTGAGCTCATTTTAAACCTCAGTGTAACATCTCTACATTTGAGCATGATTTTGGCACATTGCTACTAATTTGGAAGCCAATCAGTAATTCATGCACAGTTATTCCTGTGGTGTTTTAAGACTTTGTTTGACAACAGAAAGACACACGGAAGGATCAGAGAGCTGGCTGTCATGTGACAAATATTGCAGATGATTCTGGGACATGGCTTTGACAAGCACATGAGCCGTCAGAGCCATGGGTTGCTCTGTAACTTGAATGAACAAAATTGGACAATATTTGGGAGGCTGTGCATATTATATTTCTTACAAAAGTGACGTTAGATGTCTGAGTGGAAAATATGAAGCCGTAGCCACCAGCTGGTTCGCTTAGCTTCGCACAAAGACGGGAAAAGGAGGGAAACAGCGAGCCCGGCCTGTCCCTTGATTTTACAAGAAGTTATGTAGTGGACTATTTGCTCTCATAAAACTGCAATTTGTCATTTTTATAGTTGTTTCTGTACTGATTAAAGAAATTAGATATAATGTGTTAATTTGCCGGCTTTAGAGTTGATGGTATATTATATAATTAGCCAATTGGCAAATTTTTTATACTTTCAATTCAGTTACATTACAGTTAGAAGCTACAGTTTGCTGTATACTCCTTACAAATCTGTGTTTTTTATTTGGAAAATCCTAGAGCCAGCTGTGGTTTAATGTGCCTGATTTGACAAATGGCATTTTTTTTATTTAGATCCAGTGCAGGATTCTCTGTACCTGTTCTTGTGTCAGGCCTCTGTAGCGGATCCCCCCATCCCTGGGGGGCCGGATGATGGCACAGCCTGCGAAAAAAGAAAAGAGGAAGAGGAATGAAGGAAGAAGGACGAGAGCACAGCGGGAAAGCTCTGTCTCCAGATTATGCTGATGCATTACAGCAACATGATATATTGTCAATTTAACTGATGCCTTATTTGCTGCACAAATTACAGTGTTTCATTCAGGTCACTTAGTGCTCTCTGCAGAGTTACTGCTGTCCATTAATGCATATTATAAACACACTCTCACACACACACACACACACACACACACACACTCACTCACACACACACTGCAAAAACACAGACAGATTCCCACACGTATTCAGTCACAAACAAACACACAAATTACCTCCAGTTGATGAATTATGTATGGGCACAACAAGAGATGGAAGAGCATAGAGAATAATCAGAAACAATAGCCTCGCCATCTCTGGATCTGAAAGAGAGAGCGAGAGAGAGAAAAAGGGTTTTTTTTTAAAAGCAGGCAAGTGTTACAGGGTAATTGTGGATTTTGGAGAAAGGCAGCATAGGAAACGACAGACAACATGAAAAAGGTTACTGAGAAAATATTCTTTCAGCAGTAATGCAACAAACTCAGATCTTAGATAGTCATTTTCAGCCCACTGCTGCCTGTCCTTTTAAAAGCGATGCATCAACTTTTTTGGCAGAAACGCTCAATTTTCAGCCTGCCTGAATGTGCACAGAGAGGATGAGCTGCAAGATAAGTCCACTTTTCTCTCTCTGCCTCTATTTGTATTTACAGAGCAGACAGTCCAGGCTCAGTTGATCGCCAGCTTGGCTTTATTTCAAAGGCTCTGTATACAAGGTTTCAACCGAGGTTTTGATGGCTGATACTGAAAGCAGCTGCCGATGGAAGCATTTCACGCTGAGGCAAACTCGAGAGAGCTTTCTTCATGTCAGGGTAGAGAAGTATCTGGAACAGCTCGTAAACAATGGGTACAATACCTCTCTATTAAACAGCACAGAGGTATTTAACTAGTGTAGCATTCTCAGACTCACACTGAAGAGGTTTTTCTTTTTAATGGTTAAAATCTAGGCAGAAGACCTGCCAGCAGACAGTGACTCCGGTGTTTCCAAAAAAGAAGACCAATTGCATGCAAGTCTATGAGAAAACAGCCCATCAGGTTTGATTTATTTCCTCAGTAAAACCCTTTCCTAATGAGTTTATGGTCTCAGCCGCTAGTTTCAGGTCTTCTTCGATACAGGATTATGCTCATTTAGTAACTTATGTTCCCGTTTAGAGGAAAACAGATGATAAAGCAGGGTATGCTTTAGGGCAGGACTACCTTGTGAGTAACCAATTCAGAGGCAGGTCATGCCTAAACCTAACCAATCAGAGGCAGGAAATTCACAGAATGAACATCGATTCAGGCTTCAAACCCCAGATGGTGACAGCCTAAATGCCACATTCAATGGACTTCAAAATGGCAGTCCACACATCAATCGGCGGCATTCTTATATCCAGTCTATGCTAACGCCACACACCCACATATCGTTCATTTTCAAACTTGTACTCTTGAGCCCCATCTGCCACTGACACGAGTGACACCTGAGAGAATTTTCCAGACTTCACACGGCTCCTTTTGGCGGCACAAAGGGTTTTTTTTTTCAACTTTTTTCGCATATGCAGTGATACTCCAGCTGTAAACACACTTTGATGTGTACAATCTGCTCTGAGCTGAGCTGGGCTGAGGAAGAGTTCCCCTTCAGAGGAAGAGTGACAATTAAATCAATAAACATCGGTCAAGAAATAAGAAATAGAGCAAACTATTCCATTAACTTAACACTGCTTGATGTGTAGAAAGACTCCATCCAATTCACAAGGATGGTGAAACGACGCACCACTTAGCAGTCACACTGACTGTCTAATCTGCAGATTTCATGAGAACAGAATGAGTGTGCTAAGCTAACCAGCAAAAAGTCAAAAGTCCCGTGAGCCACAGCGCTTCAAGTGCTGGCAGGAAGGGAAACACAAACACACACACACACACACACACACACACACACAGCTGACTGTATCAATGATAAACAAACTATATATAGCTGCTCATTTGCAGTTTTGAATAATAAACGTTGCTTTATGAGGTTGTCGCACATGCACAAACATAAACACATCCATACACGCACACTTAACAAGGCTGTAAGCAGGTTGAGGGTGTGTGTGTGTGTGTGTGTGTGTGGTGAAGTGGGTGGGAGGGTGGGGGCATAACAAAGCAAAGCACCACAGTGAGGGAGACAGATGGCAGCGAGGCTTGCTTGTGGAAGACAGACAAACTCTGCTGGATACTTCATTAGCATTATCCAGTGTATTTTTAGAGTTCACTGACAAGAAGCATGCAGGAGGTAGACACCACCAGAGAGTGTGCATTATGTGTGTGTGTGTGTGTGTGTGTGTGTGTGTTGGCAGCATACAGTGTGTGATTTAGACCTGTGTAGGACGGAGGGAGGGGAGGCAGGAGAGAGAAAAGGGGGAGAAAGAAGGACAGCCCAGCAGGAGT
Source organism: Pempheris klunzingeri (assembly GCF_042242105.1). NCBI lineage: Eukaryota > Metazoa > Chordata > Actinopteri > Acropomatiformes > Pempheridae > Pempheris > Pempheris klunzingeri. Next base: position 22,294,982 of record NC_092019.1, on the reverse strand, counting down.
CATTAATATCAGCGATCACACACTGAGCCGGATAAAAGCAAACTATGTGAGTGAGTGTAGCGCGGACGAGGCGGCCTGACTCCATCAGGCTGCAGAGGCACTGAGCAGACAGGGGGAAGGGGGCCGTCAGCTAGCCCCGAGCTTTAAATGCAATTAAGGCTTCAGCACCACGGACAGCGCCTTCACTGCTCCAAAACACTGCAGCCTTGAGAGAGAGAGAGGGGGGGGGGGAGAGAGGGAGAGAGGGGGGGAGAGAGAGGGAGAGCGCGCCCATGTTACAGAAGCACCTCCAGCCCATGCACATCCTCTTCCACCTCTCGTGCCACTGTTGCAGACACCGCCTGCTTCCTTGTGCGCTAACTAATGCCGGAAGCTGCATCGGACAGGGGTGCTCAGGTCCATTTCAGTCACCGAAGCCAGCTCACGCCATGTCCCAGCTCTACAGCGGGTCCACAAGGCACCCTACATGCACACAGACTCAGATGCTGTATTTCGTGCATGGCTGAGCATGAACTGTTGAGACGTGAGGGTCACAGTAAGGGTGCCACCAACCGTATGCTGCCGGTAGTTACTTGTCGGCTGTTGACAAGGGAATCCGTGACGGCCTGTAGGGGAAGGCCGACCATATTAACAAGCCCGTATAGTCCTCCATGAATGGATCTCAATAATAACATGTCATCTGCTTAAAGCGGCTGCGTGCTGTTTAGAAAGGTGGAACATCTCATCCTGCCGTCCTCTCCTCCTGGACCATAAAAGAGGTAAAACGCGCGCAGGGTGGTGATGGTTTCCTGCAAGAAGGGACTCAAAACAAATCTGGCCTGTGCCCATCGAAAATGTATGGCCTTTGCATGCAAAATGAGGCACGAATTTGGCATCCGTCTGGATTATTCACATGTGAAACGGAGCCTTTTTTTTCTGAATAAATGCAGACTAATATCGCGACCTTACAGTAATAGTAGCATGTAGCCCCCCTGAAGCAAAGCTGTTACATGTGTACTTACTATTAGTTTCGATGCGCTCAGTCAAGATAACAGTGCGTCCTCCGGATGGGACCCGCCAGGGAAAGCCCACAGTCGGATTATTTGGTAAAAATGTGCATCTTTGCGATTTGTATGGCTCTATTAATATGGCTATAACTGTGCAAGCTGCTCCGTTCGTAAACAGGATGTCACAGACACAAAACGTATCGTGCTCGGGTTCCCTCCATGTATTGCAGTTTACGTATGGCAAAGGTTAAGAAACGACAAGAACCCGTACAAAAAATAGACATGCACTATGTACAAACGCGTCCCCATAAACGACGAAACACCGATTCACCACACTCCCCTCCTTTTTTCTCTCCCCCTCTACGATCTTGAGCTAATTCACGACGTCATGATGGAGACGCACCGTGCGTAACGGTCCCTCTCTCACGCATTTATATGCCCCCCTCCTCCTCCTCCTCCTCCTCCCTCCTTTCCAAGATGAAACACGCCAAGGTCCGGGCCCACAAAAGCGAAAAATATCATAATGAATCATACGAGGAGGCTTTGGGTTTATGGTAAGCTTGCAGATTGATCCCACCGTGAATAATTATATCACGGCAGGAGGACTAGACACGGATGGAGGTGCAGATACGGCGCCGTGGTATTAACAGTGACTACTTTAAGCCTTTCTCTAAAGCCCTTTGGAGTTAAGTCAAGGAAGCAGCAGTCAGTCATTTCTACAACACTGGCCATCTATTAAATCAGAGCCCATCGACTCCTTCATCTCCTCTGTTGTATCTTTCCAACCATTCTGTGCTCCTCCTCTGCCATCTATTCTGAGATCAGCATCCTGCTTCATATTTATACATCTGCTGAATAATTGAAGGACGGCTGAGGAAGACATAACCTCTCCCTCTGTCTCCCCATCCCTCTGCCTGCATCTGTAAAACAGGGATTCTGGTCTTCTCCTGCCTTCTTTCATACTACAAGATATCAAATAAATATGAACATGTGGGAATCTGACAGGCCCAGATTTATTGGTTATAGGAGTGATAGTGAGTGCCATTCTGACTAATTTCACAAATGCCATTAAAATGGTGAGGACTAACTGTTAATAAGACAGAGGTGAAGGTGAGGTGCAACAATAGTGATTTAAATACAGACGTCATACACACATCAACCTGCGGGTGTCCACAGCATCTGTACAACAAACTTGTCAAATATTCAAATCAGCAGCACATGTAACTGTACATGTCAATATTTTCCAGCTTTGTAATAATTACATACATACACAAGTCATTTCTCGACTTTTGTGTCTTACACTTTGACATTCAAAGTACAATATCGTAGAAAGAAAGATCACAAAAAAAGTCAACCAAAAAAAAAAAAAAGTCGTCAAACTGTGCCTGGGTGACTCCGATTGTTAAAATCGGAATTAAAAATCATAAAAAAAGGCGCACACTTGTTCTTTAAAATAGCTCTAAACAAAAGTACGGATGAGCTAACAACAAAGTACAACTGATGCTTCATTTGTTGCTTGTTCTGTGTCAAGGCACACTCCGAATTACAAGAACAAATTTGTCTTAAAAAACAAAAAGGCAAACAAGAGAGGATTTGCTGCCACAGAAATCAGCTCATACAAATGTAAACAATGACAAAATAATACAAAGTTGGGAAAGGCTTTTTGCATCATAAGACTACAGAACAGCAACGATAAAAAGAAAAAATGGCTGAGCTTCATCACCTTAGCTTCAATGGTGTCAGTGTTTGAGCATACAGCTCGAGATACATGTCACACATATCTGTTTAAATAGCCAACAAGGAGTGCATGCTGTTGGAGGGAAAAGAGCCAAACAGTCCCTGTTAATTCAATTCATCGTTTCAGGAATTTTCAAAAAACACATTCTCTCGTGCCAAAAATAACAAAGCCTTACTTGCAGCATGTTACTAGAAATAAATATACGTAATGTGATTTCTAACGTGCTTTCACTCTGCTCTGACAGAGAACTGTTTTTGTCATTCTTCCCCTACACGCTAACCTGACGAGGGTGGATATGAGCGTGCATTCCCCGCCGCCCTCTACCTTGAAGCGATCGCTGATAAGACTGGACACAATGGGGGGAGGGTGGGGGGGGGGGGTTCTTTTGCCCGTCTCGCCAAATTAGATCAACCATTAGCCTGGCAGAGTCCCTTCTAAATATGCCTGTCCCAACAGGGCTTTTGATCTTTCTTCACTGTTCCTTCATGCTCAAGGAACAAATCCTACCCAGAGTCCCTCACAGGGAGTGAATATACAGTTTAGTTGTCCTGGAGGGTTGAAAGCGTCCAGTAGTGTTCTAACAAGGCTGCGATGTTAACTATTGATCAGCGTCAGCTTTAGAATAATGTCAGTCAATGTATGTGTGCTTATTTACACCAGGTATCATACACCTACAACTCCACCACTCCATTCGCGGTTAATTTGTTGTCTTATACGTTAGTTGGTACCTACGTGTTCACCCTAATTTGTACTAATTTGATAACTCACATTTTACTTTAGTAGTAGTGTTTACAGCTGTTATATCTATGACACACCTATGACCTCACAAACTGAAGCTTCGGTGGTGCTGCTTGTAGAACTGCTGCTGGCGCTCTTTGGCGGATGTTTCCGTCAGCTTGTCTCTTCTGTCCATCGCTCCGCCTCTCTCCTTCTCCCCCTCATCCCCAGTTACACTCCCCACGTCGCTGAGGTCCCCGAGGTGCTCAATGGAGTCATATTTCTCCAAGTCGGAAGCGATGGTCTGCAGGCTGAACACCGAGAGGGAATCCGACCCCGCCCGCTCCCTCTCCTTTTCATTCTCCTTCTCCTTGTATTTCTCCACCAGGTCTGTGGCACCCACCCGATCTGTCCCCGTCGCACCCCCACTGCAGGTACCGCCCTCCTTCTTGTCGGACTCCGCTCCAACGGGGGGACTCCGCCCACCGCAGACAGTGGGGCGTCCTCCCTCGGCCTGGTCCCTGCCTCTCTGAGCGTGGATCTGCTCGCTGATTTGTTCCAGGTTTCGTAAGGCGATGGAATAGCGGGTCTTCACTTTGGCTACTTGCTGCTCCAGCTGCAGCACTTTGGCCTTGTTCTCCTGGAGTCACACAGAGGGCACAGCAACTTTCATCATCAATTTCAACATTGATTTTATGCCATAACCTACCGGTGACCCCCCAAGAAAATCCATAAGATACAGAATATGTTACAGCATTTTTGCTAACTCAGCAGCGTGTTTACAGTGCAATTAAACAGATGGAGATTATTTTTTTCTCGTGAGAAAGTGAGACTGGTGGGAGAGAGCAAAGTAAGCTTCAGCAAGCACCCTGTAATGCACTTACGGTGTCACAAACAGAGGTGTTACAGGGCTCTGCGTGTCAGCATTACCTCCAGTATGTGATTGAACTGTGCCTTGAGCTCAAAGTACGGTTTGGATTTCACAATGACTCTTTTGAGGGACTTTTGCAGCATCTGAACCCGAGCCTCAGCCTCCTGACAGGCGTGCGTGACGCGCATGTGCTCCCTCTCACTGCGGAGTCGCTCCTCCTCGGCCTCATTCACCTGTGAGAGACATGCAGGAGCAGAGTGTTTAAACACACACACACAAGCGCACACACACACAAGCGCACACACACATTCCTAGTGCCTTGTCACCTGCAAACTGCTAAAGTTAAAAGAAGAACTGCATGAATTTTACACATCCAAGTCTGTTTACAAGTCTTGGGGAGTCCTGCTGCATATGTGAAAAAAGAGCAGTGGAGTTTAATGTTGCAGTTTATTTGGAGCTACGGTTAATGCAGTCTAATACAACAGTCCTGCAATAACGCCCATCATCATGACAGTTATAATGTTCAGTTGTTGTTAAGACTGTTTTGTATAGATGCAGCTGTCGGCAGTCAAGTTGCATATTGGGTAAAGTAGAGAGGATGTTTTGACAAGGAAGAGGAACGTGTAGAGTAACGACATCTCCGGTTCTGCTGTATTGATTTTTCACTGTTGTTGTTCACTGGGAGTCTATTAGTGTTATAAGATGTGCAATGCTAAATCAGTGGAGTACTCGTGTAACAAGACTATTGCCGGTTTGTCTTGTACGTGTAATTCTGCTCAAATAAACAACCAGATAAACGGCTTAAACCGATTTGGCTTCTTGTTTTATTCCTTTGTCGCTATCCACCAAAATGCTTTGCTCTTTCTACTTACCAGTCAATGTTTTACCGTCCTGAAAAAAACATGTATCATCCCATTTGAGACACCAGAGTCACCCTGCACCTACCGTACATGGCTGACTCAACCTGGGTCCGCTGTCATTTTACCTTGGAGGTAGCATGGTTGAGCATCTCCTGCCAGGTGGGATCCAGGGTGTTCTTGCCATCAGCCATCAGGCCCTGCTCCGCCACATAGACCATCTCCCTGGCAGCTGTGTGCATAGAAACCGCTCTCTCGTAGCTCAAAGCTGCTTTTTGGGTCTCCTGCTGTGCCTACAGAGCAGACAGAACTTTTACAGCCTACAGAAGTGGAATATGACAGGGACATGCCCCATTGTCGCCTTAGGTCCCATTAAAATCAATATTTTTTCATCATAGTTTTTGATTTAAAATGCTTGATGTTGAAGTCCAACAGGTAAGTGAAGAAAAAACTGCCTTTCAAATACATCTATTTAAATTTGTAATTTTAACTGTTCACAATTTCCCATAAGGCAAATTATCTTGTATCCAGATTGTGTGCAGGGCTACTTCCTGCTAAAATGGGTGGCAGTTTACACCTGGCATTAGAATTAATCTCAAATGCATTTTGATTGTCCACTTGTGATCAGAGTTCAACTCAGATTTACTTTTAGATGTCTAAAACTGTAATCGCTGCAAAATAGAGAAGGCATCTAAAGCTCGTCTATGTTCTTTGGTGTAGGTAGAGAACAGTGTGTAGGGGGTGTAAGGCTATATGCACAATGATAACCAGTAGGAACCCTACACCGCATATGTCGACTGATGCATCCCTGCCTACCTCCAACTGCTGTCTGAGCAATCAGATCAAAGATTTTGAAGAATGTATTTATTTTGGGAGCTTCTCCTGTATTGGTGAGCTTGCCTCTTGTGGTAAGCTCATCCCCAGATGCGTTTCAATGCTGAATAGGAACAGGACCAGAAGATGAGTGGTCCAAAAAAGTCACTTTAAATCATGTTTGTGCTGGTTCACACTGGCCAATTAAAAAAAAAAACAACGGGTAAAATGACTTTCTCTTGCTCTCAGCAGAGCTCCTGGATCCGGTAGGTACAAAGTGCCTAGTTTGAGGAAACTTCAGAAGGTCCTGCTTACACCGAGACTAGAACCTAGCTACCAGGATAAGCCAATCTCTAGGCACTGTATTCACTTTCGCTCACAGCATTTTTAGCTCCTGCATCTCAACATAGTAAACTGTATTTCTGACAAAGAAGATTTCTCAAAGGCTTACATATATCGTAGTGAGACAAGTGGGACACATGTTTTCTGAGCGTACCTCTTTTGCAAGGCGGCGAGCTTCATAGTAGGGTCTTGCTTTCTCTATGCAGCCACCAAGCTGAGAGCTCTGAGCGTTTAGCTTCCTGGCAGACTCTGTGAGGATCTTCCTGTACCCTGATCTGGCATCCTGGATGGTTAATGCATGAAAATGACAAGATTAGATTTACCTGTAATGGAATAGCCGATTAGATTTCACACAGAAGTATGGCTGCCAGTGAGCAATCCATTCACTGTGTCAAACTATCGGCACCAATGCATTTTCCATTTTAAGAGTTCTAGCTTTTCCAGACAGTATGCCTAGAGATGCCGAAAACACAATTATCATATTGATTGGTACTACTACTAAAATATTTAACGACAGAGACAGACCCTCAAGCAGTCCCTGGGTTCAGTTCTTTTCACTTTTCTCATGAGTATTGTTTTGTCAAAATCAAAGTATTTTTGTTCAAACTGTTTTCCATATTTTTCAGTCATGTTTAGAAAGACTGAAAAATGCCCCTAATTGGGTGGAAAGTGTTTTTCTTTCTTTTTTTTTTTTTTTTTAAACTTACATCCAACTGCAGTTCTAGTCTGTTGATCTCTGCGCTTGCTTCATTAAGATGCTCCAACTCCTCCTGTGGGAAAAAATAATAATAATGTGCTGCTTTATGTACTTATCAACAACTAGTGAAAATGTATATTCTTCAAGTAAACTATCTTCAGCTTAAATCTCCTGTGTTAACATTTCATTCAATATAATGACGCTGAAACTGTTTGAATTAAATAGTAATGCAAATAAGGCACAAACGGGCTGTAATGAAGACATAATGGTGCATTTTTGTGTCAACTGACAACATAATCACTGCTGATCTGACAACAGGATTTGCACAGATTACTGTATTATGAAACTGATGCAAGGCACAAAAGAATGATCAAAATGTTTTTATTCCGACAAAGCTAACTCGCAGTTAGGCTTAACCCAAAGGTGATCCAGTATCACCCACCCAGGTGCCGTTAAATAAACTTACAGCTTGGCTAACTAATGTGTCAGCCTCGCTCCTTGTAGGGTAAATGACCACTAACAAACCCCAGCTGGAGGCTCTCCTACCTGGATTCTGGGGTCTAGTTCCTCCTCGTAGGGACTGTGTAATTGTTCTCCCACGCATTTTTGTTTTTCACTTTCACCTTCCTCGCAGGTGTCCCTGAGCGCTGTCTCTAATGGGTTTCCATTAGTTTCGGCAGCCTTGACTTCCTCTTCCTCACCGGGAATAACCTCCCTCCAATCCCCTGCATCTGACTCGCCGGACCCGGCGGGGCTCTCACGCAAGTCGCCAGGCTCCATTCCAGGCCTGATGGTTTCGGTAGAGGCAGCGTTAGCTAAGGTTGCTTCACCAGCAGACGTGGTGGCTAAGTAACCCACAAAAGCCCGGTCCCGTTAACCAAAATTCAGTGTTACTCAGCAGGGGTACATTGGTAAATAATTCCAGTGGTGACGACTGTTGCTGAGTTTGCAATGTGCCATATCACATCACAGAAAAACACGAACCCTCTGAAGCTAGCCTCGCATGCTAACAGGCTAACTCCGTCACTGAGAATTTAACGGCTGCTTTACAACAACCAGATGAGGACAACTTGCTATCATGAGATGAAACGCAAAAGGAGGCCCATCACTGTGCCCCCCCATCACACATGTTCTCTCCTCCATCTCCCACCGGCTCTTAATTGCTTTAGCTAGGCTAGGCTAGGCTAGCTAGCGGTTTCGGTCTCACATCATCAATACAAATGAAGTAAACAGACGCGTTACAACGTTTGAGCCAGTGCGGCTACCGTAGACACGTTTCCTCACCGTCACAGATAAAAAACGAAACAAACTGATCCCTGACATGGACGAGTGGTGTTAAATAATATGTTTAATACGCTGTGTGTTGTTGCCATTTTTATGGACACGTAGTGTTTCGTTAGTACAAATTTTATTATCAAGTAGCATTAGAAGAATCTTATCCCACAGAGTTTTAGATATAATGCATCTGCTCGGTCCAACCCTCAATCGAAGCTCTATCATGGATACACTGAGTGACCTTATTTTAATGGCTGCACCATTATATCATATTGTTGATGTCTTCTCAATCATGTACTACTACTATTTAAAATAACACTGAATAGCGTTTGGCTGCACAGACTGAGTTAACTTCCTACAAGTGGTGTAATGCATGTCTGAACTGAGAGCATGGAAAAGATAACAGAGTTAAGCAATTCATTAAAAAAGAAAATCGAGTATTGTTTTTTTTAATTCAAAAAACATACAAACACACTAATGTTGTAGTTTGCAAGGTGACAAACCTGCAAGGACTACTACATTGTATAATCATTAAACAAAATTATTTGACATTAAAGTGTAAGTGTGACAAACTGATTTTCATAGAAGACATAATGTGAATCAAATGACAGATTATACTGCAGTTATGACCAGTCACCACCACCATAAGCAACCATACCACAGATTAGGTTTTCATATTTGTACCTGACATAAACAGTTCACAATAGACTACCAGAGATTGCAAATAATTTAAACAGATGCTGCAAACTGGGCAATTGCATTGAATGCATTAATGAATGTCATGTGCACAATTAGCATTATATAAAAATAGATTTCTGTTTGTTAGACAAAACAGTAGGTGTGTCTTACAAACTGTTTCGGCAGGATTGTATACTGTAAGAAATGTTTTGGAACAGTGAAAAAGACCTGAGTGGCATTGGCAATAACCCCTACACCGGAAAGAGGGACAATCCATTCTGTGTTATCAAGCACAATCAACTAGAGTACATTTCATTCAATCAATGAGAAACTTTAAGGACATTCGTCTTTGGTCTGGAATGCTTTCCCCAATTGAAAATTAGAGATTACAAAAAGGCTACTGCACATATGCTTTCTTCCGGATTATCAACTCCAGGTGGTGTCATACTTTGTCCATCCCGGAGGAGGGGCCAAGTAGATTCTCTGTCCTTTTGAGATAAAACTGACAACCCCTCTGTATCCTGCCCTAGGGACTCCAGACTTCAAGTCATCCATGATTCCCAGGTTTTTGGCCAGCATTTTGAAACTGTCCTTGCTTGAGTATTGAAGTCGGAATGGCCCAGGTCCTTTTAGCTGGCCCTGCTTAACACCTTCATATGCAACCAAGGGAGCACTGTAAACTTCCTTCTCAAAATTTTCTCTGTACGTCTCCTCCTTCAAGTAGCTCAGGTCTAACTTGGTGAAAGGCACAAATTTGGTATTCAGTTTAATGTAACGTAGGTACTTGTCATAAAACTGGCCCAGACTCACGCCCTTCCGGCCAAAGGTTAGGGTTCGTGAGATTTCTGGGCGTATACAGGCACGGTTGTGGCGCTGCTCTGGCTGACGCATCCAGTCGTCCCAGAATGAAGCAGGCCACTTGGGCTCCAGCTCCTCCCACACCTCCCTGAGGAGCATCCACCCCAGACCGGGAAAGAAATCTGTCCGGTAGAGCAAGTTGGCCTTGCCTGGATCCACGTAGCCATCCCTTCCGTTGTCATTCCAGGCTGACACACACCACAGACTGGGGTCAGATTTCAAGAGTGGCAGCGTGGCTCGGAAGTACTCAAAGAAGTCTGGCGCCACCTACAGTAGGAGATAAATAATTCAATTTCAGTTTGCATGAGCAAGTCAACAAGTGAAATCAACTGTGTCAATCATACAATAACACAACTGATGTGAAATATGCAACATATGCATTGTTTTTAACATCTACATGTATCCATCATGTTTGCAATCTTATGTAATACTTTAAAGCATTAACTGGAGCAATTTCAAGCCACTTATTTGATGGCATGATTACCTCCAGGTCATCCTCTACAATCACAGCAGAGGAGTGAGAAAGGGTCTTGAACACTTGGTTGAGAGCCCAGCGGTAATGCCTGGAGATTTTGTAGTAACCCTGAAACTTCTTGTGCTCTGGTCGCACAGCGATGTCTGTCAAGTCCGGCTGTTTCAGATGCATTACTTGATTTCCATAAGAACGAATCACCTCTGCAGTCTCTGCATGTCCACAGTCCTGACTCACGATGATTGGGTAAAGCTCTGCTGAAGGACGGTGCTCCAGGAGTTTGTCCAAGCATCGCTTCACGGTGACCCTGTTACAGGCGATTACCAGGATAGGAATGACAGGCTGAAGGGGGGCGACAACCTTGGGTCTGTCTTTGTTTGCCGGCTCCCACAGTGACTGATGGTTCTGGATCTGCAGCAGGATTTTTTTCTGCATTTCAAGCTCTGCTTCGAACGTGTCTGCCATTCGGAGCACATCTCCCACCACGTCGTTCGTGGGCCTTTCAGCCACATCTCTCCGCTCTGGGGCAGGCTCACCTGGCTGGCCAGGTGGTGGTCTCCCCCACAGCAGAAGCACCAGTATGGCGTTCCAGGTGATAAACAGGAACGTACCACAAAGAATGAGAGAGCCTCTCTTTCGAAGCATGGCCCAGAAACTCAAAGGGGAAGAGGTGGGTTCAGAGGGACAGGGTCTGAATAGAAAGCTGTGCCCTTGTTACAGACAATAGGAATGGGATATGGGAAGGACCGCCTGAGTATCATCACAAGTGCATGATCAGAGATCCCGAGTCACACCTTGTTGGCTCACTGTGCAGTAGTTAAAGTTATAAAGACACAATGCAGTGTCAATGAAGGCCAGAGCGGATGAAATATGATGACAGGCAGCACTCATCTTGGGGTAAAGCTGCGATTCCAGCAGATCCTCAACTTTCAATATCCTCTTCCATCTGAAATAATAAGAACATAATGTACTTTCAGGAAAAAAATCAAACATGCAAAGTCAGTGAAAATAACATGTAGGCAACAAAATAAGTTTAAAAAAAAGGAAAGCAGGAAATTTATGTCAATTTGTCTTTCGCAGGAAGTGGTCTCATGCGAGCTGGAGTGATGATTCACCCAAATGTCTCTGATCGATTTTCGCTTATCACCTGTGGCTGCCTCGTCAAATGAGCCAAACCTCGTATTAATAAGACAAAAAAAAAAAAAAAAAACAACTACAAACGCTGACTTTTCGACTCCACTGTCCTCCCTGCTGCTCGACAGACACATTGCACTCGACAGACCGAACACACACAGAGGCTTGAGGAGGAGCGTGTTGAAATTAGCCCTTACCCTGACTGAGAGACTTCTTCTCCCTCCTGTGGCCATTTCTCCACCGCTCCTTCGATGACAACCGGCAAAGTTAAACGACAGGAGCGGACAGACCCGGTGGTGCCGGTGTACAACTATTCTCTTCCTAGTTTCCCGGCTATTAAAGCAACTTGACGCCCTGTAGTTTGTCTTGTTTCTCGCAGACTGGAAGAGGAGGAGGAGGAGGAGGAGGAGGAGGAGGAGGGAAAAGTAACACGACGACTTCCTGGATAGCGGGCGGTGACGGGAAGTCCCGCCCTAACTGTCACCTTGAGAAATTACACAACATGTTGACGGCTGGCTGCTCTCCGAGGAGCTAATTAAGCTAACTATGATGTCTGTGTGAAGATTCAGCGTCTGCATCCACACACTGTGGATTAGATGTGTGGTGAGAAACACGCTGGGAGGCTAAAAAAAAAAAAAACAGTAGAATATTCTTCTTCTTCTTCTTCTTCTTCTTCTTCTTCTTCTTCTTCTGTGTCAAACAAACGAGCAGCACATGGCAGTGACTGATAGGGGATGAACTCAGGGATGATGTTTGTGTGTTTGTTAAATATCTGCAGGCTGTTTCAGCAGCAGAGATCGACTGTAACTGAGTATTCAGGCTCTGGAGTTAAAGGAGTAGTTAGACTTTTTGAGAAACGTGCCTGTTTGCAGCTCGCCTGGCTCTGTCCAAACTTTAAAACAAGCACCAGCAGCTTAAACTCACTCATTAAGACATCATGTATTTTCTTCATACGTATTACATCATATTTTTTTTTATACAGAAAAACTATGTAAAAGGCACAAATAGAAAATTGGTGTCTTGATGTCCAAGTTTTTGTACGTAATAACAAATGATTAGTTGTTAATTAAAGAGCTTTAGAGGAGCAGGAAGGTGGATTTTGTCTTTGGACAGAGCCTGAGCTCAGGGGTGTCAAACATACAGCCCGCGGGCCAAAACCGGCCCGCCAGAGGGTCTACTCAGGCCCGCGGGGATGACTTTGCAAAGTGTAATAATTACAGAAGAGACATTAACTGTTATTTCAAATTTGTCCACTGTTCAGTTCCAGATACCTGCGACTAAATGTTTTGTGCCTCAGTAGATAAACTGTGATCTGTAAGTTATAATGTGTAAATGATAAACTGAGGCATAACACTGGTGAAATTGCACTTATTTTTCTTAAGAAATTTTGTAAAAAGATAGTTCATTAAATGTGAACATTTTCAGAATGTACTTGTACTTTTTTGCACTAAAGCAAAGGGAAACATTTTGAGTTTCTAGGTTATTATGCTGTGATTTTACTGGTCTGGCCCACTTGAGATCAAATTGGGCTGCATGTGGCCCCTGAACTAAAATGAGTTTGACACCCCTGGGCTAGCTGTTTCCCCCTGTCTCCAGTCCTAATGCTAAGCTAAGCTAACTCGGGCTGGTGGAGCTAGTGTCACATTATGGTACAGACATGAGTGGCATCATCTATCTAATCATCTACCTAAAACAGCAAATGCTTGAGTAAAAGATCGAAATATTTCAGATGTAACTGAGTACATTCATGCAAGTCATTTTGACTCACACACATACATATATACATATATATATTTGTTTCTAGTTGGTTTTAATATTTCATAAACTGATATGTTACATTTTATCAAGTGACTTCAGCTGTCAAATACATTTCAGCTAGTATAGTAAAAAGTGCAGCATTTCCCTCTGAAACATCTAGAAGTATAAAGTAGCATTAAATTCAAATACTCAAGTCAAGTTCAAGTATCATAGAAATGTTCTTAAGAACAGTGATGTAGGTAGCACTGGTAATTATATACAGCATATGATAATGCAACACTTACTGCTGCATAATGAGGGCCTTTACTCCATGTGCACTTGGCTGATAATACTTCAGTACTACTACTAAGATTTTGAATGCAAGATAGTATATTTAGATTGTTGAACTGCTACTTTAACAATAACGATCTCAGTTACTCCTTCCACCACTATTTCAGTGATAGCAGACTGCCGTCCCTTACGGCACGCCCTTAAACCAGGTGGAAAGTATATATATGCAAGTGGCCTTGAACTGGCACTGAGTATTTAGGAGGTTCTATAGTTTTGGTCCAAATGGATTTAACGATTCCACCTCATTTGAACAGTTTTAACTCAGATTGTTAGTTCTGATGAATTTTGTGAGACTTCTACTTTATTCCAAATTGAAATTTTATTCTTCAATGTTCATAGCAAAATAAGCTTTTGTACAAATCCCGCAGGGTGAGCTCGAACATAAAATGTACTGCCATTATTTCAACTATTTACCAGGAGGAATACTTTAAGTGAAATGTAGGACCTCAAAACAGTGCGTGTGCTCATGTTTCACAGGTATTTCTTGTTCTCACTTGAATGCAAAAAAGTGCTCTAAAAACAACTTATATCACCGGGTTGAAGTCCAAATGTGGGTTGTTTTTTGTGAAGGCCAAGTAAAAGTCAATAAATAAGGTTTGATCACAGTGTGTATTTTTGGTGCTAAGGCCTTGAACCCCCCCCCCCCCCCCCCCCCCCCCCCCCCTCTCTCTCTCTCAGTCAGGTCTGTCCTCACGGCTGTCTGTGGTGGAGGTGAAGTCAGTGGGACCGTGGATTTGTCCATTTGCCTGAAAGAGGACGTATAAAGTGATCTCATGTATTAATGTAGTAAAACACAGGATGTGCTCTCATTGTAAAAGTGCACAATAAAGTTTAATGAAGCTCACCTGCGGGGCGTCGTTTCTGAGGCCTTTCTCATCCTGTGGAGCATCATCAGGGCTGCATCTGGATCTGCACAACACCGCCAGCTTCAAACACAGAAACTGTGACACCAGAGCAGTCAAAGATAAGCAGGTGCTCTTCAGTGATGACCAGCCAGTCAACAGGAAGGACCTTATTTGTCCCGAGTGTCCCATCAAACATGGAGACGTTATGGACACTTTCAAAACGCTGGTTTCCTTAACAAATACTATTTTACATATGCGTGGGTCACATGTTTTGTTTTGAATCATTTGAGAGCATTTATCTAATCCAGGCAGGTTAGATGTCAATCTGCGCGCCAGCTGACGCACCAGCGCGTTTTGGACAGCAGGCACAGCTGTGCGCGCGTCCCCTGCGGATTGCGAAAGTTTCGGATGACATAATTTATTAACGTCCCTGGGATCTTTTTCTCTCAACACTTTACCATCCGCCCGTCCTCCCACAACAACACGCTCTCCGTGGAGAAAAGCCTCCCACGTTGACGCACGGTCTGACCGGGTGCGTTCAGACGGCGAGTCGCGCACCACCCCGCCGGTCAGTCCGAGGCTGTACGCCGAGGGGGCAGGCCGCTTGGTCGGCGGATTCCGGGCCCAGATATTGCCCCGACACCGGAGAACAGCAGACAAGGCAGAGGCGGAGGGAGTGGAAGCCATGGTGGTCGATAATATCCACAACAGAGCGGCTACGTTTTAGGACTCTGTCTCCTTTCTGCCTAATGTCCCCCCTCTGCCCAAGCAGTCACAGAACGTATAAAGGTTAATTTGCGTAAGAAGTAGATCAGAGGAGGGGGGGGGGGTCTTTTCTGCTCTGATCCACCTAACCATATTAGTCCAGAACAGTCCAGGAGGGGTCTCAGGTGGGTGTGTCTTTAGCCAATGGTGGGAAAAGTCCTCATTAAGTAGAAATAACATACTGTAAAAATACTGCTTCACAGGTAAAACCCATGTATTCAGGTACAGACTGATGCTATAAGTATCAAAAGTACTCATTATACAGTGTTATAATATGTACTGTGCAGCTTCTATATTATTGCATAATCTTAAAATCTTAATCTCCAAAGTAGCTCCAGCTGTCAGATAAATGCAGTGGAATAAAAACCACAATGCTTCGATATGCAAAAGATGGAGATATAAAGTACTTAAAAACTAAGTTTAAGATTAAAGCCACTGAAATTCGACTGAGCTCATTTCCTCTTATATTATCCCTGCAGTTTGTCGTGGACTGTGTGGATGTTTTTAGGTGTCACATGTTTTGCCTACCCCACACCAAAGAGTTAGACAGTGGTGGAAAAAAGTATTCAAATTTTTCACTTGGAAATGGTAAGATAATCTGCAGCAAGCAAAAGTCCTGCATCCAAAATCTGTGATCAAAAAGTGTTAGCATTAAAATATATTAAAAGTACCAAAAGTAAAAGTACTCACTATGTAGAACGGCCCATTTCAGAGTGACATATATTATGTACATTATAATTATTGATGCATTCATGTGTTCATTGCTTTAATGTTGCAGCTGGTAAAAGTGGAGCTCATTTTGCACGTTTACATTACTACTGACTGACTGGTTGATTTATAATTTGTATTAATACAAATCTTCAAAGTAACAAGCAGCTAAATCTAAAAGCACTATCACATAAATGTAGTGGAGTAAAAGTGCAATGTTTTGACGCAAGTACCTCAAAATTGTACCTGAGCACAGTACTTGAGTAAATGTACTTAGTTGCATTCCACCACTGGTTGGATGGCATCTTACAAGCGATCACTATCTCATCTGACTGCCAGGACATCCAGAGCCAGACAGAAGAACGGCCATGAATGTAGAAACACTCGTGCAGTCCAACAGGTTTGTCAGGCTGGCGACCTGAGAGGCACAGCTGAGGAGGAACTAGGTGCTCCAGCCGCTCTGTCAACTGCTCTGTTTACAAGAGGATATCGGGTGTCTTCAGAAGCCCTGCAGGTTTCTAAAAGGACAGGTAATGGGCAACAAGTCTGTTTTGACTCAGTAGAGGAAAAGGCGTCAGAAAACCAGACAGGAAGTCCCCACTTTACTGTGGTCAGGGATATGTTAAGAACTCAGAGCAAACTGTTTAATTTCAAAATAATATACTATAATTATATAATAACATAATAATGTATATATTAAAAAAAAAAATCCACATTAGTATATTAGAATTATGTATACTGAGCAATGAGCTTTAAGTAGTTGATTTAATAGGAAATAAAGTCCATTCTTATGAGGGAGAAGAGAAAATATGTAGAAATATATACATCCTCTTTGGCTATGTACAATGAGTGGGTCTATAAACAAAATGTATAAGAAGTACAAACCCTGAAGCGGTTATGGAGATCAGCCTGATGCTCGAGTCTTTTCATCACAGAGTTTAGTGCATTTCAATTTATACAGCTTATTAATCCCAGTGGACATACAGTGTTTCACAGTTAATCACAGACATGTTCAGAAAAGAGCACAATGGCCAAATGAAAATAAAAACTGTTTCCTTCATGTGCAACTTTCAGCCTAAGTGCCCTTTGTTTAAAAAAATGTTGCTGTGCACGTTTTCTTTGTTGCATTTCTTCACCTCACTGCACGCAAACCAGCTCAAACGTGTCTAGATGCTTGGTTTAATCTTCATCATCACTCGCCAAGAGGAGAAAAGGTTCCCCTCAGGTTCCTGTCACCGGGCTGACTGCGCCTGCACCCTCAGTCCCGGGGGGGCCGTGTAAAGTCTGGTTGTCTGCCTGGACCGGCCTCCGGTGGATGACCACGTTGGGTATGATGACGAAGGCCAGGATCCCCACCAGCATGAGCGCCACGGTGATGGTGATGATGGACGCCACCACGGCGTAGTAGCACTGGTCTGAGCGGAACAGCCTGCGCAGGCGACCTCTGACCCTGTTCGGAGGCCTGCCCACGTCCACCTCGGTGGCCGGGACCGCCCCCTGCTCCATGGCGCTCAGGCGCAGCTCCCCGGCCGCGGTCAGCTGGCCATCCTGGCTCTTCTTCGGCAGGGTGAGGACGTTGGCCTTGATCGGGCTGCTGGGCGGAGGGTTCTTCAGGAGCAGCTTGCCTTTGCTGCGCTTGAAGCGGATGGACAGAGCCCTCTGCATGTCCGGGGGCAGTTTGCCTATGATGTCCTCATTGTTGCCCAGACGGGGCAGGTCCTGGCCGTGGGGCAGCTCTGTCAGCTCCCGACACACGGGGCAGGACAGGCTCTTGAGCTCGGGGGAGCTCACGTTGATGCGAGCCAGGCACTCCAGGCAGAAGGTGTGCCCGCAGGCCAGCAGCTTCGGCGTCTTGAAGATGTTGTCGTAGGTGCAGAAGCACACGGCGCACTCAGTGTCCTCCACATCATCCTCGGGGGGCTTCACCTTCCTCCGCTCGCTCTCTCCCTCCCTCCTGTCCCGTCTCCGGGCCTCCTCGCTCCTCCCCCGCTGCCCCCTCTCCCCCCGCTGCCTGTCCCGCTCCCTCCTCCTGCCCCTCTCCGACTCGTTGCTCCTGGATCTCCTCACTTTCGCTCCTTTCTCCTTCTTGCGCTGCTCCTCCCTGCCTCCCGCCTCCCTCTTGCTCATCTTGGGTTTGACGTTGGGGGTCTGCCGGCCTCCGTGGCTCCTGTCGGGCCTGCGTCTCTCCTCGGCATCGCTCATGTTGGAGGGTCGGTGTTCAGGGGCAGGATGCTGGCTGGAGTCTGACTCCCACTTTTCCAACAGGAGCTGTGGGGGGGGCAAAGGACGGGGGATGAGCTGGAAGAGCTGAAAGAGCAGGAAACAGGCCGCAGATATTTACCTGCACACTCACCATGATGAAGCAACAAGGCCTGATCTAATCTAACATCTCTATTGTGTTAAAACGCTATCGCTCATTAAACACGCGTGTGGTGCTTTGGGCCTGATAATGAGCTGCTGTGTTTGTTTAAGAGGCTTTACTGCACAGAAACCACCAGCAAACAGGAGCTGGAAGTGCTCCACACAGACTCCAGTTTTTAAAAAAAATGATCCTGATGTTTTTTGGTGGGATCAAACATCAGGATTCAGTGTAATCCTGATGTTTTTACCTGGAGAGTTAACCAGTCAAACCAAAGGTGACCCCAGTGTGCTTCACTGCTTAGAAATGTCACAGGACACATTCCGCCACAGCAGCCCGTCTCACGCAGTCAGACATTAACTCAAAGGGAACACACTGAACATTTCAGCTGCTGACTGCCATCAAAATGTCCAAGCAGCGCGTTTGGACATTTGCAACAAGTTTAGGTGGAATTAAAAGAGTGCCCGTTTCTTCCCGTTAATGAGGGTTTTTTTGGGGGGGGTGAGGGGGGGCAGGCTCTTTAAAACAAGAGAGGATGAGAGTTTGCCAGCTAAGAGTAGCAGAGAGCGAGAGGGGAAAAAAAAAAAGAAGCTTTATGATCAAGGTGGAGAAGAGAGTGGTTAGACTGGACAGGGTTTGTACGCATGCGCACTGACCTGCTGCGGTAGAGGAGCGCCGGATCACTTTGTCAGAGATGACCTGACAGGTAGAGCAGTCCTGTAGTGTGTCAAAGCAGTGGAAACCTGCACATCACAAAAAGTCATTACTTCACCAAAAAAAAAAAAAAAAAGCAGCTCTATAGTTTAGTGTGGAGGTCCTCTGTTCTCCTCCTCCTCCTCTGCTGCTGTCCTTCCTCTCATGTCTTGTTTTCTGGCTGTGACACAGCACTGCCTCCTCTGAACGCTCCTCCTCACCGCCTCCAGCCCTCCTTTTTCTTTCTCCTCTGGTCAGACCAGTTGGACCAGCTGCAGTGAGCCAGGGTATGGGTTTTTTTTTTTTTTCTTTCATGTCGGGAATATGTAGATCTTCAGGTCATTTACTTAATTAAGAGATCAACCTCAACCATCCTGGTGTCACAGTTGCACTTTACAGCTGGCTGTTCTTATCAGTCAACTTTAGAGTCGCAGTAGGATTTCTCAGCTTTTGCAGTTCAATCAGGCATTCAGTATCAGATGTGGTGTCATTGGCATGGAGGGGGGGGGTCACATGGTACATACAGATTCACACGGTTATGTTTTTTTATCTCTTTTTTTGCTCTTATGTGACTGTGTGTGTGATAGGAATCGAGAAGACACACCACAGCGGCTGTTGGGGAAATTCCACTGCTGCTGCATAAAGAGACAGAGTGACAGGACTGTCAACACCGCACATATCAGCACCTCATACCTGTCATACCTGCACCGCTCTGCTGTCACTTTGTCAGTTTACCCCCCAAACAAGAACAGCTACCTGCTCCTCGCTGCACTCTCTTGGCTACTCCCTTTTCATCTTAGCCCTCTGGATGTCTGAGAATACAGCTCTTGGCGATACAAAGGCTTCAACTGAATTAATTGAGTTACAGGAAATATTGTCAGCATTAAAAACCAGCGGTGGAAAATAACTCAGTACATTTACCTAAATACACCGGCCTGCATAAGTACAATCAGGTGGACTTGTACTTTAGCTTGAGAGGGAAATATTGTACTTTTTAGTCCACTGCCACTATTATCTGAGGGCTTTAGATACTTTTCAGGTTAAAATTGTACACAGAAAACAGTTTGTAAAATGACACATTACTGAAGGTTAAATATACAGTCCTTTCATAAGGTGAGCCTCCTCCACCAGCTACATTAACAGCAATGTTATAGTAATAATCAGATAACGTAGTACATTACACAGTAGTATTATGAGAACTTTTTCTTTTGTACTCAAGTAAAATTATTCTTACAGTGTGCTTTTGCTGCTTTTACTTAAGGATCTGAATACTCTAGTCCACTGCTGTTAAAAGCAGCTTTGTCAAACAGCCCTTCCTCAAACGGAGTGATGCGTCACTCTTTGTGATAACAACATGCCGCTGCATGAGGGCCTGTTTTCTTTTGAAGGATGATTATATATTTTGTGCTGGTTTACAAAATGAAAATCGACAGACTGGTAGCATTCCAAACTAGAAAAATAGACGTGTTAAAAGTGTCACATCAGTATTTTTTGTGAGAGTTTGATGCTTTTTTTATGCACCAGTAGTAGTTTTGTAAGATATTTCCACTGAAGATCCAAGTTAACCTAGTCCCTTTGTAGGGGAACCTTCCTACTATAGAGGAGAATGGATATTTAAACTAAATATAACTTGTTGATCTTGAAAGGTAGTAAATAACAATGTGATGACTAATCATTGAACCGCAAAGCCAGTGACAAAAACAAGTAGTTGTAAAACTTTATTGCCATAGAAAAATGAAAACAAACAAGATAAGGGGGCTCACATGTGAGTGACACTCATCATTTGGACATCAGTGTTCAGTTGGGTGCAGACTCCTCAGCAATACCAAGCCCCGTTTGTTTAGGGACGTTCAAGAGCACCTGAAAAACAAACCAGCAGTGTATGGTCATTACGGAACTGAAAAACCAACCCAGCAAGCCCGTACTGCTGCTGTTGATGAGGGGAAAATCCGATCCAAGTGCATTAATGTTTCCTTGTTGTGGGCCGGCTGGTTTATGATTAAACCAGCCAGTAAGTTTGTGACCCACTTCACAGCGGACGGATCTCTCTGCTTCACACGCCTGTGCTCAGGATTCTTTGTGCAGCCAAATTCTGTCCAAATTCAGTACGCTGAAAGCTGACACCGTGTGTCAGAGCTGCAATATCAAACTACAGCAGCAAACTACTTCACATGTGAAGACAGGCTGCGACCATGCAGCTGTTTATGTGCTGAACTGGTACCAAACAACTACACATCCACACTTTACCTCAATATTTTTATGCATTTTCCAACTTTCACAGTCTTTTTTGTCCTTTCGCCCTGCCCTGAGAGGGGGAGGGTTTATTTTTGCCGTCCGTCCCCTGAGCCTTGGTCTCCTCTTCAGCCCAGCTCCTCTTTTGTTTTACCCTGCTTGCGGGGCATCTTCTTGCTGCTGCTGTCCTCCAGCTCTTTGCTCTTGTAGTAGTGAGGAGCCACTTCCAGCAGCCAGCTGCTCTCTATCTCGATCACC
Source organism: Pempheris klunzingeri (assembly GCF_042242105.1). Taxonomy (NCBI): domain Eukaryota; kingdom Metazoa; phylum Chordata; class Actinopteri; order Acropomatiformes; family Pempheridae; genus Pempheris; species Pempheris klunzingeri. The sequence continues at coordinate 22,273,596 of NC_092019.1, read as the reverse complement.
TGCGTGCAGAGGGACAGCGATGAATCAGTTAAATATTGGACAGGAATACTTCCTTATGAGTGTGCTTTCTCATTGTTACGAGCAGTTATTCTGTGGAAGCCTTCATGCTGGACAAGGGTGACTTTTTACATTTCAAACAATAGTTTTTCTTGCGTTTAATGATTCACAAAAACGGACTGCAACTACTGCCCGTCATCTCCTAACACCGAGAGACTGTTTAAAAATAACCAGCATCGCATGGCGAGGAGGCAGACCTGTCTCATGAACTCCTTAGTGGTGAAGACCAGCTCGTGGTAGATGAGCCAGCGGGGCTGCTCCTCGAACAGAGAGCTGTTGGGGTGGACGTAGACCGTCTGCTGGTGCTTCACCGTCTTGTAGCCGCCTTTGCTCAGTCGCGCCGTGTGGTAGAAATATCCCGCCGTCACCGCCTGAGAGAGGGACGAGAGAGGGGCATAGAAACAGCTGATTCATCGCCACGCAGGGTGGAAATCAAGGTGACCGCAGCGGCATTACATGAAAAGAGAGCTGCAAGGATGAAGAGGAATATGAAAATGGATAAGATGTGGATGTGTGGAATAAAAAACAAACTTCAAACACACCAGTAACTGGTCCTTTATTAGCCTCTTCAGAGGGTTGTTGTGGTCAGGTGTGATCAAGATTCTTGAAAATATATATTTATCTATTAGCTATAGAGCTATAGGGCTCCAGGGGGTCACACAGTGGAAAAAAAATATATGTATTGATGTTGAAATGCATTTGAGGGGGTAAAAAATATTTAGAGGAGCACTGAGTTGCACTCACAGAGGACTTCTGATATGAACCTCAGAATCAAAGGGGCTGAATAGTCATTTGTTCTGTGAAAATGCATGATCTCCAACATGTCATCTTTAATTCTCACTGGAACTGGAATATCAGCGCGTGGGATTTGTTAACAGATGCCGTTGTTAACGCACCATTCACACCTTCGTTTCTAATCTTGTTTTCACAGATGCTCTCACCTGCTGTAATCTAGGTGGTGCTCGGTGTGTTCACACAACGGATGCTCAAAAAGGCACATCACGACAGATAACATCTGTCACACACCCATCATGCGGTGGGCAAAGCAAATCTACAATTGTCTGTCATTAAAGTAGAAGAAACATTTTCAAATGACTCCCTCTCCTTACGTCAGTATGTCAGCATGGAGATGTCGGTGCCCCCTGTCTGACAACAAGGAATACACACACACACACACACACACACACACACACACTCTGTATTTGTTTAATTATTTGTTATCCTTAGTTAAATAAAAATAACAGAATAAGTTAAGGGACTGCTTTTGCCGGTTTGGCTGCAGGAGTTTCGACATGGCAAAGGCTGCATATGATGAAAACAGGTGTAACCCAACTAATAAAACAAACGCCCTTGCTTATCTCAAGTGGCTCAGGGGTGCGTTCACAACACACACAGACCCAAATACGAGAATGTTATTCACACAGCCACTGTTCAGTGATGATTTAAAGGCTTCCTCTTATTATTTTATTACGCTTTTTCAGTTTTGTTTATTTTTATTTATTTTCCTGGAGCTCAGTGCCTTGATAAAGCTCTCATGACAGCAAGCATCTACTCGCCTGAATTGTTCTTGAGCAAAAACAGGGGCTCTATCTGAGGGTAACCTTTCACGTCCTTACGGAGGCATGGAGGCTAAAAGACGACATTCAACGCAAGAGAACAACCGTGTATCCCAAAAAGTAATCACCCTGACAGCAGTATGTTAAAGCTAAAGGTCTTCGGTGTATTATTAGGTCTGCCATCCACGGGGTCAAGTTACAAACACTTGTCACTCATCCTCAGTTGTTTACCTCAAACCGGTGTTGAACCTAAGGTTGACTTACCTAAAAAACCAAACATTGAATGCAAGCAGTGTCTATTAAAAGCACTACTTTCATCGTGTTTTTGAATTTTTCAGTGGGTCTCTTCTGCCAGCGCTTTTATTTCTGCTTTCCTCTATTGCTGTATTTGTTTCCACCAGACGTGGACCAGGACTCATTAAGTACAATACACCCCCTCTACTAATAACAGGACATTTTATGCTTGTCAGGAAATCTGTGGTAAAAGTTCTGGGGACGTTCTGAGTTATCACTGACCTTGCGAATGGGCAAGCTGTCTTCCTTGGAGCTGACCACCTCCACCTCTATCCGATCCATCAGACCCTCCAGCTGGTCCCTGACGTCCCGGGCTCTTCTCATGGAGCGGAACTGGATGAAGTTTTCGTAGCACCACTGTGTGGAGTAACCGCTCTCCACCCACTGACGGAGAGAGACATCATGTTAGTTAGCACAGGTAGGATATTCTAGGTGGGAATATCTCAGCGCTGTCAGGTTTTTACAGACCACAGCCGTGGTTTGTAAGGATGGCAATGTTGGTCTGTCGATCCACCATTTTGGTCCAGACTAAAATATCTCAACAACTATTGAGATTCAATTTGGCACAGACATGCATGGTTCCCAGAGGACGGACATCCTACTGGATTTACTGATGCCTTCATTTTTTCCCTCAACAGCAGGTTGATATTTGTGGTCATGATTGAAAAGTCAACTCTTGGACGGACTGTCATGACAGTGGTACATTCACTGTAATAACTTTAGTGCCTTTGATGATGAGCTGACCTTTCATTGAGCCCCATCATCGCGTCAACATTTGAATTCCTCCAATATATTTGTTTATGACCAAATACCTGCAAAACTAATGACATTTCCATCAGCCTCAGCCGTCGTGCTGTCTTCAGTGCGTATTAGCAAATGCTAGCACTTGTGGTTTGTGAATTACTGTACAATTTGACAACTTCAGGGATTATCAAAATAAATAAAGGAGAAAAAAATATATCATTCTTTGGTTGATGGTTCCATTTTTTTAAACTGACACAACCTAGTTGATATAGCATCATTTTAAGGGGCCAAAAGCCAAATCGATTGGGAACTTAATTCAGAGGACAACTGTAAGTAACGATATTCCATAGTGCAAGTGCAACAAAATAAATTTGTTTTAAAAGTCAGTTAATTGATAGAATTAATTAAAATATCCATCCTGTCATTTTAGCAATGATTGTGAAATAAGTTACAGGTTATAAACTGTATATAAACTGTTTGAATCTTGTTGGCTGGTCTAAACACAGACAGATGTTTAGAACACAACGCCGAAAACTTCCTTAACTGTGCGTACAGCAAATATTTGCATACCAGGTCCTCTAAAACCTGAGGATTTAGAGGTTTGCTATATTTAGAGGTTGGTTGAACTCAAATATTCTGTCCTGCTTGTGTAGGTAAATGGATAAATATATTCATGTAGAGCTGAAAAAAGGAGACCTCTCCGGCATGTTTATACATTATAAGATTTATAATGACAGATTTTTTTGGACAGCATACAGACAGTGTCAGATTGATAACTCAAGGTAATCTGAACATATCCTAAGTGTGTGTTTATACCTGTGTGTAGACGTTGAGCAGCACCAGGTGGTCTCCCCCTGGCACCACAAAGTTCATCCGTGCGTTGTCAGCGTGCACCACCTTGTCCTTGGGCCGGTAGAAAATAGAGTTGTTCACTGACAGCATGGCAGCAATCGTCAACACTTCCTCCGAACACTTGTACCTGGTAGGGAGGGGGGAAAAAATTGCACATAAATATAGATCAGTGCAGACAGAGATATACGGAGAAGAGAGAGCTGCAGGAATATTCATCATCCATCCCTTACACAAGGTTTTCCTCCTGAACTTCATGAATGCGTTCACTTAAGCTGTGAATTTCTCTGAGGTCTCTTTTTCAAACAATTACACAATGGACAGATTTGACTTTCATCCCCTAAAGCAGCGCCCAGTCTAATGCTCATACAGTGTTTGGGCAGGTCGTGCCTCCCATCAAATTAACGTAGAGTAAAGGCTTATGCTAGTGTCAGACTGAAGACTTACTGCTCGGAGGCGAGGATCATCTTGCTCAGCATGGGGTCCACTGGCAGCTCGGCCATCCTGCGACCCAGCTGAACACCAACAACCAAGAGCAAACAATTAAGAGGCGTTTAACCAATCTAACACTTGATCCATTCATTTAATAACCTGTACTACACCAGTTACTAGTGACACGGTCAGCCAAACTCTCTGGAAAATATCCTTACATCCTTGATAATCATTGATTAACAACACTAGCCTGGAAAAAGTTTTGAGTTGTAAACACAATGAATCATAGTGCTTCTAAATGGGAAAGGTATCAAGCTTTTGATCAAGGAAGTGAGTGACTCATCTGTACAGGACGTTATGCAAATATACAGACGGTCAGAGTGAAGACAGACACGGATTACGCATGTCAAAACAAAAGTATACCTATCCTTTTTCAGTGAGTGAAATGTAAAGCTGACACTGACTCTCTGTTGATTTGACTGTGAGAACACTGTTAAATGGGACCTTCATCAGCTGATAGCAAATAATGAGTGCAGTCAGAGTCACACCAGCTCAAAAATGTATTCAGTGTGAAGTTACACATTATAGTTATCAACTCTCTAATTCTAAAACCCCAAACCTTAACCCGTTGGGTGAAAACATGATGTTTTTCCTGACCATGTTGATCAGCTGTTAATCTTAATTTAAAAACTGCTATTTCTGCTGTTTCTCCTTGAGCAGGTAGTGGACAGTGGTTTTTCAGAGATTATTTCACTGACAGCAGCCTGTTACAGCCACGGGAGCGGTAAGATAGAGTATCTTAATAGCCCCATAAAGCCCAGGGGTGCTGCGCATTCGGGTGATAATCCACTGCGAGCTTTCACATGGTCAATACATTGGTTTAATAAAAATATAGATTATAGCCACTTCAAGTGTAACTGGGAGCCTGATAAATACAGGCCCTGACTTTGTACCTTGGTGAGCTCTCCCAGGTGGTTGAGTGCTCCCAGGGCGTACAGCTGCTCCAGCGCTAAGACCAGAGTCTCATGAGGAGGTGGGTCCATGAAGTCAAAGTGAATGAGGTCATTAATTCCTGCAAGCAAAAAAGTATTAGCTTCCTGCACAGACACAGCCACCAAACAGTCAGATAATGTGCCCCAGCTTAATGACTGAAGTGTATTGAAATGAGATAATTTCAACGGACATTACATCCCACCCGCTTCCACCCCTCACCTAGACTCTTTAGCAGCAGGACTACATTTCCCAAGTTGGTCCTCTGAATCTCAGGCACAGTCGTTTCCTCCATCTCATGTTTAAAGGCCCAAGCTGTGTAAAGCCTGAAACATTTCCCAGCAGCCACTCTGCCTGCACGGCCCGCTCTCTGGTTGGCTGAAGCCTGAGAGTGAAACAGAAACACAGCAATGCGCTTAGAAACCAACACGGAAACTAACAATGTGCACACAGTTTAACAGTTCCAGCTGCCCCGGCGACTGTACCAATGAAGCGCCACACTTAGCCTTCATACAATATTACAGCTTGTAGCCTGCACCTGAGGGACTGAACTTTGAAAGCATTTTGAAAGCATGTGCATCCATCCATCCATCCATCACTTCCTTTCAGCACCAACATCTTACTGGTTTCAGATTGAGAGAAACTGTGAGTGGTTACCCGTGAGCAGGGCGTGACGATGAGAGACTCCATGCCGGTGCGGGCGTTGTAACTCTTCTGTTTGCAGAAGCCTGGGTCAATGACGTAGATGATGCCATCTATGGTCAGTGAGGTTTCTGCTATGTTGGTAGCCACCACCACCTAGAATTGATAAGGATAGAGAACACAGTGCCTAAAGATAAAGGGAGTAAGCACCACTCAAACAAAGCAGAATGAAGATTAAATCTAGCTGTTAAACAATGGGAACAAAGACGTGTTAAAAACATCAAGACCGTGATAAAAAAAAAAAAAAACTAGGATACCAAGTCTTGTCACCAAATCTCATTTGGCTACAGCAGTCTCTATTGGTGGACAATAGCATGACATTTAATCTGGGTAAATATGAGAAGGCTCTTGCTTTTTACACAACTGAAGCAGTAAACAGACAGCAGAGAGCTATTGTCTTCATTTAAGTTGCTCAAAGAACCTACTACATCCAGGGCAACTGTATTAGGAAACACAAGGCATCGTCTCACCTTACGGGCTCCAGGTGGAGTGGGGTTGAAGATCTTCGCCTGCATGTCAGACGGCAGGTTGGCGTAGATGGGAAGGACCAGCAGCTCTGCTATCTTAGAACCAAGCCGCCTGCATCTCTCCTGGAGCATCTCGCACGACGCTTCGATCTCCTCCTGCCAGACAAACACAGGCGTAGAGGTCAAAGAGTCAATCAGCACACAAGGATAAATAATAAGAGTGTCCCCTTTGTAGTAATATTCTTCACTGGGTAGTGGTGAAGTAAACATGGTAACTTAGTTTGGTTCATGTATGCGAAGTGATTGGGTACAGGTTTCATTATCTATTACAGCACGCTTCATACAGTTAGTATACTTGTTTACAATGTATGGGGACAAATGTTTGTTCTTGGAACTGTGTTTATGTACAGCGAATGCAACTAGAAACTGGAGTCAAATTTCTTCTATGTGTATTTGACCAATAAAGGTGTTTCAATGAAGGTGTTTGAGCGGTAAACAAGGGTAATTACATACATACATACATACATACAGGCTGGGAATATAATGAGCTGTATAAATACAATCTTTCCGCCCAAAATCAATAGATTTTTTTTTTCCTGTAAAAAATCTTGACATGAACATTACCTGTCCTGTGAGGAAAACCAGAATGTCTCCAGGAGACTGGGTGACGTGGATCTGCAGGACTGACACCACACAAGCTTCCAGGTAGTCTGCCTCTGGAGCCTTGACAACCCAACACACAGATGTGTACATTAACAGCACAGTTTGATTTTGGGGGGGGGGGGGGGGGGGCATCCATACTCATAACAACCTCTTTTATCTAGATTACAGGTTGAACGTTTTTCTAAACCCACAAATTTCAATGAGTGAAAAATAAGAAGTTGTTACGTGCAAGTAAATCATCAAGCAGCAATCATACACCAAAGTATTCACCCAATACCACCAATTCTTCTAAAAATATAACGAGGACTGTAAGTAAGTAACCAAATATCAAGCTAGCTCCTACTTTAGTGTAGAAGATATCGACGGGGAACCTCCTGCCAGGGATCCTGAAGACAGGCGCGTCGTCAAAGAAGCAGGAGAAGCGCTCTGTGTCCAGAGTGGCGCTGGCCACCAGCACCTTCAGGTCTGGTCTGAACCTGGCGATGTCCTTAATCAGACCAAACAGGATGTCTGTGTGAAGCGTTCGCTCATGGGCCTCATCTATGATGATCACACTGGGGGGGGGAGAAGAGATGAATAAGCACGACCAATACCTACAGGTGTTTATTTATCGAACATGAACATATTCATTTGACATGTGAAACTGCAGAGAGGGACTGTGATGAGTTTATGGACAACAAATGACACGAGGAGTTGGGATGTCTGCCAGTAGAGGAGATGTCTTATTGAAATAAATACAGTCAGTGATAATTCAACTCATCTCAATTAATAGTGCATGAGTAAAGTAAACTTGTCATGTATAATGAGTGATGTGACTGGAAACTCAAAAACATAAGAAAAGTAGAAAATTACAAATTTTCCAAAAAATATAACATTCTTATAACATGATTAAGTGCATAGTAACTTTATTTACTGAAAAAGTTTAAGAGCAACTCCCCAAGAGGACCAGTTAATGATCCCCTTCGTTACATTACCTGTAGCTGGCCAGGTCGGGCTCAGTAAGAAACTCTCGGAGCAGCATGCCGTCTGTCATGTACTTGAGCACTGTCCTCTCTGATGTACAGTCCTCAAAACGAATACTGTAGCCCACCTGAATGGAGCAATAAAGTTAAAACACTGATAAATTATCTTAACGATTAAATTGTCAACAACTATATAATTTGCAAGAAAATATGATAAATATCAGACAACAGCAGCAGACAAAAACGTACAGGATAGAAATACAGGATGCACTGCTGTACAAAACTGCACCTTTTTCAGTAGAACTGTGCTCGTATTGAAATGAAATGGGATCAGCGTGATAATGTGCCAAACTCACCTCATTCCCAAGCTTGACGCTCATTTCCTGGGCCACTCGGGCTGCCACTGACATGGCTGCCACTCTTCGAGGCTGTGTACATCCAATCTTCATGCCTCCGTTAGTGTAGCCCTGAAAGAGGCACAGCAGGTTCTATCATTCATTCGTTCATTATTTCCCCCAGTTATCGCTAGTCTTGTCTTGTTGTGCCGACCATTTTAGTGCTGTTCGCAAATGTTTTGATGCTGCTGGCACAAAACCCACAAATCTCGCTGACAGTAGTCGTCGCAAGGAGCAACAGCGACTGTTAAAGGACTAGTGCCACATTTTGGGAAATAGACTTCGTCACTTTCTTGTTAAGAGAAGATCAATAACACTTGTCACGTCTGCACGGATAACTATGAAGTTTCAGACAACGGCCAGATAAACCCTCGTTTTTCACTCGCCAACAGTTTCTGGAGATCACCAACAAACTACAGTTTTTTTGTACTGATCAGCAGCAACAAAGAAAATAAGTATGTTTCCCAAAATGGTGAACTATTTCTTTAGATGTCATAGGAATCAGCTCCACATGCTGGCTTTACGTGTCACTGATCTCTTGGTTTAAAATATATCAAACAGTGCTCAAAACTACCAAAGCATCAAGTACAGATGATGAGAAAAGACGTCTATCTAAGGTTCATCTGTAGAGTAAAATATATGATCAGGGGGCAGAGATGATTCAGAAAGATGTAAAGCTGCTTCAGTTGACTTCGATTACTTTTCATGTTCACTTTTCCTCATTACTCTTGCAGTAAATTCTGTTGCCTTTTGGTAGAATTTGTTATGTTTATTGGTCACGGTTCTATAGGTGAGTGTAACATGTTTAATGTGTGAGTGTATGAAGGTATTATTAGATCCTGCACTCACATCCTCCAAGAGGTACTGTGGGATCTGGGTGGTCTTCCCGGAGCCCGTCTCCCCCTCGATGACCAGGATCTGGTGCTCGTTGATGGCGGCTAGCAGGTCCTCTCTGTAGGGAAAGATGGGCAGGCTGCGTCGGACCTCCTGCATGGACTGTTTGTTCAGCTCCGCCTGGGACAGAGCCGGAGCCTCCTGATCCTGAACACAGCAGGGGAAGAAGAAGAGACCACTTCAGCTGACTGGTGGTATTTTTTCACAGTGGTGTGCGGTGAGTAAGTGGGAAGGTTGTTTCCATGCTCGGGGGGCAGCATGGACACACTGGCTGTAGTAAGAAATTTTTCCTGTGATCTTTCTCTGTTTGGCCTCTCACTCTCACAAAAATAATACAAGTGGCGGATTTTTTCGATGATCTAAAACTCTTTGTACTAAATTACACGAGCTGCTATCACCTGCAAAATTTGTCACACTCAATAACAATAAGGAACTATAAAGTACCAGAAGAACCCCACCTTTTCGTTCCGAGTTCCCTTCATGGTGATGGCGGTGCTGACAAAGTCGATCATCTCATCCTCCTCCAGGATCAGCTGGTACTTCTCCTGCTCATGCCTCATCCCTAGCTCTCGCTCCTTCTTGGCGCCGAAGCTGAGGGAGGCCGTCTTCAGCCTCTCCTCCTCCCAGCGGCCTTGCTCTCCTCCCAGCTCCATGGGAGTTTCCTCCAGCATCAGGTCCTTCTGGGGCACCTCCTGGTCAGCGGGGAGAAGGAGGGAGTTGAACAATTGAACATACGCACACTTTTAGCAGGCCACTGTCTCTGCACACTGTGACAGTGTGTGACATCTTACCTTGCTCCTCTTCTCTTCTGGCATGTAGTATCTGTTCCTCCTCTCCTCCTGTTCTTTGGCACCGGCCTTTTTGTAATCTTTCGCCAGGTCCCGAAGGGTGCGTTTGTATTCCAACTCCTTTCTCTCCCTCTCAGTCAGCTCCTCTGTATGGAAAAGGTACTCATCGTCTTTGATCTCTGCATCCAGGTCCTCCAGCTTCTCTGCCTCTCTCTTCTTTAGATACTCCCACCGAGAGTGCTTCCTCAACTCCGGCAACTAGAGAGGGACAGAGGAAGACAAAGCACCAGGAACAATTAGAATTATGGAAGCTGATATTTCCCGTCATGTTCCAACACCCAGGCTAATGGTAATTAAAGGTCCCATATTTTGCAAAATGTAGTTTTAATGTCTTTTTTAACATAAATGGCTGTCCCTGGCGTGCCTACAGAGAAGTAACCTAAGAGAAAAGACCATCCTCTCACTTTTTCTTTTCTCTTAACACGCCGTTTAGATTTGGCTCCCCTTATGACATCATAAGATTTTATTCAGGGCACACAGAGACCACTCTCAGAGAACCCACCATATTCTTCTGATCATCTTCAGCCATCTTTAGCCTCTTCTGAGCTTCCTCGTAAGCCTGGAGAACAACAAACAGAAGGTGAACATGTTGACCTGCATGACATAGTGGGTCATCTTTGAAAAAATTCCCTCGTCTCCCACCTTTTTGTCTGTCCTCTCTGCTATGTTGCGAGTCTTGTCTTTGTCCTTCTGCTTCATTCTCTCGGCAAACGCATCTCTCTCTTCGATGTCTTGTTTTCGCTCTCTCTCCTCCTTCTCCCACTCTTCTTCCTCCTCCTCCTCCTCATCTTTCTTGACCGATTTGTAGTCTCTTTGAAAAGAGTGCAAACCTCAGCTTCTATACAACATTCATGCACACAGCCAAGCTTTTTACGGATAATTTAAAGGCCCTGAATGGTTCGGCTCTTCCATACTTGGTTGACTGTTGCTCCTTCACCACAGCCTTTATCAGACAAGCAAGTGCCAAAAGTTAACTTAAGGGTACCTGTGATGATAAATATTTACAGGCTGCTACTCTTTTCTCTAGGATTAATCTCAGTTTAACAAGACTAGCTTTGTTTCAGGGCACACTTATTAGGGTTTAACCTGTCGGGTTTTTTCACATGCAAGAACACCATTATTTAAATCTTGACACGTGTTGTGAGACTGGAAAACCACCAAAAAACGCAATGTGTAGAATAAATAAAATTGCTTAGAGCTCATTTTTCTCCAAAAAGGTACAAAGGATATTATGATGCTGCACTCCAGATGCTATCTGACAGCTGTTCCTAATTGGTCCTCCCACTGTTTGATTATAGGTATGACTGTGTGAACAGGGTGGGTGAAATGTTTCCCCATTTTAAACACTGTTTGACAGTGACCACCCACTCAGCAAAACCTGGTTCAAATAAGTAGATGAAACCACAACTGAGACAGCATTTATGAATATGATTGACTGAAAATAAACGAGTAAATCACAGCTTAATCGCTCAGCTGGAATTGTTGCTACAGGACAGCCTGTCCTGCTCCAGCACTAACACTATACACAAACACGTTATTCTATGAAACAAGCAACAAATAGTAAGAAAGTATAAGTGTAATCAAATCAGTGCCAAATATCTGGATTACTTTTTAGGTGCTTCGTCCTCACTCGACGACTCGCTCTCTTTCTTCTGTCTGATGTGCCTCCTCTTGCTTCCTCTGTCCTTGTCCTTGCTTTTCTTTTTCCCTTTCTGCTTCTCCCGAACAGCCTCTCCATCACTGTCACTGTCCTCCAGTAACGTGTACGTCCGATTCTTCCTGTCCATTTCAATGGCTTGCCGTTCCATCTCCCGGGACGGTTTCTCAACAACCTGCTTGCGAGGAATCTATGACACACAGCGGCAAAATATTATAAGAGGCTTCATTCCCACCAGAAAATGCCAGCAACTACTGTACTGTTTGGAGCTTTTAAACTTTAAACTCAAATGTGTTTGGGCAAGTTCGAAAGAATAATGGAGATAGAATCCAACGAGTGTACCTTGTCAAACAGCTCCTGTGCAAAGGCAATAACACTCTGGTTGATATCAATCGTGCCCGTCTGCTCGAGACGAGTCACAAAGTCCTGACCGCTCGATGCTCTCCGCGCAGTGCCGATCATGAACTGAGACACATATCTGTCGCTCAACCCGAGGATGTCATGGAGACGGTCATTCACCCACTGCTCTAGATTGGCCATGGTGCCTGATGTGGGAGCAACAACAACATAAAAACATGGTCATCCGTAATCCAGGTGTAGATGTAAGCACTGTGGTTACAGGAGCTGCTGACTGCAAACCAACATCCAACGGTGTTTTCATTTACCATTACCTTTGTGGGAGCTTGTACTCTGTCCACAAATCAACAACCCAGCAAAGGTCAAATAACTGCTAACAATTACAATATAACATTCACACAGTTCATTTAGTTTATTGTATTAAAGCAATAGTCAACATAAAATTGATTCGAGTTTGAATTTTCTACAGATTGTGAGAGATGATGAGACATTACTTTAGGATATGATCATTTTGAGGAGGAAAGAGGAAAATAATACCATTTTGATTAAAAATACTAAATTGATTTAAGGCGGTATTTATCCCTGAGGAAAAATTCACATTGACAACACAAGAAACAAGACAGGAAACACCATATACCAATCAGCAGCTCTCCAATTAAATGTACTTTCACGAAAGTTTATAACGTTCAGTTTTTGGTGGCACTGATGGAAATGTGTTAATTCGAATAGATCTTCATTATCAAAGACATCGTTACCGGAAGTGTTGTTCTGAACTACAGGAAGTGGTGTTGTGAACTACATTATATTGGTGGTGTTGCTAAGTTTTAGTCCTAGAAAGCAACATGCATATGCCCCCTTATGAAAGTCAGTTACAGATAATAGAAAGCAAAAGAAATACATAATATGAGAGATATAGAACTGAAATGAGTCAACAAGTCAGTGTCAACAGTGAAGTAAATGACTAAGTAATGGTACCAAGCTCGGTCTGTATTGATACAGAGCTATAATATAGAATAAGGCACAAGGTCAGTGTAAGATGTTAGCACAATGATATGGCACTTTATATACAGCATGGGATATTCCCTGTAAGGTGAAATGTACTACTATAATATAACACAATCCAATGTACAGTACAGCAATACAACATAGTAAATAGTCTGATATGTGACTATAGATATTGAGAACTGGAGTCAACATAACATCTCTTGGCCAAACTTGGTTGGTAAAAACACCCTAATTAACTTCACTTACCGCTTTTCGAAGCGTTCAGACAACGTTGTTGTTACGGCAGCGGTAGCGTTAACGTTAGCTAACTCTGCTTAACTCATGCAGAGTTAGAAATAACTGCAGTTGTAGCTCACAAGTTCCCGGTGAGGACACTTAATGGATAGGCACATCCCTCCGCAGCCACTTAAAACTTTGTGGCTTTGTTGTATACAAAATAAATCATCAATACATGCTTCTGCTAACTTCACATAACGCACGTTCAAGTCGTACACGGAAACACGTCATGTCAAGAACCACCGAAGAAGAGCGGAGCTGCGTCACAGGCTGCACGTCTACTGCCCCCGTGCGGCCACCTGAACAACAACAGCACCAGCCAGGGGCTGTTTCTGCAGATACACACTGCACAGAACAACTGTGAGGACATTAACAGCTACAGTTTAGGATTGTATTATTGATCATTTTAAGATATGCATGCCGCTCTTAAACATCTCAACAATGTATGTAGTGTTTATTTATTCGTGCACCACCTGTTTACATCATAAGTCTTCCTCTTTTTCTTATAAATATTGCAAAATCACTAACACATACAAAAACAAGAATACAGTCATTTATTTGCACATTTCCTCACACCATAGGAATATGTAAACAAGTCAATAAATTAGCTGCAGTGGTTCAGCAGAGATGACTTGTGCATACCTTTATACCTTTAATAGTTTAATAGTTCTATCTGTAGAACTAAGCTGTATGTCTATTCCTATCCTCCTCCGACTCGATTCAATAATGATGACAATAACATGTAATAATTCCAGTGATTTCGCTGTCATGAATATCCCTTTAACCTCCTCACCAAGAAAAAAAGCAATGAAAACAATTATTTTTTATGTATTTTATTTCCTTGGGGCACTAATAACAAAAATCAATGTTTTTTTTAATGAACAGACCCCACATTTTTTTTGTTGAAATATTGGCCTCTACCAAACGGTTGAGACGTCGTAAGTAAAACATGTTTTCAATAAGATATAGTGAGTCAAAATGTGCTCTACCATATGGTTGAGCAGAAGGTTAAAGGGATATTGCTATTATTATTATAATATTTATTATTATTATTATTATTATTATTATTATTATTATTATTATTATTATTATTATGAGAGGAATTGATATTATTGGTAGCTTTATAAAAATGTTAGATTGATGCAAAATGTGACACCTTTGCCACACTAAAACTGGGTAAGTGTTAGAGGGATGGCATGCCAGGGACCATATGTAACTGAAAACGGATGTGATCTTAAACTACCTAAAAAAAAAAACCCCACAAACTACAGCAAGACATCAGGAAGGAAACGCGCACATGCTCTCCAAGTCAAAGCAAAAGTGCAAAGAGATCGATAATCACTCATCAGCACTGCTGAAGACCTCATCCCTCCACCCCGGGGCAAAGTCTGTCTGCGGTCCCCTGTCTGGACCCCCGTGTGCTCGGCCAGAGGTCCCACCTGTGAGCGGGGAGAGATGAACACTCCGCAGGACCCCCGGGGATCAGCGGTGCCGCTGCCACTGCTGCTGCTGCTGCTGCTGCTGACAGGGGTCTGCATCGACGGCTACAAGCCTGTCATCATCGTGCACGGCATTTTTGATGGACCAAAAGAGTTCAAAACGCTCTCTCTTTTCATAACCAAGGTAGGACTCCGCAAAAGCAAACACGTGCAAATATCTACAAAGTACAGTTTCAAGCTGCAAGTTAAAAAACTTACATCAAAATGTTAAGTACTCAGTAAATGTAAGTATTCAGTAAATGTAAGTACTCAGTAAATGTAAGTACTCAGTAAATGTAAGTATTCAGTAAATGTAAGTATTCAGTAAATGTAAGTACTCAGTAAATGTAAGTATTCAGTAAATGTAAGTATTCAGTAAATGTAAGTACTCAGTAAATGTAAGTACTCAGTAAATGTAAGTATTCAGTAAATGTAAGTACTCAGTAAATGTAAGTACTCAGTAAATGTAAGTATTCAGTAAATGTAAGTACTCAGTAAATGTAAGTACTCAGTATTTGAAAGTGATGTGTTATATTATTGGATCATTTCATCTGCTTATTGGGTATCTTACAGTAAGCTATAATAATATATCATAATTTTTTAGTTTATTATATTGTGTATCAATAATTTGAATCTGTTGTAAAGTAACTAAAGGTTTCAAATAAGTGTAGTGGAGTAAATGTCCCTTGGACATGTAATGAAGTAACAGTCTTTAGTATAAGGTATATAAAGTATAAAGTACTTTTATATAAAGTAACTATACCAACACTGGTTGATATCTCATTTAGCAACAAGTGGTGTAAGTTCGGTCCACCTGGTTTTGCTGCACCTTGATGCATTTTATTTAAAATCTTTCTTTACAAACCTGTTGTTCATTTTCATGTTGTTATTTTCATAAATGTAATGTTAATAATCTCAACTGTGCCAGCAGTCAAGTAGCCCCCAATGAAACTTATTTTAAGATCTACAGTAGATGAGAGGACAGTGCAGATTATTGCAAAAGCAGTTAGATTTTAAGTGAAGTGAAAACTGTCAGTTTTGAGGCAGTGATTTCTATTCCCCTGTCATTTTCTATTCCTCAATATCAGTTTTATTTTGAGAGAGCTCCTGTGTGGCTGAGCTGTCTGATAACACTATCAGCCATCAGGCTGATCGTTTGCAGACAGGTGATTCAATCAGTAACTGCTGCCTCTGTTACTCACTTCCTTTCTAAATGTTATTCCCAGGCGCATCCAGGCACTAAGGTGTCGGTGATTGACTTGTACGACAACATGACCAGTCTGAAGCCACTGTGGCGGCAGGTCCAAGCCTTCAGGAAAGCCATTGAGTCCATCATGCGAAAGGCTCCTGATGGCGTCCATCTTCTGTGCTTTTCACAAGGTGCTCTTTGCCGCTCGCACACACATGCCGACCATACATGCCATTCACCAGACAGTGAGCCCGTTCTTACACATCAACACTAATAAGCATCGGAATGAAAATGTCCTGCCAGCAAAAGAGTGAAGAGCTTGAAAAAGACAATGTTAGTCCATGACAACCAAGTTAAAACAATTTGTTCTAATGATCAAAGCATTTATCAAAGTAGGAAGAGGCAAGACGGGATTATCAAACAGGCAAAAGGAGGATCGCCCTGCAGTGGCCCCCAAAAGCCCCGGGTTCACCACGGCTCAGCTACTTTTTGGTTTTTTGATTACTTGCAAATTTGTCAGCACAGCCAGAGTACATTATCAACAGAATCCTCCATCATTACCCAATCTTGCTGTCTGGTGGTTTTAAAGGTCCCATATTCTGCTCATTTTAAGGTTCACACTGGTGTTTGGAGGTCCCACTAGAACAGGTTTACAGGGTTTAATGTTCATAAAACACATTATTTCCCTCATAGCAGACGCGGCTGCTGCAGCTGTTTTCAGCCTCTGTCTGCAGGCTCCGTTTCAGAGGAACAGAACTATCTGCTGGTTCGCTGTTGCCTTTGACATCTTCGTGTTGCTGTTGGTGAGGAAACAACAATGGCTGACAGTGAGGTGGATTCAGGAGGTTTTCATTGGCGGGAACAGTCGGCCCGATGAAGGGCTGGAGGAGGTCACAGGGTTAGCGACAGATGCCCTTATGACATCATAAGGGGAGGCAACTTAAACTGAGCATTTTGACGCACATTTACTGAAAGATGGGAAAAAAGAGAGAAGATTGTCTTTTCATATAGTTTGAGGGGCTCTAGACTTCCTGGGGATGCAAATTTATGTTGAAAAGACATTAGCACATTTTACATAATATGGGGCATTTGATTATTTTAGTTTCATGTGGTGCAGATACCAAAATAAAGATGCATTTCATGAATTATCACAAATTAACTGACAACCTGGGGCCAGGCAGTATTCAAGTGCATGAAGCTACTGTCTAGTCAGTCATGTGTGCGCTGCACTTGGAGGCAGCAGGGGCCCAAAAGCACATTTCTTGCCCCCAAGCAGGTGTGATGAGAAGAGGCGATAGATGTCTCTGATATGAGTGTGGTTATGTTAGTGCCTGGGCAGTTGTATCAGACTGCATTAGCACTGCAACAGAGTGTAAGTTTTGAGAAATGTTCATCTTTGAATGGTCACTTGGTACATAAAAGGATGTGGTAGATGAGAAGAGAGGCGTCAGTCAGTCTGCCAGACCAAGATAAATTCTGACTGTGAGATAATGTTGTATAATTTGCTCACGCCGACTACAAGGACAACAGGAGGTCGCTCAGGGAGAAAGGGGACAGACTGTCTGTCTCCTGAGGGTCAGCTTGACAAAACAACCACCGCGAGTACACACACATATAGTAAAATACATTGAACACAGAGGGAGAAAAGTGCAGTGAAAAGGCTGTTGATGGCATGACGTCTTATTTGCCTTCTGCTTGAGGTCTTTCCTGCTCACTCTACAAATACACACACACACACACACACACAGATATACTATATACTGGTATATATACAGCAGTACATTACACAAATGCGGCCAAATGTCCATTCACAAAGCCTGAGAACACACACATGCCTTCATAATGCTATGGAAATTAACCCACATGTAGAGGAACATTGACACACACACACACACACACACACGAAAGATCTATACACCAGAGGGCCTCAACTTCCACTTCCACGTTTCCATCATACCGAGATAAGTGTCATTTTCAGTCCCAATGGCTCTCAGTTCTTATGTACTAAAACATTTAGAAGCAGAAAACAATTTACAAAGAACGTACAAACGGGAACGTCAAACTTTCAGTGCAGCTGTGAACTCATTTGACATTCTCCTCCAACAGGCCTCCCTTGCATAACAAAAATTTTAAAACGCATAAAAGTCTCTGTTTGGAAAAACTGGTCTGTTCGAAACCCGCTTGCTGTTGTGACCCCTTTGTCTCCTCCTTCTCCTCTAAGGTGGTCTGATTTGCAGAGCGCTTCTCTCGACAATTTCAGACCACAACGTGGACGCCTTCATTTCGCTGTCATCTCCACAGGCCGGGCAGTATGGAGGTCAGGGAGCATGTTTAGATAAGCCTCCACGGCATTATGACATTTTAGGACTCTTTAAAACCTTTCAAATATCAACAAATAGTATTAATTTATCATAGATCTCCTTATTGTAAAGAATTCTTCCTCCCTGTCTCACTCCACAGACACAGATTACCTGAGGTGTGTATTTCCTGACTACCTGAAGAAGACAGTGTTTCGTATTTGCTACACCAGACTGGGACAGAAAGTGTCCATTTGCAACTACTGGAACGGTGAGACTGGGGGATGTTCTTAGCATGAAAAGATATCTGCCTGTAGCTTAGGAGCACCTGCACACAGCAGACAGACCTTTGTCCTTTATCCACAGACCCTCACCATAGGTCCCGCTACCTGCAGACGAACAGCTTTCTGCCGCTGCTTAACGGTGACAGACCTCACGCCAAGATGAAAGGTAACGGGACGGGTTACTGCCATGGTCACCGTGCGCTGTATACTTGTGGATGTACAGGAAAAATGTGCTCTGTGATAAGCATGCATTTCTTCGCTTCACCCCCTCAGCATGGAGGGAGAACTTCCTGCGCATCAAGAAGCTCGTGCTGATTGGAGGACCAGATGATGGCGTCATCACACCGTGGCAGTCCAGGTTCTCACTGTCATCAGAGTTTTATAGTCTACACACACAGTGTTGATTCTCTTTCTGCTTACTGCACACTGACGCCTAATAGACACCTGATATTTAATGATAGCTACATTTTGTATTGCCTTTGCTGCCTTATGTGTGTTGTTCAGCAGCATGTTTAGGAGATCACTGACTATAAATAAGATCATACATAAAACATACATTAGATTATTTTCTAAACTGGAGTTTGCAGTATTTTCATAACCCTAACGAACAAATGAACTGTTTGTGGTCCAAATAGCAGTGACAATTTTGAGACTCATCTGTACTGACTGTTTCCTCTTTTCCACGCAGCCACTTTGGATTCTATGACAGCAACGAAAATGTTGTAGAAATGAGGAACCAGGAGGTAAGTTGCAGACCAATGTACATGTTTTGCTGCAAAGCCTCCACCCTATCACTTCTGTATTGACTGAAATCCCATCCCCACCTTTCCTCTGAGCCCTCTGTCAAATATTAGGCATCTTCTCCCATGTTGTAGCCTAATACTTCGTCCCTCTCGTCTAAGTTTTACAGGAACGATACGTTTGGGCTGAAGATGCTGGACGCCCGCGGGGACATATCCATGTGCGTTCACTCTGGAGTGAAGCACGTTCACTGGCACTCCAACATCACAGTGTTCGGGAGCTGCATTGAGAAGTGGCTCACATGAACACAACTCACCCCACGGAGTGCGACAGGTGTTCATGCAACTGAAATATTATCTATATTATCAAAACTGGTCACACATGCAGACACCTTGTGCAAAAATGTGCAGATGATTGATATTTTATGCTATGCTAGCAGCATCGCTCGAGGGGTGGGAATGGCGGCCGGTCAGCTGGTCAGACGGTCCGCTACTTAGAGTCAGAGTGAAATCAAAAACTATTAAATGGATTTCCATGAAAACAAACATTTTTGTATCCCTTGATAAAAGAATGTGAGCCTAATGGCTTTGGTAACCCCCTGGATTTCCCTTCAGCAGCACCAGGTTCACATTTAGGTTTCTGAGTAAAATGTTGCAGTTAATGATTTTGGTTATCTTGCCACTGAATTTGGTTTTGGTACAGACAGAAGAATTATAATAACTCTGGTGATCCCTTAACTATTTATTGCTAATGATTTACAAATGTCGGCATGCTAACACACTGCTATCTGCTTCATCATCATGTCAGCATTATCAGTGCATTAGCATGCTATCTCAAAGCACTGTTGTGCCACTAAAGGGCACGACCAAAGGTCAACGCCATTCATTTTCTATGGGACCAACTAGCAAAGTGAAAAAAGGAGAGTTTTCTCATCTGTATAAAGTTAAACATTAAAACGTCATGGAGATATTGACAAAATAGCAATAACAACAATAACAATGTATGTTTAAGATGGAGAAAAACACCGTCATACTTTCTGCGCTCCCTCTTTGTGTTCTCCGCTATGTCCCTGGCCTCCAGAATCACTGATACAAAGATGAAAAACCTTCATCTTTGTATGTATGTATTGTATTGTATGTATCTTGGCAAGATATCAAACACATTGTGTGAGGAAGTGCAGGTTGTCACATTGTTTTAATGAGGAAGTTACTGGCTGGCCTGAAAGAGTGGACGGTAACAAGTGAGCACTGGTGGAGGCCTTGTATTCATGAGATTTGTTTGCTTCCAATGGGTCTTCACTGCTGCGTGTTAGAGCTCGTAGCCCATGATTTTTTATACAAGACATTAACCATGTAACATAAAAGTAATACAAATATACAAAATAAAAATGTACCAAAGTCCACTTCTGCGTTTTCTTCTTCACCAAGACATTGTCAAGAACAAAAGTCATGAAGATGTGGACAGACATATCAGACATATCAGACAAGGTCTCCATATCTTAATATTGTAGGTTTCCTTGAGAGATTATGATGGATTTTGTCCTCATGAAGCATTCCAGTGAGTTAGTTCAACCAAATGGTGAGTGCATATATAGTAAACACTATTGACAGATTCCTTTTTTGGAATAACTATGCCAAATTATAACGCCTGTTCCTTCCGGTGGGAATTTGTGTAATGATAATTTATTGGGTTTTCAGATGAAGCTAAAACAAATTAGTTAAGGATCCATTAGCGTGCATTTTTTCTCAGTGATATGTTTTGTGTCCAGACTTTATATTTGAAACAGCTTTTTAATTTTTGCAAATATCAGGCTGTTTTTGTTTCCAACTGAACAATATATTCATATATTAGATATTTAGTGCTTTGAAATGCCATTAATAGAAACATCCTCAAAAGGTCGGTAATATAACAGGAGGCCTAACAGTGAGTGAGTCACACATCATGGCAGTACCACAGACTGTAGGGCAGCACATAATCAATAACCAATTAATCACTGACCTCTGGTGGAAGTTTATGGTACTTTGTAGTGTTTTCAAGGGTGAACTCACTTTACAGCACATGACAATGGAAACTACTTTGTCCTCCGCTGTTCGGCTTGTCATTATAATTTGTTTATTTTGTGCTTTTTGAGGGAGAGTCAAGGATCGATCGAGTTGAGTTTGGCTCAACTCCTGAGGAATAACTATGACCTGGATGACTGAGAATCTTCACAGACACAGATGATTGATCTATATTCTTCCTGTTTCATTGTTGTTCATGAAGTTTGTCCTGATAGCCCGTACTGATAAACACTGACTGTAGAGGATGTATGTTGACTCTTTTGCCCTTTACACATGATGGGATTAAAGCAGCATTATGGGTGCGATCAATCAATCAAACCAATGGATTTTGAACTGATCGATATGGGACTGAGCTGTGCACTTCTGAAATAACAGAAAAAAGTGAATTAATCTAATTCCACTTTCAGCAGATTTAGTCTGCCACAAAATTTAATTATTTATGAATGATGATGTCTTTTGTACTATGAAACCAACAAAAATATAAATATGCTTCTCTTTAATATGCATCCACAAGATGCACTTGTTTATCTCAGCTGAACATATGATGGATGCTTTTTTTTGACCATTGTTGTTTCTGGTTCTAATAAATTTGGAATAAGTTCTTAATACATTAAATGACTCATTACATAGTCACAGTTTTTTCATCTTTCCAAAGGTGATGAATTTACATTTTACATTTTTATGACTTATCGTGTTACAGTTATAACAAAATCTGAGAAAGTTCCTTACATGTCATAGGGTGCACCACTATATGAAGCAGTCACTTCTAATTATTAAATACTAAATCTTGATTATAACGCACAAAGTCATAATTATGGCAAACCATCTAAAAACTAGGCGTGTGTGTGTGGAGTGTGTGTATGTGTGTGGAGTGTGTGAACTGTGTGTGTATGTGTGTGGAGTGTGTGTGTGTGGACTGTGTGTGTGTGTGGAGTGTGTGTATGTGGACTGTGTGTGTATGTGTGAACTGTGTGTGTGTGTGTGGAGTGTGTGTATGTGGACTGTGTGTGTGTGTGTGAACTGTGTGTGTGTGTGGAGTGTGTGTATGTGTGTGGAGTGTGTGTATGTGGACTGTGTGTGCGTGTGGACTGTGTGTGTGTGAACTGTGTGTGTGTGTGGAGTGTGTGTATGTGGACTGTGTGTGTGTGTGGACTGTGTGTGTGTGAACTGTGTGTGTGTGTGGAGTGTGTGTATGTGTGTGGAGTGTGTGTGTGTGGAGTGTGTGTATGTGTGTGGAGTGTGTGTGTGTGGAGTGTGTGTATGTGGACTGTGTGTGTGTGTGGACTGTGTGTGTGTGTGGAGTGTGTGTGTGTGGAGTGTGTGTATGTGGACTGTGTGTGTGTGTGGAGTGTGTGTGTGGACTGTGTGTATGTGTGTGTGGACTGTGTGTGTGTGAACTGTGTGTGTGTGGACTGTGTGTGTGTGTGGAGTGTGTGTGTGTGGACTGTGTGTATGTGTGTGGACTGTGTGTGTGGACTGTGTGTGTGTGTGGACTGTGTGTGTGTGAACTGTGTGTGTGTGGAGTGTGTGTATGTGGACTGTGTGTGTGTGTGGAGTGTGTGTGTGTGGACTGTGTGTATGTGTGTGGACTGTGTGTGTGGACTGTGTGTGTGTGTGGACTGTGTGTGTGTGGACTGTGTGTATGTGTGTGGACTGTGTGTGTGGACTGTGTGTGTGTGTGGACTGTGTGTGTGTGGAGTGTGTGTATGTGGACTGTGTGTGTGTGTGTGTATGTGGACTGTGTGTGTGTGTGTGTGTGTGTGTGTGTGTGTGTGTGGACTGTGTGTATGTGGACTGTGTGTGTGTGGACTGTGTGTGTGTGTGTGGACTGTGTGTGTGTGGACTGTGTGTGTGTGTGTGGACTGTGTGTGTGGAGTGTGTGTGTGGACTGTGTGTGTGTGTGTGTGTGTGTGTGTGTGTGTGTGTGAACTGTGTGTGTGTGTGTGTGTGTGTGTGCGTGTGTGTATGTGTGAACTGTTTGTACGTGTGTGTGTGTGTGTGTGTGTATGTGAACTGTATGTGTGTGTGTGTGTGTGTGTGTGTGTGAGCTGTGTGTGTGTGTGTGTGTGTGTGTGTGTGTGTGTGTGTGTGTGTGTGTGTACTCTCAGCCCAGCTCTCTCAGTGTTTGCGGACCTCCTCCCCCCGCTCTCTCGCGCAGGTATGACCGATGACGCAGCAAGGTGACACCCACCTCCCTCCCTCCGCTCCGGTGAGTCTCCACAGGACTCCAGCTCGGTCCCCGGCGGAGATTTTTCAGTAAGAAACTCGTTACCGCACATTTAACGCTTTTTCTGTGACCGGACCTCGTCCATGTGAAGAACTATGACACTGTGAAGATTTCTCCGTTTTCACCGGACGGACTTTAACTTTTATCGGCGCGCGGAGGACTCGCACGTAAGACCGCGCTTCAAAATACTTCAGAGCCCTGAAAGCTAATGTGTGTTTTACGGAGTGTGTGTTAGAAGCGGGCTGAGCCTCAGTGGGGGCGGTGGGGGCTCACAGACAGCGATATTCCTGCCTGCATGTTGAAAGCTTCACTTTGACACACTGACGGTACTTTGACGTTGAATCCCTGCGCCTCGCTTGCTTAAAATAGGTCCTGACAGACAGCAGCTCAACAGTTTTCCACTGGGTGATGAAGACTTTCCCTTTGGAAACACGCCGGTGTGGTTTGGTTTGGGGACCAAAGATTGCTCCCTTAAATCATCGTATTCAAGCAGCCAGAGTGCAGAGATAACAGGCACTTTATCACAGTTATGCTTCTAATTCAGACTTTGTTCAGTCGCTGTGCACAAAAAGCACATTGTCGTGTTAAATTCACATTTCAAAATGGCCTCATTTGATCTTAGACAGGTGCGGAGATCCAAATGGTGTCTCATATTTGATTTTTAAACACATTCGCGGAGGTCCTGTGAGGGGCCAAAGGCTCGTGCAGAGGCTGAAAGTTTCATTCATCGACAGTCTGACTGAATTCACTGACAGCGTGGCTCAAGGTCGACGTGTCCCGCCCTGTGGGCAGCTACTGGAAACACAGGGCAGCTGAGGGCCGGAAGAAAGCGGCCCAAACATCCAGGCAGCAGGCAGAGAAAACAGCATCAGCAGGCAGAGAAAACAGCATCAGCAGGCAGAGAAAACAGCATCAGCAGGCAGAGAAAACAGCATCAGCAGGCAGAGCAGCAGGCAGACACTCAGTGTGACTTCCTCACACCGGTTCAGTGTGAACGGAGCTGGAGGATGAAGCCTTTTCCCATCAGCATCAGCTCCCACCAGCTTTAAAAAAAACCAACTGCCACAAGCCTTGTTGACTTTACTCAGGAAGCTCCTGTCTCTAGCTACAGACCAGCGGTTCTCAAACTGTGGGTCGTGGCCCAGCGGAGGGGTCACAGACTTAAATCTGCCGGGCCGATCTCTATTTTCTCACATTTCCCTCTTTCTTTCTGCACGAATCACATTAATAAAACAGCCCTTGACTTGTAGACATCACAGACCGATAATGAGGGCTCAAACAAAACCTTCCTTTGTTTCAGGGCTGCATGTAATCATTATTTTCATTATCTATCACTCCACCAATTGTTCTCTTGTTGGTGTATGAAATGAAGAAAGTTGGAAATCCAAGCTGAACCCAAGATTACATCTTTCAATGTCTTGTTTTGTCCAACAATAGGGGATCACTTGTTGATTCATGTCAGTAGTTAATATTTTTATTTATAGCCTACAATTCCTTCATAATTTTTAATGAAAACTAAGTTGAAGTGAGAAGGCAGACAGTGACAGACGGTCTGCAGGGATACCACCTGCAGCATCACATCTTAAATCTTGTGTATTGTTCAACTGTTTCCCGTGGTCCACTGTTGAAAAAATAAACAAAGATCACACTAAATTGTAATATCGACTCCATAATACTTCGCTATACGCTATTGCAATACCTAAAAAGAAATCACAATACATATCAAATCAGCATCCAAGTATTGTAATGCATAGAGTCCCAGCACTGGAAACTAACAGCTCAAACCCAGAAATATTCCGTTGTCATAGAAGACCAAGAAAAACAACAAATATTCACATTTTCTGCCACTTGGCTAATCAATCAACTAGTTGTTTTACTTCTAATGCCAAACAGTTATTTAAATGTTTTCACATATTTTATAGCAATTTGACTGTTCAGTTATATTTAGTCAGTTTTATCTTCCTACTAGAGAGATAATTTGATTAATCAATTACTATTAATCATAGCCTATCAAAGGTGAATAATCCCTGGTTTCCTCAGTTTTAGTGATAATATTTTTTTACAGCTGATTTGACAGAGCATAACTTATTCTTAATCCTTTTTAGAGCCTTCCCCAGAATTTCCAACATCTGCCGGACAACAAGGGGCATAGTATCTGTCCACGATGTCCTCCAGAGGTAAGAATGACTTGTGCAGAATATGTGGCGGAGCGCTCCTGGGAAACCAAAGGCGGTGGCTGTTTGGGGGCCAAAATAAGAAGACAAGTGAGCTTCAGACCCCGAAGGAGTCCATGAGGGGAGGTAGCCTGTCCCGGTCCTCACAGAGCAGCCCCTGGGGTGAGCCTGGAGCACGACAAAATAAAGAAAAGTGTTTGGTCACACACTGCATGGCTGTTTTAGAGTCTGGAGGTAACTTTTTCTCACTCTTCACAGGCAGCACATTATCTCTGGGTTCCTCAGTGTCTCTCTCCAAGTCCCCAGGAAGAACGGACTCCCCGTCCAAAGGCACAGACCTGCTGTCACTGCTCACTCACATACTGGGGCAGCCTGTGCTGCGAGGCAGCGGCCAGGGGGAGTTTGTATGTGGCAAATGCGTGTGCGTCCTCGAGCGGGTATTCAAGTTCGACTCTGTGATAGCCAGGGTGAGGGTGCTCTCGTCCGAGAGGCTGCAGAAGCTGACACAGGAGAGGGACAAGATCAGACAGTGGGTGCGTCAAAACTACCACAACAGACACCCACGGGACTCCCAGAGCAGGGGCAGCACCAGCGAGGAGGATGGAGAGGCGGAGAAGGAGGGCTACAGGGAGATGCTCAAGGAGAATATGGCTCTATCAGAGTACGAGTGCTGGTCCGAGAAGTGGGACACATGTCCGTATTTTGTACGAACGGGTAAAAGATGCAGAAAGGGCAAAGGATGTGAAGGGTGTGACTCCTTACGGGTGTCCGACTCGGATTATGAGTCTGTTTGTGGGGTCCCTCGCCGCATGCCTTTCCAACCCTTCTCCCCGTTGGCCTTGTCGCGGGACAAATCCCGCAGCATGCCCCTCCACTGGCAGAGGGTGCCATCCATCAGCTCCAGCCCGGCTTCACTGGGGGGGTCCAGTCTCTCCTTACAAGCGTCATCCCGCACTACGTCCATTCAGTCCCTTGACTCTCTCGATGGCGACGACCCGTTTGACTCACCAGGCATTGAGTCAGTCAGCTCTGTGCTGAAGGAGCTGAGAGGTATTGAAGGGAAGCCAGTTAGTTCCCCATCAGGGAGTAGGATCCCAGTTCTGGGGAGGAAGGACGGGAGGTTCTCGGGAAAAGTTGTAGAGATGGCATCCTCGTCCGTGAACAGGGTGCTGGACTTTGTGGATGCAGAAAATGGAGGGGATGATGTGGATGAAGAGGACGGGGATGTTCTAACAGAGCTGAGGGACGAGTTCATGCCTCTTCATCGAGATGTGAGTGTATTCAGTCCTGGCTGAGCATGCCATAGACTATCAGACTCTGCATTTATGAATAGACAAACTCAAGAGGTGATGCTGTGCGGGCTAGTGGCTGTAAATATTGACACAGTGTGCTGCAATATTTAATCAGGCAGCGGCTGAGGCCAGCAGTTTAACAAGATACTACAACTACACATTCCACATTTTTACTAAATAATGCCACAATATGTTTAATATGAAATCCTTTTTCATTTCAGAGCACTACTGGCAGGGTCCAGCACGCTGTCAGGCACCTGCGAGGCCAGCTGGACCAAGCTTTGTCCCGCGTCAGGACCCTGGAGGCCGAGCTGAAACATGGGAGGAGCAAACACACGGAAGTCAACGGATCAGGAGACTGGGCCCCTGTATGTATTCAGTTTGTTCTCTCACACACTCCGTTTGAGTTAAAAGAGTAGTTTGACATTGTGCCCTTCAGCCAGCCAGCTTAGCTTAGCATAAAGACAGGGAACAGGTAGAAACAGCTAGTCTGGCTCTGTCCAAGGGGAATAAATCTGCCTACCAGCACCTCACTAATTTAACAAATGTATGAAATGTGAAAAATCTGAAAATCATAAATGTGTAAATATTACATTCACTTTAAAATAAATGTAAGTTTTTTTTTTTATCAGCTGTTACATGATTACATGAACCTTTTTTTACACAAGAAAAACAGGTTCGTTACACAGCAGCTCCTTATACTCACATGTCCAAACAGCTCCATAAAGTGAATGTTGACTGAGCACAAATACAGCATTATGACAGGAATGGAGGGTGGATGTACTGTGTTTTGTGCCTGAGGAAGGGTGTGTCCATGCTTCCTCATTTACAGGTGCACATAAAGACACACACAGCCTCTCTCTGGAATCTTCCCCGACTGGTGGAGTTTGCCCAGGGCTCTGTAGTCTTATGATAGAAGATATCATTAGAAGGCCTCTCAGCTGCTTTTCACAGCCTGTGTCCTCATGACCCGATCGCTGCTTGGCCCCGGTAATAGCAGGTTTAAGCTTTAGAGTTGTTTAGTACATGTACGAGCAAGTCTTTATCAACAAATTTCCAAAGAAAACTGACTACTGTGAATCACCATTGTCACTTACAGACTCAGCAGGTGACTAAGAGCGCTGTTATATGAGCTCAGCTATCATTCACTACGTTATCTCTTTGTTAGCAGCATATTTAAAAACTGTGAAAGTGACGGAAACAATTGACGGGATTTAATGATTCTGCTGAGCCTTTAACCTTATGTGCAGTGCTTGTATGGGCTGTTTTTTTTTTTTAACTGAACTGAACGTGACAGTTTGGACTAACAATTGACTGAACACACTATTGAACTGAGGACAGTCTGAATGATCACTGAACGTTACACTGTATGAAAGGTGATGTGTTCACTTTCTGTTGTGCCTATCAAGGTGAACGGTGAAAACGATTTTGACGAATTGATAAGCTACCAACAGTTCTTTTTATTGTTAAGTATTCTACTTATTTGACCAGTTATAGTCAATTGGCCCATTAATGATGTGTACAATATATAATGATATCCATAATAATATTGAAAAATGCCTGTTGTAACTTCCCAGGGTCCAAGACGACATTTTTCTGACCTAAAACAGTCCAAAGCCCAAAGATGTTCAGTGTATTCAGTAGAAACCAGAGCCCGATTTGAAGTTTCTGCTCAAAGAACAGCTGACACAATCAACCGATTATCTCACTAGCTGCTGATAATTTTCTATTTATTGACTGATTAAGTAATCAGATCAGCTATAATGTTAATTTTCCCCAAACTAAGATATAAAGTATTGTCTTTTTGTGGTTGCAAAGCTTAGGTACAGCGTTAGGACAGATATTGAAAAATGTGCTGCTTTTTCTGGTCTTGCGTTATTGCAAATTTGATATGTTTTGATGTTGGACTTTTGATGATGTCACATTGTGATTTTCACTGTTCATTGTTTAACTTAGACCAAAAGATTAATCGAGAAAAAAATAAGCTGCCTTAATTGCTAAGGAAAATAATTGTAAATCGCAGGAAGAGTTGTGAAACCCAGGATCTGGGTGTATTTACTCGGCCCAACCCCAGAATGGTTTCATTAACACTACATTTTGATCCACTTCTCTGACTGAAAACAATTGTCATTTGTTTTCCTTCCCCCCTTTAGCTGGTAGAGGAGGGTGGCAGTTCCCTGCTGCAGACCCTCGGTCACTCTCTGCACAGCCGGGAGCGTCTGATCCAGGTGGGTGAGGTGATGAGGGGAGACAGGACTCAGTCATGCACGCACCAGTCGGATCTTCTGCTCCTGCTGGTGCCCCGGCCCAAAGCTCACTGGAATGTTGTTTGTCTTTGAAGGCACCGTACGCCCTTAAAGTGGCAGCGCCAGAACTGCATTTGCTTTTGTGTGTTGACCGCATTGTACCAGTGACACTGAAGTATGTTTCCTTAGGCTTTGTTCTCACCTGCCCTTATTTTTAGCTGCTTGTTACGTTTACAATAGGAATTTTATTCAGTGTGGATAATGGCTGTCCAGCTAAAGCAAATAGGACTGGCTTGTCAGAAAAACCATCAAAGACTTTCTTTTTTCAAATGAAGGGTGCTGGACTGATTTACAGCCTCTTAAAGATTATCAATAAGTGACTGTTTAACAAAGTACCTGTTGCACTTTTATCTGTCTTGGAAAATGTAGGGCAGTGGTGTTTTATACTGTGCCACACTAATAACTTCTTTTATGTGTAAAATACATGTATCCGTATTAAATTTGAAGCTAGGCCAGTAGCTTGTTGTCTTAGTTTAGCATATCTTAGCTTAGTTTAGCTTAAAGACTGGAAACAGGAAGCCCGTCTGTGTCCAAACGTAACAGAAGCGTGGTGTGTTAACTGTCTTTGTGCTAAGCTAACCAGCTGCTGGCTGTAGCTTCATATTTACCACACAGATGATTGACAGAGTGATATTAATCTTGTCACCAACTTTCAAAGCAAATAAGCGTATTTCCCATAATGTAAAGCTATTCCTTCAACATATGCAAGCAGTTCAGGTGTTTTAAACATGCACCTGACAAGGTTACAAAAAGACAGCGTGCTTATATCAAAGATAAGCTGTTAACGTGCAGGGAACATTGAGTTAGATGGCCTCATTATAATCCTTTTAATGTTGCCCCCAGTATGTCAGCAACAGTGTCGGGTTCAGTTTTACTTGTCTTTAGATCAAGTCTACCTTTGCTGAACTCCTACTGTGAGTCGTGTGGTTTCAGACAGATTTGAGCAGGTTTTGACAGATTTTACTGTCGGGGTGAGTAGATAAGTAATGAATGCGGCTGCCTGTTGGACTGTCTGATGTTTGCAGTGGTTCTCATTTGCATATATATCAGCTTGGCTCCTGCCTCCGCACTACATCAGCACTTGGCTTGGGTTAACATAGCCCTGTGTATTGATTCGTGCTTCAAGTGGCTTCATAAACTTTGAATCTTACAAAAATCTGCACTTGGAGAAGCCTTAAATGTTTAACCCCAAGTAAAGATGTTCAATCCGATAAAATGCAGCGGAAATATTTTTCCCTATCAGTGCTGTCAGATGAGTCTGTTTGTATTTTGACCTGGGCAGACAGACATTTCCTCTTTTCCAGGAGTGTATGGGTCTGATCAGAAGACTGTGTGAGGACGAGGGAGCAGGACCCGAGCTGGCCAACAAGCTGACCGAGATACTGTCTGAGAATCTGAAGGAAACTCTCTCTGACAACAAGGTTGGAGCTGACAGTACCCTGATTATTGACTTTAAATGCTCAGCATTGCATCTGCTTGTGACGACACACTCACTAGAGCATAGCAGCTATCAGCAAGAGCAGGCAGACTTTTGCTGATAGTCAGCAGACTCGATCCTCCAGTCCCTGAAGGCCTTTGTATTAACAGTGCGGGTCTTATGATGGGTATTTTTTCCTCCTCAGGCCTGCACATAGTTTTACCGGTTTTAGTGAACTCTAGTGTTTCTGTCATTAACTTGCACAAAGTTTCAGCTGAAGTAAGTGCTGCTCTGGTGCTTCTCTATGTAGGGCTGCAACTATCAATTATTTTCATTATGGATTTAATCTGCGGATTATTTTCTTGAGCTGACATCTACAAGTGTCTTC
This sequence comes from Pempheris klunzingeri, assembly GCF_042242105.1. Taxonomy (NCBI): domain Eukaryota; kingdom Metazoa; phylum Chordata; class Actinopteri; order Acropomatiformes; family Pempheridae; genus Pempheris; species Pempheris klunzingeri. The sequence continues at coordinate 22,242,595 of NC_092019.1, read as the reverse complement.
TTTCGTCATCCCAACAGTCCAATAACAGACAATATTCAGTTTACGTGTGAGCAAATCCTCACATTGGAAAAGCTGAAATTAGAATGTGTTTGGTATTTTTGCCTGAAAAATTACTTGATTATATGATTATCAATACAGTTGCAGATAGATTGTTTTTGTAGGTCAACTTATCAGCTAATTGTTTCAGCTCTGCAGGCGTCTTCAAATCCAATGCGTCAAACGTGGGCGTAACATGTTTTTGTGATCTGTAGGCTGCCCTGGAGACTTTGAGGTCTGAAGTGACAGAGAAAGAGAGGAACATGGAGAATGAGATAGACGCCCTGAGGAAGGCTGGAAGAGACAGAGAGAGAGACCTCAACACACTCAACACTGTGCTGCAGTGCAACCAGGATATTATCAATGTAAGAACACACACACACACACACACACACACACAATAGAAACCAGAGATGGAGTTGCATCCTTTGTGGTTCAAAACACACACATACACCCACATTCTTTCTTCATTCAGGAACTGGTTACACAGTACCCAGGGTGCTGTGTAGTACCCAGGGTGCTGTGTAGTACCCAGGGTGCTGTCCTCCCATGCTCATTGGAATCAACATGTCCTTGAAGTTTTATTTTGATAGGCATGTGTTTGGTCCTTGTTCCAGGGCCTGCGAGTGGCTCTGGTGGAGAAGGAGCGACTGCTGACGGAGGTGGAGAAAGAGAGGGAGGTGTGGAGACAGAGGGACCAGGCCCTCGGCACTGTGCTGCAGGAGAAGGAGGCTCTGATCCACGACCTGAAAGATGCACAGGTCATATAAATACACAAGGGTTTCTTTTCCAATGGGGAATAGTCCCCGGTGATAAGTGTGCATCTGTAACTTTTTCTGTTTTATTTATTTTTATGAGGTAAATAAATTATATTGTCTCAGTTAGAAACTATAAACTAACTAAAAGTGCAAGAAATGCAACAAAGACTAAATGTTTATGCCGAACTAATAAGATTCAATTAGGATAAGTCTCAAGCACAAATTAGAATTAAAATCATGAAAAAAATAAATCAGTTTGATATTATTTCGACAGAATCAAATAAAGATAGGCCATCTGATTTAAAAGCACCAACATTTTTGACAATCATTTACATGTATTAGTAGGTGAGTCGTTGTTGAATGTAAAAGTGCCAGCTTCTCTACACTACACTGTATTTCATCCCCACACTTAACAGACACATATGAGCTGTCTAATAGCTGCAGTTTGACAGTATAAAGTGTGCATCTAACCTCATCCACCTCCAAAAGAAGGTTGCATCTCTGTACTATTGAATGAGGAGCCTGATCTGCAGTCCTCACTCCCTCTAGTGACCTCGGGGAAACATTCACTCACATGTCATTTTCCACCAGGCTCTCTCTGACTCTGTGATTGGTCATGGATCGTCAAGAGGCGGGGCTGAGCTGGCAGCCTTGTTGGAGGACAGAGAGAGAAACAGCGCCACCTTGTGCACGGAGGTCACCAAACTCACCACAGCCCTGCAGGAGTACCAGGTCATAGTACAGGTGAGATATGAGTTTTATACAGTAAAGAGACACCTGAACAACAGAGATCCATCTGCATATTGAGGTCACAATGACTTTTCCCTTTTTCACCTGCTACTTATTTAAAGTCTAAAAATACATTTATCAGATTAATTTTGACTGGAGACCATGACTGCATGGTAGGGAGGAGAGCTATTATTTTGATAAACAGTGAATTGTTTTAGTAATTTTTAACAAAAATAGTGAAAAAATTGCCCGGTAGTATCTGGTTACATCCTCTTAAATCAAATGAGAGTGGTTTTGATCTTCTCAAGTAACTCTGAGCAAGAAAAGTATGTATGTTTTTCAAAATATCAAACTATTCCTGTAACTGAGATTAATTTAGCTTGACAGCGGTGACAAAAATGTCAAATTCAACAGCTGAGACTGGCGAGGAAAACACACAGTCGTACTGTCAACTGAAATAAGTAAACCTTACAGAAAATCAAATCATCAACATAACGAGAGGGAGCCTCCAAACTCCCAGGAAGGGGAGACGAGGGCCAGCTGCTCCAGCTAAACACCACCAGCAATGTTCTACAACAAAACACAACAACAATAAATCTGAGCCATCCTAACTCTTTCCATTTGCTCTTTCACCAGAATCAGCAGGAGAGTCACAGCCAGACGGTGTCTTCTCTGACAGAGCAACTCAGAGACACTCAGCGGGACCTGAGGGAGAGAGAGAAGGAGAAGAAGGAGGCCGATAGAGCTTCTCAGAACAACAGAGAGGACAGAGAGAGAGAGGAGAGGAGACTCAGGGACAGTCTGGAGAAGAGAAACAAACTCATAGAGGTGATGCTGTTACCGTCTCACTTTAATCAAAAGCAATGTACAAATGAGAGACGCATTGAAAGGATAAGATGGAGATATTATATATTTGATCCTGCCAACAAGTACTCTGTGTACATGTGTAACGACATCACGTTTTTAGGTTGTGTGATAATCTGAGCTTGGTCGTGAATACTTGTGATGGTGACTGAGATCTTTTATTTTCCTTCGACGCAGCAAATCCTGTTGGATGCTGAGGAGCGGGACCATCTGTTCAGAGAGCTGCAGCAGAACCTGCAGAACAAACGTGAGCCTCTGACCGCCATCAAGCACACACTGTGACAGAGGACAGCTAACAACAAGATGCGAACTAACTGCCCAGAGACAGAAGGTTACTTTTGCACTTTCTGCACCACTCTTTGGCTCTTCAGCTTATTTATTGTGGTGCACATTAAGTCTATTTATATTTATCTCTCTGCATTTTTGAGGTTTGCGTTTGCAGACCTGCCTTGTTCTGGCATGGGAGCAAGGAAAGTTTACTTTTCCACCGTGACTCCTCAACTCTCTGGAGTGGATGAGTAATTTAAGGCTTGGAGTCAGACACAGTGTGATTGTTTTCAGTATGGAGAGGTATCCGGTCCTGCTCCTCATAGTAGGATGTTTAATACTTGATTTAAAAATCACCAATGACTGTGTATAATTTTTGAATGTAATGGGTTTAATGGTTAAGCAGTGATTAGCTTTCATTTCATGCAATCTCATTGTTGCTGATACAAACATTTCTGAGTGGGGTGATTGTTGATCTGAGGAACATTTATTATGTCCTTTAGGGCCGGAGCGGGTACGATATTGCTTTATATCTGAATTAGCTTTTTGTCATTTCTTTGTTTACAATACTGTCTTAGCCCTTGAGGAGGGAAATACTTCGGACCAAAATAATATTTTTAACAGTTTTCATTTCCTGCTTTTATATTGTCTCAGTTTTGTTTTATTTTTGAACTTTTCTCAATGATCTTCAGTGTTTACATGTGTTGTCTTCCTAGTCTGTGATTTATTACTGGAGACATGTTCTTTCTTTTAGCTCAAGAGAATTAAACACTCTGATTCAAATCACTCATGTCCACAGATGCTGGTATTTCATTAACCACCATGCTCACTTGTTGATGAAATATAACCTTCACACTGCTGCAGTAGATTTACAAAGTGCTTCTCAAGCATTTCTGTTCTGACTGAATACTACAACACCCATGAGCCTCTGCCGCCGTTGTTTGACAGAGAGGCGAGTGGTATTTATGACACCTCGCCGTTAAAATAGTGAATGAAATATTTGGTGACATAATAAAAAGAAATCGTTTAAAGTAAACTGATTCTCATTAGCTTTTCACTTTTCTCGACGCGCTCATCTGGTGCAGTGCGTAACAGTTTAAGCTCTGTGACTGGATGCTTGTTGACGAAATGCACCCTGGTAGTTGTAGTTAACATCTCCCTCAAAGTTCTCCTTTAACTCCTTTAACTTAGTCCATATATGGGGAAAGTTAGTGGGATTTTTGTTTCTGGAACTGATGGCACTCGAAATATCAACTTTGTAGAAGCCGGGGATGAATAAATGTGCCCCGTTTCTCCTCCTCACTGTCCAATCAACGATCAGCTTTGAGTTACTTCAGGAAGTGTTGCTATGGAGCTCATACCCCAACACTTGACACTAAGTTGTCCCTGGACGCTTCACGGTGGACGGATGATCCCGAGGTCACATTCAGGGAGGTAACAGCTGTTAGTAAACATTTCATTAGGAGGAAAGAGACTGTGAAGGAATGCAGGTCCACTCTGTGCCCCTCGGCTCTGTCACCATCGGACCGCAGTCTTGGCGCGATGGGACGGCCCGCTCCATCCGACGGGCGGCGCGCCTGGTGCGGCAGACTCGGGCCGGACGGGCCGAGAGTTGCAGCCGGCCCCGGAGCTGCGGCGCCGGTTTCAGCCCAAAGCAGACAGACGGCACAGCGGGAACCAGCGCTGATAGGACCACAGGGGAGGAGTGCGGAGAGAGTCGTGACTGCATGTGCGAAACTAAGAGGCCCCAAACCACAGGAGCCACGGTGAGAAACACAGGGCTGCTGCCAGAAAACTGATGAGGACAGGGAGCAAATAACTGAAGAAACAATATGTAGCATGTTATCTGCAGATTAATATTCTTTATGACGATGATAAATAAAACCACACCAGAAACGTTTGCCGTGTTAAAAAGTAAAAAAAAAATAATTTAACTTCCCATACTTCTTTTATTTGAGTAAAAGTATCCACACAGTATAAATGTATTGTTACAGGTAAAAGTCCTGTACTGAAAACTCTGAAGTATATTTTACTGATAATACAGCTGTAATCAATTATAGTATCACAAGTATTCATTATACAGAGCGGCTCCATGCAGAGAGTTAAAGCATTGGTTGTAAATTATATTGTTGGATGATTAAGAGATTCTTTAACATATAAGTAACATTTTACTGTTGTCCTCATTTCAACAAGGCTGCTTCATGTACTGTTGGGCAATTCAGTCATTAACTATTGTAGAGGCTTAACATTGTATTGATAAATAAAATCTTACTCTGTAAAGTAACATTAAGTAAAGCCCAAATACACCAAAAACAGTATTTTGGTAAATGCACTTGGCCTCTTTGCATCAGTGACTCTTACATCTAACTTTCTCCTACAGTTCCCAAGTGGCTCCCAGAAGACCTCTGTGGCCCCGTTCCCGCCTACCAGCCTGCGTGAGCAGTGTGCCGGGGCCAGCGCCGCCGTGGCCTCCGAGTACATGCGGGGGGTGCGGGAGGTGGAGGGCCAGCTGCGCAGGTGGGCCGGCAGGGTGACCCAGGAGGGCGTCAAGCTGGAGAGGGAGAGGGGTCACCTGGAGAGGATGCTGCGCAGCCTCAGGGCCGATCTGACGGTCAACAGGAGGAGCTCGGAGGGGAGGACCAGGAGGCCGTCCACTGCTGAGACGGTGCGTTTCACATTAGAAGCAGTCTGGGACGAGTCTGGCGTCTGCTTCGGTGCAGATTAAGTGGATGTTTGATACAGGTCTCCATCCTCGCTATTCAACCCTGAGTGTGAAAGGAAATGGATTATTCAGCCACCTGCACAGCAAACATTTAGGGCTTTCGCCTGCAGGAACAGGCATGTAATGGCTCCTGAACTCCCATTAAAGTTTGATGTTACATTTGTCTTATTCAGACAAAGAGCTGCTGATATCATTTTTAAATCCTTTCACAGCCATTGCAGAGTTATCCAACACCAGGCGTGGTGTAAATGATACAACAGGCTGCGGATTACTTCATTAAGTTCTGTATTGTGAACTTTGTTTGTCGGGGAGAGGAGATGTGTGTGTGCTGACAGGTCTGCTCTGCTGCAGGAGAGAGATGGTGCGGATTACTTGTTGTCGTGTGAGAGAAGAGAGCTGGCCCAGCTGAAACAGGATCTGGAGGGAGCACTGAGGGACACACTGACCCAGCTACAGGTGATTTACAGCAGTACAGTGTTACTGTTCTGTCCTCATCGCTTGACTCATTTTTCTCTAAAGCCTCCTGCACCAACTCTGTTTCCCTCTCTCTCTCTCTCTGTTCCACTTGCTTTACTTTCATCTGTCCTGGAAGAAAAAGAGCACCACCGAAGCCTTCACGCTCCAATCTCACCACTTCATATTTGCTGCTCATATATGAAACAAAAGCAAGTGATTTCATGGGCCAAGTGACAGGACTGACTGTCTACAGACTGTCTACAGACTAAATGTGTTTCCTGCTAGATGAAAAGTCAGGGGATGGCTTAAGTCATCTGGATTCATCCTCTGAGAGCCTTAAATAACTTTAATTTGATGGCAGTCAGTCCATCCAGCAGCAGTTCAGATATTTCACTCAAAACCAAAACTGTCGGCCTCCAGGTGGCGGAAAAGTGAGACGATCAGAGAAATGTGAAACGTGAAGCTGGGTAACTTGAAAACTGCAGGTTTTGACATTTCAGAGGACTTCATCAGAATCTACAGCAATCCCATTGCCATTTGTACTAGTGCTGAAACGATTAGTCGATCAATTATATTTGATCGACTAATTAATTAGTTGATCTATTGTGATAATTGATTCATCTTAAGGGAAAGCACTAAATATTTTCTGGTTATATCTTTTTCACTGGGAGAATTTGAAGCTTTTCTTTGTAAATGAAATTATTTGGTTTCTGGACACGACATTTGAAGATCTTGGGCTTTAGGCAAATGACAAAATACTTGGCAGATTAGTCAGTAATCAGTGTGTCCTGTGTAAGTCCTCCGTCTGTCTCTTCCAGGCCCTGGGCCGGAGCAGCAGACAGCTGCTGGACTGTGCCGGTGAGAGGGCCCGTGTCCTGGAGCTGCTGCCTCACAGCGGTTCTGCTGGAGGACCCCGCAGTGCTGCTCAGACCTTCGTCAAACCAGACCCCATCAGCCCCTTTACACCCGGTACACTCGGCACACAAAGTCAAACTGCATCCGTCCCTGCAGGCGAACCTGCTGCTGGAGCAGGAAGAACAGCTCTCAGGGAGAAAAGACAAACAGAGGAAGAAGCGTTGTTTTACACACATCCAATGTAGATGTGTGTGTGTGTGTGTGTGTAGACAAACACACAAACAGAAAATAATCTATTAACAAAACATGACTACAAATAATAGTAGCTGAAAAATTGAAAGAGGTGCCATGTGCCAAATGCTGGATCCAATATGGGAATATCAGTATTTGTATTTAAGTATGACTGAAGAAAGGAGTTTACTACAATGTTTGAGTGTTTTTTTTTTAATCTCCAGCATGTACAGAAAATATTGTGGCCAGAGTCTAATTCATTTCTAATGTACTGTAATTCTGACACATGCATTAGTAGCCATCTATTAATATGTCTCACAACAGGCCGAGTAACTGTTACTGTTACTAACAGGAGAAGCAGTGAGGGTTACTTTAAGATGAAACATCTCACTGTTCTTGTGACCTCTGGGGGAAAAAGTCCACCAAAGCTTGTTTAAATGGAATCACTGATTTGTTTCCTTGTAGAAAGTAAGGAGGTTTTAGAGTCGTCCACTCTGACAGTCAGTCAGTCACAGCTGCTGAGGAAAAACATCAGGGAGCTGCTGACCAGTGCCATCAGCAGGCAGAAAGCTGTTCACTGCACCGTCAACGACAGCCTGGTGAAAAAAGTGGCCGAGACAGTCAGTCTGGAGGTAGACGCAGATACAGCACCGTGTGAATCATCTTTGCATGCAAAACAGAAATACTCTGCCGTCATTGTGACCTGAATAATAGAACAGAATAATACAACTATTCAATTCTCATTTGTTTTTAGCAAAACCTGACTGTGATGTCTGCAGCCACCAGGCAGGCCATGTTTCGCAAGCAGAGGGAAATTAACTGCATTCGTCACAGCCACGGCAGATTGCAGGTTGGTGCGTGTGTGGAGTAGGATCAGTAAATTCATATGCGTTTCAGTGACAATGTGCCGATTCTGTCTTACAGGGTCCAGAGTACAGCGGTGACGTCCTGTCCAGAGAGAAACTCAACCGGCCTCTGGTGCAGGTTTATCAGAGACACCCTGGGACACAGTTATCTGAGGCTGCTCATCTCATACAGGTGCTCACTGCTCCCAAAATGTCTGTCCATGTATGTTCAAATACTCTCATAGATGATGGTGTCAGAAATCTTCATACTTCATTATGGGGTTCTGAGTTGTAGCTGACAGCTTTATCAATCAGCAGAGGTGATCCACTGAACCCATTCCAAATGTCTTTGTGCCTGCAAATCCTTTCAAGATAGTTTAAGTTTTTAAGAGGAGCCCCAAGCACATAGACGGACTTGAATAAAGGTGAGGAGTAGAGGTTCATCATTCCACTGTATCTTTCACTTAGTTAGATCTAAGGAAAGTTACCTTTCATGAAACATAGTAGGAGCTTCTCTCCTGCTGCGTGAAAATTAAGACAAACACAGTGCGTACCAGGATCTGTTCAAATTCAAATATGCTGGCAGATGTTCACACCATATATTAAAGAAGCATTCAGTGGTTTGACACTCACCTCCCCCTTTTGTCATCTGCTGAGTGTCTGAAACAAACCAAACCTAAGCAGACTAAATGTGTTTCCTGTGCGTCTCTCAGGGCAGTGCGGTGCTGAGGCGATGTGTAACGTCCTCTGAGGGTGAGCTGGCGAGGCTGCAGCGCGCCTGTCTGCGGCTGCTGAACGACCACCACGGCAAGAGAGCAGCAGCGCAGGTGGACGCAGCCGTCGTCCGCATGAGGCGCCAGCAGGTCGACAAGCGAGCCATGCCTTCTTTCCTCCAGCAGGTGGCGTGCAGAAGCCAGCTCCCCCTGTCTTGTGCTCAGTAGAGCTGAAGCGAGCATGCAATTAGAGAGCTGCTGATGGTCTTAAGTGTGTTGTGACATATAGAGAGCAGCCATGTGCAAAATGTGCGGGTTCAGGATTAATCAAAGGAGCTACATGAGCTAGAAGCTAGATGATGTGGCCAAAAGTATATGGATACCCATGTTCTCTTGCTTGCATGGTTTTGGATTGACTCTTAAATTCCAATTAAAGACATTTATTTTCTAAGGGAATAATGTACCTCCAGCTATGAGGCCCTTTCCTGTTTCAGTCAGCTGCACAGTTGCACAAGTTCAGGTCCATAAAGAACTGCTTTCTCACCATTTGGTGAGGATGAATGTGAATGACCAGCACACAGCCTTGACCTCAACTCCGTCCAACAGCTTTGGGATGAACTGGAATGCAGACTGTGATTGTTTGTGACATTTTAATGTCTAGAAATGAAACTAATTAAAGTTAAAGTTGAAAACGTTACACTTCCTGCTGAGAGAGAAAGCGCAGCTGAATTTGTTGTCTCGGGTAATTTAAGAAAGCTTAAACAAATGCAGTAAAGTATTAGGAGTGGCCTGTACTTAATATGTGGCAGACTAAATCAAACACCAACTGTTATTTCAGTGTTAAAAGAAATGCCAAGATTTCCTTTTTTCATTGTGGTCTAATTCAGTTATCTTTACTGCAGTGATCATGATAGGAACAATGGCCTTCTATATGTCAGAAATAGTAAGAGAGAAAATGAGACTTCATAGTGATATGTTTCATGTAATTACCTTATCTAACAAGATTATCAGATTTCCCATTGATGACCATTTATTTACTTATTAAACTATTATTAAATATCACTATGAAACTAGTATTTAAGTATTAAAGTTGATTCTAAGATAGAAACTCTTAAACTGCCTTTCATTGTAAATCAAAACAGTTTTAAAGACCTGTGAAGTTAAGATATTTTCCATAAAGTTCAAAACACTTAATCATGTCAGTCATGGGACTGCAGGTCACTTGACAGCCCTCCCAACAAACTCAACGTCTTTCATTAAGAGATAAGCTGTGATTTAATAAACCTGCCTTGTTACACCATGCAACATGCCACTCTTAAAAAAAAAAAACATGGTATAAAGGGACATAAAATGATGCATTTATACAGATTTTAACTCTAAATTAGAGTGTAGTTTCCTAACAAAGATTCTCTTAATCTGAATGGTGCCATTCTCTGCCGGACGGTTAGCCTTTGCAGCTGTAAAAGCACGGCTGTCACAATTAGGCTAACAGCCTTATTGAATCATAAGTATTGGACTGTGGAGATTCTTGGAATATCAAGAGAAAGCAGAGGAGATTTACCTTCAGATCTCTGCAGCTGGGCCGGCTGAGGAAGCTGGGAAAGCCTGGACAAAGCTGATCGGAAACTGACTTCAAGTCAGAGAGACAGAGACTTCAGCAGGTCTCTTGAGTTGAAGATAAAGGCAGCTGGTTTGCTCTAGGAAATAACGAAAAAGAGGAGACGCTGAAAGCTGAAGAAGAGTATTTTCCCCCCTGAGACAGAAGCGGAGTCAGTAATGTCGAAGCTGGTTTGCCCTCTGCTCCTCCTTTGTTTACTTCCAGCTGTGGGTAAGTGTGAGGCTGCATCTAACAATTATTTTTGTTTACGGATTAATCGGCCGATTATTTTCTCGATTGATCGTTTGCTCTAGAAAACATTAAAAAAGTGTCCATCATGATATCCAACAACAACAACAACAACTCCAAACAAAAACATTTAATGTAGTATAACGCAAAACCACTTTAAAGCCACTTGAGGTTGTAACCAACATGTCTGCATTTCAGTTCCCCTCTTCTGTTACACGTGTGTGTTCCCGGCCATCTCGCCTCTGGACTGCATCAGATTCCCCCTCAAGTGTCCACCGGGGCAGGTCTGTCTGTCCAGCAGAGCTGTGGGCCAGAAAGGTGAGGGCGCCTCATGTCACTGAGCGAGATGTAAATGAATCAAAACTGAGAAAAAGAACCGAGAAAGGCAGCTCCAGGCACGGGGAGGGGAGATGAGTCAGTGCGGGCTGTTTTGTGAGCGAGTCTTTCCCAAACCGAATCTTTCTGGTGAACTTGTTGATTTTCAGGAGACTTCCGCGTGGTGTTGTATGAGAAGAGCTGCATCCTGCCCGCCATGTGTGGACTCACTGGTGAAAAATACACCATGGGGCTCAACTTCACCTTCACCAATGAATGCTGCAACACACACCTGTGCAACGGAGCTGCAAAGCCTGCTGGCCCCTACTGGACCGGCACATTGCTCACACTACTTCTCTCGTACTCAGTTTGGTGAATAGAAAAAAATATTACAGCATTATGGAAGAGAACTAGTCTGGCGTGCATGAAGCGGAGATGCCTCTCCTGCCCTCTAATGGACTGACAGTGTACTCAACGTGTTTTAGTGATGCACTAACCTGTGCTTTGTTTTACCATGAGTGTGAATTCATATTTCCCTCTGACTACTGCTACCAACATCTAAAGACGTCGAGAGCTGTTTTTGGAGGGGTCAGTGGAGATTAGTGTAACACATGTTTAGTTTTTGCTCCCGTGACGTGATCATTTTATACAAATGGTGATATTTACCTATATCCACCTCATCAGTCACGGTTGGCCCAGACTGCTTTACAATTTGTATGCAAATATGTACTACGTGTCGCAGAGTAGGCAGCAGTCGCAGAGTTCAGTATGAGGAGATGAGGTCGTTTTCAGTGATTCAAACAAATGAAATCAAATGGTGCTTTAGCTGCATACGTGTGACCACATCACTTCAGGATTATGTGAACACTCCAAAAGTGATGGAAGTGGCAGATTATATCGATAATGATGGAGAGGAGATTATTATATGAAAAAAATATGTGCAAATAGGAGAAATATTGTTACCTAAACCCTGAATGAATTGTTCACACACCGTATACAAACAGCCTTATCTTTAAGCTGGCCCACAGAATGAGGGGCACGTACCGACACGTCCTCAAACTCTCATGTGAGCCGTGTTAAATTTGAGCATGACTCACATGACCGTAGGCCACCGCTCATGAGCACAGACACAACAGTGTCATTATGTTGCACGCCTGCAATGTGGGAGCATTACCATGCTGTTTGTTGGTCGTTTTATTTATGTGGCAGAATTGAATGAGAACTATTGTTTGGACCTGACGTTTTCATGTAATTGTGTAAAAGTATTTTTTTTGTATGTTTGCTCTGTGCAGTCATGTTCAAGTCAAAAGTCAACTAACTTAGCAACTAACCAACTAACTGTAAAGTAGCCGATCTTTAAAGAATCCAATAAACCAGAATAAACTTTTACACGTAATGTGTTTATATACATCTGAGCAGAAGTTAACTTTATTTTAGTATTTACTCATTTATATAATTGAATGCCCTTTAACCCTTTGTCACAGGCTTTCACTGGTGCTACACATGACATTAATCTTTGCCAGTGGTTGAAAGAACATTTACTCAAGTGCTGTACTTTTGAGGTGCTTGAACCTGAGTATCTTCATTTTCTGCTGTTCTATGCTTCCACTTCGAGGGAAACATTGTCCTTTGTTACCCCACTCCACTCCACCGCCACATGTTTTACAACTTTAGTGACTTTACACATTCAGATCATCAATGCAAAACATAAATCAACACATTAATTATGATGCATTACTACAGGTTAAACTAGACTTCACAAGCTATACAGCAGTATATGAAGTAATCTGCAACTTTAAAGTCATGTACATATAGATGCATCAATAATTGTGATCCAGTCATAATATACATTATTCAGTCCTTTAAGTATTGGTACTATAAGTATATTTTGATGCTGATACTTTCAAGTTAATTCATTTCATTTAAGGAAAAGTACCTCTCCACCACTGATTACAGCTCCGTTCACCTAAATGGAGAGCAGCCATCTCTGGTGTTTCCTGAAAATGGTCTGTGCAGTAAAACTCAATCAGGCCACTTGTTGTGTTGTAGCTGTGCAGCTGACAGAGCAGAGCTGGGTGCACGTGAACATCACACCTGTGAGGAGAAACCTGCTTTGCCTCAAGGCACCAGCGAGAGGCGCCATTTTGTTTCTGCCTGCGTCCTTTTCACCAGCAGGTGCTGCTGATTTGGCTCCAACTGAGGAGACCACCATCAGTGATTGGACTCTGAAGTTTTCATTCTGAATCTTAAAATACGAGTTAAACTTGTTGCTAAGCTGAGCCAGAGCTCCGGGCATGGTTTACCTTTCTCTGGTCTTCGTGCTGCCGCTGTTGTCCTCCACCGGCGGAGGGTCAGTACCGAGCTTTGAGGCTTTCCAACCAACAGCCCAGGTGATGACTAAAGTTTCCCGCAGACAAACTACGACTCTCCCGCCGCCTTTCCTCCACCTCCCCATGTTTGTGGACTCGAGGCTGCCGCTCGTGGACAAGGAGCGTCTCTCTCCGGCCAGAGGCACCGGGCAGGAGCCTATACCGGAGTCCGTCCGCGGAGTGCTGCTCCCGGTTCGGCCCGCCGCCGGCCCGCTCAGAGCTTCGGGTGTTTCCGTGAGGACTTCGTGCAGGAGGAACAAGATGCTGGTTGAGGTGCAGCGGAGCATCCTGGGCGCCGGGGAGCCACAGCCTCGGCTCCAACTGGGGGCGTGCCGGGCCTCTAAATCTACGAGGGACTACATCTACTTTGAATATGACATTGGCATGTGTGGAACCAAAAGCACGGTGAGCCTCCCAGCATGGCTGTCAGCCCTCCCTTTGGTCCAAACTAATACACCTCACCGTCTCTCGTCCACGACTTTCCCTCTAGCGCCACCACGAGGCTGACAGTTGTGGGTTTGAGGGAAGTGTCTCAACTTGAGCCGTTTTGACGATCATTTAAGTCATTTTCAAGCAAAACTGCCAAAAAAAAAAAAATCAGTTTCAGGCTCTCATGTGAGCTACATTGCTTTTCTTGATCTCACATTATAGTCAGTGTAATATTACTAACGTTGGGACTTGGCAAAAGAAAATATTTGATCAAGTCACTTTAGGCTTTTGGACATTGAGATGGGCATTTTCTTATTCTCCCCCTAATGTTGTATAGACCAAAAAAATAATCCATAACTATGACTGACACATGTAGCCCTACTGTCCATGACTATTGGATGGATTACCATGAATTTTGGCGCACATTAATTTCCCCCTGAGGATAAACAGACTTTTCATGCAGCACCATCATCAGGTCAAAGTTTCACCTTGTCCCCAATATTTAGGATTGTAACTAAATACAGCCGAAGCTAATGACACAGATGTAGACTCTTTTAAGCAAATAGTTTCTTTGCAGATCAGTAATAACCAGGTGGTCTATTCAAACATCCTACATTATGACCCACCGAGGGTCCAAGGACCAATCAGGCGAGCTGTGCCCTTCGCCCTGCCGGTTACATGTTACTATAACAGGTACGACCAGACCAGAATTCGTACTGCACCAAGTTCTTTATGAAAGATTATTTAAAAATCTTGACAATGTATTTAACTGTTTAGGTACCAATACTCCTACAAAATCGGCTACATACCGAAGATGAGGATGCGCAAGGTCTTCAAACCACTGAACAGAGCAAAAGTCATTCTGACTCCACGAAATGGTAAAACCTGAAAATATATTTATTACTACCAGCACCCACCTCATCACACCACCACCTAAAAAAGAAGTCAATCGAAAAACCTATTATTTTGCATTACTTAGTTCCTGTGGCCAATGACAGCATGAAATATTTCTGTAATTAAAAGTGTAAAAGTGATTAAAGGTTTCTGTATAAATTTAGGATCTAACATTTTATTCAGTATCATGTGTCTCAGTTCTTGAATGTCACCACAAAACTATTTTAAAATCACCACGTGCTCGTATTTGACTTTAGGAAAGCTAGAAGCGTCTTTTCAAGTGAATCTGGAGGCTGCTGCCGTTGCTGTTGTCTCACTGTCTGACCCGTCTGTCTTTCAGCTCAGTGGGAGCGGCTTTCTCCGTCAGATCATTACGTGCTGGGGAAGCCCATGTACTTTCAGGCCGAGGCTCCGTCCATGTCCCGAGACAAAAGGCTGTACCTGCACTCGTGTTACGTGACTCCCGAGACGTCCCACGCGTCCACGCCTCAGTTTCCAGTCGTGAAAAACTTTGGGTGATGAACACCTCACTCTCACACAAAAAAAGGAAGATCTGAAGTATAAACCAACTAGCATAAGTTTTATGGTCAGGATTTCTCTCCCTCTGATAAAGGTGTATGGTTGAAAGCAAGCACAAGCACTCCAGATTCCTCCCATACAAAAACAATGCTGTGAGATTCTCTGTGGATGCCTTCTTGTTCAGGGGGATTACAGGCCGGGTGAGCAGAGATGCTTTCCTTTTTTTACTGTTTCTGGTGGAGGTCTTTTGTTAGAAATTGCCATGCTTAAAGACTGTAGAGCATTAACTTACGGAGGATCTTGGACTCTGATCTCCTGTAGCAGCTTAACATGCACTGCACCATGTCTGTGGGCAGTTCTGTGCCCACACCTACAACCAAGTCCTGCAACTACGACGCAAAAGCGAGAAGGTACAGTTTTTGGGGTTTTTTTTTCCATAAAGAAATTGAAGCTCAAACATTCTGTATAATTCTTGGCACAAAATGGATGAACTCTCATCACTGTTTTTTTTTTTCAGATGGGTTGAGCTCTATGGAGAAGACTCGGTGTGCACCTGCTGCGACTCCAACTGCAGCTCCTTTTCAGGAACTCGCTGTGAGAGTCACAATGTTTTTACTGCTTTTTATGCAATTTTGAGAAACATATGTGACCTGTAAACTGGAGTATTTTTTAATAGTGAGTTTGCACTGCAAAATTTGAAACAATTTGTATTCTAATATTAAAAACTCAACATTTCTAGCGTCTAAAGTAATCAGCACCAGGTCGTGGAGGATACAGCCTGAAGTGAAACCCACCACAACCCCAAAGAGGAAGACGCTCTCCACCACCACCGCAGCAACACACAAACCAGTGATGACCAGAGAGGTGACTGACTGGTGGACGACTTCACAGCCCGAAGCGATTAGAGCGTCTCTGATGGGTCAAGTGAAGGAGTCGAAGTGGCTGTCGGGAGGCGGAGGAGTGAAGTGGGTTGACGTGGAAGAGAGGCAGGTGAAGGGCTCAGCTGTTGTTGAGGAGGAGGAGGAGGAGGTCACAGGACCTCACACAATATTTGAAGAAATCTTTGCTTTTGACAAATAAAGTTGGCGTTTGTATGTACAGTGATAAGTTCAGTCTGGGTGGCTCATTACATGATTCCTAACAAGCTCACAGCAATAATCTAGTGGTTTGTGTTAATGTTCTTTTTTTATGCAATTGTCTGTTACACGGTTGAAAAAGTTACTAATGGTGCAGCTGGATTGCCTTCATGTGTCACTCACAATGTTGAATCTATATCAATCTTCTCATTTAACTCTTGGCAAGAAAGCAAAAAAGCACATCTCAAAGTTCTCTAAATGTTGAACTATTCCTTTAGCAAAGTCCAAACTTGTCAAACAGTTCAAAAAGTTTTTATCCAGAACCTATAAATGATAAAATTCACAGGAGTTCATTTTCAGGTATAAGCATCATTTATTTGCTTTACATCATAAGTAAATGTTATTTTGCTACACGACAGTCATTCTGTACAACTTTTCTTTTACAAATGTCAGGTCATGAATGTGATAACTGCAGTTTCAACCTATGAAGAAAAAACAGTTAGAAAACCGTTACATTACTCAAACAGTAAAGGTTATGACTGTTTTTTTACAATAGGCACTATCAAACAAAGTACTTACAAAAAAAAAAAAAACTTGGTTTCAATACATTGTGTCATCAGTATATTCATGAAATTCTTGGCAAAATACAATACCAACCCTTTCCATTCAGAAGAGTTAGTTTACCCTTATGTTTTGTCCATTTCTAAGGAGGAATGCAACAAAGACAAAATCTTAATGCCTTTATAAAAATGAACCATAGCGTCATACCACCATCATTTCAGACGGGTCAGCGCGGGTGCATCCTGGATGGTGTGTGTGTGTGTGTTTTCTCGCACGTTTGGGTTCCTCTCTCATGTCGTCCTGCTCAGGTGTGAGCTGCGTCGTCCTCAGTAGTACGAGCTCAGGTGGGAGTGAGTGGCTGGATGTCTGGTCATGGCTGACCCAGGATAGATGGGGCTGTTGGGTGAGTTCCAGTACGTTGTCGGAGGGCCGAAAAAGTTGCCGGGGGAGACGGGCATAGGTGCAGGGTGGCCACCCATGAAGTTCATTTTGGGCTGGTGGCTGTGGTAAGGCTGGACGTAGGACATCTCAGTCTGGTACTTAACAATCCCTCCTTCCGCTGCGTGATTTTGGTGTGCCTGCGAGATGCCTTGGAAGTCAAATTTGTAGGCGTAGCGCTTCCCGTGCACCTTAGTCATGATGTTCTTGTCGTAGTAGTAGCGCAGGGCGCGGCTCAGCTTGTCGTAGTTCATGTTGGGCTTGCTCTTGCGCTCACCCCAGCGCTTTGCCACCTCGTCCGGGTCGGTCATCTTGAACTCGCCGTTGGTGCCCTCCCAGGTGATGATGCCAGAGTTGTTGCTGTCGGACAGCAGCTCCAGCAGGAACTGCCACAGCTGGATCTGCCCTGAACCTGGGAGGAGAAATGAGAAGGAAGACTTAAGGAATCGGGTACTGACTTCCTTGGTTGGTCACACAAAGCAAGACAGAAAATGTACACAGTCGCCAGTAGTAGCTGTGTGAAATGTTTGTGTCTGTGCATCTTTACTTTCTTTCATTATCGAGGATTTAATCGTCCATGTGTAAATATCAAGCCATGAGCATCAGGTATCCTTTAGCAATAGAATTTTGAATAAATACAAAAGCATCCAGTTATTTCAGGCCCTTGGACAGCTCCTCAATTTTTCTCATAACAAAGAACTAATGAATTTTGTTGTGGACGGGTTTCTTTCCCATTGGTATTAGGACACATATCTAACATCCCAGTCAGCTTGTATTTTTCCACCAAATTTGACCTTTTCACTGTGTGGCTTGGAGGAAGTCACAGACATCGGGGCAGAAACCTACCCACAGGCCTGTGAGCGCTGGGGTCAGGGAGCTTGTATGGACTTTGTTTGCCTGTTCGGTTCTTGGATGAGCTGAGGGCTTGGCCTTCTGTGAGGAAACAGCAGGGCAAACAGTCATTTTGGTGAGAGGGAAGCCAGATTTCGTCTGTGTAAGCGTGATGCAATTCTGCCGACACAACAGGTGTTGCTCGATGCTTACTCCATTTTGGAAAGTGAGTGCGTGTGTGCCAGCCCTTGCTTGCTTTTTTTTCTAATGTTGCCAAAGCAGACAGTGTAAAGGCCTCATTTGTGTCATCTTTGTTGGTTTATCTTGTTTCGGTTCAGACTCTTACCTGGGTTGGCTAGTCGACTGCTAATGGGCCCTAATGTCTGATACGGGTCTGTAAAGGAGAAAAACCTTATTATTTTCACACCATCTTTCTTGCAGATGTTACTTTCTTAATATCCCCACCCCCCCCTTATATTCCATCTTTAGTGCCCTCAGGATTTGCTCAAACACCTTTTGCATGTTGTTTGACATCACATGCATCAGGATTCAGCAGCTGCTGTTGATGCTGTCGACCAGTCAGAAACATTCAGAGATCTACTGTGGATTACTTTCGTCCATGCTTGTCCACCACTATAATCAATAGCAACTATTGGACGGATCGCCACGAAATTTTCGACAGACGCTCATGTTCCCCAGATAGTGAATCCTAATGACTTTGGTGATGCTCTGACTTTTTTGAATGAAAATTTTTGGGATGAAGCGATCCTTTCAAGATGAATCGTAACAACTCCGTCGACCCCTCAACTTTTTATCTAACGCCATCATTTCAAAAAAATGTCACCTTGTCCATTACTTTGGTTTATGACTAAATACCACCAAGCTAGACACGTTCCCAGTGCCCACTAAGAGGGGACTGCCAAGCATCAGCATATGAGCATTGTCAGTGTGACCATATTGGCATGCTGTAAGTGATGTTAGCATTCAGCTCAAAGCACTGCTGCCCATAACTATGGACTGTCAGAGCTGCTAGCACGGCTGTGTCTCCTACCACACACATGATGGGGGGGGGGAAATATTCATACCTTGCACAATTCTCGGAGCAGGCTCTGTAACTCTTGTGCTGTGTTGGTGCTCCATGGAGGGACCTACAAATAAAACAGAAAAAGACCCGTGTGAAATTGTTTTAGAGCACCTTGGCAGTCGAGTGGTTACAGCACGTAGTCACCGGTTTTAGAAATGCACCTTTGTCACTTCCCTCTCTCTCCTCTTTCCTATTTATCTTCACCGTCTCTGTCCAATGAAGGTAAAAACCACCAAGAAATAATAAAAAATAATAATCTTTTTATCCTCAGATGTGGCCTAGCTTGTAATTTACAAAGAGCCCATTTCTGCACGATACCGCTAGTTGTTCATGGATGAAGAGTTTGTCGTGATCATGGGTTTCTTATCATCCTCAGTTTTTGTTGTCATACCTTTCGGCACTGCAGTCATGGTGTTTGCCGGCCAGCTGTTCCTGCGGCTGATCTCATCAAAACTGCTTTCTGCACACACAAGAAGAACAAGGATGAGGCCAGACATTGACAGACACGTGGTGTAAAAGGGCTTTGAAGTGGACAGCTCAGCGATAGTGGGAAGGAAGTCAGTAAATGGAGACCAAGACAATAAGAGTTTGGAGGTCTGAAGATGACCCACAGTTTCTTGGGCAAGCATTCTTTTGTTCAGGCCACCCCTGTCGCCACAAGATTGTGAATTGTGTCCCAGGAGCAGGACTCATACCCCCAATTTCCTGCGCCGGTGCAGCTGTTTCCTGTCTGAAACTGGCTGTTGAGTTTTCGAGTCAATGAGGCCAGCGATGTGCCATGGAACCTTTTTAGACTCTTTAAACTATGCAATACGGTTCTGAAACTTAGCACATTATTTTTGAATCCCCAAGTTATTCAAGCACTTTGATCTTTTCTGATGAGCCTGGATTTTGAGTTTTGAGCTTGAGACAAATGTGGACAATATGACTGATGGGAAATGGTGGCAAGTGAAATGAGAAATACTAATACTAGATAGTGTTGCATTTAGAAAAAAATCTTTATGATGTATTTGAATCATTCAGAGTAAAACCTTAAGTCATAATGGGATAAAAACGTTGGGCAGTTATGTGTAATGTGTCATCTAAAGAATAAAAGTACTAATACAGCGATGTAAAAATACTCCATTAAAAGTAAAGGTCCTGCATTCTATCACATCCTTAGTAAAAGTACAAAAGTGTTATTAAGTACATAAATATAAGTTTAAGTATAAAAGTGTTTTTTTCTTTTTTTACAAACTTTTTTTTACATTTTGCTGCAAGTCTGTAGTTTAGTTCAGCCTAGAGCTCAGGTCCTGGCAAATGTTTAAAGGATGGGACAGAAGAAAAAGCTTCAGTTACACAATTTTGTGTTCATTTTTTGGACTTTTCTCTCATCTGTGCTTTTATGTGTGAAACACTGAATAATGCTATTTTTTAGCAAACAAACAAGCAAAACAAAACAATTGCACAAACCTCTCAAGTGCAGTATCTTTAGTAGAAAATAGAGTTTTCATGGACCCATCGCTTGTGGCAAGAAGCTGATTGAGAAATTAGGTTTTCATGGCCTTTAATGAAAAGGAGGTGATAGAGGAGAGTGGGTGATCTCACCTGTTTTCACCTGTAGTCTGGGTTGTTGTGGTGGTGTGTTGTTGGTGGGAGTTGTGGAGTATGAGAATGTGGGGCTACCTGAAGCAGAGACCAAAAAAAGCCAATATTATGTTCTCTTATGATAGATACAATGACAATCAGTCATGCCGCACTGGAATTTGAATGCCAAGAATAGTGTTTTGAAATAAAGGACAGACATCAGAGACATTGACAGACTAGTGAGGCGTTGATTCGACTCAACTTCCAATGACTAAGTTTGTGTTGTCGCTGTAGTACTGGATCATGTTATATGGTAGCATGTTGCAGTCATCAGAGCTTGGTGACTGCCATCGTTAGCTGAATTTATTTATTTAACTGTAGTTTTTACAGTCACAGTTATGTAATGCAGCAAGTCTCCGAAATCATGACGACATATCGTGTATCAAATACAGGAAACCTGCATTAGCCAAGAGGAACAGTGGCCACAACCCCTTCGTGGTCACACACTGAAGACAGCGAAATCAGGTAATAACACAACAAACCTCAGCCTTAGATAGCGTCATGTTCTTCCAGCCTCAACAGAAAACATAACGAGGACCTCATAAGATGCTGTGCTGAAAGGGGTTTGTGTTATTTTGTCCATATCCTCAATCCTTAGTACTTGGATGGAATTTGGTAGTCATGAATCAAATTTTGAAATAAAGGAGAGCGACCAATGAAACGCCCGTTGAAAAATTCACCAACTTCACCTGCAGACATAAGGGCTGATTTTTCAATAACCAGTTATTTTTCTGAGCAATAGACTCATATAATCTATAGTGTATATAATTGTCAGAAAGTATTTTAAGAGGCCAAAGTTACATTTTCATTTTTTCTAAGCAACAGTCCAAACTTCCACAACATTGTTATTACTATAATTATTATTATCATTCTTTTTTTATCAAGAGAAGAGAAAAGTAGCAAATCCTCACTTTTGGCCTTTTTGCTTAATCAACTAATTGTATAGTTTATCATCAAACAAGCCACTTGTCGCCTAATTGCTGAATCGCATCAGCTCGACATATTTCACAGTGTCTGATTCATTTCTGATCCTGTTTACATGCAGGTAAAAACACTTGGGGCCTCGGAACAATGAGAACCTTTTTACACAGTCGAAACCAAACAATGTCACACAGCTGGAGAGAGACATGTTTCAGACATGAGGCGAGCCTTACTCTGCCGGAGGTAATTGAGGTGTGAGAGCAGGATGTCTGCGTTGTAGGCCGACGTGAGACGCATCATGTCCTCCCTGGTCATCTTGCACAGGGCCTTGCCATCCAGCGCTTGGAAGAGCAGGACGTCCACCTCCTCCAGGACGTACTCCTTAATGGCCCAGTCAAGCCACTGGCGCACATGGTCCTGTGTCCAAACCTCAGGATCTGGCAACAGAAGCACAGAAATGATCAGAGAAGACTCCAGAAACACTTGTTGTAGTCCTCGTTTTGTTGGAGGACTTCTTTTATTTTCATTTTTTAAAGGTAAATGATCTTTTAGCTAGATATAGTTTGTGCATACTATCTGGACCAGGGGTGTCCAAACTACGGCAGGAAATTCTAAAAATGTATTGTAACACGGCCCACACATGGAATCTGCGCTGGACTGTGTTGTACTTCTTAGTCTCACCACTAGGTGGAGTAACGGTCTTGAACGAGGCAGCTTCTCTATAAAATGAGTAATAGAAGAAGAAATGTGCTACAGGTGACCCAAAATGGCAGAATTAAGGAAACGTAAGAGAGCAAGTGAGAGTAGAAAGTTTGAGACGTGGTGTGCGATGAGAGCACAGCTGATAACTAATGAAGATCACTTTTACATTACGGAGGAGCTGCTTGATGTTAGCAGTCTAAAGAGCACCACGACGGGTGAGGATGTTCTTGAAGCTGTGCCAGGTTCAGTTGGCATGATGGGACTTAAATGGGACGAGCTGTGTGGAGGTACGATGGATGGAGCTCCAGCTGGGACAGGCGAGCGCAAAGGAATCTACGGTGTCCGCGGAGGGTCAAGAAAGTGGAGATTCGAGCACCAGGGCTCTAGCACAGACTATTACAAGCTTCCCTCTCTGATGCTGGTGCGGGGGGGCTAGCTGGCTAAGTCGTGGCTCTGTGCTGCAGTAGTTTTATTCCCTGAGATCAGTAATGGACCAGTGTTGAAGAGAGAAGGAGCTCTTCATGAGCTCAGTGATCCTCTCTCTGTTTTTAGTGGATCTCACTGATCACCTGAATAAGAGCCTACAAGACAAAGACCAGCTTGTACCACAACTAATAAATGAAAGCCCACTAATGGAAAAGATGTATACATGATATATACATCACCTCTAGTGGATTAAAGTTAGTAATATAGGTGCCTTCTAGTGAGTGGCCCAGCCCTTTGGATGTTTTTCTGTATGTGGCCCTCAGTGAAAAAAGTTTGGACACCCCTGATCTGGACCTTTAGATTGAAATGGCTGAAGTTCTCCCTGTCAAGAAGGCACATAAACAGGATGTTGTCGAAGTCACACCACAGCTAGTCCAACATGCAGCTTGAAGTAATCGAGCGCAAACTTTAAAAATGGAAAAATATTTGCATATTCACACATTCTGGATTTTTCAATGAGGGATTAAGTGTAATTGTAAGACTGAACTTTTTTGTGAGTTTTATTTTCCTTGTATATGAGACACACATTTTTTTAATAAAATGTCTGGACGGGATATTTATGACACCATCTGTCATACTCCCAATACCGAATCTGACACCTGAGGTGCTTCCCTGCTTCATTTTGTTGGATGAAAACATGTAATGTTTTTTTTAGCTATTTGTGTTTTGGACGTATTATCCGGTCTTTTACCTAAAGGATGGAGGGAGGAGCGTCGTACAGAAGAGCTCATGATGTGTTTTTAAAATGTGCTGAATAACACCGGAAACTACCACCATGAGCAGCGGCTGTGATGCTTGTAATTTTGATACTGGTTTTGAAACGGGTGGTGGGTCGGGTACAACCATTGTGAAAACAGATGTGAGCTTTAGTCAAACTCAAACCGTGGTTACCAGTTCCTACTTTTTTGATGTGTGTGCTGTTTTAAATAGCTGTTTGCTCTCATTTGTTGTCTTGCAGCACCTACTTGCAGGGCCCTTTAAAGTCTTAGGAGGCCTTGAATTTGTTCTTTAAGATTTAAGGCCACCACATCAAATGGACAAACACATTTTAAAGGTACTTATTAAAACATGACATGACCACCACCTGCTCTCAGTGTAGTGTCCCTGAAGGTAACAGGATTCAAGATGTAAACAAATAATTAGAGATGATGCTACGCTGCCCCAGAGGTCTTCAGGGACGATGAGAAGTGTGATTTATGTTAGCGGTGGTTTTTACAATAATTAAAAATCCACAATCCACTACTATTTCTAGGCACCAGGACTGGGCAATAACATTTTATTGTATATTGCTTTATTATTTTATACATTTCTGTTGTTTAATGAAGGATTTCAAGCATTACAATCAAAAGCTAACAATTATTTGGAAAAAATGATTATTATTAATTAGGTTTTGTTTTAGTGTTTTTTGTCTTGTGTGCATAACAGTGCAATAACAGTTTATTGCGTTAAATATTTTGTTTACATTTCAGTATTGGGAAAAATATCCATTTAAAAAATATATTTCCCAGTTTGAACATAAGGACATTACATTATCTATGAGTTCTTTGAAAGATCTTAAAAAGCATTAAATGTGAATATACTCCAGTTTGAGAGAGCAGCTGTAAAGCCTCCAATCATTGAAGCATTTAACGCTGTCATCCTACCTTAACTTCAAGCTTCTAAAAACACCTTGAAATAAACATTTTGCTGTGACCTATATGACATGTGGCCTATATGAATTACAAATTATATACCATTAATTTGCAACAGCAAATATGTTTTGTTAGAAACACAGTGATGCCCAGATTAGATTTTCTTTTATCAACTTAATTATCTTCTTTACATTCTCTGCTCTTGTAATACAATACCTGTGCATGGCAACTAAAGCATGATTCATGTTTTTATGGTTATGTCAAGGTGATTGACAGAAATAAGTTACAGGAAAGATCCTATTGCTAGTGTATAAATAATCAGAATTGCAAATCACAAATGCTTATTTTAGAACTCTATAATATGAGAAGATGTTACTTTAATTTATAGTAAATCTGAAACACCATATTACTTTTGTCCAGGCATGTAATGAAACTTTTTTAACCATATTTTGTACAGTTGTATCATATCCTAAGAATCTGAAATTGGTTACGCTTTTGATAATGGGTCATTTTTGGTTGAAGCTGATCTTAATATATCGGCACAGGACTAAAATATATCCTTAGTTTGATTCAGGAAGGCAAGCTCACTTCCAGTAGCAAACAATGACTTTGAATTGCCCGTAATATTAGGCAGTAGCCTTAGTGGCCCCACCCTCAGGTCCTGATTGTCCTTGGTTAACACATGCTACTGTGATGCAACATCCGTGCATTATGAAGCAGAGTAACTTGGTGCTGGTGACTCATTGATGAAACTCGTTGGATTCCACAAAGCTGAATTTTAAATCGCCCACGGCACCCATCAGGAGAACGTCTGAAGAGGGATCCCTCCCAAGACTGACTCACTGAAACGTGCACATGAACAACTGCTCAGAAGCGCTCACGTGACGAGTCTCAAAGGACCACAGCGATAGGGAAGAGAGCAAAGGCGAGAAAGTGAAGTAAGTCATCAGGTTAGTTTTTAGATGGTCGGGCCAGTGATTCATAGCTGGGATGAAACAGACTGAACACAGCAGGGTGTCCGAACCTCGGCAATGACTGCTTGGGATAGTAGTGAGACATAACGTTACTCCATGTTGTATAGCAGTGATTTTCCACTGCAAATAAGTATTTATTTGCAGTGGAAATATTGCAGTATTTATTTATTGCAGTATAAATAAATAAATAAAGTTTACATACATAGTTTACAACATATTGCTCACCTGAAACACGCAGGCATCAGCAGTGCTGACATTAAGGCTCTGTAACTTTGTAACTGGCAACATTTGAACTCAATAACTCAACTATTTAGGGATTTTTACCTCAAATGCCTATAAAGCAATGACACATCCTTCCTCTTCCTCACGTTCATATGAACAACTGAAGGTTATTTTGCTGTATATCTTCCACGTTTTAAAGGATAAATTCAACATTAAGACTTAATAACTTCCTCCAACAGTTGGGCATTGCAGTCTTTAAAAACTGTTACTCAAACAGGAGTAAATAATGCATTTTCTGGGGACTATTTTCTGCTGGGGAATAACAATAACAGGTTAGTGAGTATTTACAGCAGTAGTACAGTATATGTGGGACTCAAATATAAGGGACTCAAAATAACAGAGTGTATATCAGGCTTTGGATATACACACAATACTTTTTCAATTTGGGCTTTTCATGGGATTTGTTGACAGTAAACTGGAGCATTGGCAATTTTGGCCCTGGAGACATTTAACAGTTTAACATTTGGGCTTAGAAAAATCCAAAGCCCTTATCAGTCATGATAAGCAGGATGATCAAAAATGAAAATGGCCAAATGTTAGTAGTAGCAGCAGCAGGGGTAGCAGTAGCGGTGGTGGTGGTTTGGAGAAGAAGGGTTAGATACACAAACCCAGGCTGTGTCCATCCCTGATTCAGTTATTTATATTGCACAACACTAGTGTGCCAGCTCTTGGGAAACTGTCTTATGACAACGGTCTTGTGTGAGGATGGAGGGTGACTGAGGGTGAGCGCCAGCTCGTGTAAGTGACTCGGCTCACCTGCCGGCACGATGACCCTCTTCTCCTCTGTGGCGCTGCTGGGTGGGGTGGCCGTCTGGGGGCTGACGCGAGGCTCCGGGTACGAGGCCTGGTACACCATCGGGGCCCCGTCGCTCATGTGTCTGGAGCGCTTGGTGACACTGCAGTCCACCGGTGACTCACGGCTAGAACAGGCAAAACATTAAGGTCACGCTTTTCCTCGCAGCCTGGAAAAGTGCTGGAGGAGTTATTTGATCATTGAAATATCTTATAATTCTTGTTATTCTGTGTCCAACCACTTCCATTTATTTAGCTTTAAGAGCTGATTCTTTAACTTGTGTTTCTAGTGAGTTCTCTTGTTTTTGCTGTTCTCTTTGGGTCAACTGCTATTGCTTTTAATTGTGCTTTATAAATGAATTATATTGGATTGGATTGAAAATGTACAGTATCAGTAAGTACAGTAGCTGAGTAAATGTTGTTTGTTACTTTCCATCAGCTAAAATCAAAATACCAAAATTACCATATTTGTCAGTGGTAGAAGACAACAAAAGACACCAGGCTGCATTTGTTACGTGAACAATAAACATTTTTAGGGTCTGGAAAAACCCAGAATGTTGACATGGACCGTAACAAAGCTACAGTCACATAATCCGGGAACCTGTGCTCCTGTGTGGCCCCGGCCTGTCCTGACTCACCTGGTTCCATTGACGTGTTCGCCTCTTTTGCCAGGATTTTGTGCCGCTGACCCCACCCACTCCGGCTCGGGGGTCTCTGGACTCTGCTTGGAGGCCTGGCTGAACACACCGGGCGACGTCATCTCAGTCTTCATGTGCATGGCCGGAGTGTAGGGCGGCTCGAATATGGGCTGATCCTCACTCACCACGGACAGCGCTTCCTGTCCAACAGAGCCACAGCGGTCAGTGTCGGCCATTAATGTGCCGGGTCACAACCTGTGGAGACTTTTTCCACACACAGACTCCGTTTATTCCACCTCAGCAAACATGAGCAGAAGTGATGATAATAATGATGATAATAACAGACTTTAAAGATTGGAGCGTTTCTAACGTTGTAAATGAAAGCTGAACAGAAAAAGAGTTTCCCTTCACAGTTCAGACTGGATCCTGATAAAGAGAAAATGTACTCACAAAGCACCTCAGCCCTTATGAGAGCTCCTGCACTGTTACAGTGAAGAGGAGGATGCTAAATAGGCTAAAGGTTTCTTAAGCAGACGACAAGATGGCAGAAAGACAAAGAGGTAGGAGAGAGCGAGTGAATAACACGCTACAGATTAGATCGTGCAGGGATGATGTTTGTGGTTGATCTCATTAGAGATGCACTCACATCTCCCAGCCAACGCAGTAACGTCAGAAATTCAAATGATCACAAGACTGAAATGCAACAGTGCAGCAGTGATGACTTGGGTCTGTGGCAAGCAGGGTAGGTAGGAATAGATTACATGTAATCACAATTATGTAATCAGATTACCAAAAATAAACTATAACTATGATCAGGCAAGATTACATTTTTAAAAACTACAAATAGATTACAGTTACATTGCCAAGGATTAACTGATTACGTGTTTGACTGCATCTTTAAAAATGGAAATTTTAAAACGATGAGCATTTTTCACGATAACCAGAGCTACGAACTCCTGAAAGCATGTCTGACATATGGGGTTTCAATGACAACAGGCGAACAGCAGCTACAGAAATAGATCTGTTTTGTCGTTTTGAGTTGACCTGTGAATGCTGAACGTGCAAATCGCATTTAAATGAGAAAATGTGTATTTGTGGAAGTCAAATGTGCGGCTGCTTCCATTTTTGTTTTTGTTTGATTTAGAAGCGATCCAAAGCCACTCAGAAATAGCCATGTCATTAATATCTGTTAACTGACAATATTTCATATTTCAGTAATCTGACAAAATTGGTCACAACCTTCCATTTTCGTCCATTAATATCGAATAGATAAAGTACTAAAATGACCTACTTGGTAAATAAACTGAACCAACTGAATATAACAGCTATCAGCGTGTAAAGAGACAATTGCACCAGCAGGCCTGTAGGCTTCAACAGAGATGTCCTTTACATAAACTGATATTCATAATTACCCCATGTCCTAATTGAGATTAAAGTCTATGATTAAGACGGTTGATTTCGCTGTCCATTATCAGTAAATATTTAGTTCTATTTTACTTACTTACATCTTATGGAACTTGGCAGTTAATCAACAAAATCAATAATCATAGTTTGCAAAGGTTATAGCAAAAAAAAATGAAAGGCAATCATATCTCCTTTTGTCAGATCTGCTTAAAATAGCTAATAAAACACAACCACAACCATTAGCTTGAAAATGTTAAAAAGACCCAATGAAAGGGTTAGAAAATTAAAATGACCTATGTGCCTACCTCCATCACCAAATGTATTTATGTATCTATATCTAATATGTAGATGTACATAATGATCTGTTGTTCCTACTTTTGTGGATATGAATGTGTTCTCGTTCTCTTTTATTTTATTTTCTTGATTTAATTCTCGGTGGATGCGCTTGACTTTCCTTTTGCAGTGCTCTTGAATTCGTCCCCGTCCCCTATGGGGCTTTAGTGGCGTGCGAACAGGTACTTGAACTGTAGATTCTGACGTTTGATTTGGATCATTTCGCCTTCACTTCTCTCCCACCTCTGGCTTTTCCTAGCTCCTCTTCTTTTCTAGTCTCCAAACTATCGCTTAAAATTCAGTGGCGTAGCCCTGAGACTGATTAAAACTTTGAATCTATGTGAAATGGAAACAAGAGAAACAGGAGCTCATACAAACCACTTAGAAAATGTCTTCTTATCTTAAAGAACATCAGTAACCTTAACCACATTTATATTTTGTCGTTAGGATTAGGGTTGAGGGTGGGGGGGGTGGTGGGGGTGTCAAGGTGGAGTCTAATTGAGATTACAGTCTTCCTGTATTCAGCACCTATAGCGAGGCCTCAAAACCACCCCGAGATGGCAATTTGATCCCACGTACTCAGGAGGGCAGAAAGTGGACCTGTTGTTCTGTCTGCTGCTCAAATGAAGCGCGTGCTCGTGCGATGAGGCCACGGCAGCCCGAGTGGGTGCAAGTGCGTGTTTGTTTAGAGGAGCTGAGCATTGTCTTTGGGCCTTGTACGTCAGTGCCGTGCTTTTTCAGTGGCCTACAGGAAACCTGGCCGCCATGTGCAGAGGAACCTTTTGGCACAGGCCAAGGGACAGGAAATGGTGGAGGAGGGGGGCACAGTGTAAAAATGTGGGTCATTTTAAAGCTGGAAAACAACCCTAAAGGCCTTTGGTCAGGGGAGGAGAGGGGGTCGGGTTCACTGGACAGCAAGAAGAGTATAGCCTTGATTGAAGTGCCGCCTTCGCATTGTGTTTTTTCTTCTCTTTTTTTTTAGCTCAATTGTTGCCTGCGCATTGTGAACCACATCTTAATGCATGGCACACAGTTTGGCATTTCCTCAAGGATGCAGACAACCTGATACTGTGAGTCAGTGTGTGAGATTTCAGCAGCCTGTTGCTGCAGCTTGGAACATTTGCTGCTGTGTAACGGATAAAGCAAGCGTGGGCAAAAGGTTTTAGTTTGAGAGAACCCGCGCACGTTTAATAATGAATGATACTAGTCGCTCACGATTTAAAGACACGGGCGGTAACTATCATGTTGCAAACGAAAAGATTTAAAATACTTTCTTAACCCTGGAAGCAGCGTAAGCACAGATGCTATCTTTTTCATTTCATGCATTCGCCTTGCTTGTTAAAACCCAGAGTCCAGCAGAAGTACAGACAGTTAAGCTGGAGGTTTGGATGTGTTATGCTAGTAACAGCTAACATAGATGAGCGGCGGAGCTACAGAGCTCTGCAAGCTCGCTTCTGTCTCGCTCCACGCCTCCGGATTGGTTTTCATGTTCTAGCTCGTAGTTTTCAGACCAACTAGCTGAGGGTGACTCAAGTGACATCACTTGAGGCAGTTCATCAGCTCTCACGCAGTTCCCTCTGTGGCCACAAAACACTTTCCATGTGCTAATCTGTGGAGCTCCCCTTTCAGTGTTGGGTTAATAGAAACATATAATGTTATGTTGTAAAGTAAGGACTCTAAATGAAGTATGTAGGTGATCGATATCTAATTTGTTATGTTAAATGTTAACTAAAAGCGAAGATTTTTTTTAGAGATGTGTTCAAAAACTGATTTGCAGGAGTTCATAATATCCAGCACAGCTTTCTTTTGACTGTTTCTTCTTCAGCTGATTGCTTTGTTTTACTTCTGTTGCCTTGTCCCCTTTCCCCCAGTCTTCCTCTCGCACACTGAGTGCCTCCCGAGGCCCTTTTTCTCTGTGCAGAAGTGAAACAGGCGGCTGAAGGGCTCCGGGCAGCAGATTCTCATGGAAAGACGTGATAGTGGGTAGTTGTGCGCCACGGTTGAAGACGATTTTGGAGTGTTTTTGGTGCTCAGCGCTCAAACTGTTGATATTATCGTGACGGGCCCTTCACATTGAGTTTTCAGGGCAGTACATTCAGTGACAAGCTCATGCTTTCACAACCACAAACACGCACTCCCGCTCTTTCTTTATCTTCCCCTTGCGCTCTCTCCTTCTCTTTCTCTCCCTCCTCTGCACACTGATACAAATATATAAGTGTGGCCTGACCGCTAATGCCACAACTGACTTCCTGTTCAATGTGTTTCAGCTTGTTGCTCAGTGACACAAAACAACTTTTGAAAACATGACCTTCTTTAAAGGCTGGTTCTGCCGTGTGCCTCTGTGTCCTAAAATTTACACCGCTTGTGCTCATTGATAGTAAACTCTTCACCCTCTTCACCTGCTGTCAGAGCACAAACATGAAGTCCGTCGTGGAAACTTTCCGCTGTGGCTTTAAGTCAGCAGCTTTGCGGTTGCATCATGCAGTCTTACCCAAACCCATAGCTCAGAGCGTGATCACAGGCTGTTTACGACATGGATGCTCACACTTTTTACGTCTTCATGATAAACCATTTTAGATTAACGGTTTAACTGCAGGAAAAGAGAAAAACTAAGAACCATCATGCACCATCACGTTGGACTTGTGCTTCCTAAGCTGAGATGCAATTGAATAGCTCCGGTTTCAGTTTCTACCTTTTTAAAGTATGATTATTACTATTTTTATTGCCATAGTGTTATTATTATTAATTATTAGACCTGTTATGAATCAGACATGGAGGATGTTGGTACTGTTTTTAAAAAAAACAGGGACTTGAGAGTAAAAAAAGATCATGTGAAGTGACTTTTCTTGTTATATATCATTTTGTACTTAATGTATTCAGAACAGCAGCCTGAGTGGCTCATTTTCACTCAAGTCATCATAATTAGCCTTTCAGTATTTTCTTTACATTGCCAGGCTGGAGTGCCCTTTGGGGGCCACATCTGTTAACTGGGGCTGCATCGAGCCATTATTTTCATTATTGATTCATCTGCAGATTATTTTCTCATCTCATATTTTTCATCGCTTGGTTTGTAAAGCATGGCAAAAAAGTGGAAAACACGCATGAATGAAATAATCCTCCAGAGGCCAAGGTGACGTGCTTTGCAAGTGCTTTGTTTTGTCGAACCAACGGTCAGAAAAACAAAGACACTCAAGCTGTGGAAAAGCAGCCAATTCTCTCATTTGAGAACCTCAAACCATTAAATTCTCATCTGTTTGGGTGAAAAATGACTTCAATGACTTATTGATCATCGAGGTATTTGCAGATTAATTTGCTGTTGATCAGCTAATCAGTTAATCAACTAATTGTTTCAGCCCCAACCTATCGCAGGATGAATCTGAGGGATGGCAAAAAGATTAATATAGTAGAGCAGGGAAAAAAAACACACTCCTGCTGCACAAAATGTTCTTTTTTTTTTTTTTTAGATTTTCTAATCTTTGTCCCAATGTTTGCTTGAACTGGTCCCAACAGGTAAATGTATGAAGACAGCGATCTGTTCAAAGGGGTCACAAGCCAACAGGCTTTGGAGCCACTGCCCTAAACTCTAACCAGGGATGTGGTTAACAGCTACTTTCTCACATGCACCAGTTTTTGGTTTATTTTGAATGTCAGTTTTTGAGACACCTGTGAATTTCTAATGAATTCAATTAGCTGATGTGGTGACATACTTCTACCCCACTGCACCCTCATAAATCATCCTCATCTGAAAACATTTTGCTTTGCACCGGACTGATGACTTTATGTGTCATTTCCTATAGATTTGAGAGACAGACACAGTCTTAATAATAGCACCGCACAGGATTTCTAATAATGAATCTTTTAAAAATGAGAAACTTCATGATTTGTGGGTTGCTGCCACATTCCTCACTGTCTTGTTTGTAGAAATAAAATTGTTTTAAGGTGCTACTGAGCTCCTGTTTACATTTGGGGCTACCACAAATGGCTTCCAGATACTTATATGTTCTAATAACCAGGTTTCAGGATATTAAGGATATGAATAAGGACTGACAAACGGCACAGTCGCTGCAAAACAAGGTGTAGCCTACAATAACAGGCCAGAGATGAAGTTGTGCAAAGGCGCAGTCCTCTGTGTGCGCCATATCTGAAGCAAGCGGCAG
Source organism: Pempheris klunzingeri (assembly GCF_042242105.1). Classification (NCBI taxonomy): domain Eukaryota; kingdom Metazoa; phylum Chordata; class Actinopteri; order Acropomatiformes; family Pempheridae; genus Pempheris; species Pempheris klunzingeri. The sequence goes on along the minus strand of NC_092019.1, from coordinate 22,209,811 downwards.
AAAGCAGAAGTAAAAGTTAAAGCAAGCTGATTTTGCAAAGGCCCGAGCAGCTGCTTACTTCTGCGACACAAACAACGATGCGGTTTTCACAGGTCGGAGCCTGGCAGCACGCAGGGCCCTGCAGGCCGCGCACGGAGAGCCAGGTCCGGGTCTCCTGCACTGCCCCCCCCACCCCACCCGGGGCCTGTGTGAGCGGACAGTGGAGAGTTAAAACATTAGAAACGCCTCACTTTGTCCACTGCGTTTCTTCCTGGTGAGGCTTTGTTGCCTTTTCGATGTGTTTTTTTTTTCTCGTCCACGAAGCAGGAAATGTGTGCGGAAAGTCTGAGGTTTGAGACAGGAAGCCTGCTGAGTTCAGATAACGACACCTGACAAGCGCTCCCTTTTTGCAGCTATAAATTATACTTAAAATAACCTCATACACACAACCCGCTGCGACAAGCGCAAGAGAAGAATTATGAGAAATAATCATCTTGCTTTTAGTAAAGAAGACTTCTGTATTTGCGCTGAGTCAACATTTAAACAGCAAAGCAATATATATATATATATATATGTGTGTGTGTGTGTGTATATATTTAAATACGGATGAAACTCGTTTTCTCGCTCGATTTTCGTTTCAGGGTGGCCTCATTTTCCTGCAATAGCCCTTTAATCACTCACCTCTTTACGCTACAACGAAAAAATGAAACTTTACGGGCCAAAATGCGTCGATATAGCCTACACTTCAATATTTTAAAGACACGGAACAAAAGAGAAATTAGTGGAATTAGTTCCTCAATCTACCTCTCAGGCCTTTTTCTCAAACGCCTTTTTAAAAATATATATATATATATATATATATATATATATTTTACAATTAACTGAAAACGCCTTTAATGGGTTGGAACATCAAGTCATTCGTTATGATAAATCTTTTTTATTTTTTTTTTAAATCCTAAATGTAGGATTATCCGTATTAATGTTGCGCGGAAATGAGAGAGGCTGTTCACAAGGCTGCGAGAGCATTTTACTGCAGGAATAAAAAGAAAAATAAAAGCCTACAGGCCAGTGTTGCATGTTGGACGCCCATTGGTTTAAAGATAACGCGACTTTGTATATTTGTGGTCCTTCACATCAGATAATTACATGTTTGCCTTTTCCCTCCTCGCGTAATAATCACTTTCCAGCGTTAATTTCATGAAAAATGCCTTTTCGGGTTGAATTTCCTGACACGAAGGCCTTTATTTCTGCAACTCTCGGACAGTTAGAAATAAATTGAGACAGTGGGGACAAACGTGTGTAGCTGTAATGGTATGAAATGTGAAATACCAGTCATCTGATGGAAATGGATCCCTCCTGCTCTTTAAAAAGGGACTCTCGCTGTATCCTCGTCGATCCACGGCGCCATCGGGGACACCTGCCTTGTGCGCACCAGCGAAGTCCTGCATCCCTTCATTAACTTATTCTCCGTTAAAGAAAAAGAAGTCTCTCAACCTGGTAAATGTTCGTTAATGTCCCTCCCCGGGCCTTTTTTCGCTGTTGTTTTGGACACTGGGGGTGAGCTCGATTAAACGCAGCAATTAGATTAATTAAAAAAAAAAAAAAAAAAACCCGAAACGCGCGCTTTTGGAGATCCTCTTTTACGCGTGTGAGCGGCCACCAATTAGTGTTTTTATCTGAGTGTAAAGATGTAGTGGTTAGTTGTGTTATTATAGAGCCGACATACAACCACGAACGGGAAGGAAGAGGAAATTTTGTACAAGAAGGAAAGAGTGGGGAGCTCGCATCACCGTCTCGACTCTCTCACTCAGCAGACTCCGGACTGGTGTGGGTGTCATTTTCACCGCCAGCAGCAGCAGCAGCCTTAAAAACAGTTCAAACTCCTACCTTTATCGTACAGTCCATTGCAGCAGCCTCGCAGTCTTTGTCATTTAGTCGTTTTTGTAGATGTTCCAGCTAATTTTGCCTTCTAAGTTAACCGCACTTCAATGCATGCAGGGGTGCATTGGCTCTATGTCGCAAACCATTGCACTTACAATTTTTTGCTCGCAGACCATAACCGGATGGCAGGTTTTTTTTCACCCCCCCTCCCCCCCCCCCCCTCCCTCTCTCTCTCTCTCTCTCTCTCTCTCTCTCTCTCTCTCTCTCTCTCTCTCTCTCTCTCTAAATTGGGAAGTGAAGTCACTGTTAACACTGAAAGCCTCTTCTCATGAAACCATTGCTTGGAAGGAAAAAACAAAAGAAAAAGCCAGGGCATATAAACTCACAATCCTTCACCTAAAAGTAACAGATTTTGCAATAGTTTTACCACAGTGGAGATGAAAAGGAAACCCTGACTAACAAATGCCACAAAAAAAAAATGAAAATGGCTTTTGTGGTCAAAAGATTTAGTAAAAATCTCCTCAAAAAGTGTGCCCTTATAGAGGTGCCATGCCAAGTGACCAGGCACTAGGATATTCACAGGCGCTTCAGCCTAGTAGATACCAAATATGTTAATATGTGATATTTATGTGTGTGGGCCAGCATTTGGACTCTGTTACAGTTTTAATAAGTCTAATAGAAAAGTGATAGGAACAAAAATGTGCTATTTAATGAGTAATGCCTTAAATCTGTGCTTCTTCTAACACAACACAAACCTGTAGCACGAAATGGGAGCATGTCATGTCATGTTACGCGTTTTTTTGTTGCATCATATGAGCAGTTTGGTTTATCTGAATTCATTTCACATGTTCTATCGTTGCATGTCCAGGTCCCATGTTGGGTGGAATCTGTGCTCCTTGTCTTTTGTTCTCTCATTTCCTGGTGAACCTTTGTGTGAGCATAAGTGTTATGTTCTTCTTGACTGGGAAAAAAAACAAAACACATCAGCCTAATTTAGTCGGATAAAAAAAAAGTCCTGGTCGAGCAGTTGTTTAACAGGGGAATATTTGTTAAGTGTTATAAGTGTTCATGATTATAGCACCAACAGTGAAGCAGCCACGAGCATCAGTTTTTGCTGAGGGGTTATGAGCATGTTGAAGGTGTGTGTGTGTGTGTGTGTGTGTGAATTAAGGTCATGTCTCCTTAAACCACCTCTGGTCTTATGACAGGTACGATCAGAGGTTCACGAACTGGAGCTCAGGCTCCTCTGGGTGTTTTGCAGGCTTTTCAGGGAACCCCAAGCAAAATAAGCTGAACACTGTGATTTTTGATCATCACCTCAATCAAAATCTTCTCATCACCCTCGTCCTCACATTACAGGTTATCTAGTAGCCCTGCCCAGACTAAACTTTTGAACACGTTCATGCACAAGACGAGGACGGAGGGTTCCATTTAGTGGAAATGTCCCACGCTGTTTAAAGCGGGTAACTTCTTTTTTAATTTTTACTTGCATGAAAATGAACCAAAACTGATCTGTTGTATTCATACAGTTATGGTGGTAGCTGGATCCTTAAAGAGTGCACCAGCAAAGCAGTTTTTATAGTTAATTTAAGTCTGATTTTACCTCCAGTTTGGCACTTAAGTAGTTAATTTCACAGTCTCAAGGTAAAAGATAAAAATCCAGGTTAATTAAAATGTCTAACAACATTTTGGTCTTAGTGGCCACGCAAGTTCATACAGAAATCAAGGAATGACGTTGTAAAAGTAAAAGTAGAATTAATGCTTTATAATAAGGTGACAAATCATATAGGGAAGTCACACTTAACAGACGCATGACTCATGATGAACTAATGCGTGAATCAATGGAGGATGTCTCATGAATTCCTGTCGCTCAAGTGGTCAAGTATTGATGACTTTATGTCTACTTGTTTTTACAGTTAATGTATGTTTGATTCACACGTTAACTGATACGAGACTGAATCGACTGGATCCTCCACTGGATCAAAACAGCTTATTTTGTCTTTGCTCAGCCTCTCTCATTAAAATACAACAAAAAACCCCAAATGCTTCATATTTCTATTGCTCAGTTTCAAACCGGCGGTCAGATGCAAACATTATTATTATCATTATTATTATTGTCTTGTTGAAAGAAGTGAAGTGTAGAAGGGTTAAGGAAGCAGAACAGTAGGCCCACTTGTTCTTATAGAAATATGAGGCTATTCTGATTTTCTTTCTAATCAGAGAGGCAGAGAAAACACGTGGCCTTGAAATAAGCTTTTTTGAAACAGGAATCTGGCTGATTTGGTTGCATATCAGCTATTGTATGAAGTAACTGAGAATAGGTTGATGACCTACCAAGTGTGAAATAACCACGAAGTATAGTCATCGAGATATGATCACTTTTGCTGACTAGCAAGCAACAGGAATCCATAATACATCCTAATACACTAATTCACCACCAGATGTTTGTTAGTTAAGCTTTATTTAAGTGATTTGTAACCTTATTATAAAGCCTTTACCCTTAAGATTATTAGCAAGGCCTACACCGGGTATGTGGACCAAATACTTGGAGCATTATATATATATATATATGTGTATATATATATATATATATATATATATATATATATATATATATATATATATATACAGTGACTCATCACTGTTATAAACACTGTTGACAGTTTTCATCAAACATTCCCCACCAGACTCCATTCAAACTTTCACTGTTTTAATTTCCGGGCAGGTTTGGTGCCTCTGCAGTGCTCCGTGACTTGAGCTGCGACCCTGTGTGTGATGGAGGCGGACTCCTGGTACTTTACCGCAGACAGTTGTTGATCACATCGTGTTGTGTAACTTTAGCCTGCTTGTGTCCTTGTCTAGAGGTCTTGGGGTGGGGCTCCCAATCACGACTCCCGTCTCCCACAGACGCGCACGATTTCACCCAGCTCGACTTTTCCAGATGGTGCGTGCGTGTGTGTGTGTGTGTGTGTGTGTGTGTGTGTGTGTGTGTGTGTGTGTGTGTGTCGGAGGAGGAGAACAGCAGAGATGTTTGTTTATACAAGGCCCTGGGCTCGGCCTTATCTGCCGCAGCCACTCACGCCGTGATTTCAGACTTTCTTCAGCGAGCACTTGTGTGTGTGTGTGTTTTTTTTACGGGCCATTGTTTTGTCGAATGGTTTCTAAAGATACAGCGATTTTTTTTTTTCTTCTTCTTCTTCTTCTTCCTCCCACCTCATTAGAAACAGACTGCTCTGATTTGAAAAGCCTGCACTTGATCTCCACCCAAACTGTGGCTCAGTTATTTAGTCCCTCCTGACAGACAATCAGAGAGCTGTGAAATATGGTAGAGAGAGTAAAAACACACTGCTGCCATGTTAGCAATGTTTTCTTCTCCTCCTTGTCTCTGTTTCATCCTCAGTAGGCTTTAAGACTTCTAGAAAGACACTTATAATGGTTGAATACTAGTTAAACAGCCTTATTGGCTCTTTCCAATAAGCTCTGTGTATCAGCCCTTTTCACCACTGTGTCTTTATGAACTGCTGAACAATGATGTTATCAAACCTATGCTGTATTATGTTAATCTCATGAGATTTATTGTTTTTAAGTTTGCAGCTAATTATCATTATTATTAATATGATTATTATTATCAGCAGCAGCAGTATTTCATCTGATATTAATCAATTAGTCATTCAGTCTCTGAAAAGTCAGAAATTAGTGAGAATTATCGGACCGAGACGTCTTTTTGCATAAAGCAACAGCGGTTCTGCTGATCACTAAGCCTTTTTCTTTACAGGATTCATGAATCAAATAAAAATAATCAAATATAATGAAGATAATCTGTTTGAAGGACTCAGACTCAGATTCAGTGGTGAGTCAGTGACATTACTGTGCTGTTTGGGACGTGGTTGATCCACAGTATCATAATAATATTGGCAGGATAATGATAATGTGTGTACTGTATCTTGTATGTGTGAATCAGAACTGCTGCTGACTTGAAATTTCCCCATTGTGGGATAAATAAAGGAATATCTTATCTTATCTTATCTTATAATAGGTGTCTGTGAGAGATTTAGTGCAGTCACCGTGGTAATCAGTCGTAAAAGCCTTTGTTGTGCTTCATACATACAAAGATGTCTTTAATCTGAAATGTTATTATCTCATTATAACACAGGAAACTTTTAACAGTGAGTTGATATGATTTCCTTTTTTATTTTCCTTTTTTTATTAAGAAATAATTCTACAGGTTATGAGTGTTTATTGTGTCTTTATAAACTCTCCACACACACACACACACACACACACATATATATATATAATAATCACTGGTGGAAAGTGACTAAGTACAACTATTCAAGCATTGTCAAGTATACATTTGATGAACTTGTACTTTACTACATTTTAAGCTACACAGCCTCCTTTTCACTCCACATCCTTTATCTGACAGCTTTGGTTTCTTCACAAATGAGGATTTTTTTTTTTACAAACAAAACATTAGAAAAATCTGCAAGTGCAGCTGAATCCATCAATCCATTCGTGGACTGACAGAAATATGTTTTCTGACCAACCAGCCAGTCGACTGATTAGGCTACAAAACAGCCTACACTTGAGAGTTTGCTTCACTTCAACCAAGCAGCAACACTAAAATCCTACTTTTCCATTGATGCTTGAATGATGAGAGTCTTATGAAGTAACATGTGACAGCACATCAGCCACAGGAGACACATGTCTCTGGATTGGTTGGTATTGGTTGGTATTTTTATTACATTAAGAACTTTCTTTTCCACATTATACTTACACAGGCTGCTTTTACTGAAGTATCATCTTCACTGCAGGACTTTTTTATTGCTACTTTTAGCTCAGTAATATCTCTAAATACTTCAGCTGTTTATGGTCGCCGGAGGAGGATTCACGGTGCCAGTGAGTCTTTTATGAATGAAGGTTTAGTTGCTTGTTGTTGGGAGGGGGTGGGGGTGGGGGGGGGGGTGTCTGACGTCACGTTTCATTAAACAGACCTGGTCACGACGCAGAGCGGTGCGCGCGTCCCTCCCATCTCCGCTGCGCTTAAAACGGCACCGCCTGTGCCGCACGATGACCACTCGGTGCTGCGCGGCAGGAAGGGAAAATACTTTGAGTGAGAGAGAAAGAAGAGAGGAGGAGAGACAGAGATGTACTGGGACACCGTCATCAAACCCGGAGACAGAAACCCAGACAGCACAGACTCCAAAATAAAGGTGAGTTTTCACTTGGGGGCTTTAATTTGGTCAGAAAAGTCATTCATAACATCCAGCCTCTGATAATTCATCACAGAATAAGGGCACACATTGGGCTCATAGGACCAGAAACAGCAGGGTTTTGTTTGAACTATTTTCTGATATTTATAAAGTGAAAGATTCCTTGTCTTATAAGCAAAATAATCATTGATGATGAAAATGGTTGTGTGTTGCACCCCTGCTCTCGTGCCTGTGACTGCAAAAAGCACCAAACCGGGTTATATTGCAAAACAATGTTCTGTCCAGAGTGTTATTGCTGCCTCTGTTGATCAACCATGAGGTTGCAGTGATGATGGCTGCTGTAATCTCGGCTCTTTGACCACAGATGGAGGTTTGTCAGACTGGATATTACGCAGAAGACTTCAGGACACAGGAAGTGCCAGCCGGCTTTGACTTTGCATCTTATGGTGAGTTTGGAGAATCACTTGGCTGCTTGTGCTGCGATGCTCCATCGTGGCTTTTGTCCTGGTGATGGTAAAAGGTTTAAACCCTCAGTGATCAGCACAGAGGTTGTTTTTTTTTTTTTTTTTTTAATGTTTGCTCGATCTGTTTCCTCTGAACCTGAGCGGCTGAAGGACAGAGGAAATATTTTGCGCAGACTGTATCATCACATCTGTCAGAGCTTTCTCAGTGAGGCCTTGACACCAGGGGGGCTCTCGCTCAAACTCTGTGGTACATGTGTGTGTGTGTGTGTGTGTGTGTGTGTGTGTGAGTGTGTGAATATGCTTGAATGGGCTGAGGTAGGCAAAGCCAGAGAGAAACAGGGTGGTCGGGTTAAAGACACTCCCCTCTCTGTCTTCCCTAATCCTTTCCTCCAGACTTCCTCCTCCAACAGATTTAGAGTCCCCCCCTCCTCCCCATCCCTCCATCACTACTCTGTCACACTCCCTCCGCTGGCGTTTCCTCCTCTCTCTTCCTCCCCCTCCCTCCCTTGTTTCCTCCCATCCACTGAGCTTAAACAACCTGAGGCGCATGAGCTTGAGTGCTTGGTGCTGATTCGACAGTAAACAATAACTTTTTTTCTTGTGTCAACACCCGTCGTCAAGATAAAGATAAAAACCCAAACTTACAAATTCACCCCATCTTTCCTCACTCTTTTGCTGAGCTGTAATTAACCTCCCGCTTAAAGGAACCGCACCAATAATTTAGCTATTTAAAAAAAAAATCAAATGTACATTAGAATATACATTATATGATTAGTTTCTGACCATTAAGAGCCTCAGGTTTCATTTTATTTCAGCATGGTAAGAAAATCAACTTGAAACATGGTTTGCATGCTGTAGATATTTGCTTTTATTGATGCTTTTTGTCCAGTGTTGTGATTTAGCTGTGAACAGGAGCTGGCAGGAAAGGTCTTCCTCTGTGGTGCATTCAGGGGTGTTATAGCATCTAAAATGTGACACTCAGAAGTTAAACTGTGAGAAAAATCAAACTAAAGAGACAAACAGTAACCAAATATGGACATGGAATCCATCAAAATACATTTGGAGGAAGGAAAATCGGAGGAAAATGTTGAGCATTAATAAAGCATGTCAGATAAAGCCATTGGTGTGGTCCTTCACAAGCGTGAGCCGTGTCTCTGTCATCTTCACCTACTGACTCCGTCTGTCTGCATTGTGTTTAACCTCCAGACTACCCTGGTGAAGACCTGTCTTTTCTGTTAGACAGTAAAGCGCCCGGACAGCAGCAGTACGTCACAGAAAGCAGCTACTCAGAGCCACCGAAGGCTTCTCACCCCTACGACATCAAAGGTGAAACCTCCTATGTAAAATGGTTGATGATATATACCATCTATGGTTGTTACTAGGAGCCACATGTTGGTACCTTTGACTCTAATGTCACGTTTTTTACTCTTTCCCCCACTTCAGTGAGCTCCAGTGACACGGCCCTCTTCAACCTGGACTCATACCAGGACTTCAACTGGTGGACCTCATATCCTCATGGTGAGTCTCACACTGCACGTGAAATACCCTTTTTAAAGGACTCTCTTTTTGTGACTAACTGTGTGTTTGATGGGCAGATGCGCTGACGGTAGACCAGTCACAGCCTGGGTACCAGGAGTCTCCACAGACGTACCAGAGCCTGGTGCCCCAGAACGGACAATTCAGCCCGGCCATGGAGGGCAGCCACAGCCCCTTCCTGACTGGAAAAGGATCAAGCACATTACAAAGTAAGACCTTTCACCCATGGCTGTTTAAACACCCTCTTGATTGGTCTACTTTTGCCGTCCAAGTGTGTAACCCTTCTCTTTGTTCCAGGTGAGGCAGATCAGAGCTACTCATGCCGCTCAGCTGAACTGTACGACGCTGACGGCCAGAGGCAGGCGTCGTCCTTCTGGCCTGAATACTCCTCTCCCAGCTTCGCCGCCCCCCTACCACACCCGCCTGCGGCCCCATGCCCCCCAAGCCACAGCCCTCAGTCCTCAGAGCAGTACTGCCCCCGTGTGGTCAAACGCAAAAACACACACCCCCAGAGGCCAGACAGGGAGGGCCAGATGACGGGCATGTCTGCTTATCCAGGTTGGTTCTCTCATCTCTTCTGAGCTGCTCTTTGACTCTCATAACTCCAATTGTTATTTACACGATGGAGAAATTCTACATCATTTAAGTCCCATTTGGATTATTTAATAATGCGTGGTGTTAAAGCTATTAACAGCTCCTGATAAGTTGATACTTTTACACATATAAGACGTTTACCAGATAACAGCAAAGTGATACAATATGTCCATATATGCTGACATCAAATTGCTAAAATAGTCATCAAAATAAAGAGCTTAAATTAGACCGTTTGGTACGTTGAAAAAGTCACATTTTCCATCATTATTCCCTGATTATGCCCGATTAGTACGGGTGGGAGTCGGCCTTTTTAGTCCTCTTTGAAATACTATCTAGAATAAAGTACATTTCTTGTTCTTTCGATTCTGTAAGTGGCAGTAAAACACATCCAAATGAACTCCAAAGGGGTATATATATAGAATATAAGAAGAAACCCACCGATTTAATCTAAAGTCTTTGAAAGAAAAACTGTGAAAAACCCTTAGATCTGTCTGTCTGTCTAGGTTCTGGTCCAATCCAGTTGTGGCAGTTTTTACTGGAGCTCCTGCTGGACTCTGCCTGTCGTACCTTCATCTCCTGGACAGGAGACGGCTGGGAGTTTAAGATGTCCGACCCCACCGAGGTAAGGAGGGATCTTATTTTGGACTAGGGCACCTGTTGAGTACTGCATGGCAGCGGTGGATAGTGCATTCACTCAATAGTATTGTGTATTTCCATTCTATGCAACTGTTACTTAATAAAAAACATATGATAAACTCATAAAATGCACTCACAACCTCTCAGACTCGTCTTGTGACTTGGACTGTGGATTTTGAATCCTGGAGTTTAAATGTGTTTTTACAATGTTGTATTGGTATTTTTATTGAAGTAAATGATCTGATTACTTCTTCCACCATTACTACGTGTACATGGAGAGCTTACGTAGTGTTTTTTTCAGGTATAAACACATCCAAGTCTAACCCTGTGTGTTTTTCGGTGATCCCACAGGTGGCCAAGCGCTGGGGCCAGTGCAAGAACAAACCCAAGATGAACTACGAGAAGCTGAGCCGTGGCCTGCGTTACTACTACCACAAGAACATCATCCACAAGACGGCGGGCAAACGCTACGTCTACCGCTTTGTCTGCGACATCCAGGGCATGCTGGGAAAGACGGCGCAGGAGGTCCTGACTAGTCTGAACGTTGTGGCCACAAACGCAGAGTCGTGGCAGTGTCCTGGGGCCCCGGCGGCAGCGACGTCAGAGCACACCAGTGAAACGTGGGTGCCACAGTAGGTGACGGGTGCACGGACCCTTGGTGCTGCTGGCTGAGAGTGACCAGCACTTTTTAACAGAGTACTACAGCCTTCAAAGTGAACACTGCCTCCTCACGGCCTGGCTGAGCTACAGTGTCCTCATGGGGCGACGTTGCAGCAGAAAGACCTGGAGCCAGGTTTACAAACGCTGCATTTCAGGGAAAGAAATAATGAAAAACTCATAAATTCATGCTGCCAGTTACCTTTTTTTCCTTAAATAATAGCTCATCCTAAATAAAAGTCTTCTAATACGACCCATGAACACACCTCAGAGCTAAGTAACTGCAGCACAGGAACTAGCCAGGGGCATTTTAAGCACTATAAATAGATGATTCTTGCAATGCCTGAGGCCATATTTTCATCTGTTGTGTTTCTGAGAAAGAATTGATTTGTAAATACTGTTTATATGATTACAATGGAGAGTTTTGTGCATTTATATATATATATTTTTAATACAAAACTCATGTCTACCTCTGTTTGCTAATCAGAATAACAGTAGCTGAGATGATTTGAAGGCACTCACTGTGAATGTTTTTGGCTGCACGATGATTTTGTTCTGTGTAAATAAAGTGTACATAAACATATAGATCTGTGTGTGAAGAGTCTCACTCCATATGTTTGTTTGGTATTTTTATGTCGCTTCTGTATTTAATCATATTAAATACACTTTAAAATCAATAATGAGAATATTAGAATGTGTTCAGCTTTTGTTGGTGGTGTGTTTTATCGCCTCAGGTGTGTTGTTACACTTGATCGACAAAAACACTTAGATGAGACAAGGGTACTTTTTAAGAGGTAAGAGCCTAAATAAAGATAAATGAAGCTTAAAAAGAAATTTGAATATGAACAAAGGAATGGTTTCAATTTGAGTGGATGACTCAAATTGAAACCAGTGGTGTTATAATACATGTAATCAAATTAAACTGAGATACTAATAAAAATCCATCACTGTGAAGCTGCTGCATGCTGTGATATTGTTGCCTGAAGGGTTTGTAGTAATTAAAGATGTATTATTTGGTTATTTCAGGGATATAAATGCGTCACTGGTGAACTGTTAAGCCTATAAGATAATATAAATGTGGCCACTGGCTATGCTGCCTTCAAGTGCTGCGCGTACATCAGACTCTGTACATTGAAGTTGTTAATAGGTCAATTGCCTATTGAGTTGTTACATGTTATCCTCTTTTTCTGGATAAACAGGATAAAAAAATCTGAGATGATGTGTAGAGGTGTATAATATGTTAACAGTTCATTCTGTGGGAAACAATGCAAACACACTGACTGGAGAGATTTTCCATTCAGAACAAATGAGGTGGTCCATTTTCCCCGGACGCTGCTCATAAGTTGGATACTTTCGAGCGACATTGAAGGCCTCCTTCCTGATTATCATTCTGCTGTGCAGAGGGGTGAAGGAGGAGACAAGACTCTAAGAAATGCCCCCCAAAACTATGAGAGAGGCTTTAGCGGACACCCTGGAGGACTTGTCGAAGAGGGACTTTGACAAGTTCTGCCGCGACCTCGTGGACCGCAAAGAGGAGCCGCGGGTCCGACGCAACAGGGTGGAGGAGAAGAACTTCCTGGACGTCGCGGACGTCCTGGTGTCTACTTTCACCGAGCGGGGCGCCGTCCGGGTGGCCGCGGAGATACTCAGGGAGATCGGGTGTAGCGAGGAGGCGCAGACACTTGGTGAGATAAGTGAGGAGGCCACAGTGTGTGTGTGTGTGTGTGTGTGTGTGTGTGTGTGTGTGTGTGTGTGTGTGTGTGTGTGTGTATATACACTATATGGACAAAAGTATTCGGACGTCTGCCTTTCCACGCACACGAACTTTAATGACATCCCATTCTTAATCTGTAGGGTTTAATGTGGAGTGGGCTCTCCACAAGGTTTAGGAGTGTGTTTATGGGAATTTTTGATCATTCTTCCAGAAGCGCATTTGTGAGGTCAGGCACTGATGTTGGACGAGAAGGCCTGGCTCTCAGTCTCCGCTCTTATTCATCCCAAAGGTGTTCTATCGGGTTGAGGTCAGGACTCAATCAAGTTCCTCCACGCCAAACTCGCTCATCCGTGTTTTTATGGGCCTTGCTTTGTGCGCTGGGGCACAGTCATGTTGGAACAGAAAAGGGCCTTCCCCAAACTGTTGCCACAAAGTTGGGAGCATGGAATTGTCCAAAATGTCTTGGTGTGCAGAAGCATCAAGAGTCCCTTTCACTGGAGATAAGGGGCCTAGCCCAAACCCCTAAAAACAACCCCACACCATTATCCCCCCTCCACCAAACTTTACACTGCACAATGCAGTCAGGCAGGTATCGTTCTCCTGGCAACCGCCAAACCCAGACTGGTCCATCGGATTGGCAGACGGAGAAGCGTGATTCGTCGCTCCAGAGAACGCGTCTCCACTGCTCTAGAGTCCAGTGGCTGGACTCTAGAGTGGTAATCTGAAGGCCACATGAAGTTTGGAGGTCTGTAGCTATTGACTCTGCAGAAAGTTGGCAATTTCTGCGCACTGTGCGCCTCAGCATCCGCTTCGTGGCTGAGTTGCTGTTGTTCCTAAACACTTCCACTTTCTAATAATATCACTTGCAGTCGACCGTGGAATATCCAGCAGGGATGAAATTTCACGAACCATCTTATTGCAGAGGTGGCATTCAATCATAATTGACAGGTGTGGCCAAATACTTTTGTCCATATAGTGTATTTACCTTTTGATAGAGCCAAGCCAAACATTTTCCAAAATCTCATGACCCATATCTGTACAAAACTGGACATTTTACATGAATAAATGCACTTACCAGTGCTCTTTAGTGGACAAATGATGTAGTGGTAACAATGCGTCTAATTACCTCAAACATACTTTTGATATTTCTGTACTGGCATAACAGGCATATCTTGAACGAAGCACATTAATTCCACCGTCATCCATTCATCTGAAACAAACTGGCGCTTTCAGCAATATCCACACAGTGAAAGGACTCCTAATTCTAATGAGTTCTTCTTACAGTAAAATGATCAAAAATATCTGTAATGCAGCTGCTCATGAATCACAGGAAATCCATCAGTGCCATTCACCATGTATGTTCGTGTTTTGGGGTTTTCAGAGAGAGAGACAACAGGAGGACAATAGACTCCTCATTCTGACAGTGAGTTGACCTCTTTTTCTCTCAAGCTGTCAACATGGAAAGAGCAGACTTGCTATACAAATAATATATTTCTTAAATGTTCTACAGCTGCAAGACCTTCAGCAGGAGCCCTCGCGGTGGGAAAAGGTACTGACTGTTGGATTATACACCTCGGCACATTTTTCACCGTCTGTCTGACTGTATTCTGTTATAATATAAAATGTCTGTGATAATAATAAAAATGACATATAGCTTCCCTCTAAACTGAGATATCCTCTAAATACAAACAAAATCCAACCACAAAATTATCAGTACTCATGTGATATACATGTAACTATTAGATTCATCACATGAAAGTTAAAATCCTTCAGATTTTCTTGAAATCAAACCCTATAGGTGATGCTATTCGTGCTGCGTATTTTTCTGAGACAGACATATTTAGAATGTATTCATGTTCAGTAATCCGTGTTATAGCTTTTCTTGTTTATGGCGGGGTCCGCCATTTCTATGCTGGACTTCACGAGCATAAGGGACTCACAGGGAGTGATGTGGCATAAAGTCCTTTGTATATTTGTCACAAATGTGTGAATGTGAATGATCAGCTTTGACGCCTTGAATATGTTTCGCAAAGCAATATTTTGGATGAAGATTGCTGTATCATGTTTGCAGTAAAACCTGTCAGACTCTTAATGCCTTAAAAATAATGAATCCTGATGAAATGCATAAGCTATTAACTCAAAATGAATTAGTTCTATTAATGAGTCAGGGCCATTCTGTCTCTCCTCAGGAAAACACTTGATGTATCTGCACATGTGCGCTCTCATCCAGGAAGTGAATATTGTGGCACCGTATTGGATAAAAGGCCCCGCACTGAAGGATTATCTGCAGAAACCAATCTGAGAGACTAACAACATCAGTGTTCTGCATTTTGTCATCATAATAAACGTTCTTGTGTTGCGTTTCCTCTGTGGCTCGCTGTCTTTGATTGGTGAATGAACTCGATGCAGCTTTAAAGGCACAAGTAGGCATTTGAAACAATACACACAAGATGAAGGTTTCCATGAACATTGAAGTGTATCCAGGTTATAATGAGGCCCTGCCACACTCATCTGCTTGACCTGTTTACCTTTCTAGGGAAGAGGGCTGTCACGGGGCAGCTGTGGCTCAGTGGTAGAGTGGGTCGTCCCTCAATCAGAAGGTCTGGGCTTCGATCCCCAGCTCCTATGGGTCAACGTGTCTGTTCATGTCTTGGGCAAGACACTGAACCCCAACCTGCTCCTGAAGCAGTGTCAGTGTGTGAAAGAGCATGAAAGAATAGTCTGCTCCAAAGTACATTCCTCCTGTATGAATGATGTGTGAATGGGTGAATGAGGATGTCATGTAAAAGCGCTTTGAGTAGTTGAAATCACTAGAAAGGGGCTTTAAAATCTGTACAGTAAACAGCACCTGCCATCGCTCGCTACAGATAAATATATAATAATATAATATAAAAATATCTAAAAACCTGTGTTGATGCTGAAAAAAACAACTTGTGCAAACCACTTTTGGCTCCTTCATTATTTTGTCTGCCCCCCCCACACACCCCCACGCCCCCTGCTGTGGTGTCCTCCCCCTGTCTTCTTGATCAGCTTCCTCCATATGGGTCTGGAGGGGAGACAGAGGAAAGTCAGTCGGGCCATCTCAGGAATCAGACAAAACACAAGTGACACTTTTAAATATGTGTGAATGTACCATAGTATAATATCAATAACTTTGTCTCAAAAGCCTGGAAAAGAAGGCGAAGGGTCTCACTTGATTTTGCGGCTTTTGACATTCTCCAATTAATTTCACCGGCTCTGTCTTACAAGTGCATCATTAAAGCACACCAAAGAGTCCGGGGATGCCACGTCTACTGAGTCTGATGACGTTCATAAACTATGACCTTCGGATCATTTCTCTCCAGCTACTGTAAACGATGGGCTGAAACACATGTAGGTTCATCACTACGTCACAGTGTTTTCACATCATCACTTCAGTCATTATTGAGGGCTCAGTGAATCTCCTAAACACCTTCATCCTCCTCAGCTCTGCGTCTGATCTGCAGCACAGCTGGAGACAAAACTTCACTCAGATCCTCTGCTAAATGGTGGTAGGTAGTGTCAGGTTACATCTGTAGCAATAAAGTGCTGCCTTCATGTGCCGTGGGAAACACTATTATTATTCGTTTGCTAACTGAACAGGCTGTTCAACCATTGCCTCAGCAATCCAACCTAGACACTCACCACATTTGAATGGCCAACCATTGACCTGTCCACATGTTGACACAGTGTGCCAGCAGTGTGCATTTGAAGAGTTTGGAGGGTTATGTCTACTTTTCCCCCTGGCCTTCCAGAACTAGAAACACTTAAACAAAAGTGTGAGGAATGGGTTAATCGGTGTGTGTATCTGCTCTCACTATCTATGGTAGCTACCCAGCAAGTCCAGGGTACACCTCATTGCTAACAACATTGTGTTGTCACTATTGATTTTTGACGCCAAAGTTGCCCAATCTGAGCTTTAAACAATATTCATAAAAGTTGTTCTCTGGAAGTGTCTTTTTTTTTTTTTTTTTTTTTACGATTAACACTTAAATGACTGAAGACACTTGCGAATGACGGGGGAATACAAAATGTAAACCTTACTTTCAGAAATAAAATGAACTACTATTTTAAATCATACTTCAAATCCCTCTAAACTAAAAAGAAAGCAGGTTTACTGAAAACTAATAAGCAGAAGAGAGCGATAGATCGTTCAGTTCTTGTATATGAAAACACAAGAGACTCACCATACTAACCCCAGGCAGTACAGTGTCCACATATGGGTCAGATTAGTGTAAACAGGCTCAAAAGTGGTGAATACTGGAACTAATATTGCTTGGAAAAAGTGTAACAAGATAACCATCCATAGGCTCCTCTACGTGCAGTAGGTGGTTTAAACAGGTCATGCACCCTGCTCAGATTTGACCTTTGACACTAGCAGTGGATTCGAAGCACGTCTGTGGCTCTGGTGCATCTTCTCACAGTCTCGACCGATAGATTTTACGTTCTGCCTGTAGGTCTGAATAAAATGAATCAGATATTCAAGCAGAGAGTCACAGCCTGGATAGACAGACAATACTTAATAGTTAGTAGATCAGTCCTTTCATATTCAGTCAGTCTGGAGGTCTTGCTACTGTCTAGGAACATTGGGGGTCTATTCACATGTCTGTGCCCACAGTCCCATTGTCTCATAAGTCCGACCAAGAATATAGGGCTACATAAGGAACAAAAAATACATACATATATATACACACACACACACACACACACACACACACACACACACATATATAAATATATACATATACACACATATATATATACATACATACATATACATATCAGTTTCACTGTGATATGTTTGGAAGAGTTTGATCAATAAAGTTGAGAAGATATACACTTTATTTATCAAGAATAAATCACATTGTCACAATCATTTCATGAGAAGAGGTTAAAAACATTTTATTCCAACTTTATGGGCAACAGTGTATACACACACACACACACACACACACACTAACATTTATATATATATTTATATATATATAAATGTGTGTGTGTATCTATGTATCTATATTGATCGTTACATTTCCGACAGCATTTAAAAGCACCTTGCGGATCTTCCGTCTTCTCAAACCTCGGCGGGCTGACTTGGACGGAGCAGCTCCCCTCCCAGGACTGCAGTGTGAGATCAGCTGGTGAGAAATGCCTCCCAAAACCACGAGAAAGAGTTTAGCGAACACCCTGGAGGACTTGCCGAAGAAGGACTTTGACAAGTTCTGCCGCGACCTCGTGGACCGCAAAGAGGAGCCGCGGGTCCGACGCAACAGGGTGGAGGAGAAGAACTTCCTGGACGTCGCCGAGGTCCTGGTGTCTACTTTCACCGAGCGGGGCGCCGTCCGGGTGGCCGCGGAGATACTCAGGGAGATCGGGTGTAGCGAGGAGGCGGCCAGGCTCGGTGAGTATCCCACATACAGGACAGGAAGAGAAGCGGGAAACATTGAACGTTAAACCCTTAAAGTGTGCGAGAACTGACTTTTGTGTGTGATGTGTTTACATGTTCCAGTGAAACTGAAAAAGTGAAAAACAACTGCTTCTTTTTTTACTTCGGTCACAACAACTGGCTTCCTTCATACTGACACTGTTACTGTAAGATAACTGGAGGCCGTGAATGCACTCTGTTGATGTTGATACTGTTAATGTTGTTGTAGGGGAGACTCTCATCATCAACAGTACATTCCTATTTTAGTGTGAGGCTGAAGGTCTTGGATTGAAATTGATATTCCTTTTATTGTTATTGTTGTATAATGTATTTTAACAGCAAGTTATTAATGATCAAACACACTCACAGCCAAGCCTGTGATGGGGTGAGTTGTCCCCACAGTGATCAGTGAGGTTTCACTACAAAAGTGTGATTAAAAAAAAACATGTGCAACTTCGGACAAAGTTTTTATGTCTTTAGTCTTTAGTCTTTAGCTGGCAGAGGAGAAGCAGACTGAAATGAAAGCTACTAGCTCACCTTCCTCTTGTAAAAAATGTATGTCTGTACATTGCCAATTGTCTATTACGTCAGAAACATGAAAAATTACTACTACTACTAAAAAGAAATGCTAAATTTGTCCTTGCCTCAATGTTTTGCGCGTCAAATGTTTGATATAAAACATTTAAAAAATCAAAATGCAGCTGTGTTATCTGGCTAAATGAATTTTTATATTGATATTTGATATTTTACACCGTGATTTCAGGGCTTAATCGTTTAGAGTCACTTAAGACCAGTTAAAAACATACCGTCAATGAACATTGTTAAAGTTGGAAAACATTTTTTTAGGCAAAAGGACAGACTGTGACACAAACAAAGAATATAGAAATGTAATAAAAATGTAGAGTCATCAGAGTAATCAGGCTAAATAGGGATAATCGGGTTCAAAATCTGTATAAAAGTGCAAAAAAATGCTCCTGTTTAACAACATGGGGTATACCACCTAAGATTAACAATAGTAACAACGATAATAATGATATTAATAGGCTAATTATAAACTAAAATTATATATAACTCTCTTGTCTCTCTGTTGATGTTGATCCAGAGTCAGTGGGTCCCTCATTAAAGGATAAAAACAATAATAAAATGCCCAGATGAACACTGAAAGAGTTTTTTTCTGGCTGTCATCATACTATCAATTATGTTTCATGGGTGAGTTGATGGGTCAGACATGACTACATCCGACTGTATGTCTCAAATTGTAACTGCATCACACTTGTAATCAGAATCTGACACCCTTCGCCTTGGCTGTTTCCACAGTTGAAGAGACGAGCGGAGAATCCTCCAAACCTGCTTCCAGCAGTCAGAGTGAGTTCCTTTCCTGTTTTTTAACATGAGACATTACAGATTAGCTGTGGTAGAAAATGAGCTGCATTGTTTTTGAATTCCTGCAGAATGAGCGCACACACATGTTTAGCTGAAAAACTGGATTTTTGAGATTCGGCCCCAGAAGGTCTTTCAGCAGACCAGTCCAGACAGACAAGTTTATATCTATGATGTGAGTGAAGCAGGAGGTTAGAGTAGAATAAAACTTCATCCTCCACGTCCATCACCACTGTAGCTTATCTTGAGTAAATCCCACGCACACCATACTGCTGCCTTTAAGTACTCCCTTTTTTTTCACCTGAAAATAGTTGAAATCGAGAGACAGACTATTACATTGTTGGTTTTGGTGTTTTCATTTAGTTGGCAATGAGAAAACAAAAATAAATGAACGTCATTTCTCCTTGAAAGTATTTTCTGATGAAGCTGAGGACAAATTGAGTGACAAAGTCTGTACCTATATCAGCCTTCTATGCATAAACACTAGTCTGACTTCTTAATAAGCAAGTTTAATTTTTCCTTCATCTGTTTCAGCTGGAGCATCTGGTGCGAAGGCCATGGCAGACAGCGGGTGCACAGGTAGTAGGGTGTCTTCTGCTGTGCCTGATCAATTTGTCTAAAACCGTTTCCCAACTACCCAACAGGGTGCTGACAGCTAGCACGCTGTCTGCATGTTTCAGATGTTTCCCTCTTCTTTCAGGTGTAGTTGCATTCCAAAATGATAATAGAAGTGAACACTTGTTGCATGAGTGGTTTAGTCCCCATTTGCTACTGTAACAGCTGTAATTACTCGTCGTGGGACCCACGTGCAGTTTAAAAATGCTTCAACAAATGCAATACACATGTAACTGATCAGTAGAAATCACTCTTACTCTTTCTCAGAAAAAAACCAAGGCATGAATTGTCTGTTTTTATTATTTGATGAATTTCAGTCATCTACACTTTGCCTATAGAAAGTAGAAGTTTTACCAAATCTTGTAATGAAACCCCTCTTCAAGAGAAACGTGTTACTTCGCTCATTGTAGATTTATTATTTCTCTCTTTCCTCAGGCGAGCAGTTTGTGGAAATACATCAGCTGGAGCTGATCAATAGAGTGAGCAACATTGAATCCATTTTGGATGAGCTCCTTTACAAAAAAGTCATCTCTCCAGAGACCTATGACACCATCAGCGCTCTGAAGACCAATCAGGCCAAGATGAGAGCACTCTACACTGGTTGCCTGAGAGCTAGTGGATCCTGCAAAAGGATCCTCTACGAAATCCTCGAGGAAAAAGAGCCATATCTCGTTGCTGACCTCAAAGGGGAGAAGTAACTGTTGTGGTGAAATCCATTTTTAGACCAAACACACAGTCTACCCCAACACGTTTATTTTTATACATTCACAATGGGGAAATAATGCACGCTATCTCTCTGTGGATATCTCTCTGTTTTATGTCTAAACACAGCTGCTGCCTTTAATTTTTTTACTTACAATTGTTCAAACTTCTATGGTGTGTGGTGCCTTCACTGCCCTGATCAGTGAGGCTCATTTAATATCTTCATTTTGATTAATTATGTAAGAAATGAACGCAGGATCCCACCGGATGTTATGTTGTCATTACCTAATGTTTCCACCCAGCAAATAACAAATGGAATGAGGGTCTGTTTTTAATCTCATTTTTCATTTTTAACCCTTTATCGGGCAAGGGGCCATATTCGGTAACTTAAGTGGGAGTTCTACTGCCGCACCATGAGGCAGCAGAACTACAAGATTTCTCCAAGCCAATCAGCGACAATCAGGCTACATGACAGACCGGCAAGAAACCATATATGGTAACTTCACTGACCTTGATTTTCACCATAAAATTAAATTTTTTGTTGAGAAACTCACAAAAGTAAAAAAGTCTTGTAATGACCACTAGTCTGAATTTCTAAGTATTTCAATGAGTGCCCTATAAAGGGTTAAGTACACCACATGTCAAGCAGGCTTAAACTTCCCTTTATGCCAATGGTGCTAAAAGATTGTTTTTATCTAGTTTTATCGCTTTTATTCTGTCCAATAAGAAAAAGTTTACTTTTTTTCTATGCTCTAATGCTTTCTATTTTTAAATTTGTAATAAAATCTTCTGATTGATGTGTGTGGTTCCTACGTTTTTGAGTGAATGGAGTGTGTGTTGGAGTTTAGAAATGATGACGTCTTTCCTTCCAGAGGAGGTTTTAAGTCCTCACTGATGTGATGGTATGAAGGTGGATGTTACTAGTAAGGAAATATTCAAGTTTAATCGACGCTTGTCGTGTATTGTAGGAAGATTATTTTTCACAACTTTGTGTTCCTTTTTCAAAAGCTTGTTTTCCTCACACATCCCTAGAAGAATGTCGTAGTTTTGAATATTCGCCACAAACATTTTACTGACCAACTACCTCTGTTATGATTGTGTTGTACTGAAAGCCCAAATATTCTAAAATGTTATACTGTCATCTCATATCTATGCTGCAGGTTTTAAAAAGGCACAAACACAGTTTTCTCTTGTCTGACTGGCAGTAAACGGTGCAGAGGTGTTCTGTCCTCAGCTTTTTACCCATTAAGAATCTGTTTCTGGCCAGATGGAGGGAGGCTGAAAGCAGAATCTTGTTTTAAAGGAGAAGTGCAGCAGTTTTATACATGGAGTCTGTTTGCAGGTCCTGAAAACTGGAGCACTATTACATACGTGAAAACAGTGTTGTTAAACCGTTTGCATCTCTAGAGCTGTCTGATAAATACTGTTGGTTCGGGCTGAGTCAACACTATGTGACACCTGAGAGGTTATTATGAAGTGTGTATGTGTGCATGCATGTGGTGTGTTCGATTTGAACTTCAGACCCAAATGTACATGTTGTCTGAAAGACAATGTAGACAAGATGTGGTGAGAGTTTTTTTTCAGGAATGCCATCATCAGATCTACAGCGTACAGTATATTCGAAGGGAAGACATGAAG
This sequence comes from Pempheris klunzingeri, assembly GCF_042242105.1. Taxonomy (NCBI): domain Eukaryota; kingdom Metazoa; phylum Chordata; class Actinopteri; order Acropomatiformes; family Pempheridae; genus Pempheris; species Pempheris klunzingeri. The sequence goes on along the minus strand of NC_092019.1, from coordinate 22,187,362 downwards.
ACAGTTTGATATCATATCATGGTATATCAGGGTAGAGTTACATCTGTTTGATTGAGAGTGTGTTTTTCCCTCTTAACTAAAAGACCGAGGCTCAAAGACACACTGTAATAACCACATGGGACTTTTGTACCCATCCTGACCAATATTTCATCAGACACACAACTTTTCATGGTTGTCTGAAGAATAAGCAGCCGACAAGAGTTCATTTATTTACAGCCTAAAGTAAAAAGTAGTTTATCTAACCAGAGGTAACAAAGGTTAGAAGCAACAGTGCAGGTTTGTGAGTTAAATCTATTCAACTAGTGAAAAGTTGCATTTTGCTTTGATAGTGGAGCTCAGACTGTCGAAAACAATATTTAAGTGAGCCTGACTAAAAACAGAAATACTGTTGGAGCAGAATAACTACTGAGGATGCTTATTACTTTAAACAAATCTGAATTTCATTAGGCTGTGTCAGACAGTGTTAGACAGAGTTTAATAGTGTCAGACAGTGTTAGGCAGAGTTTAATAGTGTCAGACAGTGTTAGGCAGAGTTTAATAGTGTCAGACAGTGTTAGGCAGAGTTCAACATAGTTTAACAGGGTTTAACAGAGTTTAATAGTGTCAGACAGTGTTAGACAGAGTTTAATAGAGTTTAAAAGAGTTTTACAGAGTTAAACAGTGTTTAACAGTGTTAAACAGTGTCACACAGTGTCAAACGGTGTTACACTGAGTTAAACAGTGTCAAACAATGTCAAACGGTGTTAAACAGTGTTAAACAGTTTCACACAGTGTTAAACACTGTCAAACGGTGTTAAACAGTTTCACACAGTGTTAAACAGTGTTAGTGTTAAACAGCGTTAAACACTGTCAAACGGTGTTGAACAGTGTCACACAGTGTTAAACAGTGTTAAACAGAGTTAAACAGTGTCACACAGTGTTAGTGTTAAACAGTGTTAAACACTGTCAAACGGTGTTAAACAGTTTCACACAGTGTTAGTGTTAAACAGTGTTAAACAGAGTTAAACAGTGCTAAACACTGTCAAACGGTGTTAAACAGTTTCACACAGTGTTAAACAGTTTCACACAGTGTTAAACAGTTTCACACAGTGTTAGTGTTAAACAGTGTTAAACAGAGTTAAACAGTGCTAAACACTGTCAAACGGTGTTAAACTGTTTCACACAGTGTTAAACAGTGTTAAACACTGTCAAACGGTGTTAAACTGTTTCACACAGTGTTAAACAGTGTTAAACAGTTTCACACAGTGTTAACCAGTGTTAAACAGTGTTAAACAGTTTCACACAGTGTTAAACAGTTTCACACAGTGTTAGTGTTAAACAGTGTTAAACAGAGTTAAACAGAGTTAAACAGTGTTAAACAGTGTTAAACACTGTCAAACGGTGTTAAACAGTTTCACACAGTGTTAAACAGTGTTAAACAGTTTCACACAGTGTTAAACAGTGTTAAACAGTTTCACACAGTGTTAAACAGTGTTAAACAGAGTTAAACAGTGTTAAACAGTTTCACACAGTGTTAAACAGTTTCACACAGTGTTAGTGTTAAACAGTGTTAAACAGAGTTAAACAGTGTTAAACACTGTCAAACGGTGTTAAACTGTTTCACACAGTGTTAAACAGTGTTAAACAGAGTTAAACAGTGTTAAACAGTTTCACACAGTGTTAGTGTTAAACAGTGTTAAACAGTTTCACACAGTGTTAGTGTTAAACAGTGTTAAACAGAGTTAAACAGTGTCAAACGGTGTTAAACAGTTTCACACAGTGTTAAACAGTGTTAGTGTTAAACAGTGTTAAACAGAGTTAGTGTTAAACAGTGTTAAACAGAGTTAAACAGTGTTAAACAGTTTCACACAGTGTTAAACAGTGTTAGTGTTAAACAGTGTTAAACAGAGTTAAACAGTGTTAAACAGTTTCACACAGTGTTAAACAGTGTTAAACAGTTTCACACAGTGTTAAACAGTGTTAAACAGTGTTAAACAGTTTCACGCAGTATTAGTGTTAAACAGAGTTAAACAGAGTTAAACGGTGTTAAACAGTTTCACACAGTGTTAAACAGTGTTAAACAGTTTCACACAGTGTTAAACAGTGTTAAACAGTTTCACACAGTTTCACACAGTGTTAAACAGTTTCACACAGTGTTAAACAGTGTTAAACAGTGTTAAACAGTGTTAAACAGTTTCACACAGTGTTAAACAGTGTTAAACAGTTTCACACAGTGTTAAACAGTGTTAAACAGTGTTAAACAGTTTCACACAGTTTCACACAGTGTTAAACAGTTTCACACAGTGTTAAACAGTGTTAAACAGTGTTAAACAGTGTTAAACAGTTTCACACAGTGTTAAACAGTGTTAAACAGTGTTAAACAGTGTTAAACAGTGTTAAACAGTTTCACACAGTGTTAAACAGTGTTAAACAGTGTTACCGGTAGAGGGCGTTGGTTTGAGGAGGGAAGAGGCAGAGAGCCTCAGCCTGACCGTGAACTCAGCACCACCGTAACTTCAGACAGGAGGACCAAACAAACTAGTTTATCTGCGGTTTTTAGGGTGCTGAACGGCTCTAATGTAGAAATATGGCTGGACTTTAAACTCTCTCTGATGATTAAAGCTGACAGAGACTGAAAGAGACTGACTGACGGAGGAGGGAGAGACAGTCGGTGAGTTTCATTTCCTCATGAAAACTTCACTAAAGTGAAACGTTACTATCAGAGGCTCGTTCAAATACAACGGTGAAGGACTGTTGGACAGAGGTGGACGGATTTCTGCTCCAAACACTGAAGCTACGAGCTGTTTTTAAAATTGTAGTGAGTGACAACATCTGCCTGGCTCTCTTTACTTTCATTTTTAAAGTCCTACTTCCTCTGTCGAGCTGTGAAAGTGGCTCATGATAACAGGCTAATACAATTGATAGTCTACGTTAGCTAACTGTGTCAAGAAGAGTTTGCTAGCTAACTGTTAGCTGAAGACAATTAAACCACTCATTGAACTAGAAAAAGGAGAGCAAAGGACCTTCAAATTCTCTCTGCTTTGATTATTATAGTTTTTAAGTCTTTGCTTTTTATTATGTTTTGCTAAACTTTCACCCTAATGTCTGGTGAACCAATTACAGGTTGATTTTAGCTCCTGCTTTGGACTGTTTGTCACCCATATTGACAGTATCATTAGGCAGTAAAATCACTGACGCAGCTCCAAAGTCTCCACACTTTTCTTAACTTCCTGCCACAGTGCTGCTTCCTCTACTGAAGTCTGTGGGAGACACATGGAGAGAAGAACACTAAAACCTGACATACAGTATGCACTACATGACCTTTAATGGAGAAATGCCTCTAACATGTAAAAGAACAGGCTTCAGAGAAACAGCACCAACATTTTAAATGCAGTTGTTTTCCTTGAAAACATCAAAAAAAGGACGGCTCATTATGTCACTGTGACGCCTGGACGTGCATTGGTGCCACAGTTGAAAGTTTGACTCGTCTGAGCCCTGTAAAGTATGTCACAGCAGATCCAAAACAGACCAAACATGCTAATAAAGGTAGCATTTTAGCAACTATCGAGCACGGAAACAAAGATAACCTATAAAAAATATATATATATATGTATTTATATTTATCTATTCCACCAAACTACCCTTACATTTTCAAAGATCTAAGCTTTTAAAAGGCTGGCATTTTAACTGCAGATATCGCACACGGTGTAAAATACAACTTGAATAACCCACCAATAACAAAATAACCCTATGTTCTTTGATACTCAAAGAATATGCTCAGTCAACAGACACCCAGTAGAGGGGAAGGGACCCCGGTTCACCCTGGAGCCAGGCAGAGAAGCCATGGATGCTACATGGATGATGAGTGCATGGCCTGCAAGATGTTCTCTGTCACTGCCCGCGGGGAATCTAGCTGTAGATGCTCGCTAATATGACCTCCTCCTTTTTTCCCTTTATAGAATAGATGTCGATTTTTTTGAAAGATATTATCACAGTGCGTAACATTGGTTTTAAAAAACAAGCCAAATGCCAATAACTCTGGCATTGATAAAAGGCAAAGATCAGTTTCCGCCCCTGGGAAGTAGATCACACAAATAGCTTTCATCCAGTCCTACTGTACTGTTAACTTTCCAGGTAGAAACCATGTCGGCTGAGAAGATGCTCTCTGAAATGCTGAATGATTTGAGTTTCGTGGAGTTTGATGAATTCAAGTCGCTCATTAAACTGGAGAGAGGTTTCCCAGCCTCCTCCAGGAGGCAACTGAAAGTGGCAAACACAGAGGACATAGTGGAGCTGCTGGTGGAGACGTACAGCCAAGAGTGTGTGGAGGTGACCAAAAAGGTTTTAAAGAAGATGAACAGGAGATATCTGGTGCAGAGGCTGTCAGACACCAGCTCAGGAGCCAAAGGTAAGGCAAAGAAGACGGAGATATGTGAAAATGTACATTTTACATTTTATTATGTAAAAATCAATATTACTAAAAGGCCTTTTACTATTTCTTTTCTCCTCAGAGAAACACTCTTTAGTTGAGCAGAAACCTTCAGGGACCCAGAAAGTGAGTGTCACATCACTCTGAGTTTACACAGGGCAGCTTTTATTCATTTGATGAACACAGTGAAATATGATATTTCATATAATATCATATTTTACTTGGATTACTATTACTTGCTTCCAGATGGCAACGTTGGCTGTTAAAGAGCTGCTTTTGGAAACACTCAGTGATTTGAGTCACAAAGAGCTGAAGAACTTCAAGTGGTTTCTGAGGTTCACGTTCTTCAAGAGGGGCCTTTCAACCATGCCATGGGAACGACACATGTGGGTAAACAGCACAGAAGAACTGGTGGATGTGATGGTGGAGATGGCCGGCCAGCAGTCTGTGGAGGTGACCAAGGAGGTTTTAAAGGACATGAACAGGATTGATCTATTGCAGAGGCTGTCAGAAAGCAGCCCTGGACCCAAAGGTAAGATGAGGAAGATGACTGTCACATCAGTCTGTCCTGATGAAATAACAATGAATAATGAAATATATACATGGTTACTGGTTAATAGTATTTAATAGCATCACAGAGTTAGCTGTCTTTCATCTTAGAAATAAAATGACATGAAGAGTTTATCAGGTGAAACTGGTTATTGATTATTATGATGCTGTTATTAAGTAGATTTTCTGTTGATTTTGCAATGAATCCTTAATACTAGAATTCTTACAGTCTGACAGCGTCTGATTGTAAAACCTGGTGTTAAATCAATCAATCATTTATATTTCCTTTCTCCTCAGAGAAACTCTCTGTAGATGAACATCAGCCTGCACCCATCCTGAAGGTGAGTGATGTCACATCTGTCTGACTGTAAACTTAAGCTGAAATAATGAATCAATCAACAGAAAATAAATCGACTCAATTAATCATATTTTAGTTTAGGGTTCAGTTTGTATTGTCTGTTCACATGAGGAACGCCTTAGGCCTGTAAAGACATAAAAGTCATGAACCTGTTAACAGAAATAAAACAACTGTGAAAGAGGACAACAGTGATGCTAAAGAAATGTATAGACATCCAGGTGGTTCACAAAAGACAGGCACATGCGATCAATCGGACAAATATTATTACCTTATTATTACCTTGTGTGTTGTGGCTAATGGACCCTTATCACATCCACATTTATAAACACACGTGTACTTTGATGAGATGTGAACAGAAAAATCTGTCAGCATCTCAGCTGAGAAATTGCACTTTTGTTCCACGAACATTTCCTTTGAATTCACCAGGTGGAAACGATGGCGTCTGTTACAGAGCTGCTTTTGGAAACTCTGGCTGATCTGAGTAACGAGGAGCTGCATATATTCAAGGAGGTCCTCCAGAGTTCAGTTCGTCTCCGTAGACGTTACTTTGACTTCCCATGGTGGCTCATGGTAACAGACATGCAGGAGATAGTGTTTTTAATGATGCTGAACTTCGGCCAAGAGTCTGTGGAGGTGACCAAGGAGGCTTTAAAGAAGATCAGCAGGACTGATCTGGTGCAGAGGCTGTCAGGCGACTGCTCAGCACCTAAACGTAAGACAATAAAGACAAAAACATGTTAGAATCATAAAAATAGTCCATGTCTTCTATGACTATAAGCTTTGTCTCCTTCTCTTACCATTTTAAGTAGTATTTATAATGTAGACAAAAGAAAACACATCGTCTAGTGTACAAAATGTATTCAATGACTAATGTGAAATATGAAAAAAGGGTTTGAGAGGAGGTGAAAATGATTATTTATATGTCACTGATTAGGAGGTAGAATGTTGTGTATTATGAACGTGTACAAAGCAGTATTGCCTGATAGTCGTGTTTATTGTCTGATGTTAGATCAGTCTGCCATTTATTCCACTTCTCTCCTCAGAGAAACACTCTGCAGATGATCATCAGTCTGCACTGATCCTGAGAGTAAGTAATGCCACATTTCTCTGTCTTCATGCAACACAGTTTTCATTCATCAGACGCAGGTTAAAAACTGTCGTCATCTTGAACATTTTAAACAATGATACGACTCAAACTCATGATTTATTTTTCACTGATCTGATGCTGCATTCAGGTGGAGCTCTTTAGCAGTACTTTAATCTAACTGTAGTGATCTGATGTCTTTACCACTGAGGATGAGATGAGGAAATGTCAGCATATGCTTTTCTCCTGCTTTTTTCTTCACTAGTATAGAGAAATGTATCCATCAGAAACATCTATGTATTGTACTGTAAACCATTTTTCAAAGCAGTGAACAAAATTTAAAACTTGAAATAAGGAAAATGGTGTCTTTGAACCACTGCGACTCATTTCAGTGTTTGAGAGAAGAATTGCAACAGGTGAATTCAAAGAAAAAATTATAAAAAAGTCTCTAAGAATTAAAGGGTACAGTCATCTTTGCTTTGTGCTTTGTGTTTTCCAAAATAATAAAAATCACAAACTAACCAATCATTAAAAAATGAACATGCAGTTATAAATGTCACAGTAATTACCAAATCAGATCTCTTCCTCGTGTGGTATAGCAGAAACATCCAAGTCCACACTTACATTAATGAGATGCAAAAAGTCATTTGTATTTGAATTGCAATTAAATATATGTTCCATATATGTTACATGTATTGATTATTTCAGGTAGCAACAATGTCGGCCGTTAAAGAGCTGCTTTTGGAAACACTCAGTGATTTGAGTCACAAAGAGCTGAACAACTTCAAGTGGTTTCTGAGCTTCACGCTCTTCAAGAGGGGCCTTTCAACCATGTCATGGGAACGACACATGAGGGTAAACAGCACAGAAGAACTGGTGGATGTGATGGTGGAGATGGCCGGCCAGCAGTCTGTGGAGGTGACCAAGGAGGTTTTAAAGGACATGAACAGGATTGATCTGTTGCAGAGGCTGTCAGAAAGCAGCCCTGGACCCAAAGGTAAGATGAGGAAGATGACTGTCACATCAGTCTGTCCTGATGAAATAACAATGAATAATGAAATATATACATGGTTACTGGTTAATAGTATTTAATAGCATCACAGAGTTAGCTGTCTTTCATCTTAGAAATAAAATGACATGAAGAGTTTATCAGGTGAAACTGGTTATTGATTATTTTGATGCTGTTATTAAGTAGATTTTCTGTTGATTTTGCAATGAATCCTTAATATTAGAATTCTTACAGTCTGACAGCGTCTGATTGTAAAACCTGGTGTTAAATCAATCAATCATTTATATTTCCTTTCTCCTCAGAGAAACTCTCTGTAGATGAACATCAGCCTGCACCCATCCTGAAGGTGAGTGATGTCACATCTGTCTGACTGTAAACTTAAGCTGAAATAATGAATCAATCAACAGAAAATAAATCGACTCAATTAATCATATTTTAGTTTAGGGTTCAGTTTGTATTGTCTGTTCACATGAGGAACGTCTTAGGCCTGTAAAGACATAAAAGTCATGAACCTGTTAACAGAAATAAAACAACTGTGAAAGAGGACAACAGTGATGCTAAAGAAATGTATAGACATCCAGGTGGTTCACAAAAGACAGGCACATGCGATCAATCGGACAAATATTATTACCTTATTATTACCTTGTGTGTTGTGGCTAATGGACCCTTATCACATCCACATTTATAAACACACATGTACTTTGATGAGATGTGAACAGAAAAATCTGTCAGCATCTCAGCTGAGAAATTGCACTTTTGTTCCACGAACATTTCCTTTGAATTCACCAGGTGGAAACGATGGCGTCTGTTATAGAGCTGCTTTTGGAAACTCTGGCTGATCTGAGTAACGAGGAGCTGCATAGATTCAAGGAGGTCTTCAAGAGTTCAGTTCGTCTCCATAGACGTCACGTTGACTTCCCATGGTGGCTCATGAAAACAGACATGCAGGAGATAGTGTTTTTAATGATGCTGATCCTCGGCCAAGAGTCTGTGGAGGTGACCAAGGTGGCTTTAAAGAAGATCAGCAGGACTGATCTGGTGCAGAGGCTGTCAGGCGACTGCTCAGCACCTAAACGTAAGACAATAAAGACAAAAACATGTTAGAATCATAAAAATAGTCCATGTCTTCTATGACTATAAGCTTTGTCTCCTTCTCTTACCATTTTAAGTAGTATTTATAATGTAGACAAAAGAAAACACATCGTCTAGTGTACAAAATGTATTCAATGACTAATGTGAAATATGAAAAAAGGGTTTGAGAGGAGGTGAAAATGATTATTTATATGTCACTGATTAGGAGGTAGCATGTTGTGCATTATGAACGTGTACAAAGCAGTATTGCCTGATAGTCGTGTTTATTGTCTGATGTTAGATCAGTCTGCCATTTATTCCACTTCTCTCCTCAGAGAAACACTCTGCAGATGATCATCAGTCTGCACTGATCCTGAGAGTAAGTAATGCCACATTTCTCTGACTTCATGCAACACAGTTTTCATTCATCAGACGCAGGTTAAAAACTGTCGTCATCTTGAACATTTTAAACAATGATACGACTCAAACTCATGATTTATTTTTCACTGATCTGATGCTGCATTCAGGTGGAGCTCTTTAGCAGTACTTTAATCTAACTGTAGTGATCTGATGTCTTTACCACTGAGGATGAGATGAGGAAATGTCAGCATATGCTTTTCTCCTGCTTTTTTCTTCACTAGTATAGAGAAATGTATCCATCAGAAACCTCTATGTATTGTACTGTAAACCATTTTTCAAAGCAGTGAACAAAATTTAAAACTTGAAATAAGGAAAATGGTGTCTTTGAACCACTGCGACTCATTTCAGTGTTTGAGAGAAGAATTGCAACAGGTGAATTCAAAGAAAAAAATTATAAAAAAGTCTCTAACAATTAAAGGGTACAGTCATCTTTGCTTTGTGCTTTGTGTTTTCCAAAATAATAAAAATCACAAACTAACCAATCATTAAAAAATGAACATGCAGTTATAAATGTCACAGTAATTACCAAATCAGATCTCTTCCTCGTGTGGTATAGCAGAAACATCCAAGTCCACACTTACATTGATGAGATGCAAAAAGACATTTGTATTTGAATTGCAATTAAATATATGTTCCATATATGTTACATGTATTGATTATTTCAGGTAGCAACAATGTCGGCCGTTAAAGAGCTGCTTTTGGATACACTCAGTGATTTGAGTCATAAAGAGCTGAACAACTTCAAGTGGTTTCTGAGGTTCACGTTCTTCAAGAGGGGCCTTTCAAGCATGCCATGGGAACGACACATGAGGGTAAACAGCACAGAAGAACTGGTGGATGTGATGGTGGAGATGGTCGGCCAGCAGTCTGTGGAGGTGACCAAGGAGGTTTTAAAGGACATGAACAGGATTGATCTGTTGCAGAAGCTGCCAGAAAGCAGCCCTGGACCCAAAGGTAAGATGAGGAAGATGACTGTCACATGCACTGTAGGAGAGAGTCAGTCTGATCACAGTGCAACAACACATTCATTACTTTGACTGCAGAAATCACAGAGTTGAATCCAGCCTCTTTGACTTTCATGATGTCTCTACTGAGTTGATATATGATTTACTATTGGTCTCACGTGGGATTCAAACCCTGTCCACCTTGGTGAAAGGCCCTGATCTAAACAACTCAGCCACCAAACCCACATGGTTAGAACAGGAATCTGTTGTTGTTTACCCTGCGTGACCAGATCAGTTGTAGATAGCAGAACTGCAACTGAACCTTATTTAGGAAGAGCAAAATATTTGGTGCAGTTTATAGTACAATACAGTGCATCAAGGCCAAAAGAAAAATTAAAATTAAAAATTACATTGACTTGAATCAGCACCTCTCTGACATGAGGGATATATTTTGACAATGTTTGAACATAATAGTCTTTACAAAGGCAATATTTGTTGCAGGGCTTTTGTATTGTTGTTTAGATTCAATGGGTGTTACTGACATGGTGTCTTTGTCTGTGACCAAGCAGATTTTAGTGCTATTAGGCAGGTATTCTTTCATGTCACGTTTCATTCACAAGCAGTTAAATCTGACTAAAGTTGTCTGTGAACTGATTCTGAATCATGTCATGTCATTTTCTATTTTCTTTCTCCTCAGAGAAACATCAGTCTGACCTGCTCCAGAAAGTGAGTAACGTTACACCAGACAGACATTAAACAGCACAGCTTTCATTTAATTGTAAAACAAATTCTTCTCATCTTGACAGTAAAACTTCAAACTTCACATTTAACTGTAGAAAAGATCATGTAAACAGGTGGCTCATTCCTGCTTTTGGTAGCAAAGATCCCTATCTTACACCCAATGCAAAGAGGGTCTGAAAATATCTAAACTGCATGAATCATCCCTCCACCACCAATTTTTAAATTATGTGAAGCAGAACGGATGTGCAGCAGTGCTCCTCCTCCTCAGTATGCATTTGCTCATACTGTATGCAGTTAAATGGAGTTACTGATGGGACAGAGGATTGGGAAACGGCAGGGGTAGAGGGTCCACTGGCCAAGAACCATGTTTGTGTCCACCATTGAAATAGCAGTGCAGCTGGCTTTTAAATAGAATGGGAGATGACACTCTGATTTAATTCATTTTACGCCCCAAACACACCCACGATTAGTCAAGAGACTAAAACTTACTTTTTTCCTAGATTATGCGTGGTGGAATGGAGTGGAGTGGAGTTGGTAACGCCTTAAATGCACCTTACATGCTTGTGCCATGCACTTTCAATTCAAATGATCAGCTTGTCATCAAGCTCTGCAAAAGCCTGAAGAAGTCCCACCCATTTGAATTACATGTGTTGGAGCAGAGAAACGTCTAAAACCTGCAGGGCAGTGGGCCCCCACCACCATGTTTGAGAAACACCGCTTTAGACTATAGACCATTGAAATAGGGGCAAGAGACAAAAAAGTCAAAAAAGCACAAATACAAATAGAAAGTTTATAGAACACACACATCTGCTGACTGACCACCTCTCTTAGCTGAACCACTTTGAACGCCTGGATGTGAGCAAGACGATCGGGCACAGGACAAGGGGAGACGCAGACTATTTATACATTAGATAATGGGTGACAGGTGGAAACAATTAGGGCGGGGCAGACAATCAACAGTGGGAAACACACAAGGGCAGGAAGTCAAACAGCCTGAAACGAGAGGAGAGTTTAGACTTAGCAATAAAACAGGAAGTGGGAGACAAGACTAGGCATGAGTGAACTAGACAAACTTAACAAATACGACGGGACATGACAGTATGTGACAATGCAGCTGTTTTCTGCTACATTATCCATCAATCAGGAGGTGTCCTTGGGCAAGACACTGAACCCCAACTTACCCCACATGTGTGAATGTGTGTGAAAGAATAGTCTCCTCCATCTTAAATTCCTCCCGTATGAATGTTGTGTGAATGGGGGAATGAAGTTTTAATGTAATGTTTAATGTGTTTTGAGTAGTCGAAATGACTAGAAAGGAGCTATACAAGTACAGACCATTTACCATCATACATATGACCTTTAGAATCTGATCACACCAAATGTCTCATAGTACCTAATGTGGTTAATGTTAGGTGTTACAATATTCTCTTGACTTTCTCATCTCTCATGAATTTACATTGATGCAAAGAAATTAATGTGTGATCACTACAGTGGAAATATTACTAAATGTTCTCTGATCATTTTGAATCCATCAGGAACCCATGACATCCGTTAAGAAGAAGCTTTTGGATACACTGGAAAATCTAAGTTATGGGGGGCTCGAACAATTCAAGCATGTCCTGCTGTACTCTAAAGTTAAGAAAAAAGGCCTCCCGAGAATCCCAATGGAGATGGCACACAGAGCTGAAATAGCTGATCTGATGGTGGAGATCTATGGCGAACAGTCTGTGGAGGTGACCATAGAGGTTTTAAAGGAGATGAACAGGAGAGATCTGGTGCAGAGGCTGTCAGACACCAGCTCAGCATCCAAAGGTAAATATTGAAAATATTATTCCAACATAACATTTACTTTTTTTCTCAAGTCAAAATACATGCGGACAGTCAGGCAGCCATTTGGATTTGTGTGTTTGCAGAAGTTTCAGTGCCAAATGCGCTACAGCAACGCAAAACATTTCCATTAAGTGAAAGTGAAAAAAGTAAACCGACTCTTCGTTACAGTATTGTTTCACTCAGTGAAACTGCATTGCTAGCACATTACATTCTGGTGCAGAAAAAAGTGTGTGTGGTGTGTGTGTGTGTGTGTGTGTGTGTGTGTGTGTGTGTGTGTGTGTGTGTGTGTGTGTGTGTGTGTGTGTGTGTGTGTGTGTGTGTGTGTGTATGAATATGCAAACGAAGGGAAGATGGAGGTCTACAAAAGCCTGCAAAAACCTGTGGTGTGTGGGTCAGAGGTAAACAAAGGCCCAAGCCTGTGAACTGTTTTGTCTCTCGGAAGGCCAACTTACATTGGTTTATATGTGAGTGTGTAGGATAAAGGTGCTTGGTTAAGAAAGGATGATGAGTTGCATGGAAGACCCTCTGCCTGTGACCAGAGATAACATCAACATAACTTTATGGCTCCACAGTAAACCAACAATACAGCAGGATAATCAAACTAAATGACTTAAAACGACATAAAAGCAAATCAAAAGCAAATCAAAACCAATACATTAACAAGGTTAAACATAGCCATGTAAACAGTTATGCTATGCTATGTATGCCCAGTTAGAGTTTGTTACCCGTCCTTAAAGAGAAGAGAAAGAGGTCCCTCACTGTGCTGCTTTCTTAACTGGCAAATCTGTTGATGAGCCCGGTGGGAAGAAGGTTTGTGGATCTGCAGTGAAAAGCTGGTCTTTGTATTGCGATGTCATGGTTTCAGGCTGGAGGCGCCCGGTCGTACCTGAATAAACTCGGTTCAGGCAGTACTTTGTGTTGCTGCTTTGAAAAAGGTGGTCTGCTTGGTACAGACCTCACTGAGGCTGGAGCTGGAGGAGAAAGCTGCAGGCCTGGAGATGGACCCGGGGCTGGACCCTCCAAAAGAGAGAAAGGGCAGTGGGGGAACTCTGCATATATTGACCTGAAGCTGTGGGGGTCATGTTTCTAACGTGCTTTTTACAGGCACACTTGTACAGGACAAAATACTTCAGACAGGGAAAGTGACTGCTGAGTGACAGCTGACAGGATCGATCGGTACAGACTGACTCATTCTCTCATGTATTCTTTGATAATCAGCTTAATCTGCTTTCTCTGAGTAACCTGGTTAATGCAGTGAATGCCAATGCACTCCATAAAGCAGGACTGCAGCATCAACAGCCATTACATATGTGAATACTTCAAATTACCATATGATTTTGTATATCAACATAACATCATTTAAAACTAATTCCAATGTGTCCTCACAAGGGCCTTCAAGAAGCTTGGAACTTGAGGGTTGTGGAAGCATGATGGTAATCCCTTTCATTCATTCATTCATTTATTCCATTTATTTGTTCATTCAGGTGGTGTTGCAAAAAGAAACTCTCCATTTATTTGTTTCAAATGATTGTCCTCTGCAGCAGGACTCCAATGACTGGACTAAACTTGGACCTGAAGTGAACAGTACAGATGCAACTTACAGGTAAAAATAACATCCTGAATACTTTGTCACAGCAAACTGGAGCTATAGCACACAGTTTAAGCTTGCTGCACCAATGCAACACGACAATAATGTGGCAATACACTTTACACCAAATAAACTCAAGACAGACATTCTCTTTTCCATGACTTAGCCTACAGTCTGAAGCAGGAAGCTTTGAATGCTGTGTCTCTGGCTTGCGCTGGGTCTGTAAGGAACAAGTCAGCTTTAGGTACCAGTATTTCTCTTGGGGGGAACACATGGAGAGGATGGAAAGCATCGAATACATGCCTGCAGGCCCCCTAATTGACATCATAGTCATTGCTGGAAAGTTTGATGAAGTGTACCTGCCACACTGGATCTACATAGGTAAGTGGACTTAATTAGTGTTGGATAATATGTGTATAAAAACATTTATGCAACACTGTTCTCCTCATTAATGTGTATGTACTTGTACTTTGCACAGATGACAACCCTGAAATAACAGACAAGTTTGCAGTCCTACACATCGATGACTGTGGAGATGTTGTGGAAAAAGCGGCTGAGGTCACATCAGCCCATGCCAAGCTGTCTGAACCACTTTTTTCTCCACGAGCAGTTTTGATGAAAATCGGCTTTCCTGTGAAAATCAGATGTATTGTCTTAATCTACTATAAACCCAACACGCCATTCCTCAAACTCCATGTTTACATGATCCCGCTTGATCCTGCTCTAAAACAGGTTATTAAATATCTTACTGTCAAATAAACATAACATGACAAGATTCATACTGTTAAAGATTCTCAGTACATTCACGAACGTACTTTAAAATACAGATAACTATGTTTGCTACTGTAACCCTGAAGCAGCTCTGTGCCTCATGTGCCTTTTTTCCAGACAGTGCACGAGAAGGAACTCTCTGAAGGATACAAAGTAATCCAATCGAAGCCACGGCCCGACAAGTACCTGAAAATGCATCAGGGTTTCACCCTCACAGCAAACATAGATGCAGCAAAAATTCTACCAAAGGTAAATTTTTTTCTGTCCATCAGTAATTAAATCTAAGTATGTAACACGGGATTCCCTGGAAGACAAAGGCGGCAAACACGCTGGACAGTGTGTGTGGCATGCGCAGCTTACACAGTGAAAAAATCAGGATCTGACTGACTAAGATATCCACAGGCATTTGAATTTTATACCAGGAGCAAAAACATTGTGACAGAGTGTTTGTTTTGGCATAGGAACCAACACACAAAGAAAAACTCAGTGACAGTTTGAGTTGTCATTCTGTGCACATTTCACTCTCCTGGCTCTTCCTGGTTTTGAAACATTTAAAACGGAGTTGGGTGACTTTCTATAATCCATGAGACAAATTCAAGGTTCTCAGTACAACGTAGCAGCAAATGTATGTGTGCTTCACAGGCCAGGTTTCTCGTTCTCATTTGTTCAACTGCTGACTGACAATAATACAAAGCCGGCCTTTGAGTTAGATGGTTTGTAGTGAATTGTAATTCAGACATATTTAAGGTACTGTAGGGATCACAGCAAATGCAAGGCTGTGTGTGAATTTCAATCAACCATTCCCGTCTACTGGTCCAGCACAATCTAGATAACATTCAACCTTCATTCCAACTATCAACAGCAACTATAACATGATACATCTTAAGCTAGGGACACATACTGATGTTAATCAACTGGGCTGCTAACACTTGAGGCGCATGGAGCTCAGCAGCCAACTCACAAATCTGTCCAACCACAATATTTATTGGAAATATTATCACACTAGACTGACAGAGCCTTACAGAGGCGTGAGTGGCTGCTGTTGTGCACAGTGCTCTGGGGCACCAATAATCCTACACACTGTATTTGTAAGTGTGTAGGATGAAGGTGCCAGGTTAGGAAGGGATGGTTAGCTGCATGCAAGACCCTGTGTCAGTGTGAGCAAACTAACATCAGGTAGCTCTGGTTTTGTTGACCTGAGGTTGTAGGATCATGTGTCACACACTGGCCAATGGTGACTGTAAAGCTGAGTCCAGGGGTGCGTTTAGCACGTATGTGTGAAAACTTAAGGACTCTGGGAGACTGAGTGCAGAGAGGGATGTCTTTGTTCAAAAGACACAGAAACTTGTAGTTTCCACCATTTTCTGGTGAAGGCCCAACAGTGCATTACATCTTACTCAGGCACAGAGTGGCTCATGGAGAGACACAGGGCAGTTTCTGGTGGGCCAGGCTGGTTGTTTGGCTGCAAGAGCTGGTGACAGGGTTGGTAAACACAATCATTCTATAAAAACATAATTCAGGCTGTCATGTTTAGGTTGCAGTGAGCCCAGAAACCTGTATATTCTAATGACAAGACCTCGCTTGCCCCAGAAAATCTCCATGATACATGTAGGTTTGCACAATGTGTTGTAGAGTTTTAGTATTCACTCTATTACTAACTCCTCTCCCGCTTCTATTTTTTTACACAGAAAATAACTCTCAGATATGATAGCCAAGACCCAAATTTCTACGAAGTGTACATCGAGAATCCAGAGAGAAACTTCCACCTCACGCTCTCACAACTTTGCACAAATAAGGGTGGAACATTGTGTGAACCAGTATGGACCTGTGAAATTCGAAAAGGTCAGTGGTTTTTAAACAATATTACCTGCCCTATATAAAAAAAGTTGATGTATTCTGCCTCAAGCTTCAAGTCTTTTCCCTTCAATTAATAGATGTCAATAATAGGTGAAAGAGGGACAAAACACACTTTATATCCAAACACCAAAGCATATTAAAGAAATAACTTGCTGCTCTGTGTAATAATCTGATTGGAGCAATTAGTTTATGTGCTTTCCTTCCATTTGATACTTGATAATCAGGGAAAACTTGTTCCCAACCGTGACTTACCGTACACACAACTACTACTTTCTCCTGTAATTGAAATATTAGTGATGTGAGGTCCCTCCCTGCAGCAGCTACAGTGTTATATGAGAGAAAAGGGACCAAATGCATTGAGAAATAATTTACTACCTTTGTTACCTTCCTTTTTTTTTTAAAACTTCAGATGACTACCGAAACTCTGCTCATTTAGAAGGTAAGATACTGCAGTATGATTATAGTAGTGTGGAACTGAGTATTTACATGAATACACTGTAATGTTCCTGTTCAATAAAAAATCAGCCTCTGTCTACTACATCACCGTGACAGCAGTGTTATATAGTTGCTGCTGATCACTGAACTGGGCTTTGGCTAGCCCACTGTAGTATTTTTGTCTTCTACAATAATATCTGCATCTCTGTCGTTTCACTTCAGCTACAGAATCATCAACTGAACTGTACTGTGGTGCTCTAGTAGGAGGTAGGTACACTGCAAAAATGTGAACGTATTAAAGTTTGTATGTTTCCTGAAAGTTAAAGTTGACTGAATACTCAGATAATCTTGGTTATGAAAATGTAGGACTGCCCATACTTCATCACCTTAATGTATGCACTATGTTAATACTCCTACTACGCACTATCTGGATTTCAAGATTTTCACAGTTGTTTTCAAGACACAGTGTTTGGTTTTACCAGGATGCAGTGTCAATTATATTTTCACTACTTTTATGTCATTCAAGTCCTAAATTAAACTATTCTTTTAAAGCTGAATTTTGTGTATGCTCATTTTTGTAGCGCAAGAGTCGGATGGACAATCCACCAAACAGGGTTCAATTGACAGTGAGTTTCTGATCGTGAAGCAGTGCAGAAAAACTGTTACACCAACCTTTGATTTAGAATTTTACATTCAGCTTGTTGCAGTGTGCAAGACAGAAGGCGTATCGCTCTGTTCAATTTGTTGGAAGCACAGAAACTATTATTACTATTGTTTGTACTGTAGGTCTTCATGAATCAAAATAGCCTGATACAAAATGCTTTCTTCCTCTTTTCCTCAGAGAAATATTGTGAGGATGAACTCCTATCTGCAGGGATGAAAGTGAGTACTGTCACATCACTCTGAATGCAGACTTGAAATCCAATATTTAAACTGTGCAGCAAACCAAACTTATAGTGAACTCATATCCCTTTGTTTGCTCACTCTGAATCCATCAGGCAGTAACAATAACAACAGACAGAGAGAGGCTTCTGAAAACGCTGAAGGATTTGAAACCGGAGGAACTCAAAGAATTCAAGTGGTTCCTGCAGGACTGTGACATCGGGACGGGCCTCCCCTGCATCTCAGCAGGGCAACTGGAGAAGAGTGACGTGTTGGACCTGGTGGATCTGATGCTGCAGACCTACGGACAACAGTCTGTGGAGGTGACCAAGAACATTTTCAAGAAAATAAACAGGAACGACCTGATGCAGAGGCTGTGAGACACCAGCTCAGCATCCAAAGGTGAGTTGTGGAACAAAGAAAACAAAACAACAAAAAGGGGCGTGTTTAGTGGCATTCATCCACAAGTGTTTAGATGAAATTATAAAGCTGAAACTTTGCATGCAGAGTTTGGTTTTGGTCGGTTTGTTTAGGTTTGAAGCCAGTAATGTTTGGTAGTCCATCTCTGAAAGGGCTTTAATTATTTAGTTGTTAATTATGTTCTGCTTTACTAGAAACACGAGGAACATTTGGTCTACAGTTTGAATTTGGCTGCTTTTAGCCCTGTTTGAATTTTCATTAAAAGTGTTGCAGCTTCAGGATCTGGTGTAAACACCAGAGTGGGGTTTGTGCAAAACGTATCAAGACACCAAAAACAATAAAAATCCCGCAAGCATCACTCTGTGATTTTAAAGCCATGTTCTTCGCTGCTTGTGTCCATGCCGACACCACTCTGGGCTGTAGGCTTCACTTCTGATCAGATATTAGTGTCACTTTTTCAATGAAGACTGTGAATGAGTTTTTTCTTAAAAAGCAGCTAACTGAAAGTAACAGATGTTTTTCATCCTCTTCCTGTCCAGACAAACACTCTGGATGAACAGTGGTCTCCACCAATCCAGAGAGCAAAGGCATATCAGCAACAACCTTCCTTCAATACATGCTGGTCATCATCAGCCAAACCATAATGAACCATTAGTCATTATCTTCATCTTGATAAAGTTGTCACAGAAAGAGAGGCCGTATTCAGGTTTATCTCCGCAGCAAGAAAACGATCTCCTCACACGGAGGAAGACAAGAGGGGACATGAGTGTGTGACTTTTATATTCATGTCAGTCAACAAACTGAATTTTGTTTTTAAAGTTTTTAAAAGAGAAGTGTAAAGTTGTTAGAACACTTTCTAAGCATGAAAACAACGTAGTAGTTCAAATACAGAATAGAATACTCAGAGATCAGGCGTCTCATTCCAGTGTTTTCTACCGTTATAATGTGTGACTTATATAATATAAAACATTGAAATATATTGACCAGTTTACAGAACTTAAAGCTTCTTTATATGATATTCTCTGTACACAACCTCTCGTAGCTTCTGTGCTACAGTGTTGCTGGGCAGCAGGGCACAGACTCACATGGACTAACATGCAGACACAGCCGCCCTGAGGACCAAAACAAAGGACAGTTAGTTAGTTAGTCAGAGGTTTCTCAGGTTACCTAAAATCTTGTGAGATACCTACACGCCTCTCGTTTTCAGACTCGCAGAGATAAATCTTTGATTATTGTTGTAAAGTAAATATGGTATATGCCCTGATGTAGGTTTTTTATATTTTGGTTTATTCTTTTTTTTATTGAAATATATTTTGTTACTGTAAAATCATATTTCCTATTTTTTCCCCTTGTTTTTAATTGTGTATATATATATATATTTTTTAAGCCTTTTCTTCAGACATAAAGCACTTCAAATTGCCTTGTTGTTGAAAGATGCTATACAATTGGTATTGTGTTGCATATGAATTTGCTGTGTCCTTTGAGTTTATCAGCAATGATGCCTCGACCAAATGAAAGAACACGTTTCAGAGAATAAAAAACAGTGACTATTTCTTTCCAAATTTTTGGAATTTTTTGTTTATTTGCTGTTAGCGTCCAAACACTATCCAAACATATAGGTGTACTTTACAGGGCTCATGGCCATGAATACATTTGTGGATATATGCTTTGTTTCTAGTTATAGGATAATTCTAATTGTTGATATAGAATAGAAGAAGAATAGAATGCTTTTATTGTCATTATACAATGTGTAACGAGAGAACATTTGCTCCCTGAGGAGAAAATCCATATATAAATATATTGTACAGTAGGTGGGAAAGAAGTGCGTGAATGTTGGGGGATGAGTCTGTGTCAGTGCATGTGAGAGTTCAGAGTGCTTATGGCTTTGGGGAAGAAACTGTTTTTAAGTCTGTTTGTTCTTGCCTTGATGCACCCGTTAGGTCAAACATGTGGAAACCAGGGTGTGAGCTGTCTTTGGTGATAGTTTGTGCTGTGGTGTAAATGTCCATCAGGGAGGGGAGAGGGCAACCAACGACCTTCTGTGCTGCTTTGATTACCCTCTGAAGCCTCCTCCTGTCTTTCTCGGTGCAGCTCCCGAACCATACTACAATACAGTATGTCAGCAGGCTCTCAATGGACGAGTGGTAGAAAGTCAGCAGCAGTGTAGTGTCCAGGTTGTTCTTCAGGAGATGTAGTCGCTGCTGGGCTTTCTTGGTGACAGCTGTGATGTTATCTGTCCAGGAGAGGTCAGGCGCCTTGAAAGACAACAATATTGATTTAGTCACAGTTTTATTGTAAAGGCTGCATGCCTTGCAGAAAAAGACATCCTCTGTGGAGGGATGGCCAACACACAGCGTGGCACCAATCTAAAAGGGGGAAAAAGCAAAACAGGCCGCTAATTGATAACATCAGGTGCACACTGCTCATCCAGAGAAATAAAAAGGAAGCTGTTTAAACTTAGACTTTACTATACAATATCATCAAATGTGTGATCACCCAGTGATGCTGAGGTAACCCGTCCAATGTAGATCCCCAGTGTTCCTGCCAAAAGTCAGTATGGCGCTGAGCTCTCCTCCCAACACAGCTGGGACAGGCCATCTGTAACAATTATACAGGCATTAATGCAGTCTAATGCTAATTACTTGTCAAGAGTAGTGAGTACCTGCATCATGCAGCAAAGACCCCAGGCCTCAACCCGGCCACTGGTCCACAAGCTACTCAGCATTTTGTTTTTGCAGGATCTGCTCTGCAAGCTACCAAGTTTCTGACAGGTGTGGTCATGATGACTGTTTCTATGGTGGATGGCCACAGAGATCACCACATTGTCACCTTGCACACAAAGACGCCACTTGATGTTGAGTCCTGCTATTGTGGCACATTCCCATCTCCCAATGGCAGGGTAATGTCTGCGGACAAGTGCTCTTCACAGAACACAGACTGGTTAGTTTGCCAGTTTTAACTCAAGCCTACGTGAGATCCTTTTCTAATCAAGCTCAGTTGAATATTGTTAAAAATGTAGCTTATAAGACGACGCCCCCCGAGGATGAGAACCTTACTTCATACTTGAGTGGAACTTCTGATGGATACCTTGCCTCCATCCCAAACATCAAATAGTAGGAGCTGTATTTGGTTGTCAACTGCTTTTTTCCTGTGAAGGCCAAACATTGTGGATTGTAGAAATGGGTCCCACTTTATCAGCCACCATTTTGTTGAGGGACCTTTTTTTTTTTTTTTTTTTTTTTTTTTCTTAAAATGCAGAAATCAAGTACGGGCATGAAGAAGCAGGAGAGAACTTGGGTTTTGAGGTACAATAAAACGGTGTCAGTACTTCACATGTTCAGATAGAGGAAATGTAAATGTTCTGTGAAATCTAGAAGTGTTAAAAACCCAATGTACCTCTGTATCGTGCCATTTAGTCTCTCTACAAGGCCTTTTGTCTCGGGATGGTAAGGTGCACAGAGGCTTCTTTTAATCCCAAGCCTCACACAGGCTGTAGAACTCTGAGCCCTGGTCTGTTGGCAGGCTTTAGGTACACCAAATTTGTAAAAGAAATCAAGTATACAATCAGTACAGTATACAGTCACCTCATCTGCTGTTTTACTCTTTAGTGGGTAGGCCTCTGCCCATTTGGTGAAATAATCCACCACGACACATGTACTGGTTGCCACCATCTGTTTGAGTTTTCCCACTAGGTCAGTCCCCCGACCTGGGAAGATGATGGACAGATAACAGACTCAAGTGTTGTATCACTGTGTGTTCGGAAGCTGGCAATGTATGCCACTCTTTCCTTTAGCTCAATTGGGTTGTACTCGCACTTTTCTTTTTAATACTGGCTCTCTTTGATCAGCACTGGGGACAGCGGCACACAAACATTATGACAAATATGTTACTATCAATTATTGCTCATATTGCAAACTAATGGCAGGCTTTTAAGTGCACAATGTCAGCAGGCATCGTCGAATCAGCCCAGGAAGGCTGCAGAACATTACTTTAGTGTTACATTCAGAGGCTTCCCATAACCGCAAAAACTGCACATTACTCTCCTTTGTGCTCCATTAAGTCAAATTCTAATGTGGCCAACTCATCAACTTTTGAATATCTTCCTCCATGCCGGGCCAATAATACCGGGTGATGATTGCACCATGCGTTTTCACCGCACCAGTGTCCCCCTAAATGGCTGGAGTGAAACTCTTCGAAGATGGTCTTTGCCTCTGCAGTTGAAGTGACTTTAGCTAGGTGCTCTGACCTATATCTCTTGTGCCTACAGATGTAGTGGAGGTCTCCATCTGGTGTTTCAATGTCATTATTAGGTTTGTTGTGAGTTATACCAGAGCAGACAGTCTTCTAAAGTCTATATGGCATGCGTTTTTACCCTTGATCCTGAAGGTGTCAACTCTTCTCTTAACAAATGTATCTTTGCTGGTTAAACCTTCGGGATAACGCTTGTGCATTCTGAGATCCAGCACCTCTTGAACAATTCTGGGATCCATGGTGGCCTTATCTGTCCCTCCTCCTGATTCCCCTCCCCTTTTCTCACACAACGCATACAACAAAATACACAAACTAATACAAACCATCACACTCTATCACTACTGTAATTTTCTAACTATCCAACCTACTCAAAAATCCTCAAAGTTGTGACTTGTTGACTGACTAATTAGGCTCTCGCACCCCCAAATTACAGTAGTCTACACCTGTGCATGCCTGTTCAACGAGCAACAGGTGGCTTTGATTGCAAAGTATGTGCACACATACAGGGAATTTACTTTTTTTTCATTACTGTCATGCACTTATATACAGATATACAGAAAAACGAGGACAAGCATAATTTGGAGGAAAGAGTGCTGAATAGTGTCGAATGTCTTGATGAGAGATGACTGTTTGTAATCAATAGTAAGATGCTATGGTAATGTTGGCATATTGCACTTTAGACATGATCTGTTATTATAATCCAGATGATGGTGGTCTTGAATATCTGATTAATTTTATTATCCTATATGTAAAATTCTTCTCACAAAAGGTTATTTTCCAAAATCAACACCTACTTATGTTTTCTCCTAGAACTTAAATATCTAGACAACAAAAGTAATCTTTTAGACCATTTGTTGTACTTTTTCACCTGAAACCTCCAACTGAATATCTTTGTATTTATGTATGTTCACTCCTTTTTTTTAAAATTTGATTTCATTATTGTATTTTAAGTAATTGTCTTTATTTATATTTTATTTAGTTTACTTGAGGTGTTGTTTCAAACAGACCTTTTCGAGTTGCACTCGTCCACACTGGCTGACGCTCATTTTCTTGTGTTGGCTTGAGTGTGAGGTTTCCGTCTGGTTTTTCGATGAACACTTAAAAGAAGTTTTGACCCCTGTGGTCATATCCAATCTTTAACTTGTGTAAAAACACATGATTTTGTAATGCGGAGTTAAAGTACAAGAATCTTTCAAGAAAACGGCGAGAGGCACAAAAGACCTCCTTTTAGAATACAGTGCATCTGCTGTGTATTGCCAAATATTGGTAAAATGTTTAGTTTAATTTGAGGATCACATGGAGCAGAGTGGTCATGATTGCAGTCTGCATCTATCCCTTCCTCCAGCCACATTCCCATTTCCCCGGGCTCTAGTTGCAGTTCTCCACACACACACACACACACACACACACACACACTGCCCATTGTAGAAATCTCAATCTTGTTAGCTCAATATTATAGATAGTGCTCATTATCTTAATTTAATAAATGTAATTTGTAACTTCAGCTGATTTTAGGTTTAAGTCTCTTAAAAGTAAATGATTACTATACACTTGAAGCCTTATAACTGGGATAAAATGTGCAAAACCATGTGTACAAAATGCTCTTTAAAGAAAAGATATTGGGTAATATTTTTCTTATGAAACAATATATTTCCATAGAAAAGGAACAGAAGTAGAGCCTGATTCATCATTCAGCTGATATGGGCCTATCACAAATACAGTTGCACTAATGATTATTCAACGCCATTGCAAATTAGGTCTATTGGCAAAAATGTACAAAACTTTCAGCTGTGTTCAATGAACGGCTCAAACAAGAACAACTGAAATAGCTCAACACAACTAATATTACAGGTGGTTTCTCCAGATTCTACACAATATGCCACTTTTAATGACTGCAGTCTGAAAATTATTCAACCCCCTGAACAGAATCCTCATAGGAGACTCATTTACAAACCAGGTGTTGTCTCAAGCACACCTGATGTAACTAATCAAGAGCCTCATTAGCTGCATCAGGTGTGCTTGAGATAGAAAACTCAAATCAAATACTCAGACTGGCTCGGGGGTTTTTTGTTCACAGTGACGTTCGGTTACATGTTAGAAATACGAGTGAGTCAAGAGAACTGTTCAGAAAGTTAAGAGAGGAGATGATTGCTTTGCACAAACAAGGAAAAGAATACAAAAAGACAGCAAAGGCACTGAATGTTCCTGTAGATGCTGTTGGAAACAGAGTTCACAAGTCCAAAGCTAAAGGAACGCTAACGCTACAATAACACAAAATAGACTGCACTGTGTTTTTAGTTTATTTTATTTGTTTTCACCTGTTGTACTGTGTTTTTGATGTGTGGGGGTGTTTTTAATGCCTGAATGTTGGTTTTTAAACTTTGTTTTACAGCCGTGACAAAAGAAAAATTTCTGTTTTTACCTGGAACAGGCAAAGTTGAAGTTGAAGTTACCTGGATGTGACAGAAAGAGGAAGCTATCAGCGGCTGCCACCAGATTTCTGAGGAGGCAGGAGGCCAAAAACCCTTGAGTGACTGCAAAAGACCTGCAGCAAGACTTGGTGGCAGCAGGCAGTGAGCTTTCAGTTTCTACAGTAACAGTATACTGAACACTGAAGGACTCCATGACTGAACTCCAAGAGGTTCACCACTACTGACCCAGAAGCACAAGACCAAGGGGTTGAATAATTTTGAGACTGCAGTGGTCATTATTGTGTGTCATATTGTGTTGAATGTGGAGAAACCACCTGTAATATTAGTTGTGCTGAGCTATTTAAGAGTTGAGCTCCACAAAAAAGGCAACAAGGATCGGCACGTTGTTGTTTAATTTTGCGCACCTTTTCAAGGGACTTTGGTCCACCAACTGAACTTGTCTAAGACAACAGCCCTACAATAAATCCTTCTTCGTGAAGGTTATAATGTTCAGTTTGTGTTTGAACTGCTTAAAGAGGTCTATACTGACCTGTGCGGTCACATGGGACGATCTAGTCTGTGGTGCTGCTGAGGTGTTTCTGTCATTCATCGATATGAATGCGCTGGACAAAATACACTGAACAAAAATATAAACGCAACACTTTTGTTTTTGCTCCCATTTTTCATGAGCTGAACTCAAAGATCTAAAACATTTTCTATATACAAAAAAAAACCATTTCTCTCAAATATTGTTCACAAATCTGTTTAAATCTGTGTTAGTGAGCACTTCTCCTTTGCTGAGATAATCCATCCCACCTCCCAGGTGTGGCATATCAAGATGCTGATTAGACAGCATGATTACTGCACAGGTGGGCCTTAGTCTGGCCACAATAAAAGGCCACTCTGAAATGTGCAGTTTTATCACACAGCACAATGCCACAGATGCCGCAAGTTTTGAGGGAGCGTGCAATTGGCATGCTGACTGCAGGAATGTCCACCAGAGCTGTTGCCCGTGAATTGAATGTTCATTTCTCTACCATAAGCCGTCTCCAAAGGCGTTTCAGACAATTTGGCAGTACATCCAACCGGCCTCACAACCACAGACCACGTGTAACCACATCCAGCATGTTCACCTCCAAGATCGTCTGAGACCAGCCACCCGGACAGCTGCTGCAACAATCGGTTTGCATAACCAAAGAATTTCTGCACAAACTGTCAGAAACCGTCTCAGGGAAGCTCATCTGCATGCTTGTCATCCTCATCGGGGTCTCGACCTGACTGCAGTTCGTCGTCGTAACCGACTTGAGTGGGCAAATGCTCACATTTGATGGCGTCTGGCACGTCGGAGAGGTGCTCTCTTCACGGATGAATCACGGTTTTCACTGTTCAGGGCAGATGGCAGACAGCGTGTGTGGCGTTGTGTGGGTGAGCGGCTTGCTGACGTCAACGTTGTGGATGGAGTGGCCCATGGTGGCGGTGGGGTTATGGTATGGGCAGGCGTATGTTATGGACAACGAACACAGGTGCATTTTATTGATGGCATTTTGAATGCACAGAGATACCGTGACGAGATCCTGAGGCCCATTGTTGTGCCATTCATCCACGACCATCACCTCATGTTGCAGCATGATAATGCACGGCCCCATGTCGCAAGGATCTGTACACAATTCCTGGAAGCTGAAAACATCCCAGTTCTTGCATGGCCAGCATACTCACCGGACATGTCACCCATCGTCGTATACGACAGCGTGTTCCAGTTCCTGCCAATATCCAGCAGCTTGGCACAGCCATTGAAGAGGAGTGGACCAACATCCCACAGGCCACAATCAACAACCTGATCAACTCTATGCAAAGGAGATGTGTTGCACTGCATGAGGCAAATGGTGGTCACACCAGATAGGCCTACTGACTGGTTTTCAGACCTCCCCAATGGGGTAGAAAAATGAACATTCAATTCACGGGCAACAGCTCTGGTGGACATTCCTGCAGTCAGCATGCCAATTGCACGCTCCCTCAAAACTTGCGACATCTGTGGCACTGTGCTGTGTGATAAAACTGAACATTTCAGAGTGGCCTCTTATTGTGGCCAGACTAAGGCCCACCTGTGCAGTAATCATACTGTCTAATCAGCATCTTGATATGCCACACCTGGGAGGTGGGATGGATTAGGGCTCACTAACACAGATTTAGACAGATTTGTGAACAATACTTGAGAGAAATGTTGTTGTTTTTTTGTAGGCCTATATAGAAAATGTTTTAGATCTTTGAGTTCAGCTCATGAAAAATGGGAGCAAAAACAAAAGTGTTGCGTTTATATTTTTGTTCAGTGTAGAAACAGATCAATGTAATCCAACAGTTCAGTACAATAATCAGACAAACGTACAGAGTTAGCTAGACATGCTAACAGGTCTCCTCTGCACCCTGACCCTCCTCCTCAGCTTCCATGTAAAGGATACCGACGGTAACAGCAACCAGTATCCATGCTTTTTGTCGAATATCTTTCTTTTTTTCCTTCTGGCAACTCATTCATTCACTCCACAACAACTCTCCACAAACTTTTTTCACGCTACTGGCTTTTTATACACAGGCTATGGATCTTGAACACGAAATATATACACACATTTATATTTTTAAATGTTAGTGTGGTTTTTAAAATGGGAACAAACGAGGCGGAGTTGTGTTTAATGTTATATTTCGTTTAATTGTAACTGTGTATTTTAATGACGACAACTGCTGAGGCTGAGGTGGTGACGTCATCCAGTCCGCTGCCGTTCCTAATGCAGAGTGACCGTCCGTCCGTCCGTCCGTCCGTCCTCAGGACTTCTTTATTTATCTCTGTTCATTATTATTGAGGCAGGCACCAAGTATCTTCAGTTTGATGATTGGATGTTTTAGCCCGCCATTAAAACTAAGGAGGAAGAAGAAAAGTAGATGTTTTGTCGACGTCCGGCAGAGGGCGATAATACAAGACAACTGTAGAGAAAACCACGAAGAAGAAGAGGAGGAGGAAGAGGAGGAGGGCAGGCTTCGTAACAGCAACAAGGTAAACACTGACAGGTCAGCAGCTCTCTGTCATCTTGTCTTCAGGGCTCATCAGCGGTAACCTCTAACTATAATCTAACCTCTGTACCAGCTAACTATAATCTAACCTCTGTACCAGCTAACTGTAATCTAACCTGTGTACCAGCTAACTTTAATCTAACCTCTGTGCCAGCTAACTTTAATCTAACCTCTGTGCCAGCTAACTATAATCTAACCTCTGTACCAGCTAACTTTAATCTAACCTCTGTGCCAGCTAACTGTAATCTAACCTCTGTGCCAGCTAACTTTAATCTAACCTGTGTACCAGCTAACTGTAATCTAACCTCTGTGCCAGCTAACTTTAATCTAACCTCTGTGCCAGCTAACTTTAATCTAACCTGTGTACCAGCTAACTGTAATCTAACCTCTGTGCCAGCTAACTTTAATCTAACCTCTGTGCCAGCTAACTGTAATCTAACCTCTGTGCCAGCTAACTTTAATCTAACCTGTGTACCAGCTAACTGTAATCTAACCTCTGTGCCAGCTAACTTTAATCTAACCTCTGTGCCAGCTAACTATAATCTAACCTCTGTACCAGCTAACTATAATCTAACCTCTGTACCAGCTAACTTTAATCTAACCTCTGTCCCAGCTAACTTTAATCTAACCTCTGTACCAGCTAACTATAATCTAACCTCTGTACCAGCTAACTATAATCTAACCTCTGTACCAGCTAACTTTAATCTAACCTCTGTACCAGCTAACTTTAATCTAACCTCTGTGCCAGCTAACTTTAATCTAACCTCTGTGCCAGCTAACTATAATCTAACCTCTGTACCAGCTAACTTTAATCTAACCTCTGTCCCAGCTAACTTTAATCTAACCTCTGTACCAGCTAACTATAATCTAACCTCTGTACCAGCTAACTTTAATCTAACCTGTGTACCAGCTAACTTTAATCTAACCTCTGTACCAGCTAACTATAATCTAACCTCTGTACCAGCTAACTATAATCTAACCTCTGTACCAGCTAACTTTAATCTAACCTCTGTACCAGCTAACTTTAATCTAACCTCTGTACCAGCTAACTATAATCTAACCTCTGTACCAGCTAACTTTAATCTAACCTCTGTACCAGCTAACTATAATCTAACCTCTGTACCAGCTAACTTTAATCTAACCTCTGTGCCAGCTAACTATAATCTAACACCTGTACCAGCTAACTATAATCTAACCTCTGTCTGTAACAGTGATCTGTGTGGAGCCCGGATGGCCCTGACCATTAAAGGTAAGATACACCTTCAAATGCATGCACTGCTCATTTCAGTGATTTGTGACAGTGAGACAGGATCTAATCAGCTTTGTTATGGAGCCCTCGTGATGGTGTCATTCAGCTGTGTGATCTTAACTTTTAGGATTTAAAAAAAAGTCACAATTTTAGCAGCTGTTGTCCATTAGCCACCAGTGGATTAACAGTGAGGCACATAAAGTTAGATTTCTCATCCTGTCTATCGACCTCTTTGGGGTCTGATTAACACCAAATGAACGTGAATGTAGAATTATAAACTGTGAGTGAGGAAATCATTACCTTATTTGTTGTGATATCAATGCTTTATGATCATTTCCATTAATAGACACCTTCATCAAATGTGCACACTCAGTGACTGGAAAAGTGACTTCACGCTTAAAGACTTTCCTATACAGTGGGCTTTAATCAATTCAGAGGAAAACATATTAAGTAGATCTGCACATACAGCAGAGATGCCTGCGAGGAAAGAACGTCATGTCAAGTGTGACATTTCATTTTGAAATGTGGTGAATATTTATTAAAATGTACTACCAGCACCTACATTCATGAAAATGGAGAAACAATGGGAGTTAAACAGGCCTGCTGCACCAGACATGAGGGATGAATTAGTCCTTTTAGTGTATCCAACTGCAACCCTAAAGTGACAAGCAATGACTCAGACTTCCTGTTCAGTAGATATTCAGAGCTGGACCAGGCTTTTATTATTTGACTTGCTAATTTGACAGAACTATTCCATCTTTATTTAAGGTTATTTGTACTACTAGTGGTCTATTGTGAAACATAATTGCTTCCTGGTGAAAAGATTTAGTTTATTTCTGTAAGATTTCTCTTAAGTGACAGAGCAGGCTAGATATTTCATATTTTTATAACTTTTTTAAAAAACTATTAACTAGTTAAAAATAACGATAATAATAATGTTTTTCAAATCCACAGGAGTGTGCCAGAAATGAGTTGCACTTTCCACCTCCTGGTCTCCCGCGGTAACTTTTACCATGGCCGTTTTCTGCTCGTTTTGTCCAAGTCCCTGTTACTCAGAGCTCTCAGCTCCAGGCCCCAGATCAGCAGGAGTCTGCAAGAGAGCTACAGGCTTCTGCAGCTGCCTGATGAGGGACTCAGCAGTCCTGTGCAGGTGAAAGAGGCCTACCTGCGCCTAGCAAAGCTCTACCACCCGGACTCTGGGGCGCCGACCGCAGATGCAGTGCTGTTTGCTCGGGTTGAGGAGGCCTACCGTGCTGTGCTAGCACATCAGAGCAAGACCAAGCAACCTGATGAAGGGAAGGAGGTGGTAGATGAGGATAAGTTCAGAGGTACCGCACTCGCACACAGACAATACCTCAACTATGAGGGTCTGGGTTCAGGCACGCCCAGCCAGCGTGAGCGTCAGTACCGTCAGATTCGTGTGGACCGGGCTTCAGACCAGGTTTTAAACTACCGGCAGAGGGAGCACGAGAGGGCAGCTGCTGCAGAGGGGGCGCTGGTGGAACGGGACGTGCGTCAGCGCAGCCGAAAGATCAAGATCACCCAGGCTGTGGAACGACTTGTGGAGGACCTGATCCAGGAGTCCATGGCCCGGGGAGACTTCAGGAACCTGAGTGGAGCTGGAAAACCTCTCAACAAGTTTGACCACAATCCATACGCTGATCCTATGACCCACAACCTCAACCGCATCCTCATAGATAATGGTTACCAGCCACCCTGGGTCATCACACAACGCGACATCCGGGAGGCCGTGGCTCAGATCCGAAATAGGTTATTGGAGGGGAGGTCGAGGTTCAGTGAGCCCATGACCCCCGACGAGCACAGCCAGTGGGAGCAGCTGTGTGCATCTGTACAGGAGGAGTTGGTAAAACTTAACAAGATTGTGGACAACTACAACCTCATCGTACCGATGCTCAACATGCAAATGGTTCACTTCAGTTTGTCGCGAGAGATTGACCGCGCTGTGAAAGGAGCCCACCAACACAGGCTGGACCGGCAGAGAGAGAGAGAACGGGAGAGAGAGAGGAGGAAGGAGGAGAAAAAAAGATCCAATGTCAGAACTAAGCCCACAAATATGAAACAAGGCCTGATGTCTTGGATGAAGAATTTGCTGAGATGAAAACACTAAAGCTTTGAATCTAAGCAAACAGAAAAATGATTTGGGATCAGTGATTCATTTGTTTTATTCACTTAAACCAATCATTTCAGTCCACGAGGCAATACTTCAGACAGACCTGTTCATCACTCTGAATCAAATACAATGGCACCACTTCAACACTTTGACTCTGTTACTACTGTTATTGTCCAGATACGCAGGAGTGTCAGCAGCTGTTAGTAGAAGAACAGCACTGAGCAATCATGGCTGCGTGACTGTGAAGTGCCAGGAACTGCATGTGTCGATAACCAAGATGAACACGAGGCAATTTTATGATACAAGTTGCTTCTGTGAAGTCACTGATCTGTCAATACGAACCTAACACTGTAACTTTCGGTTGCTATGTGACATTAAAATTTAAGGTAGATAAAAAATCTTGTGTTACAGAGTATTACATTCTTGAAAGTGGTCAGTGTTTGAATAGCTGAGCGTCTCCCTCTAGTCTGGCAGCTGCTCCAGGGTTGCAGATGACGATGGGCTCCTTGCTGCTGGCCCCGTTACCTCCCGCCTCCCTGTGCAGAGCCTGAGTGACGACCCTGGACGGAGTCATCACCTTGGCCCAATCGTGGGCAATGTACTGGTGGTACGGGTCGTGAGAGCTCTCCAGCTTCTTGGAGCGAATGTAGCTGAGCATGATGCCGAATGTGAAGAAGCTGAACATGCCAACCACCAGAAAGATATACATCATGCCCTGAGACTGAGCGTGGGCCCTGGCTCCAGCCACGTGGTGCGCGGCCTGCTGGGTAGTGTAGTTCTGAGGAGTCGCATGAGACAGCGGGCTCGTGCTGTTGAGGCAGTGCTGCAGGAAGGAGAGCAGGAGTGACTGCAGCTCGGTGGCGTTGATGTGGGACATGGCTGACCTCTGCTGCACACTCAGCGAATTGCAACTGGAGGAGGAGGAGGAGGAGGAGACTGTGAGGAAAAGACTCATCTCTCAGGAAAGATTAGGAAAAAATATACTATATTTCACTTTAGTGTGTTTATGTGGGAAAATATTCCCTCAAAATTCACTTGAGTAAAGAAAGTGCATGTTAAAACACTAGAAAAAAAGGAAAGGAAGCGCAGTGAGAGTCCAAGAAAGTATCAGGCATCTGAGAGGTTTGCTATATAACTCAGTCATCCAGGAGAAGGACGTAAGGAGAAATCAGTTTTGCACTTTAAATTTGCACTAAGTGACACTTAAGTATGTCATCCCGTCTGATTTGAAAAGTATTCTCTGACTCCTACCCAACAAACTGAGCTTGAATGCTGAAGAGCCTTTTTTCTCAATTTGGCTGAGCTCTCAGGGTTTAGTTTTGGTGTTTTTGGAGTAAAGGTAAGGTGACCTAATTGATTCCCACAAAATGATATCAACATTATTCAAGCTTTGCTCAGTAGACGGACGAGCCTACCTGTCAAGGCTGTGGAATCAGCTCCTGCTGTCCTGCAGACGATTATTTCAAGTCATGTGTATCCAGCAGCTGGTCCCAGACTACACCTCTGGTAGAAACATACCCCCCCCCCCCGCTTCTCCTGGTCATAATGTGCCCTCCTTCGTTCTCATACTGTCACGCGGAAGAGATCCGCAGCATGTTCAGCATGTCAACACGTCTAATGAAACGAGGAGGTCACAGGGCAAGGTCGGGAGCTCCGTATAGTGGGGCGGTGGTGTAGCATGATTTACAACAGTGTCCTATAGTGGTGCGGTTCAGATGAGCATGTTTGGAGGTAGGATATTGTCATTACATCTGACCTCACTCAAGCGGCGTTAATCTGGTAAAATGGTTTGAAAATCAGATGAAAAGAATTAATTAGCTTTAATGTTACGCCTGCATGTGGAAAAGTCTACTAATTTTGTGCCACTAGTAAGCAGGGATAAACAAACATGAAGGATTATCATCATCCTTTGTGGCTCTAGACTGATGTTAAATCCCAGGGTGTGGCTTGTATTGTGTTGTGTATTGACAGAATCTCCATTGTTCACCTTTTGCAGTAGGAGCATGTGGTCATTTTGAGGACGGTGCAGGGCTGCAGCAGGAGAACAAAGCTGCTTTCAGAACACAGGTAGTTTGGACAGTCTGCAGCACTGCTCACACTAGATTGAGTTACCACACAGTCACCTCCAAATGTCCTTTAACTCACCGTTGTAGGTGTGTGTGTGTGTGTGTGTGTGTATTTAAGACAGAGACGTACACTTATTCTGTTGTGGGATTTGGCAAACACAGCAAAGCATTTTCAGTCCAGGTTTGTTTTCTAAAACACGTCACACAGAATGAAGAAGCATCTCAGGCAACATCTGCAAAACAGATGTAGTTCCTCAACACTGGATCACTGTCAAAGTGCAGTGGGCAAGTGATTTACAAAAACATTTTCTTTATTCAAGTTGATTTACAATCTTGCACAGAGAAGGACTAGGATGGTCAGATAAGTTTAGATTGACTCGAACTGTGTTTTTGGCTGACTTGTAAATTAAGCCATGCTGCTTGTGCTTAACATTAACTGGAGCTGGTTTAGGAGTGAGGCCAGTGTCAAGACATCAGGGTTGCCGTTCCACTCACGGCTACCTAGAAGCTCTTCTTTGGTAGGATTTAGACATGACAGTCGTTCAAAATTCAACATTTAGAGGCCACATTTGTTGCATGTCATTTTCAAACGATGGCAAACTCATTGCATAGATTGGGGGGGGGGCCTGAAGCCATTTATTCTAAAACAAGTGTAGTGACAATTTAGGCTGCTACTGGGACATTTTAAAGTGTTTTCAAGCATTTGAAGTGAAGCTGAATTGATGCGTCAATCGTCTGATTAGTTCATCAATAGAAAATTCATCAGTGACCATTTGGATACCTGATGAACTGCCATGTCCCACAGTTGCAGCAGGTTACACGTGCGTTTCTACACGTCTCACTGCTTCCAGTAGTTGATTTTGCCTTGGACACCCTGTTTTCCTGACATCCAAAGGACTCCTGCCCTGCCTACGGCCATCTGCACCATCAGCTCCTATGTATACTCACACAGGTTGCATATAGGACTGAGCGTGACCAAGGCGTTCAAAATCAACCTCTTTGCACAAACAATAATTGTGCCTTTGTTGGCAAAATCACGGCACAGCATTTGTTACTTGACTCTTGCAGAGATGATCTTTTCACCTGGTGGATGCAAAATGACAAACAAACATAAAAACAGTTTAAGGTTTTATTTTATATAAAAATCGGATGTTGTGCGAGCCTGTAAATGTGTATAATGGCGACTTGAAAGATCGATCTGACTCACGGTAAAGTTACTCTAGCTGCACCCCGTCACAGTTGTCTTTTGATTCCAAAAGCCTGGAAATATAAGAACAAAAGGTGGATTACTTATATTGCTTAATTCATGTGAAATAATCAGTTTAGTAATACATCACACAAAAGACAAATCACTCACTGTGCCTGAGCTTTGAGAGCTTTACGAGCCTCCCGAGCTTCGTGTTCCTCTGAAATCTTCTTGTAACAGTAGACCAGGACCACAACAAGCCACAACTGCAGAACCACAATCAGCACGTACATTATAATCTCTGCGATCACCGCTGTCAGCTCCCGATTGGCTGAGAGAGAGAAGAGCCAACAATGTAGCAGTGCAGAGGAAGCAGGTCCACCAGGGTTAAGACTGTTTTCCGTGCAGACTATCACAAACATTTGAAGGTAAAGTAGCTCTGAAGTCAGAAATCCTCTCAGTGGTGGAGATGTGCCTCAACAAAAGACAGATTCAAGTAAAAATTAGAGGAAATCTGACAAGGTAGTGGAATTAAGTTATTAAAGTATTGTACCCAAGTACAGTTTTGAGGTTCTTGTTCTTAACTTAACTTTTTTACACCACTTTATGCTTCATCTCCACTTCTGTTAGTTTGAGTTCATAGTTACGGTTTGGATTTACATACAAAATAAAAGGCAAAGTTTGTAACAAACAGAGCTGTCATATGTACTAGATCAGTGGCTTCCGATCTTTTTGGCTCATGAGACCCCTTCTAAAAAAAACAGTGTCTTTGTCAGGCCCCTCGATATCTACTTCACATATCCAGCAGTAGTTAGTTCCACCAAAAAAATGATGTTTCACTCAAAGGCCCATAGAGGTAAAATTATCCAATATTTTTTAAAAAAGAGCAAAGTTTAGAGAAAAACAAAAATCTGTGGAGCAGAACTGTCGTCTTTCGAATCTCATTAATCATCTCATGCAGATGCATTTTCTGACCCTTTGGAGGAGCCCGACCTCTAGTTTGGGAGCCACTGGGTTAAACTACCAAACTGTATATAATGTAGTTACAAAACCACTCAGGGCATTTTTCCACAGAATGAGTACTTTTACTTCTGATTTCATAATACTCATAATACTTCCGTACTTATATTTAGGTATCTAAGATGTAAAATGAAGGACTTTTACTTGTAAAAGAGGGCCAGCCTTCTCACAGGTCCAGCCCAGCTTACCTACAGACACCACGCTGAGCTCCACCTCCTTCTCCACAGTGACGTGCTCATCG
Source organism: Pempheris klunzingeri (assembly GCF_042242105.1). Taxonomy (NCBI): domain Eukaryota; kingdom Metazoa; phylum Chordata; class Actinopteri; order Acropomatiformes; family Pempheridae; genus Pempheris; species Pempheris klunzingeri. Next base: position 22,151,380 of record NC_092019.1, on the reverse strand, counting down.
TACTGTGGCAGGAAGAGGGTGCGGTGGATTGTGCAGCGGTACGTGCCTGTGTCATTGAAGGTGACGTTATGAATGTAAATGGCTCCTATCTGAATATCGCCTTTTTTTGTCCCGTGCCACTTCAGGCGGTCGCTGAAATGTTCATGGAGGATGTCGGCTCTGGGGTGGTCATAGTGGAAAATCTGAGGGGGGACAGATAGGAAACTTAATAAACATGTAAATAAGAATAGAAAATAGAAAATAGAATAGAAAATAAATGCAAAAACAGCATAAATATGGATTTCTTCTATTTAGAGACAAAAAATGTTCAGTTAACAGCTGTTGAGTTTCCAGTGTTCATACAGAGCTGATAAAAATGACAAATGTAAAGAACTGGCCCTGTAAAATGTACTTCCTTTCAGAGTTGCTGAAGGCATCTTGACAGTAGAAGAGAGTTTTCGTTGACAAACCCCAGCCAGATCCGCCTGCTCCCTCAATCTCTTTGGTGAACTCACATGTATGAACTCCTCCTCTCCAAGCGGTTTGAAGTGCCAGTCCACCGTGGCCCGGGCTGACACCTCCTCCCTTCTCTTACAGGAGATGCAGCCCAGCAGGAATCCTCCTCCTGCCACGGCTTCCGTCAGGGAGTCCACCTCCGCACAGCCGCCGTGGCCCTGAGACACTGCAGGAAAAAAGAAGGAGGGGAGGAAGAGGAGGAGAGGAAGAAGACAAAAACACAGGAGTAGAAAGGATCAATGCTAGAAATGATCAAGAAGCAGAGAGGAAGAACGTGCATGTGTAGCGACAACTGTCCACCAACCATCCAGACTTTATATATGTTTAAGTTACGGAGGAGCTATAAAGTAGAACTTTTTCTTGATACCACCAATGAAGCGCTTGGAGCTCTCAGTGAAGTGAATATTTGTCTAAAAATTGATGCTGTGTGTTTTTAAAGCAGGTTCATTTGTGTGGCACCTTTCAAAGGCATTAAAGCACAAGAGAAAATAAGCACCGCAATATGAAAAGACACATAGAAATCAGATTTAAATACAGTGAAATAAAATGGAGGAATTCGAAATTAAAAAAAGAGGATGAAATCACTTTGCAGTTACATTGCAGTGAGAGATTAGGCCCAAGTTTAATTTGATATATTTAATTTAATATGAATAAATACTTGTTTTTGGATTATTCATCAGTCACACGAATATTTTGATATTTTGAAGTTTTAGGCAAGTTTTGTAAGACGATATTTCATGTCTGAGAGTAATAACTCTGATTTATTATTATTATTATTATTATTATTTGTTATTTTATTAATCCAGTAAAATAAAAACTTAAACTTAAACAAAAGACATTTTCACTGATTGACATTTTATTCTATGAAAAAGCTCTGGGAAAAAACAAGAAATTCAGTTCAGGAACTCACTTTCAAACATGTAACTTCAACCACCAACATCAAGTCTTCCTCATAATTAAAGGGAAGGACATAGACGATTTTAAACTCACCGAACAGACTGAAGACGACCAAAAGAAACAAGTTGCATATCATTTCTGCTGGAGCAACTTACAGCCGGCGATTGAACAAAATATTGACCTTTCCTTGGCATAAACCAGCGGAGAAATATCTGTGGGGCTACATTACTGACATAATGCCTCTTGATTCCTGCTTAATCCCACCACAAAGCAGTCCAAAAAAAACCTTTAAACCAGATTGTCAGTCCATCGGTTCTAACAATCCTCCATTCCACAAAGGCCAAAAATGCCCAAAAGCCTCAGAACTGGGAAATGTTTTCCAAAAAAAAAACTTGAGTCTCTGTGTGTCTTCGCAGAAGTCTCCCCAGCAGTCCCGGCTGACTTTAAGGCAGCTATAATTAGAGCGTGTGAATCCAGGAGAGATGCACGCTGAGAGTGCTGAAAGCCAGCAGGAAACCTGAGAAGATGAGACCTGATCCATAACCACAGCATGAGCGTCTACAGCCTACAGACTGCAGCCATGTTTCCTCTGATTTCTAGACTGACAAAGGAAAGTTCTCTCAGACAGACAAAAGTTTCTGACAAACCCCAAAGATTGTTTTTCTTTGTTAGTGGAGCATGAATGCAGATATTACTAAGAGGCTATTAGTGTAAAGCAGGAAATGCTATGCGGGCTTTGGTTATCAACTATTCTTTCCTTAATATCATCTTTTCTCACATATATTCATGTTGTGGTACTATGTAGGCTGGAGGCTTCTATATTCATTCTGTAATGAGAAGGAGCAGCAGCTCTGCCATGCAAAATCAGTCCTTTTGTTAAACAAATTCTTTCGGACAAACACATGCAGGGCTTAAAGGGACTGAACACAGATACATAAATGCATTTCAGTGTAATGTGATGCTTTATTTTTGCCTGTAGATAAATGCTGTGTTCTGCCCCCCCACCCTCCACAGGCCAAAGGTCACGGTCAGCCACAGAAGTAGCTCAAGGACACATCAGCAGGGATGAACCCTAATGAAAATCATTTTTCTGAGGATTCTCACACCACTTTCATCCATTCTCTATCACTCCCTGTAGTGAGCCGGCTTAACCTGACGTCCTCAGTCTTTTGTTTTTGAGGCCATCATAGAAATGAACTACACTGTGCTCATTTTCCAGTAGACTTAAATATCTGGAAATGACCTCAGAGGAAACAAACTATACAAATGCAATTTGTCTTCTCTCTTGCTCTTTCCCCTTAGCCCCCACAATCACAGTCCAGTTTGACTGTGTTTAATTTATTTGAATGTGCTTGACATTCTTTGTTATTGCTTATTCATTAGTCTTGTTTTACGTAGTAATTTGGTATCAATAAGTGCTCTCTGACATTCCTCTCAATATGAAGGTGTCATTGAGTAATTAAAACGTCGTTAATTATACCGATAAATCCTTCACCCACGCATTTCATGCTTTTTCCTCCAGTTCACAGAAAACAGTAAAAGTGACGTATAGTGTCGTATGTAGTTTCTCTTCCTATCAAGTTTAGATATCTGCCATCAAAGGGTCTGACAGTCAGTCAATGCCAGCTGGACGGACAGAAACACAAGGCCTCTGAAGTCAAGGCTGACAGAACAGACGCTGACTGAAGGCCTCACCTTGGTGCTGACTACAGTGACAGAGAGACTGACGTGGTTGGTACAGTCAGCGTGTCGACATGATAAATGTAATGAGGTGTTTTTTTAAAAAATCTTTTTAAAGAGGAATTAAACAAACCAAGTTGTGCAGTGCACAGGGCGAGGATATAAGCTGTGCTTATGCCAGCCAGGCTGTGTGTTTGTGTGTTTTGGCTGCGCTGGAGGTCAGAGATGTTGTCATGTGATGTAACCAGATGACACAGTGAAGCACTGAGCTCTTTATAATAGACCTTGCCTCTTTTAACCTTGTGTTAGCCTATGATGGATGAAATAAAAATCAGTCGGAGCAATCTTGGAAATCACACACATATGAGCAGGACGGGGTGAAGGAGAGACCTTGGGTTGGCGCACACATGAGGGGGGAAACTTCAAGGAAATGTTGATATATGGCAAACCCTGTGTGTGTGTGTGTGTGTGTGTGTGTGTGTGTGTGTGTGTTGTGTATATGGGGTAGGCTGCACCTCTGTGAGCCTACACACGCATACACACAGTGAGTGACACACCTCCTTTCTCCCTATGCTGGTGATGTTTTTTTTTTTTTTTTATTTTTAGCTCAGATCGAGTTTCCAGTCCCCGATTCAGCAGCCAGAGGTGCTCAGCAACACAACTCCCTGGATCCTGGAGCAGTTTCTTTGCCCGGGCTGCATATGTGACAGAGAGCTCGGCTCTCTGATTTGAAGTGGAGCCAGTGGGTGAAGTGTTGATTGCAGGAGGCGGTCACAGGGAGTGAGACGACAGGAGATGTCTGGTAAACCATCGGAGAATTTGAAATTGCCAAGTCATTGTGATGCTCTGCCATTGATTTGAAAGGACACAGAAGCTACTGCTGGCTGAAGGTTAAAACTGACAAGAAGGTAAAGGCGCGTTTATTGCAGCAAAAGATGAGCAGATTTTCTGGATATATGCTGTTAAATATTGTATAATACTTTTAGAAAACTACTTTAAACAATAACTATGACTTTGTTCCTATCAGGGCTGTAAATGTCTCTGTTTTATAGCTTCTAAAATGTAGTTGATGGAGAACGCCCTAATATGTATTTTTAAGACTGAAACATATGAAGTGTGTGCATATGATGGGGTGTGAGCATTAGAGATGAGGCAAAGTAGTGCTTCCTGTGCAGTACACTAAGCCACAAGAGCTGAAATGATGATTAACTGATCAGCTGATTAACACAGATCTAAGCAGCAACTACTTAGATAATTATTTAGGTTCTTCTGCAAGCAAAAATGCCAAACATTTGTTTGTTCCAGCCTCTCATTTGTGAGGATTTGCTGCATTTCTTTGTCTCATGTGATAATAAACCAAAGATCTTTGGATTTTGGATCGAAGATATGGCTGGTCAGATAAAACAAGATATCTGAAGCCATTCATTTGGCGTTAATGGAAATTTTGGACTATTAACGCTATCACTTTCTTAAATAGTCACAAAAATTACAATTATATTCCTAGTTAAGTTTGGAAAATGATTTAAAAATATGCAGATAGCAGAAAGAGCCATGAGTTACAGCCCTAACAATCGACAGCATTTCAGCCTGTCGGTTGAAGTCTCTACATTCATGCATCATCTTAAATGAAAGTGTTTTGACATCGTGTGCTCTCCTGTTTCCAGCTTCAGACAAGGTGACCTGGCGCCGGCCCCGTTCACTGTATGTGTCCTTTGGGAAGAGATATCCAATCTCTTGCAGGCTGCATCCTACATATAAGAGCTCATGAGGCCACATGAAGCCATGCTGCTGCTGCTGCTGCTGCTGCTGCTGCAGGCCAGGGGTGAGATGAATGTTTCCGTTTGTCATACATACAAGAAGCTCTGTGATCAATGAATTTAAGAGGATTTCTAAATAACATAGACTCAAAAAAAAAACAAAAAAACTCACATATCGTTTTATAGCAATTTAATGAAGTAAAAATGAACAATTAAGTGATGAGGCAAAAGTTATCACGTGACTGCACGCAGCCGTGTTAGACACAAGGGGTCGCAATGTTTCTGTCCATTCACTTTAGTCACATAAAGGCTCCCTTCAAATAAACTCAGGAATTGTGCTAAATCTGTGGATTTACCTGAACTTGTAGCTCAGGGCGTGTTGAGGAAACCTGTTGTGGTGACTTTGACTTTTTTGACTTTTTTACCAAGACTGCATGAGACTGCTCATTTCGGTCGTTTTCGGAATAAAACAATTTAACTATAATAAGAGAACCGGTTCAAACATGCGACGCGACCGCTTTGTTTAAAGTGTATCGGGAGATTAATAGTAGATGAGGGATAAATCAGGCTTTCTGTGGACTAGTTGGAGGTAAACACTCCTCTGCTCCTCTAGCCACATCCTCTGAACAGTTATTTTACCGGACTGGACCACAAAGTTTGCCAGAGGGGTGCTCGTCTTGTTTTTGTGGTGGCTGTGTGTATTTTACTGTATATTAACAAATGTTAAATATAATTTATATAATATGTGTTGAGAAAAGTGTAGGTGGATTTATTCCGTATTAAAAATACGTAACAAAGGTGATACTTGTTATGATGAGACTTGTCGTCACCCCCCCACGTACGAAGTTAATCGCCTGACTTCGTTCCTTTTCACTTTTCGACAATAAAACAGACTGTATGTTACTTTTACCAACTAAGTTAGTTCGCTTTTAATGCTAAGCTAATTCCGGCTGTTATCTTTAAATGTATTTGATAACAGTGTTTTATACCGGGTGGCTTTTAAGGTGAAAATGGAAGACGTCGGCGTAGTGCTTTCCCTGCTGAAAATTAAAGCCTGCTAGCCGGATAGTCATCTTTTTGTGAGCTGTCGGCCTTCAGAGGTCGGGGGGTAACGCTAGCTAAACTTGGTTACCCTTAGCGCTAGCTGGCTAAAGGCTAACTGTTAGCTGCAGCCGGCTGATGCTTCTTTGCGCCGCTAAGCATGTTGATGTGTTCCTGCGAAAAAGTGGATTTTAACATTACTCCCCGCACCGTAGCTCGGCTTGTTTTCGAGGCCGAGCAAGATAGCAGAAACGGAGGAAACTCATCCAATGGGAGGTAGGAGTTACAACTTAAGTCTTCTTTGGCTGCAAAGTCCCCCCCCCCCTTCGTGCCATATCGAGTTAAAGACCAACCGATTTCTTTCTGCACACCGTTAACCTTCTCCATTTGTCCTTTGGTGTTAGACTGCACACATCATGTCAGCAGATATCAGTGGTCGGCGGCGTTTGACTTAAATGAAGATCATTCAAGTGATGCGTTTCTCAATCCAAAGTGAGCAGCGACAACAGTGTCGAGCGATGAACTTTATATCACAGGATCGGCTGTTCCCGAGCACTTGTTTCACACTGCCAACGCTTGTATTGGCTCCTTTGTGCTGTAGCTCTTAGCATCTGACACGGCTTTGGTCGGTGTGTAATGTTGTACGGTGATGGCTGGAGATAACGAGTTGAGGCTTGTGTGGAGCTAAGAGTGAAAGCTGCACGGAGGATTATGGTTGATTACTCTGGACAAACAAGTCAGTGCCAAGATTGTTCTTGTTCAAGCAAATCACAGCAAATACTGTCAGACGTGCTCGGGCCCTCTGCCTTGGAAGTGAGTGCTTTGATGGCAAACAATGGAGTGACACACACACACACACACACACACACACACACACACACACACACACACACACACACACACACACACACACACACACACACACACACACACACACACACAACCCTTCCCTGTTTGAGGACACATCTGCAGTGTTTTCATGTAGTTGTGACCTTGGTTGCCTCTGGTGGCAACTAGACCTTGTTATTGGCTGTATGAACTACATATTATCGGGAGGGGGGGGTTGTTCATGTCTGCTACAGTGTCTTGTAGTTGGTGTGTGAGATGGTGTGTTTTTTCTATCTGGTCAGTTTTATGACCAGCTGTTTTTGTAAATCAAGATCTGGAAATGCTGGCATTTAGATGAAGCACTTATTTTTTTTTATTGTCTATGGTCTTATCTGTACAGGCTTTCGCTGGAACACACAGAGATGAGATGTCTCTTGGTGTTTTCTTATCCACTAATAAATGCACTGTTATTGGTGACAGTCAGTCTCACGTTCGCCCAGTTTTGGATATTTCTGAGTTACTTGAAGGGAGACGATCTTGAAAAATGCTGCTAAAATATTGTAACAAAGCCCCAATCCCGGGCAAAAGAATGCACATAACATAAACTACCCCACCATAAAGAAATCCTATTGATCAGCCCTCTAACGGGAACAGTATATCACTGCAAATCATCATCACTGTCATATGATATGTACATATTCCCAGAACTGGCAGAGCAGGCAGTATCAAAGACCAGACAGAAATAGCACTAGTCTTGCAATCATTTGTTTTAGTGTGGAAGTTAAACGATCCTAACTTCAGTAGTCAGATGCAGGCCAGACTTTTTCAATGCAAAGTGTCTGCTCTTTTCACTCCTCAGGTAGCTTCTTCTAAACACAGATCTGTCTTTGTCTGAGACTTCAGCTCTTGAACAGATGAGCCAGATGGTACAAATGCGAGCTTGAAGCCTGCCAAAGGAAGAGAGAGCGGAGAAGTACTGAAGATGGAGAGTGACAGCGGACAGTGTTAAAGGTGCAGTGGAGTGAGGCACATAAGCTAAACAGAGAAAAGGGGCGATAGAGCATTTTAGTCACTCTCAGCTAACATATATACTGACTGGACAACTGGAAAAGGATCGCCCAAAGAACACAAATGCAGAGCCCCTGTGAAAATATGTGAAAGGCCCCCCACCTAGCTTCACACTCATTGCTGCATTGTATCTGACTGTAAAGGAACGCCTACTTGTGAGCTGTTCTGTGGTTTTACAACTTACGAGGAAATTTACTTCTCATGTGAAGACACTTCCTTTAGTTTACAGGAAATATGAAGAACACTGAATCGTCTTTAACTGTGGTTAGTGTTGCCTAATGAGTGGATCATTATTAAGCAGTGCTGGTTTGAGTGGAGGGAGTACTTTGTGTTTACCCCTTCATCCTGTTTGCGCAAGCATGACAAGAACATCTCAATTAGTCATGGGTCAGCCTCAACTGTGATGCAACAAGCACTTGTTGGTGCCCTAAATGCCATTAAAAGAGAAAATTAAACCCTGGACAATGACTATGTCCTCTCCCGTGGGACCAGAAGGTATCACTGTGGCTCAACCTATCCCTGTCCCAACGCTGACTGTCCTGCCACCATCCTCAGATACAGAGTCCTGGTCTCGCTCACCTAGTCCAAGACCATCACGCTCCAGCCGCCATGGTCGATTCCACCGCAGCAGGACCCGGACCAAGAAACGTAACGAAGAAGAGCAAGGCTGCACTCCTAAACGACAATGGGGTAAAAAAACGCAAATTGTAATAGAAGAGACTGCAGAGAAGGGCATCACACGACATCGGAGCCCCTCGCCCTCCCCCTCTGTGGCCAGTCAGATGGAGGGGGAAGAGCAAGGTCGGAATAGCCCTTCACAGGACCTCCTCCTGCCACCGTCTCGCTCCTGGTCTCGTAGTCCCTCTCCCAGCCGGCGCTCCCGTTGGTCCCTCAGAAGCCTGCTCAGCAGAGACTCTGACTGGGACAGCTGCAGGTTAGTGTCCTGGATTCATCCCAATCCACCAGCCGGTGATTAAAAAATTATCATGAAAGAAATAAGTGAAGTCCTGGGGTGCAGCATGTGTTTACTCCCTCCTGAGCAGAGGCCCAAACTAAAGGTTTTTTTCTCTTCATTCATTCAGTTATCCGTTCTCTGTTTGCAGATGGGCTCAGTTATCTTAGAGCAACAGCAACACATAGAGTTCAGTGGCTCAGAACAGAGCGTCCACAGCGTCAGCACTATGTTTGACTGTCTCATGGGCATTTTATGCTTATAGCTCTCTAAAACCTCAGCCAATTTGCATTCAGGCCTTCTGAGACCAGATTTGCCTGCAGTGGCTGACTCGAGTGAGTAGCCTCTCATTTGTGCATGTTGGTGGGGAACAAAAAGGCTGTAAATCTGACAGATTTACGCTTAGTTGACTTTTCTCAAATGCCACAAGAGGTCAACTATTTTGGAACAGGGTGGAGTTAATTAGCTTAAGTCTAAAACGAGTGAGGACAGATTGCACTGTTGAAATCTTGATTAAGCTGAGTTGATTCATGGAGTGTTCAAATGGTAGAATTTCAGTGGTGAAGCAAGAAATCGCTACCCTGTACTAAAAACTAAAAAAGACAACACACACATTACATATGACCTATGATTGGCATTTTTAATTGTATTCCAAATGAATAGTATAAGCTTTTAAATAAGCAAAACAGCAAGGTTATGTAAAATGTAAACAAATACAGTGAGACTGCTGTGGTGGCAGCAAGGAATAACAGAGCTGGGCCAGTCACAAGGAGCTAGAGGCAGGGTTCATGTGCCATTTATCCTACCTCTGAAGCATGACATCACTTTCAGCCAATGAGAGCGGGCTCTTAGTCTGATGATGTCATGTGAGTCCAATCAGAGGAGGTTCTGGGCAACACTGCAGCGGGCTACAGAGGGCAAGCAGAGGGTGATTCTCTCTTGTGCTCAGTATGTAGTAACAGCTGTGCCCTTGTCTCCTTCATTTACACATCATTTTATTGACCCAGTCATATTGTTTTTGGTGGATATCAATGAAACTTGCATTCCGATCTGAGTTATGACCCTCTTTAAACTGGTTTGACAATGAAGGAGTGGAAAAACATATGTTTATATAGCTAACAAAGCAAGTGACTGGTTCAGGTTTCAATGATGTTGGGTAAATTAAAGCACATAATTGCCTTTTCAGAATAAGGGTACAGCAAACAAATATCTATTATTTTGTAAGCCATAATTCTGATAAAGTAAATGACCCTATTCACACAATACAAATGCGTTCTCCACCACACTGAAGAAATTTCTAGTCAACTTTGAGGTGTTTGTACAGCATGACAAGCTCCATAAACAGTTGATTTGCATTTGCCAAATAACTTGGACAAGGCTGTAACGTAGTCTACTTCAAAGGTGGGGTGCTAAGCTGCCCCTGCGGCTGTATAGCAAATGTTTATTTTTCTTTTGGAAAATAACAGTGGAAAGTTTCCTGCAGATAAAATCATCAACTGTTGGCAACCTAAACACAGGTCGTTGTTTGTCACATGTTACAGTGTATACGTCTGAACAGAGCCTAATAAAGGCTGCGGTTTGTCCAGATCCTTCCTTAAAGCCAGGCCCACCATGGACACTACTCAAGGGAGATGCATCAGCGACATTAGTCAAAGAAGCTGTAGCTCCTGAAAAAACGATCAGGTGACTAAAATAGTTTTCGCGCGTATTTGGTTGTGTTTTTATATGCCTGTCAGTTTCCACCATGGGCAACTGAGGTATTTTATTCTAAGCACATCAAATTTTTTTTCAACCATAAAATCTTTCAATTTGCTAGTGTGACTACTTGCAGTACAAGGAAAACAATTTCAAAGCGGTCGCCAAAGTTTGGAGCTTGGAACATCCACCAGGTCAGTGTCTATGTATGTTTGTGAGGGCAAAATCTATTAAGTGAATCATTAAGCTGGAATCTGGGTTGTTTTCTTCCTAAAACAGTGGCCAATAAAGTCAAAACTCCATTTGATGGATTCATCACTTTCTAGATTCCCATTTGCTCAGTGCACTACTTGTTCCCAGCCTTTAAATGTCATTGTTGGAAGTTAATTGGGCTGCCATCACTTGCACAGGGACTTTGTTCTTCTTACTTTGATGTTTACATGTTAAACTGTCATAATAACTATAATAATTTTAACTTTACAAATATGTAGACTGGCAGGCCTCTGATAGTCATCTTTAAATATTTCTAATCTGTCAAGCTTCTTGAACTTTAATGCTTTATGTGACAGTTTGTGTAGGAAATGTGTCGAAAGGAAACAACTGCACATTTTTGTAGATCAACGGAGTAATCAATCAGCCCGAAGGTTGAGTATTGAGCAGATGTAGACACGGCCCTGCTGACTGATTGTGATTGATTGTAATTGTGACCCCCCCTTCCGCCACACCGTATCCGTGCAAATTTGTGACATTTCCTGGTTGACATAGTCTGCATTCAGTTGGTGTGTTTACATGCACTCTGTCTGATTATTACTCGCTTTTGATAGTAACCTGATTTCAGTGGTTCTTCTCGAGTTTCTTTCGCTGCACCTGGTCAGTATCTCATGTCCAGTACATTTGTATCTACTTTGAACCTGTTTGTGGATCACCTGTTTGTTCTGTATTATGGAGAACGTGTACCATAGACTCTTTAGATTTGCACCATGTGTATACCTGAACTTACAATATCTTCGTTAGCCCAGACATTGATCCGTGCTCTCATAGAAGTTCACTTGCACTGTTGTCCTTTCTCTTACTCTGTAGAAATACGAGCTTCTCTGTTGACAGGAAGGAAAATGCACCTTTACAACTTGTCCTGTTTACCGTCATCCTGTACGCTTTTCTCGGCTCTTCTTTTGTGCTGCATTCTGTCTCTTGACCCTCTCTCGATGCCTCCCCAACCCATGAAACTCTGACATTATTATGGGCCATTGGTGAACCTCAGAAAAGCAGATTACACAAAGGGAGACAGAATGGTGGAGATGTGGGCCTGGCTCAGCCCAGCGTGGATTATGATGTGGACTCTAATCCAGAGGGATGGACAGAGAGATTGAGGGTTAAGGGATTGCATGGGCTCTGGGCTTTGGCCAGGTGGATTCACTGCAGGCGGCCATGGTCACTGTATAAATAATGCTAGTCATTTTTAGCCTGTCGGTAATATGATGCTCTACTCGAGGCCTTCCATCTGATAGTGTGAGCGTATTCATCCCAAAAAGCGGAGAACCCAACTTCAACTAATTATTATTATTATTATTCTCATCAATTAATTTGCAGATAATTTATTTGATTGATTATTTGGTCTATAAAATGGCAGAAAGTAGTCCGAAGTGCCCGTGACAGTTTCCCAGATGCAAAGGTGATGTCTGCATGAATCCACAATCTAAAGATGCTCAATGTACTATCACTGATAGTAAAGCCAGCAAATATTCACATTTGTGAAGAAGGAACCATGAATTGATTACCAAAATAGTTGACTCATTGTGTACTTATGAGGTTGATCAATCCATCATTTAAAACACACACAGTACCAGTTGTGTTGCTTTGTCTTGTTAGAAATGCACACAAATGAATGGGAGGAGTGATGCTGAAGCTTGTTTTGAGCATCTCTTGGATTAACTGAACAGAAGAAGCATACAGAGCCTGCAAATGTCAGTAATTCACACGTGGAAAAGGGCATTCATCACATTTGTCTAAGATAACGGTGTTGGTAAATGTTTATGTGACCTGCTGTCTGTGGGGCTCTGGTCCCTCTGAATTCAGATAAAACCCCTCCGTTTTGACTCAGCCTTATCATCCTTATCGGCGCCCCTCAGTTCAGCACCACCTCACTGTAAAAAAAAAAAAAAAAAGCAAGGCCTCACTCAACACATTGAGCCTCCTCCTCCTCCCTCTTCCTCCTCCTCCTCCTCCTCCTCCCCCACCCCCCGCTCTCTCGTTGCAAAGGGGATTACGGATGGACGCAGAGACTGCAGCCCGTTAACGGGTCCTGCGAGCGGCACAGGGAGCAGCGGTCCGTCCGGTACCTGGCTGTGAGGTGCAGGGGCGTCGGCCACGATGGGAAATTAACATCCGACCGTGGGACGGTGGACGAAATGGGTGCATCTGTACCCCGAGGCTGAGCGAGGAGAACAAGGCAGAATAGCGGACAAACAGCCCCGTAGCGCCTGGCTTGCTTTAGCTGCACACACACCGGGGACACCGATGCCATATTGATACAATAGTGAGCGGCAACGTGTGTGTGTGTTTTTTGTGGATATCTGTTGGATCGCAAACGCCTCATGACATGTTCGAGTAAGTGACATGTAAAGAGTCTCCTCTAGCGTGATAAATGGCATATGCTATGCAGTGATCCGTCTGTGGTCCTCAGACGCCGCTCGTGCACGTCTGCTGTGGTCAAGTGACACAGCTTGCAAATCCCGCTGATGATATGGATGGGGCAGGCATGGCTCCTGTAGGAGCACAGGTGTCTGATATTAGCTCTTTAAACCGATAGCCAGCTGCCTGTGTGTCTATGTTGGTCCGGTCGGTGCACAGACGGCCACACTGTCCCACCGGAGCCCCCACCCCTCCATCCCGTTTCACTGACCATAGCAGCCTCCACCCCTGCACAACCTAATGCTTCTCTCTCCAGACCACTCGTGTTTTTTCTTCTCCCGTTTCTTATGTAATGGTCCATTTTACAGTGTTGTGACTGGGTTGTTTTGGTTAGCCGCCGGTGTGCTAGCTGCTCATTAGCTGTCGAGTTCGCTTCACTGTCATGTGTGACTGGAGAGAGGACGATCCTGTGTTAATGCTAAACACACACACACAGAGAGTGTGCTTCTTTTTCTTTTTCTTTTGCTGGCGGATGGTAAACACACGCTGACACAGATTCACTGATCACTGAGCGTCCTGGTCACTCGGTCGCACCGTCCAAACCTATTTACAGGACGTCCCCTCACCTACAGATGGCTCCATGCTACTCGCCACTGAGCCCTCTGACTAACGGTGCTGCGGTAGATAACGTAATATTTAGGGGGTAAATGGTTCCTTTGTAAGAGAGAACTAACGATGAAGGCACTATGATAACACTGTTACAATGATAAGCACAGACAACACGGGTCAAGATGACTGCCACACTCTACAGAAGAGTTTAGCTGTATGCTCCTTTAAAATCAAGACAAAGTTATGAGTTTCCAGTGTAAATACAGTAAAAATGGTTATTTCTGAATTGAGCATGCATGAATTCACCAACAGTGTAGGAAAAAAGGTTAAATATCAGTTGTCAACTTAATTTAATTTCCTTCTGCACATTGTACAGGGGAAAGGGGCCGTGTATTTAAAAATGTCTTATCCATCTCCATCCTAACAGTATTCGGGCCAGCTCAGACTCCTGAGAGATTGATGGAAAGGAATTAAATTGTCCCAGGACTCACAGCATAAATTAGGGTGGGAGATGGTAGAGAAGTTGTCATTATCATCAATGTCATCATCATAGAGAGGGGAGGGGGGTGGAAACATGAGCAGTCATTTTGATAGAGAAAGCTGCCTTGCATTCATTAACATTGAGATAGATGGAAAGAGGTGGTTTTGAGTGCGAAGAGAGGTTTGGCTCTAAGGGAGTAAATGAAGTGATGAATTGTTGGTTTGGCTTCATTAATGAAATTGGTGCAGCCCAGGAGGAGTCACTGCAACATACAATGGAGAGAGTGAGCAGAGCATTCATCAAATAGGAGGCAGTCTTAAGTGGGGAGTTTACAGAGTTCAAAGCTGGCTCATGGGCATCTACATCTGTTTCATGGCGTCTGCTCGGGATAATGGAATGGACAGTGGTACATAGCTGTGTGTGTGTGTTTGAAACACAGAGGCAGATTTTCTAAGTTGACTGATGGTGAATATTGGGGCTGTTTTACTTGGAATGAGGTGCAACCATAGAAACCGTTAATGGTGTAAATAGGACCATTTTCATGAGTCACTGACCTGAGCCATGTCAGAAACATTTCATTGGCTCTCAAGTGTCATTAACTTGCTTATTTAGAACAGTTGATTGTCATGGTTATTATCAATTACATTTCTGTCAGTGGGCTAGTTGTTTGAGCCCTGACCACACTGTCTTTGTGTGTGTCTAATAATGTTTATTTTGCAGTCATTTTCTCTTAGTGAACTCAAAGTTCTGCCTTCGTTGTTTTTTATTCAAAAGGAAACTGCAGGTCGTCTATTTTACAGTTACAGTAATGGTTGGACAGTCTTAGGACCCATTACTGAACAGCTTTAAGTATCCTGGATGCCTTGCTGCTGTACCAGTCAAAATCAGATCAGCTGATAACACTGGCCTTGCATGGCCTTTCTTTGGTCTTCAGCAGTCGCTGTGAGACGGCATGCTATTATCAAATCTGAAACGCCTGCAGCCTTTCTTCATAGCATGACATCAAATGCATTACAGAGCAAAATTTAGTGATTAAATATGAAAGAGTTTCCTCTTTTCTCCCCTGAGCTAAAGCGCTCTGTTTTTTTTTTTTTTGTCTCCAGTACGGCCAGTAACTCTCCACGCAGCACCCCCGGCAGCTCTCCCTCCCTGCGGCGCAGGGTCCTTGGGGGTGGCAGGGTCAGTGAGAGCGAAGGAGGAGGAGAGAAGAGCAGTGGTGGTGGAGGAGGAGGAGGAGGAGGAGGAGGTTCAGATAGCCCCTTACCTTCCATACCCTCTGCCTCCTCCCTCACGTCCGCCTACCCTCTTGCTTCTCGCCACTTCAGCCGCAATGCCAAGGTAAGTCAAAGTATCCACTGATCACAGTGGTGTTGTGTAGATGGGTTCCAAGCTTAAATCTTAAAACTGCTGCTGCTGCTGAGACGCTTGAGGGGCTAAAGGAAAGAACTTACTACCAGTGTTCCAGTTCAATATACAGTGAGGTTGCTATGTAAGCTTTATGTGTGTGAGTAAAAAAAAAACTCCAATCTCTGTCATGTGATCCCAGTGAGCACTGGCATGACTGAATCAAACATGTTATTATTCCAAGACCATTTATGTTACATGTTTTATGTTATGTTGAATGGTGTTCAAGTCTTGAATCATTTCCATGATGACTTTGTGGAGTTTGGTGTAAAACAGCAAGCTAGCAAACTGTTGAATGCACAATTAGGCACAATTTTCAATCAGCCTGACCATTCAACTACATTTTCAGGCACACAAATTAATCAATACAAAGCTTGAATGCCAGAAATGTTTCCGAGTAGGGAGATATGACTTTTCCTCATCTCACCTACACCAGATATCTTGAATGAATGTAAGTGTTTTGTATTTTGGTTGCCTTCCATTTTAGCCGCGTGGGCTATTACAGTGTTGACTGTTTCTGTCAGCAAACTGTAAAATGTTAGCATGTTTGCTCTCTGTAAATTGACTTAGACATTGTCCGTAACTCTGTCTGCCTGAGGGTTGTGTTTAAGCTTTCACATGGTGTTATTTCAGGCTCATTGTTGTGAAAACAACAGCTTGTAAACTATTGACTGTTCATTAC
Organism: Pempheris klunzingeri; assembly: GCF_042242105.1. Classification (NCBI taxonomy): domain Eukaryota; kingdom Metazoa; phylum Chordata; class Actinopteri; order Acropomatiformes; family Pempheridae; genus Pempheris; species Pempheris klunzingeri. Next base: position 22,135,160 of record NC_092019.1, on the reverse strand, counting down.
AGCTGTTTGATAACAAGTACCTTGTTAAAATGGAGAAGTACGGACTGTTTTGACACCTCTGAAAACTTCAAAACCTCAAGGTTACAAAACAGACAGGCTGGGTACCGGACTGGCAGGATCACAAATATTGAAGTGGGTTACTTTATCAAAGTGCTCATAGATCTTCCATACCTGTGTAAAATCAATTTGTACTGAACCTTTTTTCTTGTTAACTGAGAAATTTGAGTACTGCTCAATATTAAATATGCTGTTCTTTTCTTTACAGAAAATGCAGAGCTGGTACAATGTAAGTATGCATTAACAGCCCCTCATTAGGCATTTTCACTCCGGGGTACTTGACTTTGCTGATGTTTTTGTGCTTGTAGCTCCAGGCGGGTGGAACCTGTTGACATAGTAAAATGCTAATTATTGGTGTTGAAGAATTTTAGTGTTTATCCTTCATATAAACGCAGTGTTTTTCTCACTTGCTTCACCAAATATCGCTGTCCAGCCCCATGGTTGTCGACCGTTTTGTGTAGGATAGTTGTGAAGTTCTCCTTTCTGTCTACACCATCAGGTTCTCAGTCCTACATACAAACAGCGCAACGAGGATTTTCGAAAACTCTTCAAGAAACTTCCTGACACAGAGCGGCTTATAGTGGGTGAGTTAAGTGACTAAGACATATTGGAATATGATAAACTCTGAGAGGATCGACAAGAAGGTTGAACACTTAAAAGTCAACCCCTTGAATTGTTAAAATAATTCCTGATACAAGCAGGGGTCTCTCTCTCAATTAACCTTCTTTTATTCTCCTTTTTCTTCCTTCAGACTACTCTTGCGCTCTGCAGAAGGACATACTGCTTCAGGGTCGCCTTTATCTGTCAGAGAATTGGCTCTGTTTCTACAGTAACATCTTCCGCTGGGAAACCACTGTAAGTCGTGAGCACGCTGTGTACACATTGGCATGCGCACAGTCAAACACGCCCGTTGTAACTCGGTTATTGTCGCACCTGCAATCAGATAAGCAGTCCTTTTAATGTACTTGTTTGCAGATCAATATAGATTCGCTCAGGTCCCCAGTGAGATAAGAGTATTGCACACAGAAATACGCGCTGAAGCATACGCAGAGTAAAGCTCTCCCTTCTCTTTTCAGATCACTATCCTGCTGAAAGACGTGACCTCTATGACCAAGGAGAAGACTGCCAAGCTCATTCCAAACGCCATCCAGATCACCACTGACAATGAGAAGGTCAGACTCAACACAAATAATCTTTAAGACATTTTCAAAGACCTGAAGACTTAATTTTAGTCTCTTACTTTGAAAGCAGATTTCTGTATTCTGTATAGAAACACATTCTCTCTCTTTTACAGTGTAGTTATCTGTAAAGTGTTAGCTTAAAGCAATCCATTTTTTCTGTCAGTGTAGCAGTATGAAATGAGCAACTTTATCTCCCCTGACCATGACAAAGCAAACATCCCTTCAGAGGGAAACCATCTGTCAAATCCACTGTCACATTTTTCTTTATTCTCCTTCCTTCCTGGCCGACCGATATTCACCGCTTCAGCACTTCTTCACGTCTTTCGGAGCACGGGATCGCAGCTTCATGATGATTTTCCGTCTGTGGCAGAACGCACTGCTGGAAAAGGTACAACCTCCTCACCCACCCCCCTACTGGTTTATGCTGCTGCCTCGTGCGGCACGGCTAGTAGTTAACATCTTAGAAAAGAACACTGTCAAGAAGCCGGAGATGGCCAAAACCACAGGCTTGGGAGAGCAATTTTAATCACTGTTATTTGCTGAGCTTGACTATAGACATTGATTTGGACAGCGCGGATGCAGAAACACAACTGCTTAGTATTAAAGCACATGGCAACAGTTGGTGAAACATGCAGAGCAAACATAGCCAGATGTTGACTCTATATCAGTGTTCGGAGTTGTCTTTGTCTTTCACCAGCAAAAGGCTGTCAAACCAAAATATGTCAACTGACTATTTAAATGTCATTAGTTCTAAAAGCTAAGTCTCTCAGAGGTGTGACCCTTCTTAATTCATTCACTGTATTATGTAGGTAACAAAGTGACTGTATCCCCATTTTCACTCTGTCATATCACATTGGCAGCTTAAGCACCACCTCATCATGTATCCTATTTAGAGAACTCATTGGCATTCAGGGAGCATTGAGAATCAATCAAAACTCTCCCACTATATTACACAATGAACAGAGGCGTCTCAGACTAGTTAATACACCGGCATATATCTTGTGAATGCAGGAAATGGAGAGCTGTTGTGTAATAAATTATGGCAATGCAGGAATGTAGATATCATGAAATAAGTCATTTTAATTGGATCCTAATTAACTATTGAATAAGAGCTTTGTGTGTATTTTGCAGTCTCTGTCCCCCAAAGAGCTCTGGCACATCGTACACCAGTGCTATGGCACTGAACTAGGCCTCACTAGTGAAGACGACGACTACGTCTCCCCCACTGCCGAACACATGAACGGCCTACTGTGAGTGTTCGTGTGTTAAACATACTAATTCATGATGCAGTGCACGTTATGTTAGACTCATGGTGTTTATGTATGTGTGCAGACATGTTAACAGACTAGAAACATTTTTGGGGTAAAGCTTGTGTAAGCTAGGGCAAGAGTGTGCTTCTTGTATTTGTTTTTACTAAATACTATTTAAAAATGTATTTTTCAAAGTTAAAAACTGCTATGCATCATTATTTGTGCTGAGTCTTCCTTTGCCAACTTTGGGAATTGCCTTTTTTCAAAATCAGCTTTCATCACTAGTATTACAAAGGAAGGGAGGGAAGACAGGGGGGCCAAAGTTGTACTTAAACTGTGGTTATTACCTAAACCGGAGCAGTAGAATAAAAACAATCCTCATCAGGTTCCCTGGTAGCACCACCAGCTCAACTGACATACATGCAGCTTGACAAACTGACAGACATGTAGCTTCACAGGTTAGTTTGCTCTCTCTTTAACTGAACAAGCAAATCCTCACCTATAAGGACACGGGTTGTTTGTGAGTACGTTTTTGTTTTGCAGACCTTATCTAAGTTAATAATTTAAGTTGAAACTATTTTTTTTTTATGTCAGCTAGAATAACAAATGCATTAAATGCCTGGTCGGTTAAAGTTCAACAAACACATGACCCTTTCTCTGTGTCTTTCTCTCACACTGTGACTTTCTCTGTATGTCTCTGTCTCACTCACTCTCACTTCCCCTCCCTCCGTTTCACAGGCCAGGAGACGAGTCGGTGTCGGTCACAGATCTACTAGACCTGAGCTCAGTGTCGGTTCCTTCCACGGGCAGCTCTCCCCCTCCCCTGGTGCCCTGCGGTCCAGCCAGCCCTCCCTCAGCTACTAACCTTGGGGGCTCCTCACCCCCTTCCTCCGCCTCCTGTTTGCCGATAGAGGTGCCTTCCTCATCTGGACGCAGACTCAGCTCTGACCCCTTTGAACCCAGCTCACCCAGCTCCCACGGCTCGCTTCCATCGACCACTCCCACCAACGCCTCTGCCTCTGCCCCGGCCTCTGCTGCTGCATCCTTTGTAAGTGTTCTTTCTCACATCCTCGTGTACTAACCTTGCAACAGCTTTTCTTCGCTGTAGTGTTATGTACAGGTTGATCACATTAGATGTCGTGTCTTTTATTACGTCATGTGCAAGACAGGTGAGCAAAAATGATAAAAGACCTGCATTTAAATGTTTTATTTTTTAAAGGACAGACTATCTCCCACAGCTATGGACAGTAGATGGACTGAGTATAGTAGAATCCACACGTTGCTCCCATGGCTTCACCTCTTGTAACCAGGAAAAAAAAAAACTCAAACCAAGAACTCAGACCAGTGTGCAGACTTTTTTTCCGTCAGTCCTGCTGGTAGATGTAGCCAGAGCCAGCTAGCCACCTGGAGACAGACTGTGACTGTCTCATAATCTGTGTCAGGGATTGGAACTATTCTCATCACAGTTTACAGGACTGTTGTGACTCACGACAGCTAATGTAGCAGCTATCATCTTTGTCAGGTTCGGACTGAAAATAACCTTTTGTATACATTTTCAAGATGTTACTAGAAAAGTGTTGCGCTACCCTACCACTGAATTATACACCATTTTCATAGTACTGATAATTTAAGAATGACAGTGTTTGAATTAGAGCCATATTTCAGCGACAGCAGGGTTGTGTGTGTGTCCGTGTGTCCGTGTGCCCGTGTGTCCGTGTGTCCTCCTCCCTCATATGCTCACTGCGGCTCTCGTAAGCACAGAGAAGCACAGAGCGAATATGGCATTGTTCACTTACATAGACGACAGTCAGGACAATCCAATGGACACCACAAAGCTTGTCTGTAAAAGGTGTTCTAAACCCAAACAGACCAAGGGAGCTCACACGTCCAGCTTAGCAAGACACCTCGTGGACAGACATGGTGACCTGTTCAAGGAGTTCAAAGTGCATTGAGACAATTAAGAGCTACCATAACTGTTTAATTTGGCTTTAGCTTTATAGCTTACTTACTAATGTGGCAAAACTCTCAATCTTCTCTATAATTATTTCAATTACCAGCACATGTCCTCAGTAGAGCGCAGACCTCTGTTGAGGAAGTGTATTGAATCGTTTGTGTTCAGTGTTAGTTATGTTAACTATCAAAGAAATCAAACAAACTCGAGAATAGGGGACATCAGGTTACTGCATACATGCAAAAGCTTTTATAGCACTCTGACTTTGATAGTTGCAAAAATCCAATTATTCATGTTATATATTATTCATTGTTAAAAACACACTTACATGCATGAAGGACAAACAAGAAAACACTCAGCAGCACATAAGCTACACTTTTATTGAGCAGGAAAATAATAAACATAAGTGACTTTAAGTGAAAGTCAAACCAGGATTATTAGTCCTCACACCACAGTAGTGCACTAAAGCAGACAGAACACAGATGACTTAATAGACCTTTGTTGGAGGTGTTTGCTCTACTGAGCTCATTTACCCTCTCACGCTCTACTGAGTTCTACTTTTCCTGATGGTTTTTAGGTTTTTGCTGTGGTATCAGTATCAAGATATTTAGGCAGGTATCATGTTGAAGTCATGATTTTGGTTTTGGTAACAAACTGTGCAAAAACAAACTCTGAGCACCTTTTTGGTGCAGTGGAATCATTGTTCTAGTGATAGATCTGGTACGTTCTGTGTATGTGTTATGTCAGCAACAATAGTATCTAGCCAGCGATTCATGTTGTATTTGATAAACAAATGCCAGCTCGTCCAGTACAAGCTGAATCCAGCAGTGCTCAGTGCTTCCATTTTAACACTGAAATTACTACTTGAATCCATCTGCTGGAGTTGTTCTGCTTCATCAACCTTTTGTGGCTCTTGAGGTGAACAAACATGAAGGATTTCTGACTTAAAGCTTTGATGTAAATCTGGCCCGAGTTTAGAAACTGGATTTAAATTAGTATACTGTGTAAAACATTACACATTACAAAACATTACGCTTTTCAAACACAGCGTATAAGCCTAGTAAAGGCAAAAATAATGCATTAGGTCAACATTTAAAAACACAAACAAAGTGAATGAAAGTATAATATAAAAAAGACAAACAATTGTAGACAAGCAATGCAGAATCTATATAAGTAAAGACATGGAATTCTGTGTAGCTGCTGTGGTTGTTCACTCTGCAGTCTTGACAGTCTTGATCTTGATATGGACAGATCAAGCTAAAGCCAAGCTAAAGTGAATAAATGGAGTGCTGTGTTGACTGTGTGTCGGCTTCACATTAATTGCATGGCTACAGTGGTATGTCTGCTCCGGCTGCGTCAACACCAAGTCAGCTCAGCTGAGTCCTCTTTCCTCTCAAGTCATATGACAATGGGGTGATTTCCCTGCGAACCTCTTGCCAACTGTCCTCTGGTGTGTGTGTGTGTGTGTGTGTGTGTGTGTGTGTGTGTTTTCCCTTCTGACTGCATCAGAATCTGGAAGAGGGTGGAGATAGCCAGTCTGAGTCAGCCAATCACATGCTGCCCCCACCAACCACCAGTCTGGGAAATCTCTCCTCATTGGACATCACCAACGATGAGGAATTGCCCACAGACCCCAGCAACTCCTCTGACACGCAAGAAGAGAGTGAGTAGTGTTGGAGTAAACAGACCACCATATCTATATCAATATTAGATGGATATAGATATATTGTTTGTTTTTAATTTTTTTAACAACATTTAATTTTAAACTAAAAACTAGACATAAGTCAATACTGAGCTGTTCTGAACTTATAGCCAAGATACCATCAGGGCACTCAAGGCTTTTAAAAATCTATCCCAGGACTTAAGATTTCACATTCAGATTGGGTTTTAATTGCGTCTTAAAACTTATTTGAATAAATTCTATTAGGATGGCTTTTATGCGGTTATGCAAATTTTTCACACTTGAGTAGACACCGCTGATGGAGAGGCTTTAATCTCACTGTGAGCTAATTTTATTTTATAAAAGTGCTAAAAGTTATTGCTGTGAGTTCTATTTCACTTCCTCCTGATCTTTGTGAACGATAAGTTAATGCATGTAGCATTGGCACAGTCAGATGACTAACCTTAAATTCCCTTACAGCTGACAAGATAATTATACGATCGCCTGGAGATTTGATATTAAGCACATAGTTCAGAAAATGTTGATGTGTGAACCAGAAGCTGCTCAGCAGGCCTGAACCGCTTCAGAAGTAAGCAAAGACATGCAGCAGAAATCTGTACTTCCCCCAAATTTATTTGCCAATTAAATCACCATGGATAGAGTAAGTGTGATTATTAAAATGTCAAATTTACCTCTAAATCAAACCTACATAGATATCTTAATGTTTACACTCGGTGGCCGAAGTTTAACACTGCACAGGATTGATGACTCAGAGCTAAACAGGGATACATGTTTAACAACAGCTAAAAATACTGAGTGATACAGAAACTTCTCTCTGACCTCCAGGCGAAGTGGAGTCGTTCTGCACTGACCTGAGCGGGCGGCTGCACATCAACACTGCAGTACGCATGAGTGTAGACAAGCTGTACGACCTGCTCTTCTCTGCTGACACACACTTCATCCAGCACCTCTTCTCCCAGCGACACTTTACTGGTAGGTAAAACGCACACCTACACACACATGATGGTGAAAAGTTTTTAACCGCTTGTATACAGTGGGTTTGAGAAAAATACAGATTGCTCTAGTTACACAACTTAAATGAATTGTCAACTTTTCAGTATGAAATATTAGGCTCTTTCTCATGCTGTGAAATTGTTCAGCTTTGATGATGATGTGATGTTCTTGAAATTGCCCAGAATACTTTTTAGCAACCAGCACAGAACTTGCATTAACTTGTTGCATAACATTAAGAGCAAGAAAGCATGTTTTTCCTGTTGAGACAGTCACAGTTACAGCCCAGTGCCTGTTGTTGCTCTGCTGCTTACTGGACTATTGAGGCTGCTTTTAAGTGGAAAAATCACTTATGCTTTCATTGTGTCTGCCACTAGAGCCTGATGTTTGTTGTGGATATTAGCATAAAAACATAATCCAAAGTGGTGTGAACCTGCTGTGTCTGGACCGTTCTTTTACTGTATGGATGATGCACCAAATTAATGCATGTAGATTCCTGTGACAACGGCATGCAAACAGTTTGCACTACTGTATTTGCATGGCTTTGTTCGGTGGCATTACTAACGTACGGTGAAAGAGTTTGCCAATTTTTACAACCAATTTATATCTGAAATCTGTGCATAACCTGGTTAAGCATAAGTAACTGTGATGCGATCTAGATGGGTTAAGAGAGCGCCACCTTTCTGACATTTAAAACTCTGGCCTTAGCTCCGTATCTAGTTTTAAAACAGAGTTTTTGGTGATGCTATGAATGTATCGTTGCTCTTATGAAGCAGCTATGCTATCCAGCTGATAAATATTAACGTGGTAGTGGTGTTTCCCCAGTCCTCAGACATTCTGTAGCCCACTGTATTGTGCCACTAATGAGGGTGCCACACTAGCTGCTTACGCTGTGTTAACCACCCTCCACCATCAGTTCTTTTCTTTGCAGTTATGTTTTTTCTTGCCCTGCTTGCTCACAGTACTCTTTTTTTTTTTTTTTTTTTAATTCAACAGACATGACAGATATGTAAGGCCGTTGTTGCATAAGTGTGATGTATATTTTGGATATTTTTCTGTAGTAGTTTAAATGAGGACAGAAGTGGAACCATGCAGTTGATTTGGCCAGTGGCTACCCCAGTTGGAGGCCCAGCCCGCAGGGGAACATTGTGTGGCTCTAATTGGGACATTTCTTTCTTTCCTTTTTATGAGGGAGTGGGGATTGACCCTCTCTTTTTCTCTCTCGCTGTCTTCATCCACTCTGAATCTTGTGGTCTCTCTTCTTTTCATTTATCGATTCTCAACCTCCCCTGTCCTTTCACACTCTCATTTTCTAAAATTCTCTTGGAACTTGTTGTTTCATGCTCTCCGTCTCTTTTCTCTCTCTGTTATTAGACCTGTCGGTGGGTGAATGGCAGCAGGACAGCAACAGTGGGAATACCACCCGTGTGCTTAGCTACACCATCGCCCTCAACAACCCCCTCGGCCCCAAGACCGCCCCTGTAGTGGAGACGCAGGTCAGTCCTTGACAAACAGCCGCCTTCTTTAGTTTCATTATTTCTCCCTTTTCTGAACAGGCTTTGCTAAAGGCAACTAACGGGACAGAAACATTGTGCTCATTTTGAGTGAACTGGAGTGGAACACTCTCTATAGTTGTATGCAGTTGTGTGCCTGGGATCTTTTAATTTTTGCTTTGTTATGGTTCCAGTTTTGGGCCTTGATTGAAATCCAGTGCAGGTGCTAAAAGTGATTATCAGTTGTAACAAAAAGAAAAATCAACCATACACATTCTGAACATGAGGAATTCAGTGTGCGGTGCTATACTGGTACTACTATATTCATACAGAGCCAAAGCTGACTGGTGAACTGTTGAGACATGTCAGTGTTGTATGTACATATTGTGCAAGTGGTTTTTTGAAAGCTCAACAATGTGAAGTGGTGTTTTTGTAGTACTGACTACATTTTACTTGGAACACTAAATGATTTACTCGCTTCCGAGTGTGTCCTGTGTGTCTCTGGTGTCAGTTGATGGTTTTGTTGTGTATCACAGGAAACCAGTAAGTTTGCATGTCACGAACAATCTACCCTCCACTTTTCTTCCTGCCTCCAGACGTTGCATAAGAGCAGCGCACAGGGCGAGTGCTACGTGGTGGACTCGGAGGTCATCACCTCAGGCATCCCCTACCAGGACTACTTCTACACCGTCCACAGATACTGCCTCACTTCCATCAACAAGCACAAGAGCCGGCTCAGGTAGGTTTGTTGTTGCTGACCCACTGATGTGAAAACCACAGACAAAACAGGAGAGCCACAAGTGACAGTCATACTCAGGACCACTCTCTGCACATGCAGGTTTTGGGTTTTCCACTCTTCAGTCTCCTGTAAGCATGACACAGAAATCCAACCTCTTTACATTTGATCCACAGGATCCTTTTTAAACATGTGCTGTCAGATTGCAGCAAAATAGATGATGCAAACTGTGGTTGAGTAAGTCCCTCCCCATGGGGACCAGAAACTCCCTCTGGTGAGTGCAGAGCGCTCTCTGCTTGTTTCATCCACTGTCCCTCGCTGCTTTCCTGCTGCTTAAAAAAGTCTGTACGTAAACATCTACTGGTGATGTTGCTTTCATTTCCCGGTGAAAAAGAAAAGGCAGACAGTAGTTTCTACACTGACAGTAGCCTCAATGGAGTATTATACAATGTGGCTTCAAGACACATTGTATAATACTTGCTGTCTGCTATTCAGTGACTGTGTCGCCCACCAGTTGTCTTTATTTGGAGCATTTTTAACACAAGAAATCTGAATAGGATCCAAATGGAGTAAACTGGCTACATCAGCGTACCACCAAAATCTATGCATTGTAGCTACGCAGCTCGAGTGGCCCCCCTTCCCCTCTTGATACATCTGTAGGTACAGCTGTACAATGCAACAAGCAAACACATGCATGTGTCGAGGTTACTAGGGCCATCAGTAATTAACTGTATACAACATACTGTAATCACTATTAGGTTATAGATCATTACAGAGCTTCATTATTTCTGTCACAGCTTTTTTCTCTATATCCTGGTTATAAGACAAAACAAGCCCTCATCCTCTGCTCCTGTACTGTGAAATAATTACTGTATTTCATAATAAAAGATTTCACTGGAATGGAATTTTTTTTGGCATAATGAAACTGTATGCATATTCTGTCCTTTTGTAAACAACTGCTTTCCCTTTCGATTGTCTCTCATACTTTTCTTTTTGGCTAGGCTAATTTAACTTTTTTTTTTTTTTTTTTAATGAAATGACTGTTACTGCGTTTGGAGAGGAAAAATATTTTCGTCCACGTTTTGCCAAGGGGTGCACACCTTTCAGCGCAGTCTGGGGCCGATCAAATTTTTCCCCCATTATGTTATGATGTTTTTCTTTGTTAAAAAAGTTGAGAAGGTAGAGTGTGTACCATAAAGGCTGTGACTTTGTGCAGTGGGCTGAATTTGAATCCTGCCTGGGATAAAGCATGAGAATAAGCAAAGCAAATCTTTAAATCTAGTCTTAAAGAAAATACATAAATGAATTTGAATTGAAAAGGGAAAATGCGATCCATACATTAGATTGTATATGTACTGTATGTTGGTGACAGGGTTTGGTTGCTTTCCCTCTGCCCAGAGTTTCCTCAGACATCTGCTACAGGAAGCAGCCGTGGAGCCTGGTGAAAGCATTGATTGAAAAGAACACCTGGAGCGGCATTGAGGAGTACTACAGACACATGGGTGAGTCACATGGTCCACCTGTTATTTCAGTATACACGCAGCCTGTGCAAATCAAACTGACCCATTCTAGCTGATTTCCCTTTTGCAAATAACTGAACAGAAGTGAAAGCAGGGCGCATTTGGTTTGAAATCCAAACGTGCAGTTTCATGTCGCAGACAACAAAACACAAGATCACCACCTATTGTCCATTTGTGTGTGCTGTTGCCTGAGTATGTTTACTAGCATCATGTGTCCCCATTTGTAAAGTTTGTGTGAGTTTGTGCCATTCCTACTTTCCCTGTCAACATAAATGGATGCTGGGAGTCTTGTACTGTATTCGAACCAGTGTTCTAGCAGCACTACCAAAGAATCTCGCTGCTTTGTGTTTAAATTCCCCTTCCACTCTAAAGTGAGCTCTGATTATTGCTGCCTCACCTGGATGTTTGAGCTGTACTCTGCAGATCCATGAGTTTGACACTTAAAGGTTGTTTTCACATTCTTTGCTCACCTGAAATCTGTGTTTAAGACATTTACCTACGAGCAGGAGTTTGGAATCATAACTAGTTTGGAAGCCAGTATGCAAGTTAGTGAAGTGTTATGTGGAAAACTGAAACCTCTGTCACACATACACTGAGATTGGATTATTCAGGGAAGTATGAAGTTTTCAATACCAGTGTTTTGCACTTGACATATTTTTATACTGATGTCAGACTCACACAGTTTGTATGGTACATCTTCAGCCATGTTTAGCCAACTGTACTTTCCTGCATTGTGTGTATTTTAATTCATCCATCTGTTTACAACTCCCAATGCAGAGAGCGAGGTGTGCAAGCTAGAGACGCTACTGCAGTCTGAGGTTTCCGTGGTAACCACAGGCGAAGCAGTGGGTGCCGACGCTGCCAAGACCCCACCCGCCCTACGCCGCCGCAAACGCACTTGCTCTCGACGGCAGGGCGAGAAGGAGAGAGAGAGGGAGGGAGGAGGCATGGGCCCCGGAGAGCGAGGGGACAGAGGAGTCGGAGAGGACAGGGACAGGAGAGAAGCCAGTGAGTCGGCCGGGATATAGCCGCTGAAATGATGGATTTAAGCAAAAAGCCTGTGCAATGTTGCCCCCTAGTGGTTCTGTTTGGAGCCACAGTACAGAAACAGAAACATTATTCTTTGATCCTGGACTATACTGACAAAAATCAGGGACTGAGATATAAATCATTTTCCTGTAATTTGTTTGGTCTGTGGCCAGAGGCCGTAGCATAGCATCTTTAGGGACTGGATACATTATTATACATCGGAATTACAATGATCACTGAAAAATTCTAATTATTTATTTATTCATTTATTTTTAGGTGCTCAGTATATAAAGCTGGGAGAGCGTTCACGTGGTGGAGGACACAACAGCATATCCACCATCCTCCTCATCGTCAGCTTCATGTAAGTTGAAGTGTGATTTCATGGCATAAAGAGTATTCTCTCTGAAACCATGCTGTGAGCTTCCCTTCTGGCTATGTTAGCTCTAAGTCTTTCCCAGCATGCTTTTATGTTTTGCTGCACACTGATCATATGAGTCTTATGTCTTTATCACCCGTCATCTCACTCAGAACGGACATGAGCGTATCTAAACGGATTTTATGAGTCTGCAAATGTAGAGTAGAGATCAGTTACATAAAGACATGCAGATTCTTTGCTTGTGGTCCTCCTTCGTCACACAGGTCATCCTTTCCTATATTGTGTAATATAGTGGAATATTAGGAGTGCGTACCTGATCAAATCCTTGGCTTGATTGTATATCTTTGACTATTTTGGCTTTCCGCTGTCTTGGCTCTGTCCACGTCTGAATGCTCCCTCATTCAGACCCGACGGATATCGATCTTCTGCAGACTAACAGCCTCACTTTGCCTTTCTTGCTATTTCTCTCCTTTTCTCTTCATTTCTGCAATACTTCTTGTGAATAGGATCTGTATCAGGTTCGTATAAGAGGTTTTGATTCTATACCACTGGCTGCATAAATAAGAATTTTGTAAATGATACAGGAAAAATCCACTCTTTGATACTCTAATGGTGAACAAATTTTTCCCTTCAGCTCTTCACACAAACTGGACGTTTGTGTCAGAAGTTGCTCCAGCGGTCAAAAGGACTCGGCAGATCTTGCTGTAGTTTGCTAACAACAAACACACCAGCTCCGTGTGTATGTGGAGTGGAGTGTGACTGCAGGTGTTCACGCTGCCGTTCACTTTTGGTTCATATTCAGCCTAAAAGCATCTTCAAGCAACTTCCACACCTGTTGGTTTGATTTGATTTGATCTGGAACAAGTCAAAAAGTACACATCGGTGCTGCACATCTGTGTTGTCAAATGATTTGCACAAAAATATGTACATATATATATTTTTTGAACGTTGACAGTTCATGACCAGAAGACAAATTTGATGGTAGTTTAATCTCTCAGTTCACACTAGAATCATGTGTCTACTGAAAGAGTGTGTATGATCCGTGTAAATCAAGAGCGTTTCTCTGTAATCTGTCAGTAATGTGCGATTGCTGACTGTTAGAAAGTTAGTCTAGAAAGTCTTCCCAATTGAGGCATTAAACTGGGAATATTACATCATGTCATACATACAGGATCAGTGAAACATTCAAATTGATGATATTCATTTGCAGCACTAATGCTTGTGTCAGGGTGGATTTTTCCTGCATTAAAGTTTTCTCTTTGTTGTGCACAAGTGCTGGGTTGTGATGGTGCTCTCAGTAATTCATTGAAGCATTTCCTTTTCTATGAAAGTCAGTAAAGTCGTCTTCTCTCTCTGCCTCCGTCAGTCTGGTGGTGCTGGTGGCCCTCAACATGCTGCTGTTCTACAAGCTGTACGCTCTGGAAAGAGCAGCTCACACACTGGAGACATGGCACTCCTACTCTGTCGCTGACAGGTAAACACACCGCACTGACGGCAATCGACAACAATGTTTTGGTGTTAATGAGCCTTTGGTCTTCGGTAATTCCTGTGCCATTATGGCATCGAAGCGAATCCTCTTTTTGCCTTTTGCAAAGCAAGTAGATAAGCAGCAAAGAGAATTCATATTTTATTATTAACAATGGATCACAGGAGCACTCGTACGTGAAAGGTGTCACCTCTGAGTTTAACTGTGAACCACCGGCCTAGCACTTGTTCATCAGGTCCAATCAAATACTAATGAGTTTCCATGTCTACTGAATGCATAAATAGGCAAATGTTTTCTAACAAGTTTGTCATTTTCATGAGTAGCAGAATGGGACTATAACTTGTGCAACCTTGTGTTGTAGATAGTGAACCCTGTACCTTGTATGTAGGGGCCTCGTCTGCTGCCCTCTAGTGGCCAAAACCTGTTATTTCAGTTCTAAGAACTATGACTAAACTACTGGCAAGAGAGATTTTACTGTCTCCACACCTTCATTCTCATTCCCTATTCCTTCCTCTTCCTCTCCTCCCTCCTCCTCCACCTCCTCTTTCTCACCCGCTCTTGTTTTCCTCTCCTCCTGTCCACAGTCCTTTGCCCCAGACAGCTGGAGAATGGGCTCAGGTCTTACAGCTTCAGAGGCAGTTTCACCAGGCTCAGCTCAGCAAGTGGCAGCAGATCCTGCAGTCCTCTGTCACGCTTCTTGACCAGGTGTGTGTGTGTGTGTGTGTGTGTGTGTGTGTGTGTGTGTGTGTGTGTGTGTGTGTGTGTGTTTCTATAGATTTTACTGAGTGAAGTAAAGTGCTTGTAGTGCTGGTCTGCAGAGACGAGTCAGCAGTCAACACGAACTGCTTGTGCTCATAATGTGCTGGATCAATACTGCATCATGTACTTTAGCACATCTAACCATACCCCTCTCTCAATACCACCCCCCCCAATCACCCCATCTATGTTTATCTCCCAGATGAAGCAGTCTTTAGAAAAGCTCCATCGGGGCATCGTGGTCCCAGAAGTGCAGCAGGATCCCCCTGATGATACCCCCACAGAATCCTTGACTGAGGCCTGAGTCCCACCTCTTCTGGTTAACACACCCCCCCTGACGGTCTCCCATCTCTGAACACACCCTGGGGGAAAAGAGGGGGCTGGCCAGCTTGGATCAGGACACAGTTTGCCCTTTCCCTCATCTCCAAATCGAAGACCAGGAGTGAGACCTTCAGGGGAACTACATTACCCACAATTCTCCTTTCCTGACTGACTTGAAATGGCAACGTTCGCCTTCAGCCTCAACCAGTAACAACTTCAGTGAACTCACTCAGACTGGAAGCTATCAGGACCACAGCAATAATGTCCCTACAGCTGCAAGTCACCTGTATGTGGTGTGTGGAACGAGGCCACTGGTGGGCCGGTCCAGACCATCCACTCCTCAAGAAGCATGGAGACATTTCAAAATGGCCAACCGCATTTCAGAATAACTTCACCTCCTCAGTTTGCCCCATTTTTACGAGCATCGCACAGTTCACTTCCTCTTTTGACATGCAGCATGTCGTAGGCGCAGTGGGAAAGGACCAGTGATGTTCTTCCTCCTGGTCCTGGGAACAGTTCCATACCTTCGCCTCTAGTGAACGCCTGCTGAGACAAAAAAGGGGGACACCACCTGCTGTGCGGATGTGACAAACAGACATCTGGAAGGAGAGGGCAGAGCGCAGACGCGAGCAGGACGCCCCTCACGCCCTCGCGGTCGGGGATGTCCGAACTGAGCCCCCTCAAAGGCCGCCAGCCCTCTGCGAAATGGGACGAGGGACGTTCCAACTCCAGACACTTGGGATTTTTAGATGCAAATTATACATCTGAAGATGACTAAGACAAACAAACACCCTCACACTCCTCCCAGTGCCGCCTGGGTTTTAACTTTTTTTCTTTTTCCCAAGATCAGCGTGTTGGGTTGTTTGTTCTGACAGCTGCATCTGACAGTTTGTCGGTCTGTAACAGTATTTATTATCACCGTTGACTTTTGTTGTAAAAGTCCTGTCCTGCTCTCAACAAGCCTTTTGGTGGGTATCTTGTGCTCTGATTTGCTGTAGCGGTGCGGACCAAGAGGAGCCACACAAGAGGGATTACTGTCACAGCAATAACGACAATAGTGATTCTAGTACTTTTTGAATGTTTAAAACAAAGTAGTATATGATAATAATAATAATGATAATGATGATGATGATGATGATGTGTGCGTGAATGTGTGTAGAGACAGTGGAAAAAAACCAAGCAAAGAAGATTTGGTGTTCACGAGAAGTCCTCCATGTTACATTTTCACATTAGCGTTACTTGAGTCGTTTTTTCGGAGATTTCTCCGGCACATTTCTCACTGTTTTTGTCACAGAGCCAGACTTTAGCAGTTCAGGATTTACCGTAGACTTGATCAGGTGGAAACCTGAATTTCTACACAGTCAGCTACTTTGTTGTCCAACTGGGCCGGGCGTTTCAAAACAAAAGGACCAAGCAGAACTTTGTATGCCCAGGTGAAGAAAAAAGGGAATCTGTTTTGCAGTATTTTTGTTTTGCGTTTGCAAGATTCATTTGACTCACTTGTTTTCTCTTTTTATTCAGCTTTTTTTTTTATTTTCTATCCTTATTCTTGGTTATTCGGTTTCACCCAGTCCCTTCCGTCCTCTTGATTCTGACCTCTGATGATGTGAAAACATCTCCCCCAACTCTGCTCCCTCTTTGTCGTCTTCTTCCTCTCATCACTCCGCCACACTCTTCCTCTCTTTAAACTGTCACCCGCTCATGCTCTCTCCCTCTCTCTGTCTCTCTCTCTCTCTCTGTTTCACTGAAAAGGTCGGCTACACAAGCATGTGGGCCATGCTGCGCGTGGCCACCCAGGGATAACAAAAGGGTGTAATATTTATTTAGGGAGGGGGGGTCTGGGGTAGATTGTGGGGGGGGGGCGGGGATGAGAATGTACTGTAAAGATGTGATTGTACACCACGCCATGGAGAGAAATGAAAAGTTCTAAAACCTGCAACTACTCCTGCTCTTTTCTCTGAGTCCGTGTGTGTCTTCACCTTGATAAGATTTGGGTCACATTTTGCAGTGGATTGTGGGAGACGAAGAAAAGCGAACATTCACATTTGAGACTTTTCTGCACGTTTTCTGGTGAAGAAGTTATCGAGATAATCAGTCATCAGAATGGTTGAATTAGTTTATCTGGTGTGAATGAAGCACAGAAGCAGCTCTGAATTACAGCTGCTGCTGAAGGTTGTTTTCGTTGATGATACATCTGTTGGTTAATTTCTAGATTTACTGTGTGAAAAAAAAAGTCCATCATAATCAGGTTTTAAATGACTTGTTTAACGGTCCGAACCCCAAAGCTGTTCATTCAATAGAGAATCAGAAAGTTGCAGATCCTCTGTCAGCCATCTTCACTCCACGCTAAAGCAAAAGTAAACAGGTTTTCCCGATTAAATCAGGGACAAATATTGCCTTGTTCACTCGGTGATAAGGAATCGACTTCTGTAACTCTGCAGTCATCTTGTCCACACAGAAACTCTCTCTTCAAGATAACGCGGTCACAAGATAAAAGCGCTGACTCGGGCCCGATGTGAGGTTCGTTCAGTCTGAGGTCGCATTTAGAGACAAACGGTCTCCTAAAGAGGACGCCGCTCCTGAACCGGCTGGCAAAGTGTCACTGAGGGGAAACTGAACATGGCATGCTGGGAAAACCGTGGACCTGGTTGGTGGTGTCTTGCTGCTCTATCCATCTCTATACCTTCCCTTTTTATTGTGCAGAATGGAAAAACAAACTGCAACTCTTGATAATTACAGTGGACATTAAGGTTTTATTTGAATTGTTTGCATTACAGTCTGCTGCTCGCTCCGAACAGTGCACACCAGCGGAGCGGCAGTCAGAAAAGGTAAGACTGTCCGGTGCAGGAGAGGAAAACTCAAAGGGAACAAAGTCCTTTTTAGGATTATTCACTTTATTGATAATTCTTAAAATTCTTTGACATGGTTTTGATTTTCATGGTCTTCATCTGGTCCATATCTTCAGATTACGTGTTGTGTCTGATTAAAAGTCCAAAACCTAAAGACTTCCAGAAGCAGTCAGGCGCAAATCCTCACAGCTGAGAAGCCGCAACCAGATTAATCAAGTAATAAATGATCAAAATAGCTTGTTCGGCAATTGAAAGAAAGCAGCTTTACAGGAGTTCATTAAAAAAGAAAAAGATGCTGAAATGATAAAATGTTAATGTTTAGGGGAAGCCAATTGGTTCAAAATGACTAAAGAGAGAGGAGGAGACGGCCTCTGCTGTCAAGTTAAGATGCTGCTGAACAACATACAAGGTTAAATATGACTTAAAAACAAGCTCCCTGCTGCTCCTCTTCCCCTGGAGGTGTTAAACCGGCTCGACCCCTCAGACACCTGTGCCACCCGGTCTCACAGAGCAAAATGCTTAAAATAAACCTGCGATCAGGCCTGCAGCCGCCATCAAGGATACTTTAGGGTCCCGAGAGGAGTTTACACACTACAGTTCAAGAAAAAGTGTGTGCGTGTGCGTGTGCGTGTGTGTGTGTGTGTTAAAAATACTGGAAAGAGCCAATCACACAGTCATTATGTGAATATTTGTTACACTTTTTATTTCACTGACATAAAAGGAGTCAAAGGCTTTGTGACAGCGTTTAAATCGTCTTGCAGTTAAGAGACATGCAACCAAATGGTTGGATAAATAAGATATTTTGGTATCTGGACAGACTGTTCTGGGGGGTGTTGGGCATCTGCCCTGACTGATCAGCACTTGGGTGGTTGAAACCTCATCCGCCTGGACCCCCCCACCTACCTGCGCAACAATGTGACTATAAGTCGCATGTTGTGTCAACACCTGCTGGTCTTTAAAAGTCACATTTTTCCACGGAACAAACTGTGATTTAACACACACGACGTCCTGATCCGTCACCGACGGTCACCAAGCACCAACACACTGAGACACTTTCTCGCAAGAAATGTATTTATTTCTTTGTGTCACTTTTTTTTCACTCTTATTTATTTATTTATTTATTTATTTGTATTTAGGCAAGTAACATTTTCACACCGACACATGAAGTGGAAGCTGCAGTTTTATTCGCCGCTGAAAGCAAACTCGGACACAAAGCAGACCAATGATGTGAGGAGCTGTGTGGTTTTCATTTCACTGGGTTGGTTCATCTGTGCGGGAAGAGGTGCTTAGATGTAAACTGACTTATTACCCAGAAAGTAGATCCCCCCTGAATGGCCTTCAAATGAGATATCACTAGCTTTCTTTTTTTTTTTTTTTTGTCTTGGTTTCTTTGGATGTCATTTGCTACTTCCATCAGTAAGCATGCAGTTATTTTGTATTCCTTATGCAGTTTGTGTGTGTGTGTGTGTGTGTGTGTGTCGCCTTCTCGGGATCTCAAAATGTACCAAAGTCAGTGTTGGTGCAGGAGAGGTGAACAGTGAGCATGCAGAGCGGCAGTGTTTGGCTGTCATCTAGTGTTCATCTCTACTCAACTGTCTGGAAAAAGAAGCAAAGTAAAGTACCAAGGCTTCAGCTCTTTCCTTTTTCCTTTTGGTTTCCTCTGGCTTCACCCTGGGAGGCACGCTGGACAGGTTTTGTGGAACATGTGTCCACGGCAGTTAGAATAGCAATTTGCCAAGCCCTTACGTTTCTACAAAGACACTAAGACATTTGTGTAACATTACACATCAGTGGAAACGTCTCCACTGTAGACAAATTCACCAAAATATGACTTCTTTTTTGTGTAATACAAATTGGTCTGGTGCACTAAAGTGGGCATCATCTCTTCACATGCCTCCCTTTTGCCTCAGGAGACGTTTTTGACTCTTCACCCACCCAAATACTTTTCAACAGCCAGATTTCAGCGTTAAAGCTTCCGCTCCGCAGCCAGTTTAAACAGGGCGGTGGTCTGCTGTCGCACTGCTTCGATTAAAAGGGAATTCCAGTGAGACGTAGCTTTAGATTGTTGTTGGCTGCAAAGAGCGTTAAACATCACTTTTTTTTTTTTGGTCTGAGAATTTAAAATGAGACAAGATCTCATGTCAGCTGCTTCCCCAGGCCAATATGAAAAGTTAAAAACATGACCAGCACTGTTTCCTGTATTAGGTTTTAAGGTACAGTTTACAGTGCCTGATGACTGCATGTTCCCACATTTGAGAGAATCCTTGAACGTGACATTAAACATTTAGCAGAATCTATATATTCAACGATCACTTTCCTGTTGCGCTGCTGTTTCCACCTGCAGATAAAATGACCAGCAGCCAGCGATCGAATGTTCTCATCAGTTATTATAGTCTTTTTCATTAGTTTTTGTTTTCATATGAGTGTGTTTGTTCATTTAGTTTTCATTGCTTAAAATGCTTAGCTTTAGTGTAGTTTTATTATTAGTTTAGCTTATTAGTTTATTATTATCATAAGATGGGGGGTATTTGTCAGGGCCAGAGTTAAAAAGTTCAGAATTTGTACCACACTACAAACACAACACTTTGTGAAGGCAGCTGACTGAGTCATATAGACATCCCAGTCTCAATATACAGATGCACCAATACCTTCTAACGCTTGTGATGATTCCTGTATATCTTTTTAATTTTAGTTTTACAAGTACACAATACGGTTGTTTTTTTTCCCCAAAAAAATCCAGCTGTATTTCATTTTTAGTTAACCAAAATTCACGATAATAATCTAGGTTCAGGCATCTGCTTCATTAAAATGTGCTCTCTGATTCTAGAAGTTTTCCAGAAGTTTACATGTTGGCCTGTTTTGTGGCACCTGCTGGCACGATGGACCTAAAATTCTGTTTTGTGCCTTTCTCTTTCTTATTCATTGTTTAGCATTTTGACCTACATGCTGATTTCAGAGATTTTTTTCAGGTTTATTTTGCAGAAAAATACCAAATATTTTTTTTACTTTTTCGCATTAAAACGGGTCAAATTGAAACAGTGAATATCAGGACACAATCTCAGCTGTTCCAGCATGTTTCCTCTGTGCTTTTTAGTAGCATTACATCAAAACAACACAAAGATTGGCAGTCAAATGAAATCCTAATGGTACTGAAAAGTAAAATAAATCCATTCCAAATTAAAAAAAAAATATTAGATAGTTTTTGGTAAATGTACAGAGGAAACACTGACAGAGGTTTAAATGAGAGTTTAAAAATGGGCTAGGGTTAGGGTTGTCAGTCAAACCCTGACATCGCCACACACATGATGTGAAATGAAATGTGACAAAATCGGTTAAAACCTCTGAACATGAGCGTGACAGATCCTCAAAAGCATGATGTCGGCTGTTTTGATAAGCTCGTACGCATGCAGTAAGTGGATATACAATGTAGGCCTATAATATACTCTACATATGTTCAAAGGTTATCTGTGCATACTTATACACCTACTGTATACACTACAATACCCCCACCCCCCACCCCTCGTCCCGTTGGACCACGACCTGATGCATCCCTCCTGCCCCTCAGAACTGGACACAGATGAGTCCTTTCCATCCTTTTGCAGAAAGTCACTCAAGAAAGCTTTTCTTTTAGATCTTTGTCCCGTCTGTGGTTCCATCATGTGGAGAGGATGGTTGGAGGTAAGTAACGGTGAGAGGACGGGGATGAAAGTGGATGTGAGATTCCTCAAGGAAGCAGTCTTGAGTTCTTCCTCGACCTGAAGTAGAAAACATGAAACTGTCAACTGCCAAACAAATAATAGATAACAAGTGACATCCCAAAGTCTCAACATGTTCACTATCTGAGTTTTGTGTGCTAACATGCTAGTATTTGCTAATCTGCATCAAAAATGAAGTATATTTGGGGCAGATGAGAATGCTTTTAGTTTTGCAGGAATTTGGTCACAAATCAAAATACTAGACAAATAGATATTTGGACCTAATGATGGCACTGCATAGAAAAGTCAGGGGATCACAGAGTCCGTCTGAGATGGCAGGAAAAGTGATTTTTCCAAGGTATGTTTACAAAAAGGTCACCATGTCTTAAAACTGGCAGATGACCCTTTTAGTGTACATCAACTTCATCCATCTTAACAAAGCAGAAAATGTCTCTGATCCAATAATGACGGGATGGTGGAGAAGATTCAATTATAGTCATAAAATCTATATGAGGTCATTTACTATGTCTGTCTATGGAATGGGTGTAAACTAATGGTATAAGCACATGCTCTGTAAAATTAACAAAAGCACAAGAAGACATAGAATTAAGTGCAGTGAAAATTCAGACCTACCGGTGCTATTCTGCCACTTGTTCACTTGCACAATTATCTTTACTTTCTGATGCTATAGCTAAATATTCGGCCCTGAGGGGAAGAGAGTGGTAGAAACAAGAAAAAGGTGAAACAGACGGTCAAGATCAGTGAATTAGATTCAGAACAAGATATTAGGTCAATGAGGGAAAAAGAAAATGTTCACTTTGAAAAGGGCAGATTGAAACAGATTGTGTCTCTGCTTTCCAAACAGAAACGGGAAGGAAAAACAAGGGTGAAAGCGGCTGGTGGGAAATCAGGACATTTGGACGGCCCGGCAGGATCTGGAAATGAAAGGACTGGCACTGGACGAGCGGCTGCCTGTGTGTTTGTGTTCGTGGGTTACTCACGCGCTCTCTCTCAGAGCTTCCTCTCCTGCCGCTGCAATCTTCCTGTAGCAGTAAATCATCTCAACCACCAGCCAGAGCTGCAGCCCGATGATGGAAACGTACATCATCACCTCAGACAAGATGGATGCCAGTCCCCTGGTGACTAGACAGACAGAGAGGGAGATGAGGTGAGATACATTGTACCTATGTGCCTATGGAAAGGGGGTCGGAATGTAATTTGTACCATGCAAAGGAATGAGGGCTGCCCAGAATGTACAGTTTTTAAATGATATGAGTCATAATTTATGACCTCCTGTCCTGAATGAACTCATCATTTCCTACATCCTGCTGCAGACACAGTTAACCTCTCTGACATCCACAAGAGTTCAGTGCTGTGACAGCCCCAATGATTAAAGGTTACTGCTGACAATAAAAATAAACATCCAATAGTTAATCTGCCTACCCAAGTGATGAAAATTCAGATGACCGAGCATTGAACCTTGGGGAACACCTCTATGGTAATTTAATTTAAGCACTTGTCACTTTAAGCAACCATCTTAATTAACGGTAACAACGCTTACCTGGGTTATTATTCATCTGAGCACTTTGGGACAATGAAACAAGCTATCAACATATTACATATATACAACATATAGTGTATGCAAGTCCAGTATTTACCCTCCTTTTAGTTCTGTTTTGGGTCTCCACCAACTCCTGAGGGAAATCTCTGACTCTTTATCAGTTAAATGCTCCACTATGTTCAAAAATAGAATTATATAATAATATTAGTAGAACAGTGGTGGGGCATCAAAAGGTAAAAAATGCTCATAGTAATGCTAAACATATTATAAATATACTAAAATATGAATATTATAGTAAATATTGCAATAGTTAAACATTATAGACAGAAATATTGTATGAATAAAAATGTTCTGCATCTATCAATACTGTCCCAGCATTGCTTGAAATTACAAACACTGCAATAATATTCCTGAGAGTTTCCCTCTTGGACATTTATGATCCGTGGAAGAAAACCACATTTGAAACAACACTGCAGCTCTATAAATACAATATTTTAGCTCTGCTTGTGCGGCTGATTTTGTTTGGTCTGGTACTTTTCCCAAGACACATAGAAGACTGTGTTTGACAAACACAGACATGCAACATAGTCAGTTACTGTGTTTACACTGAAAGAACAGAGCTGTCCTCACTTTTAACAACCTTTTTAATTAAATGTCAGCAATCGCTGACGTTGAGTTATTTTGTGTTTCTGTGTTATTATAAAGGTTTGCCAGTGAGGTGCTGCATTTCTCTCATGCTATAATTTCTCTGATGCATCTTGTCTACCAGCAGAATTCCCTTTTTCAAAATTAAAGTTACATCTGTTTTTACAGAATAATGTCTCTGAGTAAACTGTGAGGATATAGAAGAATAAATAGTGTGATATCATGTTGTCCTAAAACAATAAAGTGGAAATAAGCCTAACAATACATAATTTAGTTTCCCTCTTCCCCACTCAAACAATACAGTACAGCATCCGTCCCCTCTGTGCTTACGTTGTGCCACCACGTTAAGGTAGACAATCTTGGTGGTGTTGGATGGAAAGACGTGGCTTCCATAAAGGAGGGAGCGGGTGAATTGGCACTTGTATGTTCCTGTGTCACTGAAGGTCACGTTGAGGATGTAAATGGAGCCGTCCTGGAGGTCTCTAGTGCCTTTGCTGCCGTTCCAGTCCAGACGGCCGTAGAAGCGTGAGTCAGTGATGTAGGCCTGTTGTTCTTCGTAGCTATATAGCTGGAAGACAATTCCAAGATGGAGACAAAGCAATAATATAGTGCTGAAAGATCACACTGATGTGTCTGCATGTTGTTATCAATTTGCTACAAATTCATAACCTTTGCATTATTGCAAGTATTAAGTCTGACAATTGTGTTTTTCCCTTCTTACATACAGTCACAGTTTATTCCAGTATGTTGTGGAAATGAACATTTAGATACCTGAAACATGCTTATATTTCCACAAAGGATGTGGCCAGCAGAATTCTGTATCTTTGTTATTGTCGACAAATGAAAAAAAACAAACCCAACAATGTGTTAGTTCGTCTTTTTCAGATTTTCTGTCTGTGGCTTTAAACCCGGTGGTTCCTAATGAAGATGTGAATCTTTAAAAATACCAAATGAATTCCTCAAACAGCTGGGCACTGTAGTTTTCACCGAACGTCACTCAAACAGGAACAAATTGTGCATTTGTTGAGGACTATTTTCAGCCGTGGATTAATGCATATTTTGTGCTTTACTGAGTATTTATCACAGAAGGATGGTTCATGTGAATTTGACTCAAAATAAACTAAGTGTGTTCATGGAAAGGCAAGCTTTGCATGTCACTCTGTCACATATGACAACAATTGAGCTCTGTAGCACAGATGAATAAGGCTTTAGCCACACAGGCCAATATCTGTTCATATTGTTACTGTGTGAAAATCATCCTCAGTAAAAAGCTGAGTCAGAGGGAGAGTCTAATGAAAATCTTAATGAATGGACAAAGTTATTAAACTCTTTATTTATTTACAGCTAAGTGTGTTTCTGTAGCTTTAACTCTGATTGTTGCTTACCACATACACATTCATGAGTGTGCTAATGGTTAGTGTCAATCCATTTTGAAAGCTGTTGCTAATGTGCTGGTCTGATAATGAAGTGAATTCAAAAGCAAAAACTACATTCCTGTGTCATGTTGTCAGTAAAAGTACTCTAGCTGAGTTTCTTTCTAGGATACTTGAGTATTTCTGTTTTGTACTACTTTATGCTTCTACTTAACCACATTTCAAAGGGAAATATTGCACTTTTTACTCACCAGTATTTTCTGGTGTCTTAACAGATTCAGATTTTGCTTCCAAAACATGTGATCAGTTTCAGAAAAATATGTATAAATAGGGCAGTAAATATTAAGCAGTAATCAGCCGTTACCAACCAGATCAGTAACATGTTGCTTATTGCTAAAGCATTAATAAAAATAAAAAAGTAATATATATATAACTCTTAAAGGGACCATTCTACACAAAAGAGTGCTTTTACTTTTGTATATTTTGTTGATGAAACATCTGCACTTTTACTATGTACCACTTTCAGTGCAGAACTTTTACAGAGAATTTAATCAAGACTTTTACTGAAACAAAAAAAAATCTGCACACTTCCTCCCCCACTGTCAACATTAAGCAATCAACCAGCTTAAAAAAATCATGGGGATCAAAAAGTCAATCAAGCAACTGGTACTTGTCGGTACTGTACTTCTCAGTGCCCTTTGACCTTTTCCACATCAACACCGAATAAAACAGTTGTGGTCAAGGACACGGACGTCCATCGACATTTCAACAGAAAGCAGCTGTTTTCTCGTGGATGCTGGTGGGAGTAAAACGATTGTTCAGTTTTCCAGCCACCCTTGAGGAAACGGATAGCTGGTCCTCACATCGCTGCGGCTGTTTTTCTGTATCGACTGAGCTGCAGTTAAGGCCTCACCCCTGCACTTCCTGGTAGATTAGTGCATGCAGACACTAAATGGCCTAATGGGCTCTCTCATGCTGTAGATTTATACAGTAATGGCCTCTTCGCTATTGCAGAAGTGCTGTCTTCCAGTCGACACCGCGGGGAAAAAAAGCCCTTCATGAAAAATGCAAGCCTCTGCTCTCTCTCATGATAAATGCATTGCAGCCGTTTCCCAGAAGAGGACATAAACAACCCTGTTGTGATGGATGTAATGTTTGGGCCTTCCTGCTGATTTTATCTGCTTTATTAGGACACATGATAACTAATTACACCAGGGAGACAACTGGCTACGATTTATTTAATGGTAGAAAGGTTGACTTTTTGTATTCTAGACTATATTGATTCCATCTCAGGTCCCCTAATTTGCACACTGGCACTGACAAGTTGCTGCAAACAGGGAATTATCATATTTACACTTTGTTTTTTGTAAAGATTAAGCAAACGAGATATGAAGTGTTAATGGCAGGTGGAGCTAACCTAAATGGCTACAGAACAGTTTCAGTCGTGTCATCTAACTCTTTGCAAGAAGGCAAATAAGTGTTGTTGTTGTCCTTTTTCTGGCTGCTCCCTTCCGGGGTCGCCACAGTGGATGATCCGCTTGTAGATTTTGGCGTTAGTTTTTTTTTTTTACACCGGATGCCCTTCCTGACGCAACCCTCGCCCATTTTTGGTAGCTGGGACTGGGAGGGAGTCGAACCCGGGTTCCCCAGGCCGATGGCATGCGCAATTATCCACTGCGCTACTGGCCGGTAAGAAGGCAAATAAGTGTATTTCCCAAAATGACAAACTATTCCTTTAAGTCAATGAGTAACACTTTTGCAAAGCATGCCTTGCCGTATGTCTCATTACTACTCACAGGGGAGAAATCAGTGTCATTGGAAGCCTTGAAGAACCAGTCGACAGTGGCGGTGGCTGATACCTCTCCCCTCCTCTTACAGGAGATGCAACCCAGTTTGAAGCCTTTGTCGACCATGGCCTCTGTGTCCGAGTCCACCTCCACGCAGGCTCCATGGCACAGAGATGCTACAGAGCCAAAAGGATGAAGAGCGCAGAGTCAGAAACCTCCTGTATCACTTCATCGCTCTTTGTCTATTTGCGGGTCACACGGTTCAGAGGTAAGAGCCTTGGGTGGCCATCGTCCTCTTTTTCATGTACCCGTGTCTCGAGGGAAAACTTGATACGCGGGCAGAGCTCTGCTGTTTTCCACTATCTCAGTACTTGCAGGCAAACTGTCTAAAACAGTACTTTACAAAACAATGTTAGCTAGAGCAACTTTGGAATTTTTGCGTGCTTGCTCCCAATGATCATTGCATGCGTGTCTTTTGTATCGGGCATAGCTTCTTTCTTGCATTTTTTTTTTATTTCCACTCGTCATTTCAGTTCATAGATTGTTGTGAATTTGATTCATTTGGTTTTCTAGTTTTGCAGTCAAGTACATTTTAGGTGTCTTTAATCTGTGAAACTGAGGGGAAATAAAGATGGTGCAGAGAGTGACACTAGTTTCTTGCATTCTGTCAATTGGTATCTGAGCTAAATTCATATATAGAAGCGTTAGTCTATATATGCCATTATCATCATGACACATACTTCTCATCGGCCGGGAGTTACACACCTGCAACTCCAAATGTTTCTTTCTCACACTGCACCTTGCAGTTTCCACTGAGGCCTCAGCATGGCTCTCAACCAATGATCTTGTGCTATTCTCAACTGTGACCCCTGGGGATGCTTTTGTTTGTGAATTGCAAGATGGGGGAGGAGGGGAGAGGTGAAGGAGAGGACAGGAAACACAACGCTGATCAGAGGAACTGAAATCATTAAACGTTTGGTTGAGATTCACAGAGGCTGCACATCGTCCACGGCCTAACAGATATACAACAACAAAGGTCTGTCGTTTACTCCCTGGGATGCAAAAATAGCGGCGCCAAAGTGAGAATTGAAAGAATTTGACAAATACTAAATGCCAGCACACTGCAGAGAAACATGGAGGGGAAGAATGAGGGAAGGAAGAGACAGTTAGTACAGGCTTCAGTAGTAACAGCCATTTCTGCAAAAGCATGGGAAGATGGGGAAGCAGGAGGGAAGGGGCCTAATGCTGGTTGATGCACTGCAGAGAGAGAAGAGGAAGAGAAAAGGGGAAGGAGGAGAGGAGACAGTTAGGAGCATCAATTCAGACGTCACAGGCCCAAATATATAAACCCAAATGTAAATGCTGTTGTGTTTAAACAAGGCGTGACCCTGTGCGTACCAAACCGAACACAGACCCGAACCCAGCTGGACCTGAGAACGACTAAACCTGAGCCTGAACTTGACTGAAACTGATTTTATTCTAGATTCAGTGGTTTTAATGGACCAGAATGAAAGCTAAACGCTTGAATTTTCTCAAATTTGCTGCGCTTGTGCCAAGGCCTCATTCAGGCAAGTCATCGGTTGCACTTTGTTTCAGATGGATAAAAACGCAGTATGCATGATGAAGGATCTCATTTTATCTCATTATCCGCATTTTCCCCAGGTGAGGATGTAACAATCACCCGAAGAAACGATGGCCAAAACAATGAAAATACGACCACAGTTGTATAAACCAGATTGTTGTTTTAAGTATCATTTACACAGAACTGAGAAGGGAGGAAAACTTAAATGTTTGAACCTATAAATCAGGTTTTTTTAAGCCCAGGGTCAAAGGTTTTCGGGTTTTCTGGGAGGCGGGTCTGCTGAGGACCTGCAGATCAGAACAAGCAGACCTGAGGCAAACAGCATTTGCAAATACCTCTCCTGAACTGCTTACAGAAGAGGCGTGCTGATTCACAGAAAGCAATGCAGTGAGTGGAAAACACAAACTCGGGGCATAACTTTATAGTTTACAATGTAATGTCTGCTCTGATTAGCCTGCAGATGTGACTTGCTCGTTTGAGTTAATTTACTGGCTGCTGTAAACTGCACCAGCTGTCAATGCTGCAGCTAATCCTTGGCTGCCAATGGAGGTCGATGAAAGTCCTTCATCGCTTGCTGGACCTGTAAAAATCTGACAGGAAAGCAACTAATCACCAGAGGAAAACACGACGTTAACCAAATCTAACTTTGTCACATTTAATTCCCTTCTTTTTCCTTCCGAAATGTGCTTTCTCTAGACACTGTGGAAAATAAAATATGGGCAAAAATGTGAAAAGAAAAAGAAACAAAAAAAGGATGTAAATCAATCAGCTACAGTAAATAGATTCCAGAATTGCATTTCCAAAGATCATTACAAAATGAGCAAATATTGAACTGTTACTAGAACGTTATACACTCCTGTCCTGTGTGTGAGAAACTTGCAACCCAAATGACATTTTTTTTTTTTAATTCTCTATCACTGCTGCGTGCATGTTTTGATGCAGACTGAGGTTTGTATATCTGCTGCCAAACTCCATTAGATCTCACTTCCTTCTTTTCTGTTGTAAACTCTGTTCTCTGCAATGTGTGCACAAAGGCTCTTAGTATAGATGTTCAGTGACATTTTACTCTGCAATCTAGATCTGACTCTATTCTTAAGAATAAGACACAAGGCGCCCATTCATTCTTTTCTCAAGAAATCCTCGCCTCAGTGGTCTATTCAACTTGGTTGTAACACTAAATGTCCCTCGATATTCCGTATCGTCACTGCAGAGCTTTTCACTTTGTGGACATTTTGGAAAGCATTTGAACATTAACTAATAGACATTTTTACACCACCACCCCAATAGGACATGACATGTTTACTAAAGTCTGAGATAAACTTCGTTTTATACGCTTCTACGGTGTAGAAAACACAGAAAGGCCAAAAGAGACAGAGCGACATAGAGGCACCGGACAGACATAAGGGCAAGGACGTCCCATGCAGACAAACACAGAAGGGTTTGAGATGGCTGGCATTTTGACTGCTTGGAGAAAAAGGACCTGGAACATAGACAGAGGAGCCACGTTACAACGGCAACAAAGCACATGCTTGACGGACGGAAATGAATTAGTCGTACAGAAGAGAGCACTTTCATTGCAGTATGAACAAACAACAACCGAGTCAGATGAAAATCTAGCAGGAACAGCAGCACACACACAGACAGCCTGAGACTGTAATCCTGAGGGAGGCTGGTGACGCAGCGAGAGGCCAGATAGTGCCAGGTGAGCAGGGATGCTTGCTGACTGTCCGAAGCTGAGACGGCAAGTTAAGAAGACAGCATGAAGACACAGCGAGAGAGAGAGAGAGAGAGAGAGAGAGACAAAGATGCAAGCAGACACAAAAGGAACTGCACATCCAAAGTGCAGACTAAACAGTCAGAGCCACCAAACTGCCTCGGCAACAGTTCTCCCTAACACAGAGCATCAAAAATGCAAATCCATTGCATAATCTGTGGACTGGGTTTCAGGATTATGCAAGAGATATTCTAGAAATTGCAGATTAGGGTTTTTTTTGCCTGACAGGGAGCTGGTTGATTAATCCCTCATATCTGTTGCTGTCAACCTCTGAGGCCTACAAAGCGAAAAAAAAAAAAACTGACTTATAGCCTTAGCTACACAAAAGACCATCTACCCATTGACTTTAGCTAGCGTAGCAAGTCACCGGGAGCTAAAGGAAATACAAAGAGGATCATGGTTATTTGCTGAAGTAGCCATATAAGAGAGAGGTTGAAAAGAAAAGTGGATAAGCAACAGCAAAAAAGATGAGGGAGGACAACCTCTGCTCCATGACTGGGTTCCCACTGATATAAACACACTGTAGGCACACATAACCTTGGGAAATGCAGCATCCATGACATTTCCGTGACATTTCCCCTGACACCAAGCGAGCCAGAGACTTTCCACTGGAACAAGTAGACCACTGAAGCACACTGCTCTGTGAGCGTCTCTTTCACTTTGCTCCACAAAGCTGTCATATTCTCATGGCTGGGAAAGTGATGGCGCACTGCTTTGTCACTTTTGAACAGAAGCCAGAGGAATCCCTGCCGGCAGTTTCTGTCTTTTAATCCTCTCTTTGAACAGCTTCAATGAATCAACAGCACAATTTCCAAAAGCCCAAAACAGATCAAACTTTTTCCAATTCACAAACAAAACAGACACAACAACTCATTGAAAATATCCTCAATGAGATTTAACTTTAGAGTTAGATTTAAGTCTCTTCTTTATCTTTCAAAAGTTGCTTGAATTTGCTACTAAAGAAAGAAAGAAACTATCACAACCACATTACCAACTGGAGGGGCACTTGGATAGTGAAGACTATCCAAATCTGCATACACGTCTAGAGATATTTCCAAATCTATGACAGTTAGTACACTGATGTTACAATTTGGTCGATGTTATTTCTTGTTCGTGAATCGGACCTGGATCTGCTCCAAAATTAAATAGGTTCTCTCTTGGCCCATACTACACCCCGGCACCATGTTCCATAAAAATCTGGCCGATAGTTTGTCTGTAATCCTGCTGACAAACAGCCAGGGAGGTTCTGCTCTTGGTGCACTTTGTCTGAGGTGAAAATCAGTACAAATGAGTCAATGTCTAACTGTTACTAGAATATCTATACAGTCCTGTCCCCTAGAAGTTACATTCATGTTCTTCCAAATTTTAACAACAAATATATTTTGAGAGAAATGTAACGTTACTCAAATTGTGCTTTTTTCTACCATTCTACCACTGCTGTGTGCATGCTTTGACGCAGACTGAGATCTCTGTCTGTCTGTCTGTAGATCTCACTTCCTTCTTTTCTGCTGTAAGCTCTGTTCTCTGCAATGTATGCAAAGGCTCTTAATACAGATGTTCAGTGACATTTTACTCTGCAATCTAGATCTGAATCAAATGTAAAGAATGAAACACAAGGCGCCCATTCATTCTTCTCTCAAGAAATCCTCGCCTCGGTGGTCTATTCAACTTGGTTGAGATACTTTGACATTTTGGCATGTCAAAGCAAGAGAACCACAGGTGTTGATGACATGAACGACGGATTTGTTATGTTTAGGTGCTCCAGTTCTTGGGCCCTGGAGCTGAGTGCACCAGCTGGGCGTAAAAAAGTAGGTCCTAACGGTTACGACATTCCTAGCTACGTTCGACTTTGTGATTTGAATTAACACTGAGTGCACAGAGTGCCAGACTGCCCATAGTCATAGCC
Source organism: Pempheris klunzingeri (assembly GCF_042242105.1). Lineage (NCBI taxonomy): Eukaryota > Metazoa > Chordata > Actinopteri > Acropomatiformes > Pempheridae > Pempheris > Pempheris klunzingeri. The sequence continues at coordinate 22,103,161 of NC_092019.1, read as the reverse complement.
ATGCCTGGTCCTATGATGCGCATCCTTGTGAACAGACGTGAAGGGCTGCTTGTTGACAAGCAAGACACTTTAATCTACAGCATACTCTAGCTTCTCCCTTCAAACAAGCTATGCAAGGTATGGATAACACTGACCAAAAGAAGAGGAAAACTGTTTCTACTAAATGGCCTACAACCATTATTAAACATTATTAAACATTAAATAAACATATTCTATATATAATAATAATAAACTACTGTAACCAACAGCCACCATGGCAAAATGTTAACTGAATCTGAAAAGAAAAAAAAACCTTTAGGAAAACTTTAAAGAAAGTTAGTTAATTTGAATATTGTGTAAAACAACACATATACCCCAAAACCCCAATATATTAGTGTTTTTCCTCTGTGTGTGACAAATTCTAATGTTATAAGTTTTTACTGAATTGATCATAGTGACTTGTGATAAAGCCAAAACAGGGAGGAATTGTACTCTGACATACAACTTTACAGATGTTCACTCTCTTTTAGCTCTGTTTTGGTCTCCACCAGCTCCAGCAGTCTGTGGCACATTGCTCAAAAACTTTGCTCCACACACTGAAAATGATCTGCATGTCTTAATTCATATTCAATGTGCGTTTGTCCTTGTCTGCCCTTGTGTGGCTCTGACACACACACACACACACACACACACACACACACACACACAAAGCAATTTCCAGAAGCACTATTTCAGTGAAGTAAGTGTATGAGTGGAGTGAAGCACTACGTCACTGGTGCTGATAAAGCTTTGTGGCAGTGACCGCACTTACGAGATTAATGTCTCTCTTCTTATTGGTCTGACTGTCTCTAGGATGTCATCTCACTCTGCCTCTTTCTGTCTTTCTATCGTTCTTTAACAACAACAAGAGAAACTTGAAGAAATCTACTTACAGAGCAGAAGATTTATTCAAGGCTGAGCCACAATACTTAACTATGTTGACTGTGTTAACAATTATTGAAACTGATCCCAACTCTTCACATACAAACTGAGCTGTCCCCTCCAACAGCTACAGAGCAGCATCCTGGTGCTGCAGACTTCTGTCACACAGCTGGATGAACAAGGGATCAGGTGTGTGTGTGTGGATCTGTGACCTCTGAATACTAATGAGAACAAGCGTAGGTTTTAAACCATTCTTGCGAGGACATTCCTGCATTGTGAGGACATTTTGCTGGTCCTCAACATCAAAGGGTTGTTTTGAGGCTTAAGACTTGGTTTTGAGGTGAGGGTTAGAATTAGGTTAGGGTAAGGGTTAGGGATTTAGTTGTGATGGCTAACGTTAGGGTAAGGGGCTAGGAAATGCATTACGTCAACTAATAGTCATCACAACGATAGAAAGACGAGAATGAGTGTATGAGCATGTTCGTCTGTCATGTGTGACACAAGTTATCAGGACACACGCAACCTGCAATTAAGGCGCAGCTCAGTATCTCGCACCAGATTTGTGGGTTAGAGAGGCTCTCCAGACGCTCTTCAGAATTAGATTCATGCAGCTTTCAGAGTGTGACAGCAGCTGCAGATGGGGCACGAGTTTCTAAAAATCACATTCATATCTTTGTTCACGTTCAGATGGAGTGCATCAGTTTAAAGATTCTTGTTTGTGTGAGACTATAAAAATAGATCCAGACATCCAATATCTTGTATCTGGGATCCATTGTAAGTTTTGTAGAACGGACTTGTACAACTTTGGGAGACAATGTTGGTATAATATCTTATCAGGGGTTCAAAGCCCACTGAAGGAGGAGAAAGGGTGACTTTTTTTTTTTTAAAAGGTTTTGCTGCTGTGCATTACTCAAGTAGTTGTAATTAGTTTATGTTCTGCCACTGCTACTTAAAATGATGAGCTTCTTTGTAATGTAATTTCCAATTTGCACAGATGCAGTGGTTGGAGTGGAGTGATGGAGTGGACATGATTTCAAATGGCTCAGGGCTGAGAAAATGGTGTGGTTGTTCAAACATCCTCTTGACAGTGATCTCCTTTGACCTTACGTTCATGCCTCAGACCATTTGCAGACCAAATGGCCTCATGCAGCCACTGCCGAGGCAAACGGTGCCTCTGCTGCATGCATTAGTTAAGGCTGCCAATGGCTGCATTAGCTCTTATGAGCCTCTGGTCTGGCTTGAAAGCAAGGACGCATGACTCGGTCAGTTTACTGTTAGATTTGTTCATATTTGAAGACAACGTGACTAAAATTAGACCTTAATACTAATTTCTCCACAAGGTTTGTTCCAGATCAACCTGCAGCTCATCTTGATCAGCCTCTTGTTAAAAAATGTATTACGATCGAAAGGGGTTTCCTGTATCTATCTATACGTTTTAATATCAGTTGTAGCTCACTAGCATTTAGTTTGTAACATTTAAAGCATGATAACCTCAACAGCAGCAAACGCTTTCAAGTAAATCTACCCATGATAATGAGTCATTCGCATGATCATTTTAGGTAGTTCCTATCATGTTGGCCTATGTTCAAGTGTTCACTTTTTTTTGCAGTCGACCCGTGCCAGATGGCATGGGATGGGTCAAACAGACTGTCACCCAGGAGACCATATTTCGGTCCTGTGTTAGTCAATGCTGAGTTTAACTTACGTAGCTCATGTGATGCACATAACATTTACCATAACTTACGTCCTGTGACTTTAGCTTCATAACTAATGCACTTATATTAATCCAAATTAACACATTGTCCTAAACCTAACCAAACCGAGACAGTTTCACAACATTAGCCTAACTTACCTCACATGCGTGACATAACTTATTTGCTAGCTTGTGGCTGGTCCCAATCCGTCCTATGGAAGTCAATGAAAACGCTCATATTTGTTACTTAGGAAGTCATTGGAACTCCATCTATTCCGGCGTTTGGGTATGAGGACGTGTTGGATAGACAGCAGTGAGATCCGTTGATATTTTAGTTACTATTTAAGTGTTGTAATGTCTCCACTGCACTCCAGATGTCTCACATTCTGTTAGCGCATGCAAATGCACATTTCAAAATAAAAAAAGCACAAGCTGCTATTTAGCCTCAATCTGTTCCTTTTCCTCCTCTTCCATCCAATTTCCAGTCTCGTCTAAAATCCTTATCCTCACTGCATCCAGCTCCAGATGTGCTCGCTCACTTCAGTCCTTAACTAACCCGACCAAACTGTCTATTTCTGTCAGTCGAGGTTGTATAACCTTTTTGACGAGCTTCTCTTGTCTGCTCACTATCTGCTCACTGGTTCAACTTTCTGCAGCTTTGCCTGCTCGGTTTAACTTTATATTCTACGCACATTACTGCTGCATGTAAAAGATCAGCAACATTACTATAATAATAAATGCCTGCGTGTGTGTGTGTGTGTGTGTGTGTGTGTGTGTGTGTGTGTGTGTGTGTGTGGTTAGTTGTTGTCAGTAAGTGAGTGTGTGACGAAGAGCAGCCGGCTGACAGGGTTAAGTGCTCTGTAAATCTCTCATTTAATGCACTGTTCAAAATGAGATTATCTGTGATGACAAGATGTCCCCTAAAAAGACGTTTGACATGTGCATGTTTTAAATTTAAATGCCACATTTGCCAGCTTCTACTACGTCGTGTTTGAATCGCCTCGTCATTTTGCATGTGCGCCAATTGAGTGTTTTACTTTTAGTCGTGTTTTCACAAAACCAAGTGGCCGTAAATAAAGAGACACTGCTGTGATTGTGAAAGATGATGTGCTTCTCTTGCTGCGGGTGTCAGGAGAATAACGGTAACTTAATAGTGATGGATTATGTAGTTCAAGCTATTTTAATCTCAGCGGAGGGTGTTTTTCATGCTATAAAAGAAAAAAAAGGCTTCCTGTGAAGGTGATAAATTGAGTTGGGATATCTCAAATGATACAGACGCCTGCAGGAGGAGTGGAAACGTTGAAGGCAACTTACATGATTGGCACACATTTAAAGGAATATTTTCTGGCGGTGGTGGTGTAAAGCTTGCACATACAGAGGAAACTTGACTTAAGTGGAACACAACAGTTACAACATGCTGTAGAGAAACTGTACTTTCCTACTGCATGTGTACAGATGTGAACAGCATCAAAGAAAAAAAAAAAAAAAAATCCATTGCAGGAACGTTTGCAAGAACAATTCAAGGCTTGTGCTGAAATCACATTAACTGAGAATATCCGTTCAGCTGATCTAGAGCTGAGTGGTTTATCCATTAACTGACGAGTTGAGCAAAGGGAAATTATTCAGCAACTATTTTGATAATCAAATAATTGTCTAAGCAATTTTTAAGTAAAAAACAACAAACGATGACTGAGGATTGCTGATACCACCGTGGCCTTTAAGAAGCTGCGGTGGGCATTTTTCACTTCCTATTAAGACGTCTTAACAACACAAGACAGATTAAGCAAGAAAAACATTCACATACTGATGGCTAGTGAAAAATCATTAGTTGCCCTAAACACACACACTTCTGAGGAACAGTCTGCCGGGAGTAACACACAGGGACAAATAAATAATATGACATAATGACCTTTGAATACACAGTAGCTGCTGCGTCTGAACGCATGTTTACGTGTGTGTGTGTGTGTGTGTGTGTGCCTATTTTAACACCGCCACATGGTCTCATCTCATTACTCTGAAAAAAAACCTCTGAACAGCTGGGTTTTTAGCAAGCAATCCGAACCACAGACACTCACTCACACATCTGCATCTGAACACACACACACACACAAAAACCCAAAAACATTGCCTACAAACAGAGCAGACGGCGGGCAACATCAGATGACAGGAAGCACCTCAACACCAGTAACGGACAGCACAGTCAGTGAATGGGGGATTGGATGGTGGCTCACATGCATGCCAAGGTGTTGCCATTGCGGCATCGCCATGGCAACACAACCACTGCCCACTCACCTTGAAGTGCCAGGAGGGCCAGAGGTAGCACCAGCAGCTCTTGTACTGCAGACATCCTGACAGGAGAAAGAACACTGGTGGTGGCTCTCAGGCGGCGTCAAAACACACCGCACACACACACACACTCACACACACACACACACACACACACACACACAGAGTTCAGAATGGGAGGCACAGGACAAATCTACAGCAGCTATTCCACCTTGGGGACGAACACCTCAAAGCACTGAGAAGCCAAAGATGTCCTGACAACAAGTAAAAGTCTGCGAGGTGAGGAGAGGAGACTATTTCCTGAGGCTGTTGGGACTCTGGGTGTGGTCAGCCCTGGTGTCTTCTTCTCCTCCTTCCTTTTTTTTTTCCAGCTGATAGAAGAGCTGGAAGGAGGGGTGGGTGGGTCTTCCTGCTGACCTGGTCCTCTTAAGCACCTGAAAAACCTGACAGCAGCACTGTGGAACGCATGTGCCCTGCTGCCTTGTCTCTTCACCCTCTCAGGATCCAAATCACTCTATATTTGCTGGAGCGTCTGCCCAGCCTCTCAGTGTGTGAGCGTGTAGAGTTACCAGAGGGGAGGAATCACTCCAAGTTTCAGGTTTCAGCCTCTTGTCCCTTCAAAAGGGCCTTTGTTCAACTATTTATACTCAGTGACACACCCTTGGGACTGTTAAGCTCCACAATGAGACAGTGTGCACCAAATAGTGCCAGTATCCTGACACGCAGGCTGGTCGATAAATGGCTCAGGCGGTGATTAACAATTAAAGCTACTGGAAGACTGATATCTTAGGCTCCTCTGGTAGGGTGGAATTTGTGCGGAAAACGGAAGACGTGGCTCGTGAGAGAGTCGTGCAATGATGCTGGAGTGATTGTGCAGATGAGCCTGTTAGAATTTAAAAAGTGTTGCAAGCATGGACACATTTAGCTGGATGCTCTGACTTTTCCCTCAGGTACGACTGCAGATGCGACCCGGGCGGGAAGGTGGGTCAGTGTTGGGTAGATCCACAGTGTGGGTGAAATGGTAAATGGAAGCAGTGTGTGAAGTGTCCTCTTGCTTGTCTCCACCTCTCTTTGGCTTTGGAAGAAATTACAATTATCACCCTTTTTTTTTATTGTTATTGCCTCATATCTGTGTTATTGCTTTCTCTCTGCAGTCCAAATTGGAGCTTCAGAACTACATTTCTCTCCGGGTAAAGCTCTAAAGGCGGGTGATGCGGGGAAGAGTCTGGCTGCTTCTGACTTATTCACGTGAAATCATCCGCTGTTTGCGCGCGTCAGTGGAGCCACAGCCTGCGGTGTGTGTGGCCGCTGTCTGCGCATGGTGCGTCTCAGGCTCGACTGAGGCAGCACAGGTGGCTCTGGAGCGCAGATGGGTCGCGATGCATGACAGCAGTCTGAAAGGAAGGCATGCACTGCACAGCTAAGGGGATTTATTTACAGCGCTGGCCGCCTCCTGCGCGTCTTTGGAGGCTAAAAAAAAAGTGCGCTATTCTTTTGTGCATTCCAGCGGTGGGGCCATGAATTAAGAAAAGGCTGCGACTGTGTTTGAACTCGGGTGATCATTCAAGAAACTACAATCAACTAGCGGCTAAATTGCTAGAGGAAAAAAAAACAACAACATAAAATCCTGTCTGTCCACTTTTTTTTTTTAAATCCCCAAAACGCAGCAGAGCCGAGCGCAGCGTCTCGGCGTCCTTTTACCTGTTACCTCTTTATCAAAATCCCCTTTGAAAAGAAAATCCTGCGCTTTTCCCTCACTGATATCCTTGAAACGTCTGGTCCTACTAATGGGTCAGAGGTGGGCGGCTTCTGTCCCGGGTAGGTCGTCAGATGCTGGAGGTCCCTCCGCTTTCACACCGGGGAGCATCGGGGAGATTTTTAGGCTCAGAGCACGACACAGAAAACAGACGAGACCCCTTTCTTCTTCTTCTTCTGGTCTCCTTCAAGGAGGAGACACGCCTCCCGGAGATGCTGGCAGAGGCGTCAGTTTTAAGAAAAGCGGGTGGACACGCACGCACAAAGAAACAGTAACCTCCAGAGATGACATGGTGTGTCAGTGGCAGGATGCCGCGCTAATCAGTCTTTGGGATGAGTGAAGGTTGGGGGAGGGAGGTGCATGCAGGAGGAGGAGGGAAGGAGGGAGGGAGGGTGTGATGCATTGCAGCAGAGGGATGGAGAAAGAAGAGGAGGAGGAGGCAGAAGTATAAAGCCGTTGTTATGGCAACGGTGATTTTGTGATGTTTTCATCTCTTCCAGAAACCCACGTGTTGGCAAAGATTACAGTCAGGTCGCTGATACCACTGAAGAACTGCACAGTAGGCCCATGTTAAAGGAGAATTAAAGGGAGTGCGGTGCCAAGTAGAAGAAACATTTACATTTTATAAGAAATGTGTTTCACGTGGATCCAGAAAACTCAGAAGAGGCAGCGGTTAGTCCCAACGCAGGCCTAAGCTGTTAAAAATGAGACACACACAAGAGTCAGTGTTTATTGTGGAGATATGCAAGGTTGTGCTAAAAGAGGAGTGTTTAAAATAAAGAAGAAGGAAAAAGAAAACCACGTTGTACATATGTCATATGCAGGGCACACAGAGACAAGATATGAAATAATGAAGTCTTTTACACAGAGCATCTTTGTTTTGTTGAGCATTATTGGTTCCTCAGTGATATTGATGTGGCAGAGAAACATAAATAGTTACAAATCAGAAAAATGGTGTAAAACTTCTCAGGACAAAAATGTTTTTCTCAAAGAAATTGTGGATGCCAAAATATACACATTTTTAAAAATGACTGCTTGGTGTTTAGTTACACGTTGGCTATACTGTAGCTGCTCTGTGACACAAATTAGTCAGCATGTTAGCACAAATCACTGTCGCCGTCGAGCACACGTCCTCTGAACCAGCACTGCTCCAGTTCTGCTCCCGGATGATCTGATTCATCAGTCGGCAGGGAAAAGAAAATAAGTCCTCTTCAGACATATGTTTGTTGTCAGAGTTACGGCCATGAAAACCCTTCAGTATCAAAGACAGACAAGAGCTGTGCCACCACATTACTGTGTCTGTAAAGCTGCTAATCAAACCTCTGCTGGTTTCTGCTTTGTTTAAAGGAGCAGTGACACAACAGAACCACCAAGGAGCCAAACAGGAAAACGCAGCACCACCTGCTATTGCACTCAGTTGCGAGCTTATTAGCTACATCTTGCTAAAACTAGAACGGACTAAAGCCCCTTCTACACATGCAGTCTATCCCTGAAATGTTCAGGAACATTTCCAGCATGGGGTTGTGTGAATGGGGCCAGGGATTGATATTCAGGGAAATCTGCACCGCCAGTTTCCCACTTATAGACCTAGAAACGATTCAGGGAAAACGCCTGTGTGAAAGAAAGCAGCAACACCGTAGGGACGAGCACATATACAGTCTCGTCCATCTGAGGACTTTCACTTGGAGCCAGAAAACCAATCACAAGACTCTGCTGATGACTTGTGACTTGTTTACGGTTGCTTTCATTTGAAGTTTTTTGTCTGCAAACAAGCTTCTTTTTTCTTCTTCTTCTTCTTTTGAGTCTTATGCTGGTTGGCGAACATGTTGCATTATTGCCATCTGCTGGCTCGCCCCTTATCCCATCTATTCCACCACTGCAATGGCTTTTTATCTGTTCAGGGGCTCGTTGTCTCATAATATTTTAGTTAGAAGTTATTGCAGCCATTTTTTTTTCTTGTATGTTCTCATTTCGTCCTTCCGGCCCTTTCTTGTGAAATCTCAGGAACAGCTTGAGGGAATTTCTTCAGATTCAAACGTCCACTTGGAGTTTTTGGTGAGATTTTGGTGGTCAAAGGTCACTGTGACCTCACAAACGCATTTTTACCCATAAGTCGAGAATTCAAACGTTCATTATGACAACATTTTACACAAATGTCTAATAGGATGAAGTGATGGCAGATTATACTCTAAAGGTCAGAGGTCAGCTTCACTGTGACATCATAGTGTTCTGCAAAAACACCTTCCATAACTCAGGAAGGGATCGTTAACATATTTGACATTTTGGTTGGACACCGAACCGGTGACACTCATCATGGATATAAACCGCTACTTGACAGGCTGGTGTAGAAAAACCACCACAAGGCGGTAACTCTAGTTTGATATTATTTCATGTGAGAATATCTAAAGTTGTTAATTTGGCATTCATTTGTTACATGAAATCAGCAAAGTAACTATTCGTAACATACTGTCCATAACTGCCAGGAACGGCAGCTTTAAATCTGAGTCTTCACACATTCTCACTGTGGCCTCTCATCAAAATGCTCTGAACTCATTGGATTAGTGAACATCTCACAGTCTTCAGATACCTACTGTTTTAGCTCATTTCAAATTAACATCCGACATTTGGATTTCAGAGGGGTTACTCACCTCAGAACTAAGTGTTTGTCACTAAATCACTCATAACTGCACACAAAGTTTCTCATGTACTCGCTTTGACCGCGTCCTCTTCTCAGCCATCCACCGACTCTTCAACCGTCAACTGCCCACTTTTGTAGCCATTACCGCTTTCTGTCTCAGTCACTGACCCACATAGGCAGACGCACACAGCCCAACACAACCACATGTAGCATGACCACAGGTGCACTGACTTTCTGTGTGACTCAGCTCAAAGAGGAAGCAGTCCCGCTGTGTGTGTGTGTGTGTGTGTGTGTGCGCGTGTGCCCGCTGATCTCTCGATTTGGCCATTTCATGAAGCCAGTGTTGAGGATTACTGTGCCGATTGCATCCCTGTCCTCGTCATGACAAATGCAATGTCCCTGTGTGTGTGTGTGTGTGTGTGTGACCTTCCTGTCCCTAATTCCACCAACATCCCCATTCATCTTTTTAAATATGTGGATTAACTTCACTCACAGCAACAACACCAGTGAGGGTGAATATCACTCATCCAGTCGGACGCAGGATCTTTATTGTATTACCTGCACACATTTCCACATGAAATGGCACAAAATGAAGATCTCAGATCCGGTTATAAGCCAAAGAGAATAAATAAACTGGATAAAAGAATAAACAAGAGCACTATAACAACAAGCATTTAACAGTGATAAAGAATCATGTGTGCAAATCCACACTCATCTTCTTGGTCTTTTTCACGTCGGCACAGAGGAGTCTCTTATGCAGGCCATGAGCAGCTGCATCTGCTCACCCATTTGATTGTTTGTGTTTCAGGTTTATATTTCCGGTTAAGCTAATGCCACATGGTTGTATTTCTAGTTATCACAGAAATGTTTTAATGACTAAAGGGAAAAGGGGGTCACTCGCACTGATTCCCGGTTGATGCAGCTGCTCTCAGTCGCCTTCAGGGGGAGGTGAAGCAACAAAAATAGCCCTTCTTCTTTCAGCACAAGGAAACGGGAAAGGATTGTGAAGAAAGTGACCCTGAAAAGGGAAGCACAAGTACACATTTCTGATGAAGGAGGAGCCTGCGGACGGGGATTTACTTTGTCTGATGTAGAGCAAGGTTATTTGAATCTTGTTTAATGTCTTTATTGCATTTTGGCCAAAGCTTTATCAGCCATGTTCCATTATCATGATGTATTTGATCCTGAAATATCATCAATTCACTTCAGGGGCTGATACAGTTTGGTTGGTTTCCATTATTTACACCCTGCAAAGTTTTCTTTTAAAATGCTCCACATCATGTGATATATTTACCACGTTTCTGAAACATGTGATGGCCACACCTGCTGCTGTAATACTTATTTTTACTATTTCTTCTAATTGACCTTATAGTTACTGCACTCACATGGCACATGCATCGGCTGACAGATACTTGATGACACATAGCTTTTGTTTCACGCATCATTCTTTTTTTTTTTATTGTTTGCACTACACTAGTTTCTATTTATTGTGCACACATTTAGTTACGTTTGCCTTAATTAGTTCTAATCCATGTTCTTTTTGAGTTTCTGGTCTGGCTGCAGCTGCTGTAGGTGGGTGTCTTGACAGGCCTGGACAAAAGGATGAGAGGTAAAGTGTATTTCTTTGGATTACATTAGTTTGGTTTTCTTTAAATGCTAACTGTCCTGGCTTGATTGTTTGGAGTTTAGCTGGTAATATTTGTCTTGTGACCAAATGATCAAACATTATATACAGTATGTCCCCCTTTGTGGTCAGTTTCCATCGCAGGAACTTTTCTCCGGGATTTTGAAAAACCTCCATCTGAAAAGTACCTCCTCGCTACTAGGTACTTTTCCATGGAAAGCACCTAGTAGTGAGGAGGTACTTTTCAGATTACCCGGAGTTCTTGTGGCGATGTGTTGGGACTTTGCCTCTGAATTAGGCAGCAACCACATAGAACAGTGTACTCCACCTTTTAACTTGAAGTGAATTGATGAGTGTTTGTCCCTGCTTATGAGTGACTTTGATCTTAAAGATGGGAGATGGGTATCGATTCTCCGCTGTGTAGCCCGTCGAACCAGTAGTGTGGCTGACTCACTTGCCCTATGACCTCCTGGACTGTCCTGTGACAGAGGAAAGGGGGGGGGGGGGGTTGCCACAAACCCATGCTTTAACAGTGTACTGGCTGTGAATTAACCCTGAACTGACTTATCCAAAACAGGAAGCCATTGTATGAGAGTTCCGGATGATAACGTGATGAACGCTAAAAAGACTGATAAGTGACAATGATGAAGTGATGGAACCCAAAGCTTGCCTCTGGGTAGGTGTGGTGTAAAAGGCCTCACAGTGACTGCCACACAAAGTTAACAAAGAGCTTCTATCGACATATACGTTCTGAACCCTCTATGAACCACGGGGTCGCTCCTGTCCGAGCGACCCTGTGGTCTCTCCTTCACTCGTGGACCCCTGAGGTCCAGGCCAGACTGATCACAGAGAGGAATGAGTGAAGTCTGTACGAACATTCTTTCATTTCTGCTATAAGTTTAAATGTGGTTAAAGGAACTGTCCAAAGTGCCCACAGATCAATTAATGCTAATTAATGTGTTCTTTTGTCTAATGGTGTAACCGACATGTTCATGAATATCCAAGGATGACCAACTAACCAATTTCAACTTTTGAGGATGCTGCTTCAAATCCTGTGATAACACTGTAATTCACCAATGAGTGAAAAGACTCAGGAAGTCCATATAATTAATAATCTGTGTCTAATAAATTAGAAACTAACCAACAGTATATTCAATCCAGGTCTGTTTAATCTGTGTCATGTGATAATTAGAGTAATGGAAGTTAATGCAAACTTGAGAATGTTAAAGATTAGGTCATTGTGTGTCATGCCATTGAGGAAGTTATTTGGTAAAGACTTAATGAATATATGTATTGGAGATGAAATATCTTGATTCTGTATACCATGCAGTGTTAGGAATGAAAATGGATTTGGAACATAGTGAATATGAAACAGAAATCTAATTTAATACGTCTAAACTTTTAGTGATGACACAGGCGTCCCTCTGTCAGAGGAGAACACGCCCCTAAGATGCAGAGGATAAAACCTCTGTCTTCCCTTCTGTCATTGCTTAGCCCCCTTCTTTTCTGCTTTGCCGTTTTTTTAATTTTATTTTTATTTTTCCCTTTTAAGTTTTACTTTGTTACTTATAATCTTTGTGCCTGCTACCTTCAAGTTAAACTTTTGTAGACCGTTCTTCTGAAGTTATAGCTGATCACTATGACTGAAAGTGTAACAGAGTTTTCTTAAAGTCCTCTTAAATACCGCCTGAAACACCAGCCAGAACCAAGTACTCTTTGATAGCAACTCTCGTTTTTGATAACTCTGAACTGTTGCGTGTGACCAGCGACAACTTTTTCTTAGTGAGCTTTAAATGAGTTTTGAAGCTGAGGCCAACATCAGATCCAGATCCAGCACCCTGCCTATTAAGAGCTGAATGCCGCTGGCTGTCCTGTAGTCCGGACGGACCGACAGACGCCACCGCCAAGAACCAGCACATCCTGATCCACCAGAACCTTCAAGTTCCTGAACCACGGTGCCGAGTGAACTGAGCCGACATCGCCAAGGCCCTCCAGCCTCCTGTCTCAGCCTCCAGAGAGAGCTCCTCTCTCTCCTCCTCCCCTGGAAACCACGTCAAGTATAACAGCTGGTGCTAGTTAACAAGTTGGTGTCAGTGTAGCTCTGAGATCTATCTAAGTCTGCAGGGAGAGTAGTCAGTGGATCCTCTGTGGTTCTAACTATAACATTCTTAAAGTCAGATGGGTTTCCCTCGTCCTCCGGTAAAATCCGTATTCAGTTTCATTTCACTATCACTAATCCAAAGGTTTATCAGCAATGTTAGTCTTATGTCTTGATTGTTGTCTGTCTAGTGTCATTTCTGTCTCATCTGCCTTTATAGTCATTAGTGTTTTATGTTGATATTTAGCATTTATTAATAAAAAGGTGTATTAATCGCCACTTCGCTGCCTGGATATTTCTTCATAACAAGGTCTAAGAGGATCAATGCCACTGAGAACTTACACATTTAGAACTGAGACTGTTTAATGTTTAGTGCTTAATTCTTAAGGTTAAAGACCTGAAGCCATCTGTGCTAAGAAAATAATAAGTTGAATTTCCCGTCCAATGACGGGTGGTGCCCCTATTGATACGAGAGCTTTTAATTAATTAATTAATTAAATGGTAGTCAACCTGCCACATTATTGGTGCCCCAGTGAGAGGCCTATATCTCCTACAGCTGAAAGCCTGGATCGCCATTGCTAAACCTCACCGTTCCAGCCAGATGTTGACAGACTCAGCATCTGCACAGCAGCCAGGAGGTTAGGAGGCTCAACAGGATGGTGGCAGGCACCAGGAGGAGAGCTGCATAGAGGCACCACGGCTCTGGAAACACTGCCTCACTTGGCTCTGAGAAAAACACAAAAGCACAGATATGAAGAGTCCCGAGATTAAATCACACATTGATACAAGGTGGGATATACTCTCCTCTTTCCTCCTGAAAATGCAGAATTAACAACGCAGACAATGAAAATCTTGCCACCCCAGTGGCAAAATGAAAACAAACCCAACCTACAAAGCCTACAGATGTCTTTTATTATTCTCTCAGTTGTTTTTCTGAAGGGCTACGTTGATTATTGTGGGTTCTCTTACTCATTTATTGTTTCCTGTTAAATTCTGTACTATTTTTCGCTCATGTCTGTTAGTTCCTGTCTTTGCGTGTTTCCCCACCCTTCATACGGCCTGTTCCTTGGTAACCCAGCATGCTTTTACTTCCCTCATCAGTCAGCCTGGCCAGGTGCTTGTTTGTTGTCAGTTTATCTTAGTTCTTGGTTGGGTTTTTACTTGTGTGCTGTTTTTAATACCTGGGTCCTGTCGTGCCTGTTTTCTACTCTTATTATAATCACTAAAGATTTGCATCAAACCGCCAGTTTTTCTCAGTGACCACTTGCTGTATTGCAACAAAAAATCCACTATGGCCCAAAAAGCATTTTTCTCAGAAAACCACCATTGCAGTAGAATGCTGACAGGACGCGTACTCCACCTAAGCCACCTACAAAAACTGTGATTGATAAATGACTGGTGGAAAGAACAGCTCCGCTTAGCAGAGGCTGAGGAGTGTTTATACAGAGCAGCAGGTGTGAAACGTGCATGCATGAATCAGATCGGGGGGGGGGGAGGTTTGTTACCAGGCGGATGGTAGTGGAAGAAGCTCTTCGTTATCAGCTCATTGTTCAGGTGTAGCTGACACTCGTATTTTCCTCCCCTACTCAGAGTGGTGGCCTCGGAGAGAGTGGCGTAGGGCAGAGCTGCAGCAGCATCCCCTCGAGCGGAGCTGGCGGTCGGGAGTCGGCACCCATCAAGAAAAATGGACAGAACAAATCTGGAATCTCGGGTCACGTTGGCTTCACACCAGAGCAGAGAGTCATTGTGGCAGCTGAGGTTAAAGATCATGGTGTCTGAAAGAAATGCACACAGATGCAGGCAGATCTGATTTCTCACCTTTGCCTACTATAGATTAGAGCTGAGGTTGTAATAGTGAAATGATAGTTGACAGTTAAATTAATAGATTTTTAAATAGACGGGGCAAACTTTTTGTCCTTAACTTTGCAAACAGCCAATGAAAACAAATTTATCTTGATTCATTTCACTTTCTTTTCTGCGTTATTTCCCTTATTTGAAGAGTGTGTCCCAAACCAAAGCTCCACAGTACACTGTGATGCAGATAACTGTGTACATTTTATTTTCAACATAAATACACACATATTTACTGTTTTTCATATCACCCACCATTTACAACTTGATCAATAACTTCTTCCTTTTTCTCTACATTTCTTAAGAAGTTTCCAGCTGAAACTTCCCCCATGAGATCACAATATGCTGCAGACCCTGGTTGCAAATGGCTGTGGAGGTTTGAGGCTCAAGGCTTGAGGCCTACCCCGACCTAACCACGGCCTCGCCTGTCCTAAAATAGATTCTAAATCTATATTCTATGTCCTGAACCTGATTTCAACACACAAAATGAAACTTTAGAAATGTTGTACATACCATAAACCATCAGTAAAGTTTCATTTCCCCTCTTCCTGAAACTTTTTTCCCTCTCTGTGGTGATGGACATTTTGCACAGGTACTTCCCACTGTCGGCCCACTGCACATTCTTCAGGATTATGGACTTATTTGAGGAGCTCCGATTATTGTCCAGAAGGGCAACTCGTCCCTCATATTTGTCAGAAATGGGCCACATCCTGGCATTGTCCGTGTTCTGTGATGAGCACATCCAATACAGAACTGGTGGGGTGACCATTCTCTCATTGTGGGAGAGAGTGAACTGGCATGGCAGCACCACATCATGACCCAGAGGCGTGGTGAGCACAGGCGGTTGGTGGACCTCGACCAGGGAGCGAGTACCTAAAAAACAGCCATGAAAATAAAAAGACAAAACCAATGACAGGATGCTGTATAACCTGTTGGAGCCTTGTCAAAGGAGAATTTCTGTCACCGTCTCGGGCAGACAATAAAGTCTATCTATTCTATTCTATCTATTCTATTCTATTCTTAATAACTTCCTGTTAAAAGTAGACCAGATCAGTGTGTCTTTCAGAGAGATGCCTAACCTCTTTCTGTGTGGTTCTACTTCTGTGTGGTGTCATATGGTGATTGCCAGTACAGGGCAACAATGTTTGAACAAACAATTTTCAGCTTAGTAGAGAAAACTATTTGGAATCTATTGTCATGTTATAGCTGCATGTAGGTGGCACTACTTTCTGTATTTCAGATTACTGAAAAAAACTTTTCTGCCTGTTAAGCATTATCTTAGATTGATAGGTTATTAGTCATTAGGACACACGGCTCCAAACAGACTGAAGAGAAATGTGGATGTAGCATCTATGACTTCAGCCGCAGATTTCTGAGGGAAGGTTTTATAGCCTGAAGTTTGAGGTTCTGCCATGGTTGCAGTCATTGGACCCAATTAAATAAAAATCCAAATTTAAACCCAGAGACGCAACGAAACTGAGGGGGAGCTGAGATGCAACAATGCCACCAAGCTTCACGCAAGGCCTGATGAACATTATTCAAACATTAGAACATTAGAAAAGAAGTGAAAAAACAGGATTTTCTGAGACACTTGTTGTAGAACAGGAGGATGTGTCCTCTCCTACTGAATGTTGGCTTCAGCTTTCAGTTACCAAAAGTGTTGATCCATGGCAGCCAAGCCGTTAACCAACAGCCTGTAAAGTGAAACTTGTCTAATGACAAATTATATCTGCTCAGAGCTGGTGCATGATTTTACAGGATTTAGCAAAAATGCCATAAAAAGTTTATAAAGGAAGACAAAAAGAATGTTACAGAGAGGGTGTGATAGTGAAAGTCATTTAGTCATTCATTTAGTTTCACATGCAGTAATAATGATACCATGACCAGGGGCTGAATAGTTAAGGCAGATAACTTGTAACCAAAACTACCTGAAATTTGGGCTGTGGACCTTTGTTGCATATCTCCTCTCTCTTTCTATTGCCACAAGATCATGGGAATGTATACTTAATATACTACAGATTAGAATTTTTTTAAATTGTAGAACTTTAGAAAATAAAAAAAAAAAAGTCATCGGCCCACCAGCCTTTTGCTGTGGGAGTCCGCAGACGCTACAAAAAAAGGTCCAGAGATGGGGAAGAAGGTAGCGTGGTAAAAAAAACAACAACCTGAGACTAAGGTTAAACCATAGTTTTTGTCAAATCCAGATCTGCACTTTTTTAACAGAATAACAATGATAGCAAAGACAAGCTTCACAAACATACACACACTTTCCATTTACAATTTAAAAAGCTTTTGAAATTGTACCTGAGACCATGAAGTAGAGAAACATCCATTGTGTCCACTTCTTCATTATCAACAACCGACAAAATGATCTTTAAAATGTGTTTCGACTGCAGACACACAAAAAAAAGATGCTGTTACCTCCTTTGATTGCACACAAATGAAGCTCACGCAGGCATATCTGATACCACTTCCTCTGGAGTTTCCTCTGGGGAACCTTAGAAATGTAAACAAATGTAAAATGCGCAAGTACTGAAGACTTTTCAAATGAAATGCAGTATGTAAATAAGTAGATAAAATAAGTATAAAAGATTGTCAAAAAATGACAATGTTGACTTGAAAGTGAAAGCTAACAGGGTGGACCTGTTTGAGCTCCTTTTGGTGAAAAGTTATAGAATAACATACTGACAAAACAACCTCCATTCAATGTCCAGTTACTTGCTTGTTTTGGAGCTTTCAACTTTATCACATGGTCTTCATCAGCATGCCAATGTGGTTCAATTGTGATAAAACTGTAGATGTTTAAACTTCTCTTGATTCTGAGCATCTTGGAAACATCAGCTGATTTAAATAATCTGTGAGATTGTTTTTTCGACTGATGTTTCCAAACTCTGAACTGTTAAACTCAATTTACTGGCCAACATTAGCAAGAAGTCCGAAAAGTTTTAACTACCGATGAAGATTAGGTTAAAGACAAACTGTCAGGCTCACTTAAGATAACAATCATGTGCTGACTGAACCGTAAAGTTCTCTTTTCCTTGTTTGTCAACCACCAACATGGGCGACTAATAGATTATTAGACCAAGATGTATTGATGCGCTTTAAACAAACCACCATCTCCCCAGAAGAAAATGCGGAGGTCTGTCTATTGCTGATAGACAATGATGTACTTTTTCCACATGTCCTCCTACACAAGGGAAAAATGCATCTGTAGTGTAATCATCCATCTGTGAATAGAAAACGTTGTGGTGTGTGTGGGTGTGTGTGTGTGTGTGTGTGTGTGTGTGTGTGTGATTCATCGATATAGCAGAGGTGTGAAGACCCCAAGTTCTGCAACACTATTGTCTCAGCACATCCAGTAACCTGTGGTAAAAAGGTGTCAAAAACGGTTTAAAAACTACTCTCAGTTGACACATAAGGCATAAAAATACTAATAAGTGGTATTTATTTCTTTTATATTCTCTAAAAGTGGTTGCATCTGTCTTAGCTGGGCTCTGCTACACTCACCCCTTTAGCCTACAACAGAAGTCAGATATGTGCACATTTTTAGACTTTTTAGACTATATCTGCACTCTGTTTATACTCTTCTACTTCTACTCTATAATATAGCGAATTCATTACAGCCATTATCTTCAGTGAATACTGTTCCTACTGCATATAGGCTTATTTTATTTATTTATATGCTACCACGACATGTGTGAACATATTCTGCACTTTCCTGCTTTTTTGCTTTTGGTTTTCGACGCGAAACTGCATTTCATTGTCTTAGCGCTTGTACTCTGTGCAGTGACAATGAAGTTGAATCTTATCTAATGAGCAGTTTATGCAAATGTAGTCACACTGGATGTGAATGATTTCAGAAATCATTAAAAAGCGTTTGTTTTGTTTCTTTTATACATTTCTTCAGACCCCTTGCTGATTTTATATGTGTGACACATTTTTTAAACATTAGTTAAACACAATAAAATGTTTCATAAAGTAGCCTGAAGCAATAAAATGCCTATCCCGTGCGATGAACTACATTACCCACACAACCTTCTGCCAGCGTGTCACGTCATAACGTCAATCGTCAGGCATATTTCAACATGGAGGACCTCGTAGCTGTAGAAAAGAGCCCGGTATGAATTCGTGTGATTGTTTCGTGTTTTGCTCTTTAAACTAACGGAGCGTGTGGAGTAGACCTTTGTAAATATACTTGTTTTGAGTGTCACTGTTTATATTTGTTTATCGTAGTCTTTTACCATTTGTTAGCTCGTTAACACTGGCGAAACGTAAACCTGCCAATTCATTCTCCACTTACTGCAGTTGCTATGTCATGCAGGGTAGCTGCTAGCATTAGCATGGTGTGTTTAAAAACTAGATGATGATTGTGTAAAGCTGTATTGATTTTGTAAAGCTATTTGATGTTAATCACTTGGAGGGTATTCTTAATGTTCATCGCTGCGTTGCAAGCGGTTTTTGTGTATGTTTAGTTTTCGCTTTAGCTAGCTGTTAGTTAGCTAGCTGTTAACGAGTTGGTGGTAGCTAAGCTAGTGTCTCTTGTCTGTTGGCTGCAGGGTCATAACAGAGTTGTTGTTTATCGGTGTGATTCTCCAAAGTTAGATTTTCGCTGTACTCTGTTTCTGAGCCCAAATAACAGTAACATACCACCCTTTGAATACAATACAAGTTTTCCGCTGATGTGTGATGTTAAATACATTAGTTTGTTAATTTCAAATGTTAATGTTGTTTTGCACCTTCACAGGAAGAAATGCCAGCAGTACTGACCTCCAGACCCCAGACAGGGCTGTCATTCCTGGCCCCAGAACCAGAAGATCTGGAGGACCTTTACAGCAGATACAAGGTCTGATATCTGTTCATGCTTTTGTATTGAAGGTTATACCCTACCCACAATGTTATAGCTTGAGGACTGTGGACTGCCGAAATTTCCATCACAATGGAATAGAAACACAACAAATTTGTCTAATTATGCTTAAGATTACTGCAGCCTGGTTTCAATCTTGTCAGATCCTATTTACACAAGGTTCATCCAATATAGATCTGCCTACTTCAGTTTATGTTGAAAATGTGAACATTAGTTTACATCAGATACAATGTAGTGCATTTGGTATAAACAGGTCTCCTCAGGCCAATGTATTCAAAAATTTCCATCTCGGCAATTTATATTCATGATGAAACATAACATGTATTTTTGGATTAACTTCATCCACACTGCCTTTGCAGATAAATCTGCATTTACTGTTTTTTTTCCCCCAACATTTCAAAATGTTTTTAATGAAACATTTGTTGTCTTAGTGGTTCTTCAACTTTCTATGTCAGAGCACAAGTCACCAACTTTGGTCAGTAATATCCGGCAAAGCTTTATGGTACTCCAGCAGGCTCTCACCTTTTCATTCCTCTTGTTGTGTGTTTGCAGAAGCTGCAACAGGAGCTGGAGTTCCTGGAGGTGCAGGAGGAATACATCAAAGATGAACAGAAGAACCTGAAGAAAGAGTTCCTCCATGCCCAGGAGGAGGTGAAGAGGATACAGAGCATCCCGCTTGTCATCGGCCAGTTCCTGGAAGCTGTTGACCAGAACACAGCCATTGTTGGCTCTACTACAGGTACCGTGAAATAATATGAATAAAAACCTGCCTTAATATAAAAGACTGACTCCAGCTTCAACTAATTATGTCGCAGCATTTCAGACTGTTAAACACAAACACAAGACTAACCTTGTACATTTTAAAATGGATATGATTGCAGCTGCACCTTGAGATGGGATCTGAAACATTGAAATTTTATTAACATTAAGTGTTTTCTACTGCTGCATGTATCTATTTACTGATTAAGTTTCATCTGCCTGTGGTAGCTGTGCTCAAAAACAGTGAACAAATAGCCTGTGTCTTTGGACTATGTTAAGTTTCAGTGTGAAGCGGTTACTGAAAATCTCGCCAACAGACGTGGCTTCATCATGAGATGATTGCATTTAAAGACGTGCTAGATTTGGAACTGGGACTGGACTGGTTCTCAAGTGTGAGAACACTGAAATAGAATCTGTTGTTTCCTGTTGTGTGTGTTGTCCTTTTTATTGATTTTTTTCGTTTGAAATGTTAGTGTGTCTCAACTTTAATATTAAGGTGATATTCTCTGCACTGAGGAACACTTAAGTTCTTATTAGCATTCAGTTTACGTTACGTTTCTATAGTTACATAGAAAATAAAATAGTGTGCATTAAAACCAGAAAATACTGGCTGTGGAAATGAATAAATGAATAGATAAAACTGGGAGTTAAAAATTAATGGAATTGCAGATGATGCATACAAGTTGTATATTTGAATGCTTTATTATGTTCAGGTTTTCAGAGTCTTTTGAGAGGATGTGGAAGAGCAATACTGTGTGTTGTTACATTTTAATTATTCAGTGTGAACTACATGGTTTAAATGTGTAATGGCTTCTGTTCCCGTGCTCTTCCTCATTGTTCCCCTCTCAGGGTCCAACTACTATGTGCGCATCCTGAGCACCATCGACAGAGAGCTGCTGAAGCCCAACGCCTCGGTGGCCTTGCACAAGCACAGCAATGCCCTGGTGGATGTGCTCCCTCCTGAAGCTGACAGCAGCATTATGATGCTGACGTCAGGTAAAACACTGTGTACCGCTGTCTCCCAGAGGATTTCTGGACATGCTTGAATAGCTCCTCTGCAAAGACCTCCATGGTCATATCTGGAGAGTACTTTTTACTACTCTCACAGAAAATTGCATTCATAGTTTTTACCCATTATTTATACCAAACAATCACTTTATTAATTCTTGATCAATTGGCCATTAATCACATCCGTTGAAAATACACAGATGCCATTTTTTGAAGCTCTTAAAAAAGGCTGAAGTTACTATGTTTGAATAGTAGAGCTGCTGTAACTTTCCTTTTTCACTGTTTCTGCTCACAGACCAAAAGCCAGATGTGATGTATGCAGACATTGGTGGTATGGACATTCAGAAGCAGGAAGTCAGAGAAGCTGTAGAGCTGCCGCTCACACACTTTGAGCTCTACAAACAGGTCAGATACACATGGACAAATATTATTCATAGATTTTACACTCCTTGTCACCGTGAAGGAAATAACATGAATTTGCTCTCTAAAAATGTACAAAACCTGGGCTAGATACTTAATAACTCTACTCTATCTCCTTTCTCAGATTGGCATTGACCCACCCAGGGGTGTCCTTATGTATGGACCTCCAGGTTGTGGTAAGACCATGTTGGCCAAGGCAGTGGCACACCACACCACTGGTAAGTCCTTCATGTCAGAAACCTGTATGTTTTAGTGTAGTGAGATATCTTGATACCAAATTAGACACAAAGCCGTTTTTCCGTAGAAGTTGGATTCAAACACGACAATATTTACATCATTCCATTATTTAAAACAATGCAGATTACTACAAACCATAAGTGACAGCGACAGTAGATACTGTATTTTAGTTATGGATTATTGTTAAAGGGTGTGTACAGTGAAAAGATAAAACAATCTTTGCCCGTTCTCTCTGTCCCCAGCGGCGTTCATCCGTGTGGTAGGCTCGGAGTTTGTGCAGAAGTATTTGGGTGAGGGCCCTCGTATGGTGCGTGACGTCTTCCGGCTGGCGAAGGAAAATGCCCCGGCCATCATCTTCATTGACGAGATCGATGCCATCGCCACTAAGCGTTTCGATGCACAGACTGGAGGTACGAACATGTGTGGCTCACTGGTAGACTAACTGTACGCAAACCAAACCACCATCTCAATCACTGGGTTTGTTATAGATTTTATTTAGGGACAAATGTTACTTTTAATTTAAAGGAATGTTTGTGTTTCTCTGATTACATTCCGGTTAACAACAGCATGGCAAAAAATGTACTCTTGTGTTTGACCTTGTCTTTTTCTTCTGCAGCTGACAGGGAGGTACAGAGAATCTTACTTGAGCTGCTTAATCAAATGGACGGCTTTGACCAGAATGTCAACGTCAAGGTGAGTCAATGTACCGGTCTGACTCTTAACTTCTCCCCTGTGACTGCACCATCTCCATATGTCCATTGTCACTATGCCCTGTTTCCATTCATTCAGCTCAGCAAGCACCCAAAAGCTCTGTGTTGTCAATCTTCCTTCAATGCTATTCTCCATTAAGCTATTTGTGAAAGCAGCACAGACTTGCACAAAGAAGCCTTCAGCATATAGAGTGGATGGCTGTTTATTTCTAAGGACTGGTTTTTCTGTGAAAAATTCAATGTGCCATGGGTATACAAATGATATTGACAAATCCTGTTAACTGTGCCGCTGTAGCTTTGCATTGTGCTTGCTGGTACACTATAGACGTAGCAAGGGCAGTTCTTTTTGCCTGACGTATAGCATTTCTATTGGCAAAATAACACTGACAATGCAAAGTCAAACATTTCCATTAAAGGTAATCGTCCTTTTAATGCCATTGAAAATTGTCAGTGGCAGATACCATCGGCAAAACCATTGTCGTAGATACCTGGGGGGGCATTCCAAGTTTAGCTCATTTGTCTCCCCGTCGGTGAGCCTGAGGCCAAGATTTTATGTGGAAGCAAATGCTCTCCATATCACGATATGTTTACAATAAGCCATCATGCTCACAGGACGTCTATTGCCATTTGATCCCCTTTTAGGTGATCATGGCCACAAACAGAGCAGACACGCTGGATCCTGCCCTGCTACGTCCTGGTCGTCTGGACAGAAAGATTGAGTTCCCCCTGCCTGACCGCAGGCAGAAACGTCTCATTTTCTCCACCATCACCAGTAAAATGAACCTCTCTGAGGAGGTCGACCTGGAGGACTGTATCCTTTTGGTTCAGTAACAGCATGTCTAAGTTTGTGTGTGTATAACAGTGAGAAATGAACTTTTCCTGTTAGATGGGATGTTGTGCTCCCTTGATGGATTTTCCATAGTACAAAATAATACATGCGCTTTACATAAAGATAGAATAGAATAAAGCTTCAAGATAAGTTTGAACTTGTTTGCTGGAACAATGAATCAAGATGGCTTGAATTTCTTTTCTCTTCCAATATGGGCTGTTTTTTTTTGTGTTGAAGCAGTTGCATGCATCAGATCAGCATCTTTTTTTGGTACCACTGCCTTTTTGTGCCAATGGTTCTTCCTCCTTTTGGCTGAGTACTCTGTTGTTTTAATAATCATTCTTCCCTGGTGTAGAGCATATACACGTAACTTTTTAAAAAACACATTTGCCCCAAGCTCCCTTTTGAGCCTTTCCTGGTCTGTACAGAATATGTGTTTTTCTGTGTGCAGTATCATTTGTGGCACCCAATCAGTCTTGTGTGGAGGGATGAGTGTGTAGAGTCATGGACGCTAAAATGACTCATGTTTGAAATACTTCTAATAGTGTCATAGTCAGTCGGTTACCATATGTAAGGATGTATCTGTTTGCTGTTTATCTTCCAGCCATACGAGTGCGTTCTCTCTTACTGAAAACACAGAGGCTGACAGCAGGAACTCATCAATCCTACTCCTGTGTTTTTACTGAAAATGAACCCCTCTTAGATTTAATGACCTGTGACGTTTGGCTTCGAGTCACATATTTGGTCGCATCAATATGACATTTATCACGTTTAACACAGAGCTCTGAGTGTGAGAAGCTTTCTCTTGTGGACCTGTGAAGAAGTCATTGTTTGATCTTCTGACTGTTAATTCTGCCTGCAGACTGACGAATATGTAAAAACACAGTCTTGGAATCACAAAGACAAAGTCAGCTGGTTAATTTGCTATTTCAAAAAAATGAAAGGTGAAAATCTGCAGCCTGTTTACACTGCATGATTGCTACATATTCCCCATCATTATGTTTTACCACAGCTCAGACGCTCAGATGTTTTGCGTGTATTTTGGCACGTCTGTGTTGTTCAGTCATCCTTAACTGATGTACAGATGTGGCCAGACCAGACAAGATCTCTGGAGCTGATATCAACTCCATCTGCCAGGAGGTGAGCTGTAGCTGTTGAATTATCTGTTTATTTACGCTCTCCTCTTCTTTTCTTGAAGCAATGTGAAATGAAAACTAATGGAAATGAAAATAATCTTTTACTTTGCTGCTGCTTCTTCTTCTTTTCAGGCTGGCATGCTGGCCGTGCGTGAGAACAGGTATATCGTCCTGGCCAAAGACTTTGAAAAAGCTTACAAGACCGTCATCAAGAAGGACGAGCAGGAGCACGAATTCTACAAGTAGAGAGAAAAAATACAGAAAAACAAGGTGTCCAGACACAATTTGTTATTGATTTACGTCTGTGTCTACAGTGTCTTTTAGGATTTACAGTCCCTGACATGCATTCACTTTTTTTTTTTTTTTTTTGGACGAAATGTGCTCACTGCAGCACAAGGCCTAATGTCAGATTAGCCCTGTGTCTCCAGCCCTGAGAAGACACACACACACACACACACACACACACACACACACACGTGGTGGAGGCTTTGCTGTGCAGCCACTCTACTGGTTCCTACAAATATCTGGCCCTGACTGTAGCTAGGATAGAACATTTGTATCTATATGTACTCACTTAACAATCCATTAAAGATGTTTTCCATAAAAAAAGTAAATGGTGGTTTGTTTTTCTGGCTTTAAAATATATGGCTTTTAACTGTAAAACAACATTGTTGTGTTTCGATCTTTCCTGCACCAGTTGAATGTTGTGACTAGAGCTGCAACAGGTAGTCATTTTTAAACAAACCTGCAAAAAATTACTGGTTCCAGCTTTGCAAATGTGAACATTGGCTGATTTTCAGTCATTTATTATATTAAATCAATTATCCTTATGGTTGTAGACTGCAGTTTATACAAAAGAAGCTATTTAAATATGTCAGCTCAAGCTTTTTGGATTTTTTTTTTTTACTATTTTCTCATATTTTATGGACCACACGATTAATAGAAAATAACAAGGAAAATAATTGTTAATATAAGACCTTGTTGTTGTTAGTAGCAGTAGTAGAAAGTTGTGGATGCAGTAATTACCTCAACTATAGTCTGGCATCACCTGACCTTTAGCGACACTACTTGTGCACTGTTAAGTAGTGGTGCTGTGTTTCCTGACAGTAAAATGTTATTTTGAGAGATGTTTCCAAAGCCGGTACTCTGATTCTGTTGGCCAACATTTTGAGGCAGTTTAGATGGGAAATGTTGCCTTTGAGGGGGGAATTGATTACTTGGACAAACTCTGTAAAAACAAAACAAAACAAAAGGGCATTAACCTGAAAATGATATGTCAAAAATGAACCTCATCTCCCACATGCACATAGAAAGTGTTCTCTATTAAACATGCTCGACCTTCACATCTGTAATAAGACAAATTTATTAACAGCTGTGAGACAAAGGTGTGAGGTTGTTGGCAGTCAAGTGGCAGCCATACATCAGATAAATATACTGTTCAGTGGATATACTCCCGCCAGTGTTTGGATCTTGGAGCTGACAGAGTCGACTCAAGTGGATGCCAGTGTTGGGCCCCGTGTCTCGGCTAGTCCTTAAATGCGGTCTCCAGTACTGCTTGGTGGCCCTCAGCCTCTCCTCTGTTAGGTCTGCCCATGAGTTGAACCAGTGCAGCCTGAGGTTGCAGCTCTCCCTTCAGGCCACAAGTGGGAGGAAGATCATTCATTAGAACACTCAAGCTTCAGGGTCAGTGAACAAACACGACACACCAAATATCACCTTTGTCCACCAACAGTGTGGATCAACATGGATAGATTGAGGGTTGAAGACCGGAGTCCCAGGAGGAATAGTTTGGAATTTGGGGTAGTACATTTGATTAAAGTTCCCATATTATGTTAACGTTGTTTCAGCATAAATATGTGTCCCCAGTGTGTGAGACACTCAAACTCTGAGAAATGACCGTCCTCTCTCTCTTTTTTTTCCCTGCCCCATCTTTCACTAAAAGTATGTAAAAACACTGTTTGGATTTGGCTCCCCTTTTGATGTCATGAGGGGGTCTGTTGATCATGTGACCTCCTCCAGCGCTTCAGCAGGCCGACAGAGGACCTCCTGAGTCAACCTCACTGTCAACCGTTGTTTTTACCTGACTCAAGCCAGCTCTCGATAACACGAAGATGATGAAAGAGAGCGAAGCAGCGGATTGTTACTGTTCCTCTGAAACGGAGACTGAAAACAGCTGCAGCAGCCACGTTTGCCATTAGAGCAACAATGTGTTTTTAACCCATGTAAACTTGTCCTGGTAGGACATTCAAATACCTACAATATGGGACTTTTTAAAGAAATGACTATTCCGACCTGTAAAATAAGTTTCAATGTAACCTGCTGTTACACTCTAGACTACAAAGCAAATAAAAACACTGGCTGGGGGTCCATGAGGGTTTGGGAACCCCCTGAATATGACTTGATACCCACATGTGTTTCACTTGGTCTCTGGTAGGAAGGCTGTAAGTGACCTGGTCAAAATAGTAAGGGCAGAGCTTCACGGCTGCCAGTTCTGGCCATTGGGACATCCTGGCAAAGACTGGATCCAGCCTGTGGTTTTGACCAAAGGACTGTCCAGGGAAGAGTCTGCACCACAAGGCTGACACCAGAGCGTCCATGCTGGTTTGAGCAGCTGAGGGCCTGAGGTTAAATAACTGGTACAAAGATGCAGCCATTTTGCTGTGTCTGTCCCACCAAAAACAAAGACAAGGTCAAAATCAGTGTCCTGGAGGCTGCAGCATGAGGTGATTATGTATTTATTAAAATGTTCATGTAATTATTCATGATCATTCATTAATCATTCATTATTTCTGCATGTTTTCCATCAGAACTGGCATTTACATTAGAATAAAGCAGGCATATGTGTGTGAGTAAATGACCATCACTTACCTTAACTGTGAAATATAATGTCCTGCATGAAATGCCATTTTTTTTTGTTTACTTTTATTCCTGGTCCAGTTCTAGAACATGTGGCTTTATTTAAACACTCATGTCAACAAGTTGATCCTGATGAATTCATTAATGCACCAGAGGAGTGAAAAACAACCGGCTACACAGAGATTTCATTGTTGAATGAAACATGACCAACTGTTGTTTTTTGTACGTTTTGGACAGATGAAAAGTTTATTTGTTCTGTCTGGTGGTTTTGTTTCTTTTTCTCTTTATTAAAAGTCACAGGGTAATAGACTTACACTATCCAGTGAATGCATGTGGCAAAGCTGCTCAGAGCCTCTCTGGTGCTGTCTCATTTTTCATTTATTTAGGATTTTAGGTCAAAACTGGTCTTTGTCTACCTTCAGACTCAGTCTCAGCTGAAGTCTTAACAGCTGTCAAGTCCAAACCGAAGTCCTCATTTCTGTCACTTGTAAACGTCTCCAGCAGCTTTATATTATAATAACTTCATTTTCCTCTCATGATCTCACTCTGATTGTGTCTACGGTGCAGTTGTTGTTTTGTATAAATGGTGTTGAACGTGCGTTTACAACATTTGCACAGCATTTTCCACACGGAATCTTGAATATAAAAATGCCAAACATTATCATTAGGTTATATTACCACGACATCTGAGCTGCTACTGCTGGAATAATAACGATAAAAAATCAAAAGAAAAAACTAAGAATAACTGTTGTTTTGCATCTGGTTTTGTTTTTGGAGCTTCTGTGGGCACATGATCGTAATTTGGGGTTTCCAGAGGAGGGGAGGGGAAAAGTGCTGTGCGACATTGGCTCTGCTCATTCGCTGCGTGAGACTACCGCACATATCCGCGTCCGCACGGCATCAACTTCAAAACATATCGGAAATCCTGAGGAGGGAGGTGCTGCTGGGCATATCGACGGCTAACAGCTACCGGACCAGCCGAGGGACCGGAGCAGCTGCCCGGGTGAGAAATAAACTATAAAACACTGAAACTATCGCTAAACGACAGCGAGAACAGCACCGTGTGTGTGTGTGTGTGTGTGTGTGTGTGTGTGTATGAGAGAGAGGCTGCTAGCTTGCTAGCTTGCTAACTAACGTCAGTTAACCCGCAGCGGCTCGGCTCGGCTCAGCTCGGCTCGCTCTTCCCCATCACAGCTGGCTGTAGCAGGAGGCTGGGTGAGAGCAGTTTCCTCCCGGGGAGTTCACGGGATTGTGTGTTTGAAAGCGTGGTTGATGATCTTTGGCTTTGAGTGAACCTGTTCAGTCACCCAACAGTTTAACATAGTTGGCGGCGGCGGCGTCAGTGTTAGCCTCTGTGGAAAGTCAAGCAGGCGGCAGCGTTATAAAACACTGCGGTGAATAAAGTGGATAAAAGAGCCCCCACCGTGACAGAAACACGGGAAGACACGCGTTTTCTCAGGTTTTAGCCGTGCGCTGTTAGCCAATCGTGCTACACAGCCAACATTGCGCCAGTGTTGGTCATTATTAGCCCAGTGTGCGTTCACTTACTCCCCAAAAAACGCTTGCATAACTTTTTATAAATGTTCGTCGAACCACTTTGAGGTTTGCTTGCCCACCAAAGTCCGCGAGGTTCTTTGTCACAGCCAAAAGCACAAAGGCGACACAAACAAAAGTTTAATAGCCACTAACTTTGGCGAACAGCCCGGTGTATTAATAGCTAACTATTCATGAGGGGCTAGAGTTAGCGACATGCTCACTGTTGAGATGTCCGGGAGTTTAAAAATACTCTCGCTACTTGCTCGCTTGTGTCACTTCCAGACGAAACAAGTTTCGTTGCCTCTGTTGATTCTCATGTATTATGAGCACGAGAAGAACAAAAGGCCAAAAGGCTGTGCACGGCGGCCCCCTCCCCCCCTCAAGTGTCAGACTGAGCCCCTGCTTGACGAATGACTGAAGGACCGTGAACGTGTGCGTGTGTGTTTAGATGTGTTGAAGTGTGTGTTACACAAGAAGATGGACAAGTAGTTTAACCCTCTGACAGCTGGGATGTTGTCCTTGACTTACTGTGTGTGTGTGTGTGTGTGTGTGTGTGTGTGTGGTCAGGACGGTGCACACACACACACACACTCACACACCTTTTTTCTTTTTGTTTGATTTATCAGACACACCTCTGCATCAGGGGAAACCTGCACATCCAACCTGTCAGGCTGGATAGACGTTTGTGTTCTTAAGAGTAGGACTCCAACTGGGCATGAATGAAAACGGTCTTTTTTTTTTTTTAATATATTGTTATCCTCACTGTCAAATGCACACACTTGAATAGTCATAGTAGCTGAGGTATAAATCCAAGTGCTTGGATGTTAAAGCAAATATGATGGCCCATTTTTAAACAAAACAGTAAATACAAAGTTAGCTGGACGTACATCTAACTGCGTACAATCCCCACCTGTAATCTCTCTGTTACTCGGTTGTTGGCAGTGAATTCTGCACCTGGTCGTTGGCAGTTATTGCAGGTGATTGTGATACTGAGGTTGTCATTGACGGTTTATCATGATTTCTCAATTATTGTCGTACACATTACTGTTTTGTTTTTTTTTCTCATTGAACAGTCATTTACTATTTAAAAAGCCTAAACAAGATACTAAAGCCCAAAATTATTACTAAAAATCGTTATCTAAACTAACTTGTAACGATATATTATCAGTCTTTTTTTTTTTCCTGACAGCCCACAGCTCCTACCCCAGCTTAGACTGGGTAAACGTTATCTAATATCTTTAACAGTCAGGTCCAAATATTGTCACATTAGCGATATTGAGGTCCTGCGATACATAATCTTTATCTTAAAGTGCAGCTCCCTAGATAACATCTGTGTCTTTTTCAAACTGAATAATATCAGATTTAGCTGGTGGCATCAGCTGTCATAACTTGTGTTCTTTATCTTCTGCTTTAGATATTCCCATGGAACAACTGTTCTCAATTACTTGCAGTTCCATTTTGTTTGAATAGGCTGAATATTAGAGGAGTCTCTTCTTTCTTGTATAACTCGTCGCTCCAGTTTTGCTGTGGATATTCTGGACCCGTGGGGGTTTCCCTATCACCATGGTAGTCGTTTGCTCAGTTGGAAAGTTCCTGTGATTGGATAAGTGACTGTCCCTGGTGGGTTGGTTATAGCTGGAGGTGAACACTACACTAAACAGCACAGACAACCACTGGAAGACGGAAGAGAAGCGAAAGTGGGAGGAAATAGGAGGACGATGTGCCCTCTCCCCATACCCCCCGCCCCCTCCCTCCTCAGCAGTCTGTCCCAGCAGAGCTGTACTCGAGGGAACAGCCATAGAGACGTGTACCAGCTGCACCCACGATGAATGGCCAGGGCTTAGGATGTGTTGCCATGACACGGACGCTGGCACGCGTTGTTATGCAGACACCTCTTTTCTCAGGGCATGTTTGCACATCATTTCATTGCCTGGTCTTGCTCGTTTTGGTACTCCGGAGAAAAGGCCAGCTTGCGAATACAGAGTCTGAATAATGCTTTCCCCTTAAGTCTGTTGTATTTTTAAGACCGATAATGGTTTGTGTAAAGAATATTTCTCTGCCTTGGCAGCCTAGTAAAGAAGAAAAAAGCTGTTTTGCAAGAGCTGCTTCCTGGTCGACTGACCACATCTGTGCAGATCAGTTTCTCTCCTATGTGCAGTATTAAACACCAGTCCCTTAACTAGTAGAAATACAACTGTTAGTTTGCTTAACTCACAGATCCTCACTGTATCAGTTTTGAGCAATTACGTGGATCAGCTGCCTAGCTGTGGAACTGCTTTGTATCTTGAAGAATGAGGAACTGATAACATATAGTATAATTATTAATTCCTGTTATTGCTGCAAGACTGAGTAAAGCTGGCTTTGGCAAGTTTGCTGCAGTGAACTGCGAACTGTCCGTCCCTATGCACATTTCTAATGGCAGAAGTTCCTATTTCAACCCCGCAAAACCTTTTTTTGTTGTTGTTGTGGAGTGCGTGACACATCACTGATTGCTGAACGGCTGCCAGAGAAAAGGCAAACCGAGGACAAAGTTAAATCACCAGGGGTAATAAATGAATGCTTTCATTTCAGACCTCGTAACACAGCTCTGCTGCGAGGCTAACAGGGTGCCAAGCATGAGGCCACCTGTTGGTGTGTTCAAATCATTTGAGGTCACAATGAACCCAACAGCACACTGATGTGACCTGGCTCAGATTGTGTTTTTATCAGTGGTGGAAATAGTCATAGTAACTGTGGGGAAACATGCCCTGGAAATACTTTTTTGTAACATTGCTCACTATTGGATCTGGTGCATTTTCACACCTACAGTTGTGGTCAAAAGTTTACATACACTTGTAAAGAACATAATGTCATGGCTCTCTTGAGTTTCCAGTTATTTCTGCAACTCTGATTTTTCTCTGATAGAGTGATTGGAACAGAAAACATTCATGAAGTTTGGTTCTTTTGTGACTTTATTATGGGTCAACTGAAAATGTGACCAAATTTGCTGGAGGACCAACTCCACATTTAAGTATGTATTTGAATACAATGTCATTACACTCCCTGTTGGTATAATGGTCAGGCGTCCGAATACTTTTGTCCATATAGTGTATGGGCTGGAGGGAGGACTTCAGAGTATTCACCACAAGAAATAATGTTTCACGCAAACACTACAAATGGTGGAAAGAGAGATGGATATCATGACCCTACAGCATGCAGGAGTGATCCTGTGTCCCTGAATAAAAGCTTAAAGGGAGTCTTGTATAAAAGTGAGTGGGATTTGATGGACTTTCCCCTCACTAACAGTAGAGTAGGGGTTTAGCAGATTTAACAGGAAAGTCACATTTAAAACGAGAGAGCGCTCACTCATGTGAAAGCTTCATCCTCTAATGCAGAGCCTTGCTGTGTGCTTCATTGGGGTTAAGAGGTTAAGGCCCTCATTACACCATAATACAATCTAGTCTCGATTTTTGTGGCAACCTTTCTATTCTTTTTTGTCTACTTTCATGGTAAAAATAGCAGCAGAAGTGTTGAGCATTTCTATCTGCTGTGTCAGTATTCGATTAGTGAATAATGGCCTTTTTTGGTTTGGAGGCACTGACTAAGATGCATGTTTCCTCCAATACCTTGTCTGTTACTGGAAAAAAGGACACAATCAGTTTTCTTTTGTTAAAAAAATCTTTTTATAATTCTAGGCAGTGTAATAATAACAATAAGAATGACAAGAGTGAATATATGGATACATGCATAAAAGTAAAAATAATGGCCTATTAAGCAAAAACGGCAATAACAGGAGTGTAAATGCAGATATACTTTACACAGATGAAGTATGAGCGAGATAATTACAGATAAAGTTGGAAAAAATAGAGTGAATGAATAAAATATAAAATTATTTTAATAAGTTCTTACTGCAGTAACATTGTACTTATCATTATGCAGGTCAATGTCATGCATTCCCACACCAAATATGCCCAGGGGTGGACGTTACTAAGACTGAGTTCCATTACAGGACTTTCCCTCCAAAATGTAACTGGGCAAAGCCATCACTTGTGAGCCAGAGGGCATGGTGAATGCTTGCATCTACTGCAAGCAGGGCCCACATCTGGATAGATCCCAGTTAACTTAGGAGTAGTTGAGTGTAGTGTAAGCAAGAGCTTAAATAAATCCATGTCCAGCACAAAGAGAGGAGGTGTGCACTCCTCGCACTGGCCAAGCATTCCATCCCATTCAACCTCAGAGAGATGCACGTCCAGGTCCTTCACACACACTTTTAAGTTAACAATATTCAATGTTAAAATAGCATTGTACTCATGATGGGATGGACTGTGTCTCTGCTCTGCACTCTGCTCATTTGATGTGAACCAGCTGTGCCTGGAATTTCTGGCTCCGATAACTACCAACTATAAAATAGCCTGTGATGTGTAGTAAATGACAGAAGTATGAGGAAATTGAAATAAAATTTTGTACATTAATGTTACTGATCTGTTCTAGCCCATGGAATAAGCTACCTGGACAGTTTGAGAGGAATAAAAATGGGAGAAGAAGGAAGATACGTGACTCAGGTGTTAGGGCCAGTAGAGACTCGAGGACTGTCTGGTTAGGTAAACCTCCTCTGTGAGTCCTCCTGCTGTGACGTGGTCCGGCTGCTTGTTTGTTTCTCTCTGCTGTGGCTGCCAGTGGACTGTGAATGAGTTCTATACTGTCCCTTTAGGATTTGCTATAGTCCCTAGATGATGGGCTAAATATATAACTCCACACTCTATAGCCTCATCCCTTTTTATTTTCTTGTCTGTTCTTCACTCTAACCCACATGCTAGCCCTCGTGGCTCCTCTTGCAGTCATTCATGTGTGTGCAAGCATGCATGTGGACATACCACATATATGTAATATTAATGCCCCATGGGCAGGAAAGAAAATGTCCTATTTGTCAACCATTATGTGCCATCACTGTTTAAAAGAACCCATTGCACAGTGAGGTTTAAAAAAAGAGCAGAGACCAGAAAATTCTCGCTCCAGTATTGTAATGCCATGCCAAACCTGCCTCCTTTTGAAATTCTAAATGTAGACCGGAAGGACATCTGTGCTAGAGAGACATTGAAGTCAAAGGAACATAGTGTAGCCAGACTGTTGGCTGCTCTCCCTCTACCCTTCCAGCTCCTCTTAGTTTGCTTTGTCCCTGTCTCTTTTTGGTTCACTCCTCATCCTCGGCCCTCTAACTCAGAAAATTTGTCCAAATGCAGCCACTGGATCTCTTTTTATATGCGCGTTAAGTCAGTGCCAGAGCTTTGTTAAAGAAGGTGCTCGCTGCCAGTTTCTATCGCTGCATAATCCAGCTCAAGCACTACGTGGCCCTCGAGCAAACCAGGCCTATCATTTCTCTCCTTTGTAAAGACATTCGCATATCTCATTACAGATGAATGTGACACTGGTCTGTGGGAGAATAGAAAGGGGATGTCATAGAACATTTGAATTCAGTCCTGGGGTGTTTTCCTCATGCATGATGTTCAGTCATCCTGCGTCTCTAACCTGAATACCACATTGATCTTATCGGCCATGTTTTGTCCTTGAAAATGTGCGAGGATTAATCATTTAGGCGATATTAATCTTTGAGCCTGAAAAGCCACCAATCAGTTAGTGAAAACAAATTGCTAGGTAAAGATTACCTCCAGGTCGGTTGTTTTTGTGTTCTGGATCACATCTCTGAGTGATGGAGTTGGATTTCCCCGCTGTGGGATTACCCAAAGTCTTTACGACATGATCTTTATAAACCATATCCATAATCTATGTGGCTATTACCAGGCCGGGCAAAGTGAGAGGGGTAAATCTCCCATCTGCTCACAGTTCCACATGCAGATAAAAATCTGCGGCGGCAAGCAGAGGCTTTCCTCTCCTTTTTGATCCACATATCCCCTTAGAGGAAGACCTTTTTTTATCCTTGAACTGAAAATCCTCGCAGTCAAGCTGTCAAAGCAAAATACAGAAATTCCAGCAGGCAGGAGTTTGTCAGATGCCAGCTCCACATCTGTGTAGTCGTTTAGGTAGGTTGTACATGTCAGTTTGTGTATTCACTATTAAAGGATTTTTTTGGCAACCTGTTTTTATAAATTTAAAGGATAATGTGCTGTCTTTTGTCTTGCGAATTTTGGGTTCAAAATGTCTGGTAGGTGCAAGTTTTGGAATTAGTCCAGTAGGTTGCCTCCAGCGCAGCAGAGAACGGCGAGCAAAGAGCTGCAATAGG
Source organism: Pempheris klunzingeri (assembly GCF_042242105.1). Classification (NCBI taxonomy): domain Eukaryota; kingdom Metazoa; phylum Chordata; class Actinopteri; order Acropomatiformes; family Pempheridae; genus Pempheris; species Pempheris klunzingeri. The sequence continues at coordinate 22,067,743 of NC_092019.1, read as the reverse complement.
TGTAATGTTGTTCTTTGGTGCAATTGTGCCAGGTTATCCTTTAACCATTTCTAGTCAGATAAGCAAACATTCAGGGATTATTCTTCATCTTCACTGATAAAGAGTCCAATTTATATCCATCTAATCATTTACAATTTTGTATTGCAGAGCTGTAAAAGCTAGATGATAACAATGTGAAATGGTGCAAAAAAGTAATTTTTTGTCAAGACAATAATTGTAATTCATCTCTTGTTTGATGAAAATATAATGCAGCATAACAAAGAGTAAGCAGTCATCCCCTTTTGTGCCAGCCCCGTCAGTTTTATTCTTTTCTGTCTCTTTTTTTAATTTTTGCTTCTCTCCTTTTAACAAGCTGTGTATAATGTAACTGCTTTTGTAGAGTGTGATACGGATTGCCTGACAGACTAAACGGAGTCAGGCAAACACAAGAGCGCTGCTTCAGAAAACAAATGTACTCTGCACACATCGGAGTGCTCATAATGCTGCCGTTTCCCTCCGTGCAATTAGCATTGCATGCTCTCAGGGCTGAAGATGTCAACAACACACTGATGGCTGAGGAGGAATGATCTAAAGAAGCACTGAAGTAGCTGCACGCCGGACATTTTTCAATTTCTGACTTTTCTTGAAATACTTTTCATGAAGCACACATTAGCCAAGCAAAACATTTTTTAAAAAAATGTGGGAAACATGCATCCTGACCTTCATGACAGAGGAGTTGCTCTAGTTGTTTTGAACATTTATGTCTGTCTCTCTGTCTTTCTACGAGGCTCGTAGCATTCAGCGGGATTAGGATTAGTGGCCTGAGACCGTCTACTTTAACAAGCTCTAATTGATTTGTGACTAAGGATGTGTTGAATACTGCAGCAGACAGCAACAGAGCAGGGGCAGGGGTTATGTAAGGTCGGCAAACGCAACATTGCAGCAAACTTCAGCAACGGGGCTGTTGAGTTTGTTGGCTGTAGAACTAGGAAGCTTGAGCCGCACGGCAGCACATGGCTTCCTGCCTGCCATCCGCTGTGGGCAGCAGGCCTCTCTTTGGGGAGGCATCAGCGCTGGAGCCCACGCTGGGCCTGATTAGTCAGGGCTGTTGAACTGTGCTGTTGATTCTCCATGTAAACAAACACAATCCACTTGTTGGGCCTATACTGCACACAATTACTCATTGTTTGTATGGGATGGCCACTCTGCTGTACAAGTACGAAATCGCTGATGTCAACAGTTTGGGGGGAAAAAAAAGGGTGTCAGTCAATGTAACTAACCCTCCTCCTCCTCCTCCTCCTCTGTGTTTTGTCTTTCAGAGCTGTGCTGTAGCGACTGCTCCTGTTCCCGTCCACCCAGTGAGTCTAAAGGCCGACGGCCCAGTGAGCCACTCGAGGTGTCTCAGAGCTGCTGATTGCATCATTATGGGGCAATAACAGTGGGAATCTCCCTCCTCCTCCTCCTCGTCTTCCTTCATCTCTCCCCCATTTCTTTTTTTTTTTCAGCCTGACTCGCCACTAAAAACCTCCCCCTTACAAATACACAGTCACACACATGCAGCTGTCTGACCACTCCTCCCACACTGGCCATGGTCCACTCCCCCTGTCTCTCCAGCCAGTCAGGCAGTGAGTCGGTGGAGGCTGTGTAATCCTTTGTAAAGTAAAGGGCCTATACGGCTGCATATGCTCCCTTTTGTCATGGTGGCTGTTGTTGTTGCAGAGGCCTCCCTCAGGAGAGAACATGAGGGAGAACAGAAGGCAGCATAAAGCTCATAAAGGGAGGAAGAGAGAGTGAGCGAGAGACACTGACGCCGCCGTTCATTTGACCAGAGAAAAATGAGCTTCAGGGGGCAATGGATGGAATTCAGTGAGGGTGAAACCACATGATGTGGGACTGGCTTCACCACCTCACGCCAATCACGTATCGGACCAACACTCAACTTTGGAGATATTTGCCACATAGTGATCTGTAGCAAGGGATGCAGTGAAATAGAGAAACGTAGACAGACTTTTTGTTTGAATTAGAATATTTTTCTATCATTTCTTCTCTTTGGTGTTTTTTTTCAATTATAACCTACCAAAAGTGCCTTTTTGTGTTATTTTTGTCTTATCTCGCCCCATCTACTTATATTCATATTTCATATTGCCACAGATTATTGCATGTAACTTTACATGAAGTAACTGTCACATTCACTGTGTAGCCATATTTTAGGTACACAGTGTGTTTGACTTTATGCGTGGGTCACATACACAGCTGACAGTTATCAGCACAGCCACCGCGTTAAAAAAACTGAAAGTCAGGTTGCTCCAGACCAGCGTGACTCTCTGCACTGCCCCCTCCGGACCTCCGCTGCTTTGACGACGGAGTGCCGCAACCATGGTCAGTATCCAGTCCAAATGGCGTTACCTTTTCATGTTCCTGGGCATCCAGCTGGTGGTCATGGCACTGCTGTCCCGAGAGGGATACCAGAAGAGGGTCTCGTACTTCATCCGCATCTTCCGCAAACCCGACACCACTGGCTCGCCAAGCCGTAACCACACAGCAGCTAGCATCCCTGGAGGGGATGTGTACGCCAACCTCTCCCACCTATCCAAACCTCATAGCCATGGAGATGACTTGACCTACTGCCCTAAGACGTCCCCTCTTATACGTGAGTGGTCTTTCCTGCCTCTGTGCCGTTCCATAGTACCTGACTAGACTTTATTACTGAAGGGAGATCATTTAGTCCTTCACACACGTGGAAATCTGTAAGCAACATTACGTATTAATAAACTTACCTGGCAATCTGCCACAGTGAGTCGCTAATGGCAGCCCTGGTCTGCTTGCTTAAATGGTCAACATTATGAATTGAAAAGCAAATTTCAGTGGATTATGACACTAAGTTGTGTTTACTTGAAAGCTGGAGGTGACTTCTCCGGTTCAATAGTTGTGTTGTGCATCTGTGGTTGTAGATTCACACTGGGACACATTGGCACCACTTGTTCCTCCTTCAAGTAATTTTTTTTTATGGAAAGTGTCTGAAATTTTATTACTCTTTGCTGTTAGAAGTTTAGAATTACAATGTCACACCTTAACAGAGGCCTTTATCTCAACTCCTGCTCTTGTTCGGCAGCAGCAATGGCAGCCAAACGCATCACGGTGGTACAGCTGCCAGACATTTCCATTTAGCGCAGTGAGGTTGAGCCAGAGTCATACAAAATCAGCTGTGCTAGTTTGTTGTATCCGTCATCAGCTGCTCTCTCTGACATACAGCGTAAAGCTTTCAGCCCACAAAAAGTAACACAGTGATAGAGGTGTAAATGGAAAAGTGAAAACACATCTATAACAAAAGAACAAAAAGAGACATGGTTAATAGAAATCTGAGTTGTTTTTATTCATTTAAACACACTGAATGAGACTGTAAATGTAACCAATGGGTAAACCACCTCACTGTGTCTTTTGAGTGTGAAAAATTGATCTTGACCTTGGTAGTAGCAGTTTCTTCACTTACGATCTTCACTTAAATTCTACTGAATGTCTTTTTTCCTCCAGAGCTTTCAACCGTCTCTCTTTGCTCGGTTACAGCTGAACAAACTCCACAAGCTCCTGACGACAGCGAGATCATACTCGTTACAGATTACCTAGACAATTTGATCCTGCTTTATGTTTATTCAGTAAACCTAGGTTACACTGTCAAAGCAAGCGTAGTTTGTAGCTTGTTTGTTCCCACAGTGCTGCCAGTGATTTTAAACTACATGCTGATAACTGAGGCGGGCTGCTTTTGTTGAAAACAATAATGGATATAGGTCACTGAGGTTCTCTCAGGCAGTAGGAAGTGAACAGAAACCACCTGGTGAGTCAGTGAAACAGGAGAATGGCTGGTATTCGTGTATTACCACAGGCCCAGCAGGTCGGGTTAGAATGTCACAGGCAAATTTATGTGGGGAGCACATTGGAATTTTTTCACCTGAACAAACTCCTGCTGCAGCGTACTTAAAAAAACATCTAGTGCTACTACAAAAAAATTTAATTAGATTATTGGCTAACCTCTGATTTCCTTCCTTCTACTTTTCAATTGAATTCAAGAAGAATTGTGAGACCACGGGGACATCTTCAAATTGCTTGTTCCAACCGAAAGCACAAAAAAACCTTCAGAAAAGGTCTTAAATTGAATTTGCTAAAGTAAAGTATAAGTACTGTCTCTCACTTGCCGGAGGCAGCAATGCTAAAAATGTTTTTGTAAACTATGGACTCCAGGGACACACCTATTAGCTAGAAGAGGGATTGTTTCGATCATGGGTTGTGTTCAGTCAGCACCATCAGTGCTGTAGCAAACACTGCTGCTATTGCTAGATACATAAGCTAGGACAGTCACAGACTAATACTGGCCAAGTGCAGACTTTTTTAGCATAAATGTAAATGAATTAATCATTCTTCCATCCATTTCTGCTGCTTATTCTAATTCAGCATGTGGTCATTTCATTAAGTATATATCATTAGGAAGTATTGTTGCACACTGCTGGGAGGTTCTGAAAAAGCAGCATAGTAATAACCAAATGGGTTTTATTTGCGTTCTATGGTGTATTAAAAAGTCCGTGAATGTGAAAAGCTTGACTTCCTCACATTTGAGAAGCCGGGGCAGCAAATGTTTGGCCTTTTTGCTTAAATTTGACAGTAAAAGTTGAGAGAAACGAAAATTAACTGTTTGAGGCCCTAAAACATACTACGCTAATCAAATAAAGAACAAGCGTTGTCAACACATGATCTCACATTCAAATGACAGGCTCCGTCACTTTAGCCAGAGTATTTGCCTTGGCTCCAACAAACATACCTTGTTTCCTACTGGTAATGACAGCAGGCCAATTTCTGCCAACAGGTGGGCCGATCCACGTCAGCTTTCCATCCGGGCTCACTCTGGCAGAGGTTCAGAGGAAAAATCCACTGGTGGTGCGCGGAGGACGCTACAGGCCACCTGACTGTGAGGCGAGGCACCGAACAGCCATCATCATCCCTCACAGACACAGAGAGCACCACCTGAAGTTTCTACTATACTACCTACATCCTTTTCTGCAGCGACAGCAGCTCCACTATGGGATTTACATCATTCATCAGGTGAAACACATTAAACACTAACAGTGAGAAAGTAACACTTTCCTTAGGTTCATATATATCGCTATTTGTTGGATATTTATAGCCGTCATAAGCTGATTTGGACTGTTTTGACAGCGTGTCCTTTCATTGGTATCCACTACAGTTCAGGCTAGATGAGCAGTGCCCCCTTGTGTTCTGCCACCGGCTGTGCATGTTAAAGGATGAGACGCCTAAGTGTCTTAGAGGGTTTAATCTCCTTAGTTTCTAGTAGCAGTTCATTCATGTTTACTCTTTGGCACTTTATCTTTTGCACCGCCTTGAGCTGGATTTGCTTTTGCACAATACTATTGTTAAATCTTGTGTTGTCTCGGCTCTGCTTAGAGGAAAACCTCAAAATAATCCTAGTGGGTTGGTGTGTTTTTATTCTCCCTAAACAAGGCTTATTCTATGATGCAGCATTAACATTGTAGTAGAAATGAACAGAATGTATATATTGCCTTTTATTGGTGAGTATCGTGATTTTTATTGGTTTTTATGGTTATTTGTCTATAGAAATTTATATGTATTATTTTGTGTATTAAAATTATAAAGCGAGTAGTGGTGTTTTTTTCCTTTTTGTAGCCAGCCAAAAATGAATGTGTTCCAGGTTGACGGGAAGTACAGTAATATTATAATTTATTATTCTACAAACAGCCCGCTTTGACAGTGTGTGTCCATGTTTTCTCGGCAGGCTGGAAACTACACTTTTAACAGGGCCAAGCTGATGAATGTGGGTTTCCGGGAGGCCATGAAGGAGGAAGACTGGGACTGTCTCTTCTTCCATGATGTGGACCTCATTCCAGAGGACGATCGCAACACATACGTCTGCGACTCCAACCCCAAGCACGCAGCCATCGCCATGGATAAGTTTGGCTACAAGTACGTCTCTTCTTGTTTGTGAACGTCGACTGAAGCATTTGGTTTTCACAGATAGGCCCACAGCACATTCTATTCTATGGGACATTTTTACTTGAAATACTTACCCGTGTTTTTGTGCTCTTGAATACTCTCCAGGCTTCCGTACAAGATGTATTTTGGAGGAGTGTCAGCTCTGACGCCACTGCACTACCTCAAAATGAACGGCTTTCCCAACAACTACTGGGGCTGGGGCGGAGAGGACGACGACATTGGAGTCAGGTGAGAATATCCAATACTCCTGAAGAAGAGAGGTTCTACTGTGGAAATGGTGCAGCTCACCATAGCTACTCAGACATTTCCAGTCGAACTCAAAATGTCCTCTTGAACCACATAAGGAGATGGACAATGTGAAGTGCTGACTTTTGTTTCTTGCACTCTCAGAGTGTCTCTGGCGGGGATGTACATCACTCGGCCATCGCTGAAGGTTGGCCGTTACAAGATGATTAAACACAAGCTGGACAAAGGCAATGATGTGAACCCAAAGAGGTACGTCAAAGAAGTTGTTGCATTTGGTCTCATGCAGATTTGAATTAAAAAAAAAAAAGAAAAAAGAAAAGTGATGTTAAAGGGCACAAACTCTGTACCTCTTGATTATAAATAGAAAGAGCAGCGACAATACTATTAGCCACGTTTTTACTGTACAGGTGAGTGTAAAAGGCAGGCAGCCGTCGGTATTCACTGCTCTGTCTTTGCTCTGCGTTTCAAGGTTCAACATGCTGGCCAAGACGCGGCAGACCTGGAAGCTGGATGGGATGAACACAGCCGAATATGAGACAATCTCACGGGAATACCTGCCCCTCTACACCAACATCACCGTCAATATCGGCACTGAGGTCGGTCTGCACCCACCACCCCCAACGCCTCGTCCCCCTGCCAAAGCACCTGCCGCAGGAAAAGACCCAGCCAAACTCACAGAGGGCCACCCAGCGAAGTAGTCGACCCTAGTAGAGACCGCTAGTCATGTTTGACTCTCATAACCTCAGTGGGATAATCTGTACACGGTGTAGGGTGGTGGTTTTGTTCTCTCTTTTTTTTTTTTTTGCTCATTTTCAGCTTTGTAGTCAGTTTCTGAAGAATTGACATCATACTGCCTTCGGACAGTGGAACACTCACTTGGGTGATTTATTAGAAATAGAAACAACAGACCGGGATTTCTCAACCGTGAGGTGACGGCTCCCCACCGTGGTCCCTGTGACATCACTGATTATTCTTCCAAGGGAGCCACAGTGAAGAGTGAAGGATAAAAGTTGGACTCTATGAGTTTATATATCTACAGCGCTGTGGTCGCTGGTTAAACCTTGTGATGCCTTAGAATCTTGTTCTTTTTTTTTTTTGTCTTCTCACTTGTACCTTACATTATTTAGAATATCTGGTTTAATGGAGCAGTAGCTGCAACTTCCAGTCACACTGTGCCACTACACACAGTGTGACTAATAATTTGTCTCGACGCCAATGAATACATGATTGAAGGAGATTGTTTTCCAGTAGAGTGTGTAAAGCTGCTACAGTGAGGGAACCTGACGGGTGTGTATTACTGTTACTACTACCACTGCTTTTGACTCATCTGGCTCGTTTAGCAAGACATGCTGATCTGTATCAGTTACGTTATCGCATCAGAAGGTAGACCACATCACTCTACTGTTTTCCAAAGTAATAGGTGCCGCACACATAATTTTTCCTCTCGTCACGCGCATTCACCAGTGTGAATGTAAGCAAAGTGAAAACAGTAAAGTCACATCCACTGGGGGCCAGGGGCCTGTGTAGCGCTATCCCAGTACATTCAGTTCAGCCTTTCACGTTTCAGCATATCCAGTATCACCAACATTTGGTTGGCTTTTCTTTTGTGTGTGTTCTTGTGTATTTGCCTTTATCAAATAGAGCAGGTGATGGTGATCAGTCCTCTGCCTTCAGGTGAGCTTGTGATTCACATCAAAACGGAGTCTGTCTTGCTTAACTTTATGTATGTCAATACATGTTGATTGTGTTTAGCGTACAATATAACCCATTATGTAAATGTATCCCCCAAGAGCTGTCTTGCTCCCTCAACAATCTTTTTTTTTTTTTTTCCCACCTTTTGCCCATCTTCTCTGCAAGCTTTTGCAGCATCATCAGAACAGAGCAGGTCCAGACAAACAAGTTTGTTCAGTAGCTGGAGCCGAGAGGACAGGACAAGCCTGCGGTCGCTGAATACAGCCATCGGACGCTGCTGTTCCTTACAAGAGAAGAGGCCGTTGTGATTTTGCGTTTCAGAAGGATTATGTTGCCCTTCGATTTGATTTGCTACATTTCTGTCCACATTTGTTTTGGTCAAGTTGACGTATTGATGAAAAACATCTGTAGCGTTGGCAGTTATCTTAAGCAATATTCGCAAGTTATAGGTTGGCTGGCCGAAAAGGAAACGCACTGTTTCTCTCTTTTTTATTTTTTTTTCCTTCTCCTTTTTTATTCTTTCAATTAGTTTATTTTGAAAACGTACTGCCCCCAGTTTCCCCACAATGAGACTGACAGGCAGTCCTTTAACTTGTCATCACATGGTGATATCTGCCGTGTCATTTCCACTAGTGCCCACCTACTGCATGTCAACTCTCCTCCCTCCTCACTCATCCCCCGTCTGACAGATTTGATTGTGTTCATGAGTGAAACAATTTCCCCTTCACTCAGTGTGTGGTGAGCAGGCTGAAACCAAAGATTACTGCATGGAAAGCTGTGACGATAGATAAAAGCTGTGTGTGGGCATGTATGTGTACAGTACACGTATACATGGTGAATGATTTGTGTCCTTTATTCTGTCTTAGAGGCCTGTAATTTCTTCCAGTTCTAACTTCTGAAACCAGAGATGGAAAAACCAGTTTTCAGCAACGGTTCATGATTATTTTCTTTTTTTTTTAATACACTGTACTGAAAACTTTATTTTACCCTCATGCCATTATGGTATTTGAGCGGTGGCCTGTGAATTTCCTGAATAGCTGACTATATTCTGTATTAGCATTTTGATGTGAATTCATACTCAGCTCCTATTGCCTTAGCAACACACAATACTATTATCCACTCAGTCACTAATAGCATCTTTATATCAAAACTTAATATGCATGGCAAAGAACCTATTAGTAAGGGTGCGGGAATGTACCGAGTACAACATGGAGATGATACATATCAGTGCGAACCCAGAAAATAAGAAGCATGCTGGAGTGTCTATATTGTGAGCTGGAAACTGTCTTATTGTGATTTCAAATGCAAGTTTCCGTCTGCAGTGCTCCTCACTGCTGTGTAGCATCTTTGAGCAAAATGTACAAAGGAAGCTTATATTCAAAGTCACAATGTACAGTTTCCACCATTTACTATGTAACACTTGACCCGTTTTGGTTCTCTTTAAGCTACTTTGTTTGATTTGTTTGGACTCCGTTCTGATGTGGACAAGCCCAGCAGCAACAGAGAGCAGCCGTCACAGAATAGCACTGAAGCAACCAAGGGCAATGTGACTTAGTGAGTTATTTCTGCTCTCTTTATGAATTCTGCACAGTCCAGAGTGGCCTTAAATTCATTAATAAACTGATTGTTCAAATGATTTCCAGGTCAAATGATCTTTTTCACAATCAATTCTTTTATTGTTTTGTGTTTTAAAACAATGTGAGTGGACAGAAGCATATATCCCCTTCACAATACACATGGTTCAAATCTAAGAAATAAAATTACAAAGCTGCGCTCCTTCAGCATGCTAGAAAACAAATGTTTGAACAAAGCAAGGGAGCCCTCAAGAGATCTAACACACAATCAATGAATGAAAACCTCCATCCTCTGATTAGATCATGTCTGAAGAAGTTTTTGCGTGCAAGCTATCATTTGTTCAGCTGCTGTAAGGATTCATTCAGAATCAGCACTTAACATAATGGCAACAAATTTACAGGCAAGAAGTACAATCTGCTGAGTTTAAATTCAGCAACTCTGCCATAAATTCTACCCATAGAGTTTATAATATACCAAATTCTGTTAGACATAGTCAGAAATGAGAAGTTTCAACAGTTATATTGATCATTTTAAATATACCTTTCCTACATTTGGACAAATGCATAAATGGCCTTTTCCTCAGATTTTCAACCTGGAGAAATATTGAACAGCCTACATTAACTACCTAAATAGGTTACTGAAAATGAAAGAAAAGAAAAGCACCATGTAGTTCTAGAGTCAGTAATCAGTAATGTATTTCCCCCCAGAATAAAAAGCCCCTGTATTGGAAATATGTATAAATCTCTCAAAGGTAATGACTTAAATCTGGGCTGCGGTCGAATAATCTTTTTTCCTCAGGAAGTTTCCTAACTGAGCGAACTGTGGAGCCGATTCTAAGTGCAGTGGGCTTCTCTCAGCACCGCTTATGAATTCTGCTTCACTTCTTTTCTTTCCTTCCTTGCCTCGTGACAAGAAACATGTTTAGGAAGGGTGTGATTTTTATGACTATTGTAACACAGCCCTGGTTAACAGAAAACATAAAGAGCCAATCACAGAACTTGACGCTGATTCAGTTCTCAAAGGGGCTTGCTGCGGAGCCAGGGAGTATTCAGCTCCCAAAAAGAGGAACATTAGCTAATCATCTAGCGAACATTGTTCAGGAGTCACGGTTGTCCACCAAGCATCGAGCGGGGTGCCTCTCCTGATTCTCATCTCACCCTGTGTGGTTGTTGATGGTTTCCCATCATGGCCAAATTTAACATAATTAAATGCGACAGTGCCGTTGTGGGGTAAATTATCTGGCATTCTGAAATTTGGAGGCAGGAGCTGAGGAGATCTTCTGGGCAGTGAGAATCCATCCCACTCCCTACCTCGCCGACTCTGCTGGACAGACACAGAGCTCGGTATGGACATCGACTGGTGCTCAACTGCGGCCCTCCCAGCTGCTCTTATTTCACCGATTACCTGTGCCATAGTGGCCCTCGGTATTGGACTGCCCTCCAGCATCCTACTGACCACGTCACAGTAGACATTTCCCCGCAGGGTATCCTGTATGTGAGTAGGCTTAGCTGACTTTGCGTGAATCCTGTCTCCAATCAGAAGCTCAGCGATGATCTTACCCATTGCCCACACGTCTGAGCGAAGGTCTCGCTCAGCCCTGGGTTCTCTGAGGATCTCTGGGGCTGCATAGGCTTTATTTCCCCTATCTTGAGCAGAGTTTTGGCCATTGCGGTAAAACTTCGCAAAACCCATGTCAATGATCACAGGCCTGTAAGTGTCGCTCTCCACGTGGGTGAGAATATCCAAAAATTTGGCGTTAAGATGTTTGATTGAACAACTTTTCATGTAATGTCAAATGATATCATGGATGTTCGACAGCTGTTCAGAACCCACAGTCAAACAGAGGCTTAAAGGCCCGTAAACATGTTTTCTCAGCCAATTTCCAAGTCTGACATGAACGTGCAATGTTCTGCCAAAGTTACAACAGTTTTTTTTAATTATTTCACATGACAGATTTCTGTATTTGTGTTTTCTCAGTGCCCCTTTTACTGTTTTGAAATGGTTGGGGCTTGAAAAAGGCCATGTCATATTCTTCTAGCCAATGTGAGTGGACAGAGGCATATATCCCCTTCCCAATACGCATGGTTCAAATCTAAGAAATAAAAATACAAAGCTGTGCTCCTTCAGCATGCAAGAAAACAAATGTTTGGACAAAGATACAAATTCCCAGTTTGTATCATGCATCCTGGTGGCTTTGGTGATCCCCTTACTTACGCCACCATGAAGTGGTTTTGAGTAAAATGGCTGTAACAAGAGACTGTCTCTGTGAGTCTCTTTATGAATTCTGCACAGTCCAGAGTGGCCTTAAATTCATTAATAAACTGATTGTTCAAATGATTTCCAGGTCAAATGATCTTTTTCACAATCAATTCTTTTACTGTTTTGTGTTTTAAAACAATGTGAGTGGACAGAAGCATATATCCCCTTCACAATACACATGGTTCAAATCTAAGAAATAAAAATACAAAGCTGCGCTCCTTCAGCATGCTAGAAAACAAATGTTTGAACAAAGCAAGGGAGCCCTCAAGAGATCTAACACACAATCAATGAATGAAAACCTCCATCCTCTGATTAGATCATGTCTGAAGAAGTTTCTGCGTGCAAGCTATCATTTGTTCAGCTGCTGTAAGGATTCATTCAGAATCAGCACTTAACATAATGGCAACAAATTTACAGGCAAGAAGTACAATCTGCTGAGTTTAAATTCAGCAACTCTGCCATAAATTCTACCCATAGAGTTTATAATATACCAAATTCTGTTAGACATAGTCAGAAATGAGAAGTTTCAACAGTTATATTGATCATTTTAAATATACCTTTCCTACATTTGGACAAATGCATAAATGGCCTTTTCCTCAGATTTTCAACCTGGAGAAATATTGAACAGCCTACATTAACTACCTAAATAGCTTACTGAAAATGAAAGAAAAGAAAAGCACCATGTAGTTCTAGAGTCAGTAATCAGTAATGTATTTCCCCCCAGAATAAAAAGCCCCTGTATTGGAAATATGTATAAATCTCTCAAAGGTAATGACTTAAATCTGGGCTGCGGTCGAATAATCTTTTTTCCTCAGGAAGTTTCCTAACTGAGCGAACTGTGGAGCCGATTCTAAGTGCAGTGGGCTTCTCTCAGCACCGCTTATGAATTCTGCTTCACTTCTTTTCTTTCCTTCCTTGCCTCGTGACAAGAAACATGTTTAGGAAGGGTGTGATTTTTATGACTATTGTAACACAGCCCTGGTTAACAGAAAACATAAAGAGCCAATCACAGAACTTGACGCTGATTCAGTTCTCAAAGGGGCTTGCTGCGGAGCCAGGGAGTATTCAGCTCCCAAAAAGAGGAACATTAGCTAATCATCTAGCGAACATTGTTCAGGAGTCACGGTTGTCCACCAAGCATCGAGCGGGGTGCCTCTCCTGATTCTCATCTCACCCTGTGTGGTTGTTGATGGTTTCCCATCATGGCCAAATTTAACATAATTAAATGCGACAGTGCCGTTGTGGGGTAAATTATCTGGCATTCTGAAATTTGGAGGCAGGAGCTGAGGAGATCTTCTGGGCAGTGAGAATCCATCCCACTCCCTACCTCGCCGACTCTGCTGGACAGACACAGAGCTCGGTATGGACATCGACTGGTGCTCAACTGCGGCCCTCCCAGCTGCTCTTATTTCACCGATTACCTGTGCCATAGTGGCCCTCGGTATTGGACTGCCCTCCAGCATCCTACTGACCACGTCACAGTAGACATTTCCCCCCAGGGTATCCTGTATGTGAGCAGGCTTAGCTGACTTTGCGTGAATCCTCTCTCCAATCAGAAGCTCAGCGATGATCTTACCCATTGCCCACACGTCTGAGCGAAGGTCTCGCTCAGCCCTGGGTTCTCTGAGGATCTCTGGGGCTGCATAGGCTTTATTTCCCCTATCTTGAGCAGAGTTTTGGCCATTGCGGTAAAACTTCGCAAAACCCATGTCAATGATCACAGGCCTGTAAGTGTCGCTCTCCACCTGGGTGAGAATATCCAAAAATTTGGCGTTAAGATGTTTGATTGAACAACTTTTCATGTAATGTCAAATGATATCATGGATGTTCGACAGCTGTTCAGAACCCACAGTCAAACAGAGGCTTAAAGGCCCGTAAACATGTTTTCTCAGCCAATTTCCAAGTCTGACATGAACGTGCAATGTTCTGCCAAAGTTACAACAGTTTTTTTTAATTATTTCACATGACAGATTTCTGTATTTGTGTTTTCTCAGTGCCCCTTTTACTGTTTTGAAATGGTTGGGGCTTGAAAAAGGCCATGTCATATTCTTCTAGCCAATGTGAGTGGACAGAGGCATATATCCCCTTCCCAATACGCATGGTTCAAATCTAAGAAATAAAAATACAAAGCTGTGCTCCTTCAGCATGCAAGAAAACAAATGTTTGGACAAAGATACAAATTCCCAGTTTGTATCATGCATCCTGGTGGCTTTGGTGATCCCCTTACTTACGCCACCATGAAGTGGTTTTGAGTAAAATGGCCCATCAACAATTAAATGGATGGCTAAAATTTGGAAATTTATAAGTGACATTTAATTCAAGATTCTGTGAGTGCTAGCAGCTCTGTAAGGCTGCAGGCATAGTAAGGAGGGTGCTTTCACCTAAATGTTAGCATGCTGATGTTAGGCGGGTATAATGTCATGTTAACTATGCATGCTAACATTTCCTGATTAGCATAAGTTGATCTTAATGTGAATGATATTAGTTTTTGTTCATAAATCAGAAGTATTAGACACATTAAAGATTTGACCTGACTGTGTGCTTAGTGAAAAGTCAAGGAATCAATGAAGTTATTACAGTTTTTCCTCAGGGGAACATATTGTCCCAACAGCTATAATCATAAATATTAATGCCTCTGTAATATATATAAGTCGTACTGTAAAATCGTGCTGCAGATAAATTCTTACTGTATAGCGCTCCCTCGTTTGTGGATACCTTCCATCACCTCAGCGAGCGAACCAGGAACCTCTGCCATTTCAGCTAGTTCCACTAACCCAACAATTAGTGCTGCTACTGATGTTGAATATATACCAGGCGGGGCTAAACCTAATTCACATTTCAGAATTAACATACCATGATATTGTCAGGCTTGAGGTCTTGGTGCACAATGTCATTGTTGTGGAGGTGAAGCAGCCCTTCACACATCCCTGTGATGATTTTGCTCTTGATTGCTGTGGTAAGCTAAGAAGGAAAAATATCTCACATTAATACACAGTTCTTACTCCGATCAACGCTGTACCACAGTGGGAAAAGCACACGTGTGATTAAAAGTGAATCATCAGTTAATCATTCAGGCTGAATTCCATTTAGCTGGTTCAGTTTCAGGGTCCAGGGACCATCATGGCTTACTGGGAGGGAGCCATCTTTTATCTTACTAGTAACATCTCTGCTTTTCTGACAGTGACAACCGAAATGCCTGTTGTCTGTACAGTACCCGTATGCTTGAGCTCCTTGGATGGAACATGATCTTCTCCAAGTCTTCTCCAAAGATGAACTCCATTGGAATGTGCCACATCTAATCGTGATGCATTATGGGTCTCGCCACAAGCTTTATGATGTTGGGATGCTTGGCTCTCCTGTGAACATGAGCCATGGGGATGTAAAAGGTAAGAAAGCGGAGAGATCAGAATGCTGAAAAATGCTCTCAGGGACTTTAGTTTAGCTTTCTGATCAATCCTGTCTTACTCACTTATAAATTTCATACTCTCTGTCCATGTCATGACGGGCCACCAAGTTTCCGTGAACCTTCTTCACTGCAGCCCACTGTCCATTGTACATCTCTTTGTAAACCTTCGCCGTAGCGCCTTTGCCCTCATAACTGGCCATCTTAAAAAGGAGGATCACATTCCATTAACATGAAAGACAGACTGCTCTAAAAAGACTGATGGGAAATTGGTTATCATTTCATCCCACTCAGAGAGGAATGCTGTCAAGCCGGATCATGCTGTAAAAAAAATAGACACTCGCTTTTTGGCCTTCGTTCATATATATCATAAAAGTGCAAAGATTACTAGAGTTTTACTTGACATTTAAACAGAGATGTACAAGCAATATCCACTTATTTCGCCCCTCAAAATGTTTACAGCACTCTAAAATATATTCACCTCTCATGAAATTTGACTATGTGATGAAAATTTGTTTAACATCTTACTAGGGGTAAGATGTTAAACAAACGAACCCTAACCAACATACAAATAACATACATGTATGTCTTTATGTATTTAAGTCTTCAGACGATGAATGTGGAATAATCAGTGCAGATCAAGTTCAACAAATCAAATTAAGACTTTTTAAGAACATTAGCTTTGGTCACAAATGAAAAATTAATGTAAAACCCAATTTAAGGTCGACTTAAGTTCTACCAAGGACACTAACCTTCTTTCCTTGTGTAAGTATCTGCTTCTGAAGGAAAAATAACCTGCATGGAATCTTTACATCTCCTCATACAGCAAACCACACCCAGGGGTGAAAATGAAAGTGTTTTTGGCACAAAATCTAGTACAGACATTTGCCACGCTGACGTTCCCATCAGTATCAGCTGTAGCCATCTGTGCTTTTAGTAGTAGTCGCTCAAATGTCAGCATACCTGCGCGCTATGTCTATTCCTGCGGCATTTGTTTCATTCTTCATTTCATTTTTTGTCTCTTTCACCTGCCGCTTTTCTATTTCTGCCATCCAAACGTGTGGCTGTTTTTAAGTTCTTATGAGAAACACCTCTGCCCCTTGTTCTGAATCATCATAACTATATAATTTATTTAAATTATGCATTTAAAATACGAAATAATTTAGTATTTTGCAATTTGTATTTGATGGACTTGATAGACATGGCTTTGTATTTTCTGTCACTATATTTTGATGTTCTGCATTTTTGTGTGCAACTGCCTGCATGGTCATGTCTCATGTATGCAAACCGGTGCAGCAATAGAGCAGAGCGGCACTCACTGTATGTGCTTCAAAAGACGACAGCCACGTCTCTTTTCAGTGGATAGATAAATAACAATTCTGTAGATGTCGGTGCAGTTTAATGCGTGTTCTGATTACAGTTTTGAACAAACCTTGGTTCAATCAACTTTGATAATTATTTTGTGACCTTGGCCCAGCCTGAGCGTTCACGATGCTGTGATTAATTGAGGTTGATCCGAGCTGTCATACCCCCTTAGTCTTAGTCCCATTCTAGTAGATCAATACCCTGACACTGTGGCCAGACATTCCATATCTGGACATTTATTGGATAGCATTAGGCTGAGTGTTGTCTGTAAATAACCAACCTGCTAAGAGCCAACAGTTCGATGGAGGCCGTGCTGGGATTTATTTGAAGAGTGTAACAATTGGTGCAGACAAAGAAAAGGGACCAACTCGAATATCGGGGCTGTTGGAGTCAAAAACGGCGTTTAAGTGCACAGGTGATCAGTCTGGAGAACTAATTTGTCAAAGACAAGGCAAAAAGACTTAAGGAAAACTGAACACAGTTAGAGATATCCTGGAGCATATGACAGAGAGACTGGCACAGAGAGAGGAAATCACACAGACTGACAGACAGACAGAAGAAGGGGGGGATAATGAGGGTGAATTAGGTGAAACTAATCAGGCAGTCACACAGGTGGGAAACACACAAATGCAGGAAATGACTTATGACTTACAGGAGAGAAATGAGTGCGATACAGTTGTAGAATGTAAATTAAAAAAAACCCCTAAACAATGACAAACATGACCTAAGAAGCCGGGCGAGACGTCGTCCTCTGACAGTCATTTGTCATGTTTACTGGTGCTGCCAGCAGCCTCCATGGATAGATATCCATCCGCAGTAAGTGTCACCAGCATCATTTAGGTCTTTTGTCACACAGACGGTGAATTTTATATCATGTGCGTGAGTATTTTCTCACGCTACGTCAGAGTGCAGTTCTTTCCCCCCCAGAGGGAATGTGACCTTGGTGCTTTGTGCCATAGATAAATACCTATGCTTGGTGTTTGATGAGATGACGCTGGTCTGATCTGGTCTATTGGACAGTGTACCCAGTCGTTTTCACTGAGAATGGAGCAAAAGGAACATGAAACATGTTGGTATATTTACATCAACCAACAGTTGACGTCATATTCAAGTGTGAGTTGAATGTTCCGTTTATGAAACGGTTACTCTGGCATTTTCTAAACCTGGGCCCCATTTTTTTTACACATATTTTGGGTTCGAAATGACTGGCACCTGCAAACACTTGGTGAAATGGTCCAGTAGATCGCCTCTGCCTGGCAGCCGAGAATGGAAAGGGTACAGGCTGTACCAGATCAAATAACGTCCACTAAAAGTCCTTGTTTTTGCCACTGACAGGCTCAGGTTGTTGTTCTGTGTGTCTGACAACATCACAGAAAGAATCCCTTCAGAGACCGGGGCCTGTAAGATCTTTTTTGTTGAATTAGAATTTCACAGAAAAGCCCATAAGCATGCCCTGCAGATTTGTCTGTTTTATGTGACCAACATACACGTCTACAGAAATCACTATGTAGCATTGTCTATGCAGACACAACTCTTCAGAGGAAACCACGTGTCCCACTTCCTCACAATCTGTGGCTTAGATAGACAAAATGCTCCAGATATACAGATCACGCTTTAGTGATCTGTAAGTGACTCAGTATATTTGCTCAAGTACTGCACAAAAATAAGTTTTGAGGTACTTGTGCTTGTGTATTTCCATTTTCTGCCACTTTATGTACAGAGTGAAATACTTTTTGCTCCACAACATTTATTTTTATAACGGTAGTTACTTTGCAGAGTGAGATTATTAATACAATCCATCTAAATCAACGTATTATTATGGATTAAACTACCCTGCAGTATGCAAAGCAGTGGACATCAGCTCCACCTTCACCGGCAACAACATTAATGCATCACTATTCATGCAGTGGTATTTATAGATACATTTAGCTAATAATACTTTTGCACTTATACTGTGGTGTATTTCTTTTTAAGGTTTCTTCTTGTAAATGTTAGATTATGCAAAAACAGGTGTAATCTGACACACTGAACACAGTGAGCGCACTGTGTGGAGTTCAGTGCAGTCATCAGTGTCGATGTCTGAAGGAAGCGGATGCCAATTACTAGATGGTGGCGGGTTCAGATGCAGTTCATTACTGCAGCAGTGTTACACAAACAAAGCGATGGACTATGAAACAAGCTCTCCTGGTTTTTAAAAGCCTCAGTAGAATAAGGAACAGTGCCTTTGGTTTCGTGTGTCTGAGCTCTGATCAGAAACCATTAGTCAAGTAAATGATTTGATTAAATTAACAATTTTGAGAATGAATGAATGGCTCATAGGTTGCCAAGCAAAAAAATGACATTTATGATATTTTACGAGTCCTACCTACGTTTAGGTAATAAACTGTCACATTTTGCCTTGAGTTGCCTTGTTCTCAAGAGCTCTACCTGTTCTAAACAAAACAATTGACTGTTCTGTATCAAGTTTGGTGAAAAGTGGATGAAGGGCTAAGTGTAAAGTACAAACAGCTACATAGAGATGATTTGGACCACCAAAACTCATTTTCTTTGCCCAACTCTCAACCAAATTTAATTGAAACCTTTAAGTTTGAGATGGAAGTTTGAGAATTCAAGTTAAGAAACAAACAATATCAAAGATTTTCCATTATCTGAGGAATTTTTACATCTTTTCATTGTTCGGTCAGCAGGCATTAGACATGTGATCATCAGTGTGAGACTTTATTGACTCATAAAAGAAGCATGCCGCCCATAAATTCAGCCATAAGAAAACCAGTGTTATATTCTAATTTGTTTGTTCTATGCTAAATCCCATGCGAGAGCCACTGTTATATATATAACCATCACCTATAGTGTTCGCCTCTTTCTGACCCGCTCACATTTTCTGATTATTACAAGAGAAAATGCAAAAACAATCTAGTGAACAAAGGTAATAAATATGAGCATAAATCACCCCAAAGAAACAAAACCTGTGCAATTGAAACAGGTATTTCAGAATTTATTTATATACATTAATATACACATAACATATGAGTGATGTTCACAGTCTGATACATTCAAATGCTAAAACACAAAAGTTTGTTCATGTCTGCAGGAATTTCTTTCTTGGCAAGTAAACTAGAAACTCAAATTCCTGACATGATTGAACATCATGTTGCAGCAGGACAAAAGCTGTTTCCAGATATCCTTTTATTACAGTCTGTAACAGGTTTTAAGTCCATTTTTATGTGTGAAAACCAGGTGCCTATTGCAGCTTAACCCCAGTTTACTCTTTAATTCAGTGGAAATGTGCTCTCTTAAGACGACACCAAAAGTTATGTGACCCTGAACTAATCCAAAACTAATCCAAAAAGCACCTGCAATCCGCTTGAGGAGATAAAGGATCTGCTCCTTGAAACTCTTATTCTTACTTGCTATTAAACTTGACATCATCGTACTTGATTATCTTCCCATCACGAGTCACCACTTCCTTCTGCTCCCATGTTTCCACCTCCCCGTTTTTCTCCTCAAAACGCCGCACCACCACCCTCCCTGTCGGCGGCAGGTTGCAGGGCAGATCCTTGGCAGCCTCTTGGTACAGCCTCATTTTCATCATGTCTTGGGTGAGGTCGGTTCTGCCCGTTGGGACCAGAGCCTGGTTTTTGTTCCTGTCCTCTGTCCTCTGAGGGGAAGGGGAAAGGTGCAGTGTGGCTTGAGGGCGCACAGCTTTGACGTCTGGTTTGGGTGAGCGCTCCCATCTCAGCGGCGATGGAGACCTGTTGAGTGGTGACGGATCTCTGTTAAACGGTGAAGGAGCCCTGTTTAACGGTGAGGGATCTCTGTTAAACGGTGAAGGAGCCCTGTTTAACGGTGAGGGATCTCTGTTAAACGGTGATGGAGCCCTGTTTAACGGTGAGGGATCTCTGTTCATAGGAGATGCACCTCTGTTCATTGGTGACGGAGATGGAGACCGATTTCTGGCATTAATGTGAGGTGAAGGTGGCTTAAGGTGCTCTCTTTGAATTGGTGTATTTGTGACGATCCCCGCACCTCCAGCTCTCCTTATTTCACTTATGACCCCACCCACGGAGGCTCTCAGAGAAGGGTCGGCCTCCACCATCCTACATACAGCGTGGCAGAACGGTTGATCCCCCAGGGTCTCCTTGATCTTGGCGGGACAGACGCTAGGCGTGTACAGCCGAATCCGGGCACAGAGCTCTGCGATGATCTTACCCATGGCCCACACGTCTGAACGCTGGTCCCGCTGGCTGCGCCTCTGCAGCACCTCAGGGGCTGAATAGGCCTCGTTGCCCATGTCCATGGCAGAGTTGAGACCATGTTTGAAGAACTTGGCCAATCCCAGGTCAATGATGACAGCTCTGTTTGTGTTATGCTCCACCTGGAAAACAGATGCTGTTTAGTTTGTTTTTCTTATTAAAATGACAGAACAATTCATAGAGCTTTGTGGGATACCGTACTGCAAGATAATCACTCCACCTCAGCCTCTGCCCACTGATTACAGGTGTCTAAAACCACACTAGCAGCTCTGTGGGGCTGCACTTCACCACTTCACCATTTAGACATAAACTGAGGTATTGGAACATGAATGTGTGTACTACATCTCATGGCAGTCAGTCCAATAGTTTACGAGTGGTTACAGCACGTCACATGACTTCCACCAGCTCAATTCCAGCTGGTGAGCTTTGTTGCATGTCATACCCCCCTTTCTCTCCCCTGTTTCCTAACTATCTTCATTGTCTCTGTCTAATTATGACAAAAAAAAGTCAACCCCATGGTTGCGCTAGAGGAAATGCTGGTGCTTTTGCTTGTGCTTTGTGTGTTAACTTGAGAGTTCATAAACCTCAGTGCTATGAGTGTAATATTCTGCATTAGTCTCCAGTAATCAAACACTCACTCAAACAGTCACTCAAACACATCTTTTTGGTACAATGTAAAGAAAATTAGTCCCCAGTAATCCAGTAGTTAGTCATTCAGAAGTAACAAGTGTAACAAGTGTCCATGACCTTGCCAGAAGTGGTGAAATTTAAATGTGTCAACAAACAGACTCTCAAGAGGTCAGCTCTTGAGAGTCTGTTTCACAAATTCGGACAAATTTCTGACAAAAAGTCACAAATCGTGACTGTAACACCTCTCACACTTCTGAGATAAACCCTTCATGCAGTGTGCACGGACAGTCTGTGCAGGCCTCCACTCACCATGATGTTTTCAGGCTTGAGGTCTTGATGGACAATATCTTTAGAGTGGAGGTGAAGCAGCCCCTCACACATGCCGATGATGATGGTGCCTTTATTAGCCGGAGTCAACTGTGGAGATGAGCATTTGAGATCAAGTTTAACCAGACTGGCATTAAATATTACCTGCATGAAACTCAAATCACACAAAAAGAAAGTTAACAAGCCGTGACGTGAAATCAGGCATAAAGCCTATACACTCATAAAACCTCTGGATCTCACACATCCGACGACTGACTTTCTCAGACTACAGTCACAACGCATTGTTTTGATTTCTGTTATGAACCTCAAACCGTGAACCGTACTTTTAGATTTGTCATAATATTCAAGCATGAGATAATGGATGATTTGTATTCTGGGTACCACTATCCTTAACCCTTTATCGGACAAGGCACCATATTTGGTAACTTAAGAGGGAATTCAAAATGCCGCCCCTTGCCTCACCATGAGGCAGCAGAACTACAAGATTTCTCCAAGCCAATCAGCGACAATCAGGCTACATGACAGACTGGCAAGAAACCATATATGGTAACTTCACTGACCTTGATTTTCACCAGAAAATTTTATTAAAAAAATAAAAAAAACTTACAAAAGTAAAAAAGTCTTGTAATGACCACCAGTAATGGTTGAAATTTTGAATTTGTAAGTATTTCAGTGAGTGCCCTATAAAGGGTTATCTACTATCCTTCATTTCACCTTGAATCACGTCTCGTTTGTCTGCTGTCATGATAACTTTACCTGTATTTTAGACTTTGATGCTTTAAAGATGGTGGTCTCCAAGTCCTCTCCGAAGATGAACTCTAAGGGAATGATCCATTTGCCGTCCGTGAGAGCTATGTTGCCCAGCAGCTTCACTATGTTGGGATGATTTGCCTTGCTGCAGAGCAGTGGCAACATGTCATGGAGAGAAAGAAAGAAATCAACAAATTAGCAAAATATTTCTTGTACCTCGCACTTATTTTTAAGTTAAATAAGATAGGTGTTTTAGTCTTAATTGTATTACATGCTTCTTCCCTGACATGTAATGCTTTTCAGGAGTTCATTTATCTTTTTAATCACTTACTCTGCCATTTCTGAGACGGCAAACATTCATACTCACTTGTACACTTCACACTCTCTCTCCAGGTCCTTCCTGTTGATGAGCTGCTGGGGGACCTTCTTTATAGCAGCCCAGGTATCGTTGTACTTCTGCTTGTACACCTTCCCAAAACAGCCCTGTGCGAGCGTGCCGGTAGAGTACGCCATCTGTGACACATAGAGAGAACAGTATAGTTAAACTGGTAGATTACATGATAGAAAAAAACATATTTACTGCAGTAAATGCGACTTTGGTGAATGCCGTAGCATTTGCTTTTTCAGAAATGTCGATGAAGCATTTCTAAATCTGTGGTTTGTGGTCGAGTAAATATCTGGTTCTTTCCGTCCGTTTCTTTTTTTTCTGTGAGGGCTGTTCCTCTTTGCCTGTGCAGGTGTCCTCTGTGTTGCAAGTGATGGTCTTTGGGACTTTCCTCTTTGTTGTTTTGCACAACACTTAAGAATAAGTGACTGTGTTAGTGACACATCAGAAAGGAACTAAGATCGTGATCGTGGCAACCAAGCAGGTGATTGTTGTTGTTAAGTTAATTTCCAACAGGCCTTTTTTCACAGGAGACATTTTTGCATTTTTCTATTTTGCTGCTTTAGTTTCACAAGCTATTCCTATTCCTATTTCTATTTCTCTTTCTTTTTGGTGTGTGTTGGTTGTCTGTGGGGTGTCTGTATGTACTGCTGCCGTGACAAAATAATTTCCTGAATTTGAAGGATTCATAGTTCCTTTATTGAAGGATAAATTCCTTTATCAGTTCCTTTATTGAAGGATCAATAAAGGAACTATTCTATTCAGGGTGCTGGCTGGCTCCCTCTCAGGGCTCATTGAAACCAGAACCTCTCCTACTTTGTGCCTTTCCTACTATGACATGTCTGCTGTGAAGAGGGCCTAATAGCCTGTGCATCAGTACATATACACGTATACAGTATTTTGTATATACGTATACAGTATTTTTCATTATCTATTTCATCTGGAGAGCTGCCTAACTCAATGCACATTGTACATATGCACATGTTACTATGTACAATTCATGATTATAAACTTGAATCTTCTAATATGATTTATTTGAGGTTTAGTTTCTTTGAAGTTTTAAATCTAAAGTACACGAGTACAACATGTACTTTAAACCGTATCTAAATTAGCTTTACTTTGACACTGTTGCACTTTTACTTTTGGTACTACTACATATACTTCTATACTTTAGTATGAAATAGGCCAAATTGCTACTAAACCATAGAGCTACTGTGCTGTGTTTTCACTCATCCAGGCCTGTTCTCAGCATGAATCAACTTGTCGAAACGACAGGGCTAAAGAGCAAACAGATTCAAATGAGTCAAAGCTAAGTATTCTCGAGAAGGGAGCGTCACCTCTGCTATGTAAGGGGATCTTGTGTTTCACTTCCAAATATACAAGTGCCATAGCAGTGATGCTCAGTTAATGAGATTCACTTTATTGGAATCAACATTTGAATCGATGAACGAATGCCCTCTAGTAACGCACGCAAATAACACAAGCAAGCCGCTCAGTTCAGTGAATCTATAAATCAACAGGTAACTGAGCCTGTTGTGTCAATAGCAGCTCCTGTGCGCTGATCTGTACAGACATGGTTGTCGTTTTAGGAATTTTGACGGAGGGGTGACCTCCAGTCAGCTGCAGCCCATTTCACACAGACTTTGAGCTGTGTGTTGTATAACAGAGAGACAGATAGAGAAAGAAGATAAAGCTGACAGACCGGAATGTCCACAAGAGAAAAAAACAAGTTTGTCTTTGCATTGGCTGGAACACACACTTGGAAGCTTGTAACCCCACACCTTTATGTTTAAGATAAAGCGGTTATTTGCTACAGAGTGAACAATCGTAGTTATATTCACAAAGAACAAACTGAGGTATGTATGATGACGTGAACACACACGAGCACATTCTTTGAAAGAAAGACATTTTTTGCTGTAATTATAACCTCCTGAAGTGCTCCAGATCAGGAGCCCAGACACTGGGCTCACGGCTTCAAACCAGGCAGAAATACAAAGCATGAAAAGGATCTTTGTAATTCTAAAACCAATCTACCCTACACATTTTATAAAAGTGGATAAATCTATGTTGTCCTATGTTGCTCCACACAAACCTTGTCAGGCCTACCTTTGTGCTGTAGAGGGAAAGCAGCGGCGTCAGGTCTGAGCACGAGTTGACATAGTTGGCCCTCTTTATACCTGCTCCACGCCTTCTTATATCCGCCTGAGTGCTGCAGCAGCCTGACTGGAGGAACTCAGGAATGAGAAACACACCATAAACAAATGTACTGTAGGAAAGGTCTGATAAACAGAGGGACGTGTGACTGTGGATAAGGCTATGTTGACACAGCCAAGACAAGAGGGAGAGGGTATTCCTGAGTGGATTAGCAAACAATAGGCCCGTGGCATTGTTAGTCCGTGGGAGGTTTTCTACAGACACGTAGAAGACATCCATTGGTGACCTCATAGTACCATTGTGGGGTTGACATTTGTGGTTTGGGGTTTTCATTCATTTTCATTTCAAGATGTTCATGTTCCCTCCTGGATAAAATTAAATACCTTTGGTGATGCTTTCACTATTGAATCCAGTAAGTTGTGGTTCGCAGCGCCCACAGTTTTTTCACAGAGTGCTTTTGGTGCGAATAGCCAGCAGCTGCTATTCAGCTATTTACACCCAGTCCAGTCGTGCAGTGTAAAGGCAGAAAAATGCCATTATCAGGTATGAGTGACATGGCTGAATGGTTTAAGTTTGGCTCAGCTACCAAAACTACTTGGCTAGTCTTAGGGAAATCATGGTTTGGGTTAAAATGACAATGCAAATATAAAAGGTAGAGTACATTAAACACAAAATATATTATTTCCAACATAAACCCACATTGGTTAGTCCACCCCAGTTGCTACTACTATCCAAGTGCAAATAGTATCTGCTATTTTTATATTTTGATTATGGTGAACAAGCAGGTGCTGTGCTGTGGTTAGCACTGTTGCCTCACAGCAAGAAAGTCCCGGGTTCAAATCCCGGTTTCAACCCGAGGTCTTTCTGTGTGGAGTTTGCATGTTCTCCCCATGCTAGCGTGGGTTCTCTCCGGGTACTCCGGCTTCCTCCCACAATCCAAAGACATGCACATTAGGTTAATTAGTAACTCTAAATTGCCCGTAGGTGTGAGTGTGACGGTGAAAGGTTGTCTGTCTCTATATGTGGCGACCAGTCCAGGGTGTACCCTGCCTCTCACCCAACGTCAGCTGGGATAGGCTCTTTAAGTAGAGCTATTCTACTGTCAAACATACAACTAAGTTGCTTCACAATCTGTAATGTAATGAAAAATGAACAATTACATGAAATAAAAAATAAATATCTGATTGGACTCGACATCAGCAGATGCTAAACACTAAAGGATTGTGATTAAAAAACATCACTGGGACGGCTCTACCACTGACTGAGCCCCGTGACCTTCCACCATGCATCGCTCATGATCACTTTAATTCAAGATTCTTTATTTGTCATATACACAGTTATACACAGTATAATGTGCAGTGAAATGTTTTGAGTGCCTGTCCAGGACTGAAACAATGATAGATAAAATAAATATAAAATAACATACAAAATGAAACAATAAGAGTGGAAAACACAAGATAAATATATATATATATATACACACATACACACACATATAAAGATAGAATACACATATAAAGACAGAATAAATAAATAAAACAAAGTCTGAAACCTGTGTAGAATATGGGTGTATATACAAGTATGCTGGAGTATTGCAGGTTGTGAATAGATTGTCCATAAAGAAGCTCCTCCTCATCCTCTCTGTGTTTGCCTTCAGGCAGTGGTAACGCCAACCTGGCGGCAGCAGAGAGGACAGTCTGTGGCTCCCTCGCAATCTTCCTTTGACCGGCAGCGCTCCTGGTAAATGTCCACCCTCCTCAGGGCCAAGAGGTCCTGCTTGGTGCTGCTGCCCATCCAGGCGGTGATGCTCCCAGGCAGAACACTCTCGATGATGCAGGTGTAAAAATTCCTGAGCACATTGAGAGGGAGCTTAAAGTCCCTCAGGCGTCTGAGGTGGTAGAGACGCTGTAATAAACCCATGGTCAGAGCAAAATTAGCTGTTTTTTATTCAGATTTTGAATTCATTATGATCTTAATATTGATATACTGTCACTGCACTCATGAGACCAAATAAACTGTGACTGTTTTGCTGTGATACTGAGAACATAAAATTGTTTGCATGAATAAAATTTAGATGCCTTTGAACAACATTTAACCAATAATCTCATGAAACCAGGAACTTGGTGTAAAATGTCTACCGATTTAAAACAGAAACCAGATCATTCAACAGGAAGTGGTTAATCTGATGACTTTTTATTTATTGTGTTCTATTTTATTCAAAGTTAACAGTGTTTCTCGTGTTTTTGTTTCTCTGTTGCTTTCTTTAGACCTGATCTCAAATAACTCTCAGGTCACCGCCTTGGATTTCCCCCTGTTTTGTGATGAACCGCAGTCAGGTCTCTGTAGAAGAAGAGCACATGCAGAGAAAGCAACAAAACAAGAAGTTTCGAAAACGAGGAAGAAAGAAAGAGGTCTGGGGGATTGTCATGATGCAGCAAGATGCATAATGTTTGAGTCACAACTACAATACAAATGTGTACAAAGAAATGGGTAGGCTATGTGGTAATGTGTGTTTGGTATAAAGTGTAAACTGTATAAACTCAGCCATCCTTTCCCCGTTTCTTTCGGTTTGTCACACATTATGAGACATATAGATGTGCAGCAACATGTGTGGTTGGTGGTTACAAAAGAAATAAACTCCAACTTGTAAAATACCACTGTCCTCTGAGGAGTCCTTAAAGACAAAATCCAATTCTCCTGTAAAAGAAACCACAAATGACTGAAAACGTTTTTCAGATTGACATGTTTATTTACAAGCAGTTACAACATTTCTACCATTAGATGGAGTTCTTAAGTAGTGTACAGTACAAGAGGAAGATGTCACTTAGCTGCCATTCATTTCCTGGTTGTCCATTCACCTTATGCGTCCCCAGCAGCATACTCATCCCCATACTCATTCTGGGGCAAACAATGGCAAACCCCGACGATTATTTTTTCCACCATCAGCCTCAAAGTAAGTTTGTTTATTTGAATTCCATCATTTGATTGCTTTGGCTGGGCAGGAGGGTCATTTTTGTGACTGTGCTCATGTTGAATGGCATGGAGCATTTCTTCATTCATTCCAGACATGCAAACCGCCTTTGACAGGATTTCTGTCCAGGCCCTGTGAAGCTAACTCCACGCTGCTTTTGATCAAATCGCAGGTTTTATTAACTTCAGTGACCAAGGAAATTGTTTTATCCATATTTTGGAGCTCAAATCGTGCCAGTGACATATTTACAGTAAAATTAACTACAGTTTCTTGTGTTGCTGTGCGCTGCCATTACATTCCTGTGGCTTGTGCACCCATTACGCAGTTTTATCTAACTCATAATATTATGACTATTGTGTTTTATAGTCGTTTTATAGTCAGGGTTTTTTTTTAGCTCAATTTAGAGTGCAAAGTTTTTTTATCTGCTGATGAGATTATTTGAAATTAGCTACCAAACAATATGTTTTGATATTTATTTTTTGTTTTACACTTGTGGCCAGGTGGCCAGGACCGACACACCCAGGAAAGCGGGTATGTTTCTCTATGTTTTTAAACTAGTTTTAACTTTGAAGTTAATCTGAATGTGAAGTAATGCACTGTTCAACCGCTGATGGCTGTACTTTTGATTTTGATGGTAAATGCTTATTGTATTGTTTCCATGAATGCGGGTAAAATATAATTTGTTTGTTTTACTTATTTCACTTTTATTTTGTGCCAGCGCTTCTTGTGCTTCCACAGTAAAAAAACAAACTCTGCATTTAATTTGCATTGTAACGGGAGCATCACTTTTCATATTACAGTGCTGCTGGCCTCTCCTCCAACATGGAGCACAAGTTCAGTGATTATTACAGTGAAAGTGCTTTACCAGTCGCAGAAAAAGGGGGCTTTGTGAAGCCCATTCCTAAGGAGGAACGAGACATCCGTTGGGATGAGGTGGCAGAAAAGTTTGGTTCACACAAACCAGTATTTTTGCATGCTGCTGGTCCAAAGGCAAAGTCACTGCCTGCATCTGTTAAGGAGGGGTTCATAGAACCGTTGGCTCAAGCTCTGACTCAGAAAAGCAACTTTCCACCACAATCGCCTCTGATAGCAATGTCAGAGGACGGCCAGGGGGAGGAAACTACTGAGGTTTTACCCACAATTACAGCTACTACAGAGTCAGAGGGGCAGTCAGGTGCAGGGGTGAAGGGCCTCTTCATGTGCACTAAGAGGGACACGAGGCGACACCAACCAAAAGGTCCACCACCCACTCCTGAAGAAGGGAGAAACCACCGCAGGATGAGAGCTGCTGCGAGGAACTGGAAATGTAATTAAATTTGAATTTATATTAACCTTAAATTGTAACTAACCAAATTTGAATATGGAATAATATCTACATCTATGCAGTATCACATAAATAACAACTCAATGTACACTCAATGCTCACTTTATTAGGTACACCTGTGCTGTTCATTACAAGAGCTGTGCCATAAGTTCATGTTGTTCTCAATGTTTAAGTTTTGTTGACATGGTTGGAGATGTGTAAATTCAATCAAGATTCAAGATTCAAGATTCAAGATGCCCTTTATTTATCGCCCAAAGGGGAAATTCAAATATACTCACACAGCTCCCTTCTAGAAGAATTACAGTGAAAGAAAAGGAACATTTTTCGAAAAGTAAAATTAACAAAAAAAAAAAAATAAGTACCAATATACAAAGAATGGAATGCAAAATGTACAAAAATACAGAACAAGGGAATGTTTATCATTGAGTTCAGGGTTAAAGCTGAGGTTGTATTGAACTGCATTATGTTGAGAGGCTTTTTTAATGTCTTTCCCTGGTAACATACAGAATATCAGAAGCAGTATAATGCAGTCCAGCACGACACCACCTTTAACAATGGCCTCTATATATAACACTATAGAGGCATCGTAAAAGTAGACTTTATGGCAGAGCAGTTGTGTTGCATTAGATAATTAATGTCATCTTGGAGTGTAATACCACTTCATGATGAGAATACATTTCTAATTTATCTTTTTCATCTGTATTTCCAGTGTTCCTTCTGTGTGGGATCACACTCGTACATGTTTGTGAGGGGTTTCCTGGTATGTGGTAAAAATTATGACTACACTGTTGCCCATAAAGTTGGAATAAAATGTTTTTTTTACCTCTTCTCATGAAATGATTGTGACAATGTGATTTATTCTTGATAAATAAAGTGTATATCTTCTCAACTCTATTGATCAAACTCCTCCAAACATATCACAGTGAAACTTAAACCACAATTAACTTTTGCAAACTGTTTATTTAGGCTTTAACAATATTGGGGGTATTGAACAATTATTCCAGCTTTATGGGCAACAGTGTAGTTCAATGTCACATAACTACGTGCAGCACATCCTGTATTAATATCTTTATTCAAGTTTAACTGTCTTGTCTTGTCTACAGCGTGCTATTGTTTTGACCAATAACTACTTTTCCTTACAATATTTGTCTTAGGTACTCAACCTGCACACCACCAAAAGTGTAAGTTAGTACATTTTGTAAGTCTGTTAACTGATTTTAATTGATTCATTTCATTATTTCAAACCATATAATAGCAAGATTTTTTTAAGCTGCCTTGCTCAGAAATTCATATTTACACAAATTTACACCTGCAAGCTTTTTTACTTTTTTTTACATCTGTCACTCATCAATCTTTTCCTTTGTTTTGACTGCAGTTAAGTGTTTTGCCTGCAGCAACATGGACAGATGCCCTAACCTGATGACCATTTTTAAAAACTCTGATGACACTCGTGTGTACCAAAGAAACCTCAATCAAACATTTCCAGGCTGCTGTGGGATCGCTCCACCTGGCCCAAAGAGCTGTGCTGTGTGCCACGACCAATCATCCGTCACCATCATCTGCCCTGAGGAGGTTGGAGAAATTGATGTAGAAGACAATAATGGAAGGATTTCAGAGGTCTCTCCAAACAGTATGTATAACACAAATGTAGCAAACATGAATCTGCGCTGTCTTTGGTTCTGTTCTGTTTTAAATTAAAACTGAGAATGTTGTTTTAACATTGGGGATACATATGACAAACAGCACTGTGCAACAACTCTTAGATACACATAGAAATACAGTCAGAGGAATAGTTAATAGTTAAAAGAACAGTCATCAGGATTTCCCCAGGAAATCGTTTAGTTGAGGTGGTTGGCCGACACCATGTCTTGTGATCAGTACAGTTAGCTGATGGGAGCCTAAACAATAGTCTAAAAATATATTTCAATTCACTTTTCAAAAGCTACCTCAGTTCTTCTCTCATAATGTATTAGTCACATTCCTATTGTCAGTGCTATAGTTGCTATTAGTATATTGGTTGCTGTTTATTCTCTCTCTCTCTCTCTCTCTCTCTCTCTCTCTCTCTCTCTCTCTCTCTCTCCAACCTCCACCCAACACAAACCCCACTCAAGCCGCCCACATCTGAGTCTGGGTCTGTTTGAGGTTTCTTCCTGTTAAAGGGGATTTTTCTTCTTTTTAGGAGGCAGCCTTTGTTTAAGGTGGCAGAACTGATGCAGTCTAGCAGAACAGTCCTGCATTAAATCCTCCCCTCGTGAAAGCTATAATATTGAGAGGTGCTGATACAACTATGTGGACGTTTTGGAGGATGTAGTTTGTGTGGTGCTGTTGTACTAAATTGCATTATACAGAAATGTGTCTCTAATGTCCTGTCCATCCTACTGATATGAACGATGGAACTGGAGCACCTCTGTGTACAATGGAATACAATACAACACTATAAACTACATCATTAGGTTAAAGCAACACGTCTCTAAAACAGTTCAAACTGAAAAAAAAAGTGATCATCATGAAGTTCACGAAGGGAGGATTTATTTGATGGCTGTTTTGATGCTCCGAAAATATTTATAACTGCAACCTTTTGTCTCCCTTAAACAGCTTGTGTGAGTGGTTTAGGTGCACAGCAGCAGACCTGTGGCACTGCATGTGCTCCACTGAGTCCTAACACTGGTATGTATTTAACACAAGCCCTGTATGTTACACTAATACTGACACTGATGAAGTGCCTGACTTTAAAGAACGTCAGATGTTTTTTCTTTTTTTCCAACTTAAACCACGTGTTTTCTTTCTGCAGTCCTTATGCTGATTGTGGTGGTAGTGCTGCTGCTCTGCAATGTAAGTCAGCATGAGTCATGGACATAATTCTATTTTAGGTCTTCTTTAATTCCAAAATAAATGGAAATGATGCTTGTTTTGCATACGGCATGTCACATTTCATTATTCAAATCTGTTTTTATTCTGTCTTTTTAGTGCTGCCAGACCTGAGTGCTGAGGCCATCCTTTCACCAAGTCATTTTATTTTCAGCTGTAGCTGCCATGCAGGCGCTAAATAGAAAAGACCTGCGTAGGGTTTTAATTCTTTACAACTGATAAGCTGGAAATGTAGGAAACCTTTGACCTTTTTTTCCTCCAAAATGACTGAAACATTCACTCAATCAGCAGATTTCTTAATCGATTAACTAATTGCTTATATGACTAATCAACGCTACATGTTAGCTGATAGTGATGTTTGAAATGATGTTTAAAAAATTAATAATATCTGCTGTCTTAATAAAAAAAACAGATTTAAACAGCACATGTCTCTGTCATTATTTATGAGTGAAACACTGGAGCAGGCCAGAGTGAATGAACAGTTCTCAGATCTCAGATCAGCCGCAGTGTAGAAATACACAAGCACCAAATCTATTCAAAAGTACTCATCATGCAGAATGACTCATTTCAGAACATCACATCAGTGGATTATAATTCTTTTGCATTGTCATGCATTTATAATTTGATGCATTCGTGTGTACATCACTTTGATGTTGCAGCTAATAAAGGTGGGGGCTTAATTTTATAAAATAAACTTCAAAGTAACTTCCAGTATTGGAGAAATTAATTGTGTATTGGAGAAAAAGTACAATATTTAGAACAAGTACCTCAAAATAGTGCATAATTACAGTGCTGAAGTAAATAATATGTTATCAGAGATGGCCTTTACACACACACACACACACACACACACACACACACACACACACACGCACGCACACACACACACACACACATTTCTCAATCACTCCCACGCGCGCCCCCACAAACGGGTTGAACTTTAACAAACTGCGCTTTGACAGTGTTATCAGTCTGGATCGTACCAACTGGCGGGTCGGTCAAATATTATTTTGGTAAAATTTCTACCTTAACGAAAACTATGTTTAGAAAGGAACGACAGGTTTATTATCCAATAATGCTGTCCCGTTCTCAACACAATTTATCGCGGTCGAATAAATCCACCGCCGACCATAAAAGCAACTAAAAACAATGTACACCCCCCCCCCACACACAACCTGTCTTTGACTCTCACCTGTTGGCCGCGCGGCTGACGTGGGGCGTTCAGGTACACCCCTCGCCTTCAACACACGAAGAGACAAAATGGAGCTGGGACTACCTGGCTGAGGGAAAATAAAGTTGCGCTCAATATTGTGCACAACCTGAGGGATTGTTAGCGCATTTGACGAGATAAAATCTACGTAAGTCGACCCAAACCCAGAGGAAAGAGGATTCAAAATGTTTTGGACGTTAATCATCGCCGCTTTAATGGCAACAGGTAAGCTGGCCTGTTTTTTTTTTTTTTTTTGCCAAACAGGGTGGGCCTCTTCCGTGAACAGTCCGATGGTTTCTGTGGCTGTCCGAGTGTTTCTCTATTCTGACACATTTTGCTGGTGTTTCTTTGTGTAGTGACTGTTTTGGGACTCCTTATTTTCATTTAAGGGATTATATAGTGTCACTACTGTATTATCGAAAAGCAGTTTATCGAACAAAACTTCGAATACGAATCGAATTAACAACCTGTTACACGAAAGGATGGTTAGCGCTTAGTGGTGCTGCTAGTTGTTTTCCTGTACCTAGAAGGCTCTTTTACAATAAAATTGGTTATCATTATGTAGTTTGTTGAACTGTAGAGAAGAAAACAGTCAGATTCTCTATTAAATATTATAAATATTTTATAGAGACACCTTCCAGCCAAGCCAACAACAAGCCAAATGCTCCAAAATGGCACCAAGTTAAGGCCTCACAGTGAGCATGTCTCTCGTAATTTAGCGAGGTGGAGCTGCGGACATCTGAGGCATGTAATAACCTGTTAGAAACAGTGAGTAGTTTCCTCTGGTTGGTGTCCTCTAATTTATGGCAGAAAATAATGCCGAGCTCCATAATGTTTGTGAACACAACCTGTACACCAACTATGCAATTTGCATAGTTATGAAATATCATATGTATGTTTTTACATTGATTTTTGTTTGATTAGTTCAATGTTGTTCCGTATTCAAGTCATTTATTTTTCTTATTGAAAAAGTGTGATGGGTCTTTGTTGATATTGAAGGAAAGGTCAGTGCTGAATATACAATCTAGAAATCTCACTTCTTTTTTTAGGGCCCGAACACCAAGCGGTGCGAGGCAATGCAAGGAATTATTGCTGTTACATTTCATTCAATCAATCAGTCAATCTTTATTTATATAGTGCCAATTCATTCCATAAAGAGCAGGTCTAGACCAAACTCTTAAATCAAGAGAGAGACCCAAAGTTGCAGGGTGAGAGGAAAGTCACGGCAATGCCCCCAGCATCTGGAAATAATCTTGCCGTTTAGAAAAAACAAACCATCAAAAGCCTGCTGTAGAGTATTCCTCTGTTTTCGGATGAAAGCCTGTCATTAATGGTCAGGCTGTCTGAGGTGACTCATCACACCCACTCTCGGTGATACTAGCTGTGAGGAAATAGTTTGCCATATATCACGCCCTAAGGCTTTAGTGAACTATTTAGAAACCATTACCCAATGTTACAAAAATGTGAGTAACAATATTTTTAATTTCTTTCCAGAGTCCACCATGGCTATCTCAGTCCAGTGCCCCACAAAGAGGTACATCGTCATCCTCTTCCAGCCCGTCACCCTCACCTGTAACTACCAGACAACCGCCACTCAGCCTCCCGTTATCACCTGGAAGTATAAATCATATTGCCGGGACCCCATCCAGGCCGCACTGAATCCCAGCAGTGCAGAGAACGTGCTGTCCCAAAACAACCCCAACTACGACCCCAACATCGAGTGCGCCGACAGCCAGAGGACGGTGCGCATAGTGGCCTCCAAGATGGGCAATGCGGTGACCCTCGGCTCGGATTACCAGGGTCGCAAGATCAGCATCATAAACAGTGAGTTGATCAAAACTTCCGCCTTAAAGTCCCATTCAGATGTATGGTAAAGACAGGGTATCATTTTTTGACTTGACAGAGAAAATTAAATAAAACCAAAAATATAGAGAGTATGCCATTGTGAGCAAAAAAAAAAATGATGAAAGAGCTGCAGCAATTAGTTGATCAAGAGACAATTAATTTAAGCCATTTTTCATGTTTTCCTCCATCACTCAAATTATTGTGTGATGGAGTAAAATGTGAATTTCTATTTGAACACATATTATACACAGATTTTGGACCAAAACTTTAGAGTGAATGTTTTAAAACAGAATTAAGATGATTTTGACCAAGTGGAGCAAGAAGGACTGATGTTAGGATGGTCATGATGGGTCTTACATGAATCAGACTGTTGCACTGACATACTGCTGTGGAAGAATCTGCTGATGAATGAATCTAGTGCAGCTGTCCAGTACAATTCATACTGTTATTATGCTCGTGAAACAACACAATGCAGTTGTCATTTTTATGGCAATTCCTATTTCAGAGTATGTCACTTAAGTACTGTGTGGAAAATCCTAGGGAACTCCGCTCTGTTACATCGCAGCAGGCCAGAGTAGCCGGGGAAAGTGAGCAACAGACTAAAAGTATCATGATAACTTCTGATAGGCATGTCTGAAAAGTTTGACATGTTGGAGAGACTGTAAGGTCAGCCTGCACAACCTGTCTCTCTGGAGGATGTGTGTTCCTCACAAAACACAAGTATACACACACACACACACCACTGCTTCACACAGGGTGGTCGTGCATCTTTAAAAAGTCTTAAAATGTCTTAAATGAACTTTTATTAATAGAAAGTATTAAATGGTCTTAAATAGTGTTTGTGATGGTCTTTAATATTTATTTATTGAATGCTGTCAGTGTGGCCTAAAATTTACTCAAAGCACAATTTGAAGGCCTCTTTTGTCCGATTATGTTCTACTGGTTTTAGCTAATCATGTCCACAAACTTTGTCCCCTGGTGACCACCGTAGCGTCAGTGCAGTGTGGATGGCATTTAGCAACTAACCTACAGGGGACACTCCAGTTTCTGTCTGTGGATTTACTTTGTCCATAACTTTAACCCTTTCTATCTGGCGCTTCCTTTTAGCCACTAATCTCCAGTATTTCAGAGTATGTTTTCTTTATGTCACTGCACCCGTCAGCTTCAAGTTGAGATGCAGACACAAAATATAAACGCAAGGAGCGATATTGACTAAATAATGTGGGGGGGGGGGAAACATTTCCGGGTAAATAATTGTCCAACTCCACCAATATTTGGGAAAAAGAGGTGCTGTACTGTACAAAAGTGTCAATCATCAGTCCGATCTATATGAGAAAGCTGAACAGATACATTATGACAACAGACTGTGGCAGGATACGTTTCACCTGTTTATTTAAAAGTTGCATATAAGCTAAAAAAAACAGTGGCATTAAAAAGTAAGTATTTCAACACTGATACTCTAATGTTATGGTTGTGAAGATATAGTGAGGGTACAGTGGAGCAGGAGGGCAAGGAGGCCCCAGTGTAGAAGAATATGGGCCGAAATATATGCTCAGTAATATTTTGTCAATGTTTGAAATGTCAAAATATTGCAACCCAACACGGATCATATCAGATTTCAGTATCCTAAGATTGCAGTCATAATAAATAATACTGCAATACTGTTTTAAACAAAAATCAAACCAGTGGATCTGTCATTTCTCACAGACGCAGACCTGAATATTGCACAGACGGCATGGGGCGACAGCGGCGTCTACATGTGCTCTGTGATCTCCTCCCAGGATCTTTCAGGAAATGGTGAAGACTACACAGAGTTGATTGTACTCGGTAAGTCACCTACATAGGCGTTGTTGTGGTCACATTCTGATTCACATACAAACAGACAATTAGCTTCTTTTTCTATCCTCCATATGCTTCCATTTCCTTCTCTGCCCTCCTCCCATTCTCACACATCTGATAATACATAAGGTTTTTAATAAGAAGAAATGTTCCAAATGAGTGTGTGTGTGGTCAACAGAGAGCACACTTGCCGCCAGTCTGGTTCTGATTAAGTCTTTAGCTGTAGGGAGTAAAATTAGGTCGAAACCACTTTAAAGTAATTGTGACTTTATCTTTCTTTCACAGAGAGAAAGTCAAATACTACTGACCTCCTGCCTGGCATTGACTTACTGGTTATGGAAGGTAGTACAAACCCCTTGATATAGCTCAGTCATGTTTAAGTCCCACTGTACTGTACTGGGGTCTGAGGGAGGATGAGGTTAAGGTGTAAAGGAGATCAGATAAAACTTCTAACACAACACCCCGGCTGCGTTGCTTGATGTCAGCCAGGCTGTGTGTTTTTTAAATAGACGTCAGATATACAATAGATTTTCTGGCCACGATCGTACTCTGTCTGCAATTCTGAACTTCAACTAGGTAGAAACTGTGACTCATCTTACGAGCAGGACCCTGCATACATCCTGTTGTGAGTGAAAATCCAAACCCAACTACTCTACTTCATGTATATCCTTAACTTTCTCTACCTTCCACTCCCTCCTTATCTACCTCAATTTCTCTTTCTGTGATATGGCTCAGCTCCCATGTGTGACTTTCTGCAGCTCCCTGGTTGCAACAAAAGGGCATTCAGTTTTCTTATCAGTGTACACCACCAAATAGTGTTTTTACACTGAGCTCCGCTAATCCAGTCTCCATTTCAGTTGACTCATTTGAACGAACATTATCTCCCCTCTTTTCTGTTTTTGTTTCTTTGCTAAGTGGCATCTGCTGCCTGAGCTGACATGCAGAGTGAAATAAATGTATGGTATAAGGACCAACCGGTTTTACCGGTTCTACAAAACCTTAAAAAATACCCAAATCACATCTGTAGCTAATATGTCTGTAGCTATCAGTCTCAAAGGAAGCTTTAAGTGAGGCAGTCTTATTACATTTAACAAAAGACAAAAACACTTTTCACAACTACAAAATTGGCTCCTTAATAGTATGAAAAAGTACCAAAAGATAGAGTTCCTAAATCACTGTACCTATTTATATTGCACACTGATGTAGTTTTGTGGGTAAACATGGATAGAAACACCTACATTATGGATACCTTTGGAATATAGTTTTGGCAGCTGGGAAAAAGGCCATTACAAAGAAGTGGATGGTACAGAGAGACCCAACCATCCGGGACTGGACCCAAATAATGACTGACATTTACAAAATGGAAAACATTACTTTTGCAACAAACTTAAAAATGGACACTTTTTTCTTACACTGGAAAAAATGGGAAAAATATGCAGAACAGTATATGCCTGACATTGCATAGAATATGCTATTCATAAATGTTTATCCAAAATGTGACCAGCCTTAGACCTGATGCAGTGCTACAGTGTTCCATCTCTGGGAGTTTCAATATTATTGTTAAAAATGTAATGTAATGTAATGTTAAAAAAAAAAAAAAAAAAAGGACGGAGACGAAAGATTTGTCTGTTCTAACAATGTATGGCAGATAAGATCTGTTAATGTCTCATCCTTCAATAAAAACAAAATAAAAAGAAACACCTACATTACCTACATTTCATGGCAGCTCTGGAGTTCTTAGTAAGCTTTATATTTATTATAAAACATACAACACTTTCAGTTGAGCCAACCACAAGGTTGATAAAGCACAGTCTGAGTCACCATATTTACCAAGAAGGAAAAATATACTACATGAAGCAGCCTTTGTCTTGCTGAAGAAATAGAATGTGTTGAGTGGTTGTTCCCAGAAAAAGCTACTCAACTGAAAACTGTTTTTGTTTCTTTGCTAAGTTGCCTGAGCTGACATGCAGAGTGAAATAGATATATGGTATAAGGACCAACTGGTTTTACCGGTTCTACAAAACCTTAAAAAATACCCAAATCACATCTGTAGCTATCACGCTTTGTTGATCAGTAACAAAACTGAAATCTGAGATATTGTTTTTGTTAATAGGGAAAAAGGCAGCAGAGCCCATGACTAGACTGTGTTTTCTGTCAAGCCACAAACTGTCAGTGCTTCCTCTGCTGCTCTTGGCTTTCTGCTGTGTGAAAATACCAGTAATGCAATTACACATCGCTTTCTCGAGTTCAGTTCTATGGTTTGATGTGTAAATTGTATTGATATGAAGCTGCCTTAATATTTTCTGAACTTATGTTACCTGTTGAAGAATCTATATGATATTGTAAATTGTTGATATAAATGCATCTAATGCCCCCCTGCTGCCCCCACAGACTGGCTCCTGGTTGTTTTGGTGGTTTTGGGCTTCCTATTGCTCCTGCTCCTGATTGGGATCTGTTGGTGCCAGTGCTGTCCACACACCTGCTGCTGCTACATCAGCTGCCCCTGCTGCCCTGACCGCTGCTGCTGCCCACGAGCATGTAAGTCTCAAATGGAAAGCCAGTGAAATTGTACGTGTAGTATAAAGTCTTATCATTTACTGCATCATGTGACTAAGTGCTGGGAATTGAAGCCAATACTTTCATGGACTGAAATGTGTCTGTATAGAAAACTTTTGGCCTCATCAGATCAGATCAGATTTATTGATTAGAATCTTGGACCAGCTTCTGATTCAAATTGCAATTTTTCTAGTCTTGGTCTTAATTTTATGTAGTCAAGTCTTAAATGGCTGAAAATCAAATCACAAACTCGAATCTTGTTAAATGCCTATCAGTCTCAAAGGAAGCTTTAAGTGAGGCAGTCTTATTACATTTAACAAAAGACAAAAACACTTTTCACAACTACAAAATTGGCTCCTTAATAGTATGAAAAAGTACCAAAAGATAGAGTTCCTAAATCACTGCACCTATTTATATTGCTCACTGATGCAGTTTTGTGGGTAAACATGGATAGAAACACCTACATTACCTACATTTCATGGCAGCTCTGGAGTTCTTAGTAAGCTTTATATTTATTATAAAACATACAACACTTTCAGTAGAGCCAACCACAAGGTTGATAAAGCACAGTCTGAGTCACCATATTTACCAAAAAGAAAAAATATACTACATGAAGCAGCCTTTGTCTTGCTGAAGAAATAGAATGTGTTGAGTGGTTGTTCCCAGAAAAAGCTACTCAACTGAAACCTATGTCGTATGTTGTGCTAATTTTAGTGCTGAACTGAGGTGCCTCTGCTGCCTATAGCTAAACTACGGAGCTATAGGCAGAGTTTAGCAACTGCTATTCAGCTTTCTATACCTGAAGTTGCGTAGTATAAACACTGATTAATTCCACAGGCAGAGATGGATGGAAATGGATCAAATACAGGACTTTTAACCAGACATCCAGGCTTTGAGTCCTGTGTGAGACCAATTGTCTAAAGAAAATTCTTTCAAAACGTTTCAATTTTCCTCTGTAATTATCAGTTTGTAGTTGCTTTGGTTTAGGTAAAGATCATGGTTTAGGTTGAAATAATAAGTCAAATATAAATATAAAAGGTAGGTAGGTACAACATACACCTGGGTGTAAATAACAACATTGGCTGTTCCAACCCGGATGCAAATAGCTTTGTTGGCTACTGACACCCAAGTTGCAAGTTGCAAGTTGCAAGTGAATATTGGCCTCAGACCGTTTCTGTGTATTAATTTTTTTTGTCACCCCAACTCACAACATGGGGTGTCTCTACTGTTCCAAACAATCATGTTTTATCCACTTTAACCGACTGTGTCCCTTATATTATATTGCAGTGTACGAAGCAGGAAAGGCAGTGAAGAAAGGTGTGCCCAGTCAATATGCTCCCACGCTCTATGCTCCCAGTATGTACGCTCAGCCAGCATACAGTGGTCAGCTGATGAACCATCCTGGTTTGCCCCTGCTTCCTCTACCCAACGGAGCTGTGGCTCCACCGCCACAGAATGGTTACAGTCGTGAATATGATGGTGCCAGCTCTGGTGAGAGATACTTCAATCAAAACCACATGTTTTTTTGCTTCTGATTCAAGAGCAGCTGCTTTGACACCTCTGTGGCATTTCTCAGAATGTGTTGAGTGGGTGTGGGTGGAGAAAAAGCTACCCTGAACTAAACTGAAAATGTATGTGGTGACATTGCGTAATGTCCCTGCTAATTTGTTTAGTGCTGAGCTTTGTCAAGTCCTTGTTTGAATTTGCTTTATTGTCTGTGTAGTTGGACAGGGCTCCCAGGTGCCTCTGCTGCATGACCAAGACAGTGGAGCCGACCACAGTGAGTAAATGGGAGAGAAAATAAGAAGCTCGAGCACATGCATCCAAACCCTGCAACTTCTTTAAATCTTTGTAGTCTGCACTGCAAAACATGTCAATTTAGAGTGATGTTCACACTTGGACACATAGATTTTTAATTAGCATTTAAGATTTTTTTTAATTTATGATTTTCCATGTTTCTGGGCACTTGACCACTTGGAAAAAAAGAGACACTGTGATATTCCACTTTTCTTCCACTTCGTCTTTTCAGTTCGTTATGAGTAGTTGACATTTTTCCATGACTCTTGGTGCCCCCTAGTGCCTTCTTAATCCATGACGTCCTCCCTGTTTCCTCAACAGAACGAGTGTTTGTTTTATTGCTTCTTTTGTGACTCATTTATAGAGTTTGTACAGGTCTTTTTTTGAATTGTACTTGAACCTCCCCTGTGATAGGAATATCCTACCATACATGAATGTGATTAGGTGATTATGGTTCCACTGTACAGTTTTCTATGTTCTGTATGCAGATCCATCATTTCTTTCCTATTGCTATTTGGCTCAGGAAAACCTGTAGTTGGGTGAAAATAGAGATGTCCTGAACTGATCCGATACTCTGATTTGATTTTGAACCTTTTTTGCATGAACAATAAAATGTAAGAGCTACTAGTCCACAGGTTATTTCAGTGGGCCAGATACATATTAAATCAACAGTGTGCAGGTACTCAGTTATGCTCAAAACATATGGATTCAGTGTATGCAGTGAAATCTGGCATCCTCTCGTCTTTTCACCAGCTCGCAGTGGGTATCGTATTCAGGTGAACCCTGACGGGAACGCCACTCGTGCCATTTACTACATGGAGAGGGAGCTGTCCAACCTGGACCCGTCCAGACCTGCCAACTACAACCGCAGTGAGTGACTGATCACTTCCTGCTATCTATTCTGGTCACAGTTAGCTCCCATCTGTGCCCCAGGCTACTGTGGGAGAAAATAAATCAACTAGAGGGGAAAGGTGTCCAGAATTGGTGGCAACCACTTAACAGCTGACTGTGTCTAATTCACATTTCCTCCAGATTGTTGTTGAGTTCACTCTTTTTGACTTCCTTAGTTTGGCTCATTTATTCAGCCTATTTTATACAGAGTGGAAGGAATAAGATAGGTATATCACTTTAAAACTCAGGACATCGAATAGGATGTGATACACATTTTTTTTTTTTTTTACATCTCCTGACTTTAGAAATGTTAGGAATGTGTCATCTTGACATGAGCTTCATGATAATGGTTGAAATAGATTTCTCTATAATACTAAAATATGTTTTCAATGACAAATTAATTGGCAACAATAACAATTGGCAAATTAATGCAAACACATTATAAGGTTAATAATCTATGCCTTTATATATGTTGAGTCATTGTTGTGTATTACGGCAGGCAGAACAGGCAGAAGCCTTGAGGTCATTACTTTGGCATACACAATCTAAATAATCCGAGGATATGATTTTGTCACAGTTGGATTCCACAGAAATACTGACTCATCGCTCTGCTCTCTGCTGACACGGATTCCGAAGTCTGAACTAACATAACAAAATAGTTCATATTCCTGCTACAGCTCCAAATGAACTGACATTGCAGCCACTGAATGAATGGACTGCGTCCAGACTTTAAAGTGTGTGTTGAGATGACTGTGGACTGAACAACTGTAAAGAGCCACAGTCAGTGTGTATTATTCCAGTTGACTACCCTTTACAGAGTAAAGAGAAGTTCCGAAAGAGTCCCATTAGCTAGTTGATGGTGGAGGGGAAAACCCTAAGGCTTAGGGTTTTCTGCTTAGAGCCTGAGCAGTGTGTAATGGTATTTGTAGAAACTACTAATCTGACTGTAATCTAGACTGTAGTGTTTTTCCACACAAGCTGCAAACTGCTCCTTCTGATAAAGGGAGAACATACAAGCCAAACAAAACAAACCAGGTGTGACACACTTTAAGTGTCAATTATTCCCCCCCCCTTTTTTAGTCTGCTTATCACACAACCAGACACTATTAAATTTGCTCTGGTCTACTTATCACCTCCTCTACTCTGGTTTTCTTCCCTCAGTGGATAATATGAGTGAAGTCAGTTCCCTGCATGATGGCTTGGATCCTCGAGCCCGTGGCGGTCGTTCCCAGCCGCCCCCTCTGGCCACGGTCTATGACCGGGATGAAGCCATGAGCACCATCAGCAGTGTTTCCCAGCAAGGCCACCGTCGTGACGACTACCCGCGTCGTGGAGGGCACATGGGAGATCGTGTACGTGCCCGCTCCATGGACAACCTTGACGACATCGGACGGCACTACAGCCGAGATGACTACCCACCGCACCGGCGCCCGGATGAGCCCAGAGGCAGGAGAGGGTGAGGCTTATTTGTCTGAGCAAGACATCTTTCTAACTAGTATCCACTAAGCTTTGACTCATTCACATGATTAATGCTTCTTTTGGTCGTGCTGTCTAACGGGACCAGCGAAACTGGCAATAGCTAATATTACACTTGATAGTTTGGTTTTAGGACGACTTCTGTGATCTGATTTACACCAGTTAACTTGTATTAGATGGAGGCAGGATCAGGAGGAAGGTGGTGCTGAATTAGTTTTTTTTCTTTGCATGGCTGGGATGGGACCCTCTACAAGAGAGAATGCAAAATACAATTTGTTTTGTGGGTATCCACAAAAATTTCCAAAGTATTTTTGGTAACCTCAAAATTATGAAACTTCAACTTCACTGTGGCTTTTTAGAGTATAATCTGTGGGAATGAAGTTAAATTGGCAATGAATCAGAGTTCAACGATATTTCACACAATGTGTGCAGCATAACCTCATAAACCTCAGATTTAGTGTAGTTTGGTGACTTCTAGATCCACCAGCTGGGCTAACTGCTTTAAACTTTAAGCTCAAGTTTAAACTTAACTCACTTGATGACACAGAAATAGCCCCACTATGTTTCTGTTCCCCTCAATTTGCTGCTTTTTGTCTGTGTAGCTCGGATGACGGGTGGAGCAGCAGTGCTCGCAGTGGCCACAACCGCGACTTGGACGACCGCAGGCGTCGTGACTACTCTCCTGATGATCGTCGGCGGGGAGAGGGAGGGGGCTATGGTGGGCTCCCAGGGAGACGCAGCCGCAGCCGTGACGATCTAATGGACCTGGAGAGGGATCGCCGGCATGGCGGCGGTGCCAGGGGCGGGCGAGACGATTATGATGACAGCTTCCTGCGGGAAGCCATGGAGAGGAAGAAGATCGGCGAGCAACAGAGAGCGCGCAGCCGTGAGCGACTGAACAGCGAGAGTGACCGCTCAGATCGGGGGAGGGCACCACGTGGACCCCCACCACTTCCTCAGAACCCGCCCTCTGGATACCCTGGTCGCCGTG
Organism: Pempheris klunzingeri; assembly: GCF_042242105.1. Taxonomy (NCBI): domain Eukaryota; kingdom Metazoa; phylum Chordata; class Actinopteri; order Acropomatiformes; family Pempheridae; genus Pempheris; species Pempheris klunzingeri. Next base: position 22,022,939 of record NC_092019.1, on the reverse strand, counting down.
ATGACTACCCGCCTCCTCTACCACCACCTTACAGTGATGATGAAAGTCTGTCATCTTCAAAGAAAAGCAACCTCCGCAAGGTGAGTCACAGCAAAACTGTGAAAAAAAGGTTCTTATGGCCAGTGTGAACAGCAGGAGTGAATACAGCAGTTAAAACCTGTTTCAGTGCTCATGTTGGCACCTGACTTTGTGTTTAGATAGACCTCAGAAACTGTGAACCTGTCCTTTAAAGCAATACTTGGTAATTTTCATAGAAACTGTAACAACACAAGTAGATCTGATCTTTATCAATAACCTCATTGATTTAACCTCAAGCTTTAATCTTTCAAAACCTGAGGCTAAGTCCACTCTCTTCTCAGTGTTCCTCACTGCTGCTTTAAGTTTAGGCCCCAAGACATTTTTAAGAAAAATAGAAACATTTGCGATTATTATGATAATACGTTTGTCATGACGTTTGTGATGGGAGAGACCACGGGGAAGCCTCTCTTCAGATGTAAGATTAAAGGATAGGTCTGGTGATATTCTGTTTTCACTGTCGTCAACAAATCCCATGAGAAAACAAAAACGGTGAATTTGTCTCACTAATGAAAACTGCCTGCAGCCAAAGCTTTATAAAGCTTATTCCTCTGTGTCATTGTCCTAAAACTATCAAATGCATGTCACTGAGCCACACTGTTGCTGCGGCTGACATGTTCCTCCGCTCTCATGAACATCTGCTCTGCAGTTTAGTTTGAGTCATTCCAAAATCCACCGACCTGCTCCTGTGATTAATCGCCAGTGCAACTCAAGTGTATTAATCCGTGGCTGAAAATAGTCCTTGACAAATGCACATTTGTGACCTGTTTTTTTTTAAAGAGTTCCATCTTGAGTAGGAAGGAATGAGGTTGGAGCTGAGTGACATGGAAATGAAAATATTGAGAGATGGATTAACACTGCGGTTGAATTTGGGCTTTTCACTGGATTTGTTAATAATAAGAAAAATATAGAATATCATCTTAAATCTGATTGAGTCACCTAAATTGTGATTAAATTAGAATTTTGTTTTCCTCCCAGTTCAGTTGTCAAGTTGACACGACTTCTCTTGTCTTGCAGAATGGAGCAGTGAGTCGGGAGAGCCTGGTGGTGTAAAACCAATCATGACGTGAGCGACCTCTCCAACAATGCAGCTTTGATCCATCTAAAAAGGACCAGTTGATTTCTAAGAGTGGACTGTAAATATTAATCTCACTTTTAATTTGCTGTGCTGATTTAAACATTTTTTTTTTTTTTTTTAAATGTTGCATAATTTACAGTAAACGTATCACAAATCAGTGCTGAATGTGTTTGTATACTTTTCTAACAGGGAAGAGGTGCACCGATGCAATGCTCCGTGCCTTTTCATGTATAAAAAGTTATGGCTGCCACAAGTGCCTTAGATTGTACAGAATTTTACTTGTAGTTTCACTAAAGTCAAGCCGACAAATGATTCTGACAAGTAAACATATTCAACTTTGTAAACATTTTTAACTTCTGTGTAGTTTCTATTAGCTGATACAGCTACTGATGTAGATTTGTAGGGGTCTGTTGATTTTTCTGGCTTTTTAGTTGTGAAAAACATGTTTTTGTAAGAACAACGATGTATGTTTTAAAGGAATTAATTTTGTCTTCGCTTTTTACGTTATCTGTGTTAGTGTGCTCAGTATGTTTAGAAACCTGGCAGACAAAATGTGGTCTTGGTTAGAATGTGTTTTAGTACTTTCTTTTTATTTTTATTATGTTTTGTTAACACAAAATTTCCATTTCAACATGCAGTATATTGTACAGCCGACCAGTAACACACTCTGAACATGCAAATGCCTATTGTGATGTGATGAAAGCCTAATTTTACAATAAAGGTCTCTATTGTCAGGCCATTCATTTGATTGCAGGGTTTTACCACTAGATGACACCGTCATGTCAGTGATTTAATGGCACAGTAGCAGTGGTGTTGTTATTGATCCTGGGATAAATGCATCACAACAGTTGTTAGATTTGGAACATGAGAAAAAACAACTTTATATACTGATGATTCAAACATTGAGGAAGTTGTGATTGTTAATTCCTGGGAGTTCAGGACATGTGTAAGGATTCCTCTTCCTTATTTTTTCTATAGCCAGTCCCTTGGGAGAAAAAAAGTAAAACAATTCTTATTTCATTATAAGATGCAGTAGGAGTACAGCTTCAGAAATGAATCTTGTGTTTAGTCAACACACTGCAAAGGTGCAAAAGTACTGTCTCACGTTATATTTTACATGTGCACTCCTCCCTGTGCTGCGGGTTTACAGCTTGCTTGAACACTGCCGCCACCTGGTCTCTACAAAATATTTCACCGCTCAACAGGTAAGAATACATGAACAAACACTTTATGCAGAGTTGTTCAATTAAACTTTAAATTTCATGAAACAACACTGTCATGTTTTCTCTGACTGCCCTCTGTCCTGAATTATGTGTCTTTCTGGTTTACATTGCGGCTGTCTCATCTCCACTGTGCGCCCCCCCCCCCCCCCCCCCCCCGCTTCTGCCAACCAGCACCTGGACGGTTACAGTGTCCAAGGTTGGTGTTAATCCTCTCTACATTACCACACAATTTCAGTAGTTACGTTCATGTGGCACAAGTAAAGACATGCTGAAACCTGTTGTTCTCATCATCCAATAAGAAACGAGGCGACTAAACTCTGCCCTAACACTGATGGATGTTTCTCTCAAAGGAAGCTTTCCGCCAATAGCTAACTTTCTGTTATTGCATTAAGACTGGCCTCTGGTCTCAACTACCCAAGCCTGCAAACTAAAAGAAGTGCAACAATTTCTAAATGATGCCTATAAAATAGATCCTGATGCATGTAGTGTAATTGTCCTTTTGCACACATAACATGAGGTTAATATTTTATCCAGTAGTTCAATGTCGCTAGCAAAAAGAATCCCCTTATTCATAAACTACTCCAGTGACGCTGATCAGCGGTCAACAGATCAGTCTGTAGTTATTCTCAGCAGATCCCAGGTCTGAACATGTGGAACTGGGGGAAAAAAAGGATGCTCTTCAAAAGGACAAGTTGTGTGAGATCTTCCTGGATAAACACAGGTTAGAAATACAACCAATGCAGAGAATCTCCTTCACTGCAATAAACCTCCTACCTGAGACACTCAAACTTCCCCACATTCATCTTAATCAGAAAACATGGTTCTGTGACCAGTGTGTTCGAGGCTCATCTGAGATCTGGTGCATCCACCTAGTCAGGTTTTCAAACTTTTGTTAAGGGCCTTTATATAAGCACTACAGCATTTTTGAGATTAGATTCTCCATATTTACATTAAATACATTTGGTCCTGTAGACTGGAGGCAGCAGAGAGGACTACATAGAGCCACCGCCCTCTGAGAGACTCCTGGACTCCTAATGGTCCTCAGGTCCCACAGGACCCACAGTCTGGTACCCTCAAGTGCACACATATTGAACCACTATCAAAGAAGGCTGCTGATATCATGAACCTGGTTACACTTTATAGCAGTTTTTTTAAGGAACCATTCCGATTATTTACTATTTCACTTCCATGAAGTTTGGAGATTCACTAGAGCCAGATTTAAAGGAGAATTATCTAAAATGATGAATCAGGGCAGAGATACTTTTTAGTCACTAGTATGGGTCAAATGTTGGATCCTACATTTTGAACCTACAACTACTACTAACCTACTACTAAGATTTTCACATGAAGTTTCTTTCACGAATTATTAGTGTTCAAGCCCAAACTGACATAACCCTGCTGACACCACTGTGACACCATTAAGGGTTGTTTTTTTCAGACTTGTGAACTGTCCACTATGTTTAGAAAAAGTTGAGTTCCCCTTTCAAAATAACAAAATACGTCTCCTGCACTTTCAAACAGCATCTTTTACAATGATTCACTGTTAAAGTCACTTATTTCACTTATTTACTGTAAAAAACTCAATTTGCAGTTGCATTAAACTTTGAATGACGTGTGACTCATAGATTTTGATTAGATAGATTGGATTTTTGCCTGCAGTATTATGAACGCAGCAGGAGATGCATTCTAGTCTATTGCTCCACAGGGCTGAATAAAAAATAAAAATAAAAAAAAAGACTTAACTTGCCATTAGTAACCTTTAGCCTTAATAGCAGTAGCTACAGAACTGTAGCTGACTTAATGTTGATTGCATTATTCATCCACCATGTAAAAGACATTATTACAGATGCAAAACAAAGAGGCTGGCTCAGTTTGTTACAGGCTATAATTATGTGAGTGGAAATCACTTAACAATTACTGTAAGATTTATTTTTTCCCCTAATCATTAAGTTCACTTTATTATTTCAAATCCTGTATAATTAAGGTGAAGGTCATGACTGTATTGTAAGTCTCTTCATATACAATGCACAGCAAACAAAAGAATCGTCCTTCAGTGCTACTGTTGCATAATTAAAGGGAGGGTCTGTGGAAAGTAACAAGAGTAGCTACATTTTGAAAGTATCCAACTGAAAATATCCCCACAGGATTTCATCTAAAACCACTCGTCCGCAGCACATGAAGGTGTGCTGGCTGACTACTGCTGGAGGATGATAATGATGAGAAGAACGTCCACCATCTCCGTGGCGGGGTATCTTGTTTGTTCTGTACACAGCTTTATTAACTCAACTCTATTATCACAATCATGTCACACAGGCAAAATAGCTGTCACAACAGTAATGTTACCTGTAGCTTGTAGTGACTGCTCACTCAGCTCAGAGGCTGGGCTTTAGTGCTAATGGCACACAGCAAGAAGGTTCCAGATTGAAATCTGCTGATCGGTATGGTATAGATAATGGATGGATGGATGGACTCATTCAGTGAGTGTTTGCTTCGTGCTTGGTAGCTACAGCTCAAATTTTGGCTGCACTTGGTCCGACTAGCTTGTTAGCTTTAGCCGTTCAATCATTTCATCCAGTCTGACTGAAATGATTGCACAGACTTATTACAGCCCTGTCTTTTTCATTTCTTCTAGTTAAACCATTTGATTTTCTGTTGGGCAGTTGTGAGAATTTCAACAATTATAACAAAACAAGTTGCATACCCTGCCTTTAAGAAACAATGTATGAATAATGAAAATAGGTACAAAGGACAGTATAGTAGTATTAAGTAGTACAGTAGTACTATGTAGTATCATGGAAAACTGATCAGATTTTAATGTGTCAACTAAACGCATTACATAAATGTACTACATACATATATGTGCTTACTGTGTGATAAGCAAATATTGTCTGACATACTGGCCCAAGCCAATTCATAGGTCTAGCTCTACAATTGACAAAGCTACAAAGAGACCACGTGTGGCCAGCCACATTGGCACCGTGCCGCTCTGGAAATGGTGCTCAAGCGCTCGTTGACGCGATTATGTTGTCATAGGCTTATGTACTATATTCATTTACCAAAGTCACATTTTGCCTCCCCATTGTATCCCTGTTTGTATCCCAGCAATACACAGAAGTTAACAATAGATGTCACTTTGCTTTCGTAGAAAATGGCTTGTATGACATGACTTTGTGAACACAGCATTTGTAATCTAACTAAGTTCTCTGTACCTCAGTATTGTACACCTCATGGATCTATTTTTAAATCCTATGTTATATTAATATACGTTCTCTTGTCTATTTCTCATACAGTATTTTGCCCAGTCAGCTTATGTGCCCTGTCAGAAATTTTCCAAAGGGAGAGGAGCAGATTTGTTTGGCGGTTGGCTGGTATTGCATTAGTCAAGGCTGAACTCTGTCTGCAGAATATTCACATCACACCCACACCAGGCACACCTGACGTGGCGGTAACAAATGGAGCTAATGGAAGATTCCTCCACTGCTGGAGTGAAAACAGCTCGGGGTGCTAATGGCTGTTTGAACCAGTGAACCACCAAGTGGGTGTCTGTGGCACCCTTATCTCCAGACAAGAATATCCAAGTTGGAAAATACAGTTCAATAACAGTGTTTTTATAATTATCACTTTTCACAATATCTCAATTAGGACGTGGTGGACAAATTATACAGCTGCATTCCTTGTCAAATATTAGTCCAATGCAAGTGAAGGTTTTTACTTCAGTTTAAATACTGGAGAAATTCAAAAGTGCATTTTCTTTTTAATGTCAGCTCAATGTAGTATTTTTGCCACAATGCATTTACAGAACCTAATGACTCTCAAACAACCCACTGAATGCACTGACTTTATTCAGACAAAAGTATGTTGAACAATAGCACAGTGCATAGGATGCAGCAACTGAGTTCAATGAAGCCGATGAGGGTAATAGCTATTGAGTGAGCCATCGTGCTTCCTTCTCATATGCGTTGAGAGTTAAACATTCACAGTACCGATGCGCAGGATCTATAAATCAGGTCGTGACACTGTCCAAAAAAATGCAGCAAGCCCTTGGAACTTGACTGACACTGTAAGAGAAGTAGTTTATTATGTTTATTGTTTTTTCTCCTGTGATACACAGCACAAGGTTATTTTTAGAAGAGAAAATTCATCCACTGCTATACAATAATGAGTACAGAGAGCCTTCATAGAAATGTAGTGAAGTCAAAAGTACAAAGTTTTTCACATGTAGAGGAATAAAGTCATAAGTTTCCAAAATGTTTAATTCTCAAGGAAAGCACAGATTCGTGAAAAATGTACTTAAGTACAGTACTCAAATGAATGTGATTTGTTAAGGGCCACCCCAGAGTTAAGGGTAAGATCTCGGTCACAAATGCTAATCGCAGGTGCATGAAAGTCATAGACTGTATATAAGAGGTGGACGTAGCCACTGTGACGCCAGCCTGTGGACTGCCATTTTTGATTTATGAGCCAGAAGTGACGTTCATTCCTCGAACGCTGCCTCTGCCAGTGGAGTTGCCCCCCTGCTGGACTTTAGACAGAATGAAGGTTTAAGACACTTCTGCATTGGTTTCACTTTTCAGACCCGGAAGCTACGTCCACTTGATGAAAGTGCAATGCTCCACCAGCCCGGTCACCACATTCACATTTTGTAGTGGTTCGGTGCTCTGGCTTTTATGATGTAGCTAACCTGTCGGCTTGCTTACAACCTGTGTGACTGTCTGACTGATCATGATTCTTGCCCCTTTGGTCTTTATTGCAGTGATGCTGTTGTGTCTCTGCAAAGACTTTGGTGAGTGAAGCAACAACAATAATGTAATAGGCCAGTGCTTAAAAAAATAAATAAATAAATAAGACTCCTGTTGCAAAAAACAGAATCATCCTTTCATTGAATAAAGATAATCTAAAAGCTGAAAGCCACCCCCGACTCCCAGTCACACGTTCTGTATGCCAAAGACCCAATCTGCTGACAGAGAGAGAGAGAGGAAGAGGAGGGAGGAGGGTGAGCCGTAGGGAAAGCAAATGCAGGAGGAGAGAGGACGAATCTCTGAGCTCCTCACTGGCTTCAGATCAGCTGATAAGGTAAGAGCTCTGCTACTGTCTGACCTACAATTATTATTGAATACTTTTGGCGTGTCCTGGTATGTAAACCTTGAATATTTGGCTGGATTTTAGTCATAACTCTCTCCTCCGTGTTTAAGTGTGTAGTTTTTACATCTTTTCTTTGAGAACAGAATGGCAGTGAGTTTAATGTTGTGGTCACAGTTGGCAACACCAAAGAGGCAGATATGTTCCAGCAGAGTGGTGTATACGTGGAGTTAACTGTTCTTTTACACATAGTTTATCCATATTTGATGCTGCAACACACGTTACAGGATTACAGCTGGGAATGCTACAAAGAAAATAATGAATGTGTTATTTCCTGTGTCATTATCATGCATTCTGTATTTACCTGAGTATTTGTTGGATGACTGGAAACCAGTGACTCAACAAGCTTGTAATTTTTTCCAACATCTTATCAAATTAAAAAACAAACATTGGCTTTCATATCGATCTCGTGATGAGAAATTATCACCTAATTATTTCTTTGTCATCACAGCTGCGTTATCCGTCATTTCATGCAAATACACGGCAGTCATCGCTCTTATTACTGCAGATGTCTGAGGTGTCTGGTGTTTTTCACTCATTCTGAAAACAGTATGAAGCAACACTTAAACCCAGAACTTTTTAAGACAAATAGCGATTTTGAGCTGAGTGTTGCACGATCACCCAGTGGCTGTCAATACTCTCAATGGCTATGATGGACAAAAATGTCCTGCATATCAAACACACAGCAAATCCAAGCCACACAATGACAGTTGAGGCGCAATATGGGCACTTAGGCCAAGTAGGACAAATTTGAGATTAGTTGCACCTTTGGGAATAAAAATCCCATGTAACACAGGGACAGCAGCATGCCACGGCTGTTGATGTAAATTCCTGAATTGGGTCAATAATCCCTCTTTGAGACAAACTAGTACATTTTACATTTTAACCTAATACTGTTAGACATATGGACAATGAGAGGAAAACAAATCTCATAACTTTGACAATGTCATTAGCGCTAAATTTGAAATCCATTAAACATAACGCGCAATTACAATATCATTTTCATTCTGATAGGAAAGAAATGACAAGTTAAGGATTTTATCGATTCTCAAATGTAATCTGGGAATCTGGGAGTGTTGACTTTGGAATTTAACTTGGGACACTGACGTTGAAATGAAAATAAAGAATAGGAGGAGCGATTAAAACACAATCGTTTCGAGCAGTTTTGCAAATTGCAGCCGTCCACTGGGTCTGTCCAGTAAAGTGGACAGAGGGACAATGGATCCATTCTCGGTGTGTTGTTCTGTCACCCGTCTCTGTCCAGCACAGTCCCAGCTACCCCCTCGCCCGCCCACCGACCCTCTCCCCCTCACACCACCGTCCATGTCTTCACCATAACACTGTAAAAACCTGTGTGTGTTTACACTGTGGATTCTGGTGTGTGTTTCACTCTCACGACAGCAACAAGAAGCGTTGCCAGCTGTTGCTAAAGTTAAGGCGTACCGTGTGTTTGTGGAATTGGACAGTGGCACTGTCTCCCCAGTGTCCCAAAAAAGTGACAAAATTCTCAGTTGTACATATTTTCTACTTTTGTTCTACTTTTTCTACCCACCAACACGGGTGCTCTAGATTATTCATGCTGATTATATAGTATTCTGCTCAGGTTGAAGATGGGCAGGCCTACGCTGGTATTATATGACCTCACAGGATTCTGCGTACAAATGATAAAGATGTCATTTTTCTAGGCCTAACAGGTGCAACAAATCAAACAGGATAGTGAGGGAGCTGCCAATCAAGCCCAATCTGTGCACGCCCACTCAGCCCTGAAAGAGCTTTAATCAGCCAGAACAACGCTAATCACCTGTGTGGGTTTACCAATGATGTCTAGGGCCATTCAAGGGTTTTATTAGCTTTCATGGTGGGATAATTTTCTCATCTTATTAACTCTGCCAAGGAGGTTATGTTTTCAGTGATTTTCTGCTCCTCAGCGGGATTACAAAAAAAAAAAAAAGATTTTCATGAAATTTGGTGGAAGGGTGTAGCATGGGCCAAGTTAGCATTTTGGAGCAGACCTGGATCACAAACAAGCAAATTGTGACACCGGTGTTGATGGAGAATGAATGAAGGACATCAGACACATAAAGCGGACGGCTTGCAAATTTGCATAGAACATAAGAACCTAAGATTATGGTCACGGTTTCAACCAAAGTGACATTAAAGACAGTAAAGACTGTAAAGACCAGAGTATGCTTGGAATTCACTAGTTTCTATGACATGCTGTTTTAATGGTGTCATTTCAGTTTTTCATTCAGTCATTATTTGCAGAACCACAAGAGGTCGCCTGACAGGAAAACAAACTTAAAATGTATTAAGCAACTGGATAAAAACTGCTGTGGTTTTTGTTTTTTTACTGGTGAAGGTTGTCAGTGTGGTAGAAGTGGTTTGGTGAGCCAAAGAAGAACTGCACAAAAATGTTTTACCCAAACAGACATTGAACAGGTGGGAGTTCGGTTATATCAGTCAACTAATATGATCAAAACAGATATAGCGTATGTATTCAGTCAGTAGTTGAGGTCTGTTTGAGCTGCAGACAGCAGTTTTCAATAATTGTGATCATTTTGATGGATTTACCAACAGCAGTTGTATGGGACCCATCATGTTTAGTTTCAGCGCTCCCACCATCACAAAAGCTTTAGCTCACAAGCTCGATGTGGCCGGTCGAACTTGCTAAAAGCCACAAGAGTTACAACCAAGAGAGAAAGGTCGAACCAGAGACAGAAACAATCGAGAGAGGGCAGAGAAAAGGGGATTGTTGTGATTAAAAGACAATTATCTGTCCACATCGACTTCCCAGTGTTGTGCGGTGTCAGGCTCGAGCTGAGCTGTTCTGTCCCAGAGGGCCTCGGGAGACAATGGCCACTGTGTCAGCAGCAGCAGCAGCAGCAGCAGCAGGAGGAGGGTGGGGGGGGGTCTTGGGGTTTCATGACATGGTCGCAGCACCATGCAACTGTGTGAATACTTTTAATGCCACATGTGGGGTATGCCTGTCTGGCTATACTGCCCTATGTTGTTATTAGTCGTAACAGTAGGAAGGATGAGTTTCTCAGGTCGATAGAGTCGTATTTTTCAATTTGATGTACCTCAAAACGATAATACGTTGAGGTTGTAAATAGACCTTTAAAACAGGCTCTCACTCGCTGTTGAATATGTGTCAAATATCAGGACGACTGAAAAGGTACCAAGTGGAGATTTTACACTGACTAGAAAAAGAACAAAATCAACATGTTCAAACTTCAGCTCACTGTCTACTTCAAGGACATCAAGGAGTCTGTAGTGTCTTCGATCACAGAACAGTGGAGATGCTTCTCATACTCAACTCCTTGTTGTGGCATTTTAGCCATCGCCATCTTGATGTTAGAACCTGAAGTGATGTTATTTTTGTGAAGACCCTAACGTCTGATTGGTTAGGTTCAAACATGGCCCGTCTTGATTCGATAGCCACAAGGTAGTCCCACCCTAAATCATACGCCGCCTTATTGTTTATTTTTTCTAAATGGGGCTGTTACAAAATGAACATCGTGCTGTATTGAAACTGGTGATTGAGACCATAAACTCAGTGGAAGAATGAGATAATAAATCTAGTGAGATGTGGCCTCATCTGTAGGCACATTCAGGCTCGTCCCCTGCTGGCCATTAGAAGGGATGCAGATTTAAGGCACTGCTGCAGCTGCTTCACTTTTCAAACCTGGAGACAGCATCCATGTCTACGTCTAAGACGACACACACGTGTTTAACAAATGTAGTGTATGAAGTTCATCGGTGGTCTTGAGCAGCACAGATATCTGTACCGCAGCATTTTATAACCACACATCTTTAGTTAGCTGAACACAACATGAGCATTCACTGCAGCTACAGTCATAGTTACATTAGCATTAATACAGTGTTCATGTCGTATCAGAGTTAATGTAATTATGATTTACTGACTTCTAATCAGCCTAGTTTGTAATGACGACTGGGGAACACGGACGCCTCACTTCAGCTAAAAGTCTGTTGATCCTTGTAAACCAGAATTCAATGGATATAGTGTTATATTGATTTATTATTTTTATATACTTTTGATTCTTATACAACCAACTTTATACAAATTGTTTTCAGTTGTCAGATAACATGAAATGTCATGAACGTTTCCTGTCACTACCAGTCATCCCTTATGACAGGCAACGGTCTTTTAGTAGGGGATGCTTTTCTGTTTTTTTTTTAATTCAATGGTTATCTCTTATCTTTTATGAAATAGTAGTAATAGTGTTGCTGTATTGAGTTGTGACACTGACCTTGGTGTGACTTTGAATAAGTGAGGCGTGGTTCAGACCATTTCGAATTATTGGAATCGTGTGGCTACCTGGAAAGTGTGAAACCCACTCTAAAAACATCAATCACAGTGTGATTCACTGAAAGCAGATGTGTGCTCACCTGGGTGAAACATGCAAAACCACTGTTCTGGTTCTTCAGTTTCTCTAACCTCTGAAGCACTGACTTGCATTTTTAGACTCAAGTGTCAGTGACAGATTTGACCTAAAGACATCTCATAAGGTGTTAGCACTCCTCATCATCTGCACCCCCTTCCCCTCCCAAACTCACTTCCTGCCTTCTGTTACACTGTCCTCTAAAACAAAAAAAAACTGTGCATGTGCTGTCCATCAATCCAAAATGATCAAATGTCCCCAGTTCCGTCCAGCGAACCAACAGGCTGTGTAGCATAGAAAGGCCTCGGAGCTCAAAGCCTCACCCATATTTGTTGAGACGAGGGGGAACAGTGTGGCCCTTTGTGGCCCCGTGTGTATTTATGAATGGCTGAGCCTCGGGGCGAAGCCTCAGAACAATGCTGCTACACTAAAAGACTCATTTTCTTGTGGGAGGGGTGATGGTGATGATGATGGTGGTGGTGGTGGGGAGGGTAGTTTATCCCCCACTGTTGGGGCTTGGTACAGAGAGTGGCGAGAGGTCTTGCTGGCAACGGGCTGGTGTGACGCTTTGCATGTGAGTGTCAGAGGGAAGGCTGCTGGATCTGCTCATACAGGAGCTGCTGAAGACTTGGAGGTTGGCCACTGTCACCTACACAGGTGAGCGGCAGCATTTTATTCCGATTTTTTCATTTGTTATTTTCTATGCTCTTTGGAACTTCTTACCAAGAAGGAAGGAGATATAGGTTAGCGCAGATAGGGGACAACAAATTGTGGAACGAGTCTGAATGGAAACCAATGATGACCTATGACTTTCCTACACAACTGAGCGGCAGATATATGCAGCAGCAGATGTATCGATCTGTCTATTTTTGTTCTTTAAGGTCAAACACCTACAGTCAGGATGAGTGTGTGGTTGTTTGCGTGAGCGTTCAAAGATGAGGTGATGAGTGAGTGAGTGAGTGAGTGAAAAGAGTCGGATGAGTCACAAGTTAGGTAATGAATAAGTATGTGTCCTTAATGAGTGCGCGCATGAGAGAATGTGTTTGTGATGATGTGTAACCGTGCACACATGAGTGAGTGTGGTGTTTGGTGTTGGCGGGGGCTGCTAAAAGCCCAGCCAATTATTACTGGACGGATTTCGCTGCCTGTGCCATCAGCGCTGAGCTGTTCCTGTAATTGCCAGAGTGTATTACCACATCCAAACAGACATCTGATGCCAGGTAGAAGAGCCTCCGATCAGTCAACCATAACAATGATTGAGTAACTTAAACAGTGGTCTTCATTATTTAAACATAGTTTTGCTCTGGAAGGACTCATGTCAGCCTCATTACATCTGCGCAGAGAAAGTTTGTGGAGAAACAGATGGAAACATACATGCTCTCAATGGTGTCTTGCAGGTTTTAAAAAGTATTTCGTAGAAATCAGAGTGCTGTTGGAGCAATGTAATTTTAATTCCTAATTATTACTCGGAGGATGAATTTTGAGCAGGATAAGAGTGCCGAAAAGCATAATCCCTCCAGGTTAGGCTGAATTACATCAGTGATGACACATTACAGTGTCTGACCTTTAATTATAACTTTCCCTTTGGGCCAATCAATGTATTTTGTAAGAATTGGTGGACGTGCGCAGCAAGTTTCTCCATCCAATTACACTTCCAGTGTAAGATTTTTTAATCTTTTTTTGTATTTTTTTTTTAGAGTTTTGGTAATGTAGCCATAGATACATCTCAACCTGCGTCCTTCCTTCAGGAATGACAACGTCTCCCATCATAATTTTTCCTTGCAGAGATCATGTCGTCAATCCCAATTTCTCCAAAATCAGGCCAGTGGTGATGAAAGGGACAGCCAGTCAAGTGGAGGGTCTTAGGGAGCATTGGGATGCAGCCACACTTTATTTGTCTGTGTGGCCGAACAGGTGACGGCTCTGTTTGTCGCCCCCTTTTGTTCGGAGCGGAAGGGAGAGCGCTCTAATGAGAGAGGAGGCCTGTGGCTCGCCATCTGCCCACTGGGCTGGGGATTGCCAGAGTCACCGGGTTTGCCAGGTAGAGGAGATGGATCTGCAAGCTGAAGCACACTCATACTGTCATGCTGGCTTCATGTGCTCCTGGTAAAATACTCCTAAAAGGTGATCTATCTCTGCACGTCTTCTCTTGAAATGATTTGAAGTTTAAACCAAACGGAGAAAATGCAGAGTAAAATGGAAAATGCACAAATATGAGAAGCATCGGTACGATTTTGTTGGCAGGGAGTGAGACGTGCACCCACAGTCCCATTCAAATACCAAGAGAAACATTCTTGACACATGAAGTCATGCTTTACTTAAAGTCTTAAGATGATAAAGGAGGAAAAACGTAACTGTCACAGCTGCAGACGTAAATATAAAACAGAAGCATAGATAGTATAGAAAAAAAGTTCTTTAAACCACTGAAATGCATACATTATAGGCAAGGAAATAAAAAGAGAAGTACTTCATGCACATTACTTACACTTCAGTGTACCGTAAGAGGCTAGCAGCAATGGTTTTATTTTCTTTGATTACCTCAAAGTCCAGTCTAAATCTTTTATCATGCCAGCACTGTGCAGAAGCCCGGACAGACTGTGTGACTGGATATTGGCATATCTCTGTGTTTATGTTTGTATCTTCTGTGCATGAGTGTGTGTGCGGTGCGCTGTGCTCATCGCAGCTCAGCGCGCCATGTGTGGGAGGGGGAGCAGTCATGTTTTAAGACCATCTGCTCCTCTGAGTATTTTAGTGGGGGCTCTAGCTTGTGGTGGACGAACGCGCGTCACAGGCAAACAGCAAAGCGCAAGCTGTGAGCGGGCCTGTTCCGGAAAAATTCCTCCAGTTTCTCCCTCTTACAATGGGCAGTGTTCTGCATACAAGGTTCCCATTCTCTTTTCGCCCCGTCCAAGAGCCACGGCGAAGCTCTTGTACGCAGGCCGCAGACAACATTCACAATGAAAATGTTCTTCTTGGCACAGTCGATTGTTTGTGTGGGCCTTTTGGTTTGTGTGAGCAATTTCAATAATGTAAAATGACTCATAAAAGGTGTCGTGGCCCGATTTAGCACACACGATTGTTCAGATAGTACCTGTATCCCTGAAGCGTGATGTGGAATAAGTAATTTCGCTGAGGTTTGATTACCTCAGATGTTAGAAGAGGAGGTTATGCACATGGCAGCAAGAAGATCAGATGAAGATTAACATGCACCGATGTACTTTCAGATTAGATATCTGCAACTCTAAACTGAGACTCTGTCTTTTAGCTTATTACACTTATTCAGCATGCTTCTTCTTGTTTTTTTTGTGGTAGAAGACCACAGAAACAAGCATGACGTGATTCTGTTCGACTGGATGCCATCTGCTCTCACACACTTAATGTACACTTACTGTATGTGCAATGGCTGCAGCCCAGCAGGACAATGGAGCAGGCTGAGCTTACAAACAGCACATAGGGGATGCTGAGGAAGGTCACATAGCTTCACACCCCACACTGAGGAGTGTGTTGGCATGCTTTATGCTGCATGTGTGTGCATGTGTGTGCGTGTGTAGGGAGGGGGGGGGGGTATGGCATGCCGTGTATTCGTTTTGTATACAGCTCCAGTGCGTCAATGCAGCATTCTCTCCTTCAGCTCTTCTCCAGACTGTTTATGGAGGGATTCCCTTGAGGTTATCCACAGCTCGGTCGATGCCATCACTTGGCCGGTGGCCTAACGGCTTGGACACAGTGACTCATCCTACATGTAACAATGAGAGTGGGGGAAAAAAAGTACCACTATGACAGACAAGTTGCCTTTGTTGCTTTTATATGTAAACTAGTTGGACTTCTGAGTGGATTCATGCTTGTGCTCCCTGCCCACAAACATTCCTCAGCAGGGAAAATATTAGATCTGCATACAGCTGGAAAGATCAGTGATCATGCCATGAAGCCTTTTTTCATTCCTGAATCTCAAATTCAAACACTTTCTTGAGTTTGATTGTGTGATTCAGGAGTTTTAAGCAGTGATTTTAAACAAATGTACTTCTCTAAAATCAGAGTCTGTATTACACACATCTAAATCTATAATTTACATAATTACATTCATCTCACATGTTCCGTGTTCCTCCTACTCTCCATATGTAGCTCTAACACAGTCTTACTCAAAGTGATACTGAGTCATCATTCCTTCACCACACAGCTTTTGCTCTTATGTCTTGGGCACCACTATGTTACCAGTTCACCTAATGTCCTCAGAGGGAAGTATGATCAAGGCCCAGAGTTTAAGGCATTCAGACACATGGGACAGCTCGGGGAGACGGTGGAACAGAGGAGAGGAATGCTGAGTGGGCCAAAGAACAGCTCCAGAAATGCCTGAACGCATATTCAGAGCTGCCCACAGACACATGTAAACCAGCGCTCACAGAGACCCCCTCTCTTCCCCTTCCCCTTGTCTCCTTCTCACATCTCTATTTATCTCCCTTTTCCACCCTTTCCCATAGAATCTGACATCTAGGACCCAGAGCGAGACGACCAAGTCAGGGAGAACAAACCCAACGGGAAGAAGGAGGAGAAGAAGAGGGAGCAGAAGCCTGGTGCTGAGGCTGGTATGAGGCAAGTGTTCTGTGTGTGTGTCTAAGTGTGCACACGTATGCTGTGTGCTCTGTGCCAGCCGTTTGTCTGTCCCATCAATGGGGCTGTTGTAGTTGGGGTTGCTGGTGGTGTCGGTGGCCCTGCCTGGCTGCCCGGCCCTATTCTCTCCTGCCGACGCTGATGCGTGGCCTCTCCGCCTGGACACTCTCCTGCTCTTGGCCTTTTGTTGCAGGGCAGATGGTGGAGCTTGACGCAACACTGGAGAAAAGTCTGGATTGTCACAGCCAACAGCGTAGCATTATGGGCCAAGACGTCTTGAAACGTGACCTCCTTTAAATCGGTGACGTTTATTTATAAGCAGCTATAATTGATATTTTTATGACAGCAATGCATCACATGACAATGAAGCTCAACTTTACAATTCTTTTTTTCACTCTCACTGCTGGTAGCGGGAGGTAGCTATTAGCCAAGTACTGTAAGCTTCCTTTCAGGCCTGAAATATCGATGAATTTGTGGCTGTTTGGCCATTGGACTGCACGATGAGCAGGACGACAAATCCACGGCCTCTTGCAGTGTCGAACCAACATCATTTTTCATTTCTCTCCCATCAACAAGGCTAATATTGGTGATGAATTCTCCAGGGGATGTTGAGACGTGTTAATCACGAAGCTCTGAAACACAATCTACTCTTAGGCCTGCCATCTGCACACACCGGCTGCTGCAGCATGGGGCTAAATCCTCCCCTGCTTCTACTTCTGCATGTATTATATCCACAGCCACCGCACAAGTAACGTTCATCATGATAATAATATACATAACAGAGAAAGTGTTACAAATGTCTTTAAAAGCACGACATTAAAAAGCAAAAGACAGTTAGTGAGATGAAAATGTACTCAGAAATAACAAATAAAGCGATGACATGAGGTTCCACTGCTGGGTGTAAATAGTTGGAATATTTTCTGGTGTTGCACTATTGCCACCTGCCTCAGACTGCAGAGTGGGGAGGAACAGTGTTGCAAAGTTGCTTTATCAGCCTGCAGAAGTTTAATACACATCATCGTGTGACATCTGTAGAACATCTAAACGTGTAAATGAACAACCTTGTGTGTGTCCGTGTTACTGCAGGAGCAGTCAATGCCGGGCAAACGACTATTGGTAATAATGAAACCAATCAGTTGCTGAGAATTATGATGTATCTAGTGCTGGAAAAAAGATTAGTTACCAGTCAGAGGCAGCACAGAAGTTTGATTTGACTGGAGAGGTACAGATTGTTCTCATCAATCTGTCTCATTATTATTGTCGTTATTGGCTGGAATTTACCGGGAAAAAAATGTCCCTTGCCACTCATCAGTAAACAGGAGTTTAGTATGCTGAGCATTCAAAATTGGCAAACATAGTTTAAAGATGTTTTAAAGAAGATTTTATTGAGACTATATAAGCAGTGCTGTATTTTATGCTCTGTAACTAAAGTAACACATCTATGATGACAGTGTAAAGCCATGAAAGTCAGTCTTTTTTGCCGAAGCGTCAGCGCAGAGCCAGCAAACAGATTTCATACATGTATCTACTGACTTTAACAGTCTGTGACAGTTTTCAGCACACAGTCATACAAAAAAAGACTCCACTTTGAAGTAAAAGCTGATTAACTGTCCTACCTGTGGGAGCCAACTATGAAAGTCCTTTAATTACTTCAAAGTCGTTGCGATGATGTGCGCTTTCGTTTAATCCAAGGGAAACAGCTGTCTTAGTTGGCATGCACAGGTTTAAATGAATTAAGTGATTCAAAGACCCAACTAATTTCAAGGCCCAACAAGTAAAGAAATAGTCAACCTTAACAATACAGAGATGTCATGAAGGTGTTGCTGAATCCTGGCCATTACTCATATGTGTGGTTACTGTTTAATGGCTGATAAGGCTGAACAGATATTGTTAACTGACAACAGATAAGATCAAAATGAATTCTATTAAATCTATTTGGATCCAAAACTATGATCTGATTTTCTATCAAATTTTCTTAATAAACGCAGTGGCATTTGCCCACATACGTTGCCGTCACTCAATGCTGTTATGGCTCCTGATTTATATCTGGCACAGCACAGATAGTATCAGTAGTCTACTGATGACATGATGTGCGGTGACTGGCGTTTGGCGTCGTGTCAGGGCTCAGCCAACAGTGAGTGTCATTCATTGGCCAGCCTTACGTATCGGGACCAGAATGAGTGACTCCACTGAGGGGCAGCAGGCAGGTGCTGACTGACGCTGAGCTTGTGTGACTTATTACGGCTCTGTGCGGGCGAGGGGGCTGTGAGTGATGTCATCGCCTGATGATGCTGATGTCACTGTTTGTTTGCTTTTTTTTTTTTTCACAGAGAAGAAGGCTGTCACGCTACCTGGGTGTGAGTAAACACCCTTTAGTGGAGCTGCTGACAAGCTGCCCTGCAGAGCTTCTGTCTGTTTCTAACTATCAGCATTTCAAGGTAAAACCACAATCACAGTTAGTGCAGTGCACATCTACAGTACAGACAAACATATTAACAAGCATTTTTTCAACGGAGTTTCCCTTTTTAAAGAAGGCACAGAGTTCAAACAACAACCCTACATGCGGACCAAGCCATGAATAACAGTTTTTAACCAGTCTGACACAAAACAGATTCAGTGTTTTTATAATGTACCTCAGATCTGGTGCCTTCGTAGAAATGAGCATAGATTAATGCGAAAAAATATTAGCTATGCATTGATTTTATTTTCAATCAAAGCTCGAAATAGAATTCCAACAGCCAGACTGAAGTATCTAAATAACTCATTCACAGATTCTTCCCTAAAATAGCAAATGGACATATATTAAGACAGAAATACTTGCGAGTCGTTCAAATTTCACTTTGACTTAAAGATACTGCAATATACTCAAAACCCTAAAAAGGGAATATTTGCAGACTGCTAATTTAAGCTGTGAATCATGACCATCATATCTGAGTCTCACCTCTGTGAAGATTGCTTTAGGAATTTCAGTTTCTTCACCATCCATAACAAGGAGACATCTGTAATGTTTATTTAGTACTGCAACATTTCTGTCACTGGATCCAGTATATGAGGTGCTCCATAATGTGCTGTTCTGTATTGAAATGAAATTGGGGTCAAAAACTAAACTCTAATGTAATTTTTCTATATTGAGGATAATGACATGGTAAGGAAAAAGGCCGTCATAGCATTTTGTGTCTGCTGATTACCTTCCTGTTGTTATGGTGATTGCTGGGAGAAAACTAGTGCACTATGGTGTTTCTATAGATAATTATGCCTTGACTTATCCTGGTGTTCCATCTGTTTTGTTGCATCTGGGACATCAAATGAGCTTGTTGGCGACTGCAGAAAATGTTTCATTTTGCAGAGAAAAGCATCGCTGTTGCCATGAGAACATCACCTAATTCCAATTTCAGGCAGTGATCAGTGACTCAGTAAAAAGGCTGGCTTTTCCCTCTGTTGGCTGAGCAAATCGTAGAATCTCTGCGATTTTTAAACAATCATGAACTCAAAAATCTTGAGCCATAAATTTAGAAACTGCTTTGTTTTATGTGGCGTTTTATGATGAAGTTAAACTCAAAACACAGAAACTAAACTGTGGAATCTCAGACACATTTTGTGTATATTCAGTGTGTGAGTCAGACAGCAACACCGATGCTGTAAACAAGACATTTCAGGGTTTTTTTTTGCTGTTGGTGATGCATGTGCTGTGACTGACAGGATGTTATTTGTTGCAGAGGTCTATGGTCCAGCGTTGAGCAGAGACCATGTGGTGTTTGGAGCTGCTCTTACCACTGCTATTGATCATCAATGGTAATAAATTCCTGTACCTCTTCCTAGTTTGATGGTAGACATAGTAGATATATTCTTTCATCATACCTTATCACTATGCATTCAGTGATTTGACACCTTTGGAGAGGATTTCTGTAATCACTCAACATCTGTCCCTGATCTCCACCTAGATGCCAGTTGCCAGTGGAACGTTTGGGTACCTCGGGACATCTCGGCCATGACAAACTCCTGTGTGGTCATCCCGTGCACCTTCATGTATCCGTCTGGTATCAGGCCGTACCGTGGCGTTCATGGCATCTGGTACTTCGGCCAGCCGTACCCTCAGCTCTTCCCACCTGTTGTCTTCAAAACGCGCACAGACATCGTGCACGAGAGCTACAAGGGCCGTACCAAGCTGCTGGGCGACCTGCACCAGAGGAACTGCACTCTGCTCATCAACAACATTGGCACGGAGCACTCAGGGAGATACTACTTTCGTGCTGACCTCGGTGGAGCCAACATGTATACGTTCCCAGACTATGCCGAGCTCAAAGTTCTGGGTAAGTCACTGACCAGAGGGGAATGTACATTCAACTGTAACCACTAAACCAGAAATATATTTTTAAAATAATAGAAATAATGAAATTACCATTCACTGTAATGATTATAAGAGCTTTGCCTTTAATCACTTTAACACAAACCATTGAAATATGTGTTCGACCAAGCAAGCAACAGTCACCATTCAGTTATAAATCACCATTGGCCAAATTCATTAATGTGTGCATTGAAACCCTTTTTATTACAGGAATAAAACTGAAGAAAGCAATAAACAGTGCACAATATGTAGTGTGTTGCAAGCTTGCTGTTTACTGATGCTCTAATTTGGGGTAACTTTGCCTTTCCAGCATTCATGTTTTTCAAGCTTTTTCATTTCCATCCTTTTTTGCTACTCATTTTATGTTTGTGTTTTTAATCTTTTAAGCTTGTGTTATTGATCGGCACATTGTATTTGCTGTAGCTTTCTGCTTAACTTTGAGCCGCATCGCTGCATGTAGATACAATGCTGCTGTACAAACAACGTCCACCTGTTATTGTTCCTTTAACGAAACCAGTAATGTCTTTGTTCTCCCGTCCACCAGATCAACCCAACATCGACGTGCCAGAGGAGATTGTCAGTGATGAGAATCTGGAGCTGACATGCTATGCCCCGGACAACTGCCCCGACATGACTCCAGAGATCCAGTGGATGTACACAGACTATCTGCCCGACCCCGAGTTCACCTCTGACTACCTGGAGGAGAGCAACACAGCGGTACTCTCCAGCACCCTCACCTTCACACCCAGACCCATGCACAACGGGCAGCTCCTGGGCTGCAGGGTCTACTACCCCAACACCACTCTGGTCTATGAGAGACTCATCTCTCTAGACATCAAGTGTAAGTTAAAAAAGCACCTCACACGATAAGGCCAATAACTAATAATGATGACTTTTTCCACCAAGCAATTTAGGAACTGAACAAAACTGAGTCTATTGCCATGCTAGTGCTCTGTGAGACTGTACTTGGATTTTGCGCAAGAGAAACATTGGCATCGATAGAGCCAACTACAAATCTAAGTAGTTAATGTTCAAGCAGAATCTGCATGTTTCCTTTGTCTAAATGCAAAGGAGACATGCAGATTAGACAGCATGCATATGACTGCATGTTGTCTAATCTGCATGTTTCTGTGAGGGTGTGTTCTTCCAAAGTGGGTGATCTGTGTTGGAAATTCAGCCTTGTTATTGCTCTGCTGCTCTGTTCCAAACAATGTTTCAGTTCCTATAATTAAATATATATA